>NC_140504.1:86477886-87164136 GCF_964339955.1 Pipistrellus hanaki
CAAGGAACAAACCTGGGGAGTGTTAAATGCATCTTCCTGGCAAAGCTGTACAAATGGCATGCCCAGATTATCTGGCCCTCCCTTTGCTCTTTTCCTGTTAATTAATTAATAATTGGATTAATTATAATTATATAAAAAGGAATTCAATATGAATCTTAGAATAAGTTGAGACTTAGGAGCTATAGGGAATTAACAAATAATTTCAATAACCGGCAGCTATAATTTATATCACATTTTCTATTTACTTATCTATTTGTCTATAACCAGGTTTATTGGCTATAAATTCAAGGTAGCATTCCTGCTATAAGAGAACATAAAAAAAAGGATTGATGGAATCCTTGCCTTACTTTATTTAATTAGGGATAATGCATGTGTAAGCCATATTGAAGTTATGACTCAAAGAAAAAATAGGGAAAATACAATATTTTCACTGGTAATTCTTAAGGAGTCAGAATGGCCGTTTCTTTACACTGGTAAAAAGGCTGCAAGTATATATTTTTATGTTATCTACAATTTGTTATACATTTAATTGTATTTTGGAGAGAAGATACACAAATATGTGATAAAATAAATATCTACAAATATCTCAGTTTTTAATCTTGTTTTGTCATTTGAAGTCTCTTTCCCCAACTCCCATTATCCTCAGAGTTTAAAAAAATGTAGCTTGGCAGTGCTTTTTATTCCTGAGAGTAGCTCATTCTGAGGTAAAAGGAGAGTTGGCAGACAGTGCCTATGGGTTAAATAAGAAAAATACAGTGAAGGGTGATAGTATATGCCAACATATGTCTCTTTGGTAAAGGAATTATTTTGAGGAACAGAAAATTACGTCCTAAAAACAGGGTATTTGGTAAGGGAAATTTACATTTATAAAGGAGATCATCATTATTTGTAAGGAAGTCTCCTTCTTTATATCAGACAAAGACAATTGAGAATCACAAGAAAATCTTATGAATGGGGAACCCCAGTTAAATCAGCATAACAAACCTCACTATTACTTATTAGAAAAAATCTTAATTTCCTGATAACCTCCTCAGGACTGGCCTAACCACACCTTTCTTTTGGCTTTAGCTAATGCCTGGTATTTAAGCTAGTGCTTAGGCCATCCCAGAAAGTTTTAATTTTCCAGAGTTTCTCCCATATATACATTAAGTGTATATATTAATAAACTTCTATTTTTTTAACTTATTAATTTGTCTTTTATTACAGGTGTCTCAGAATAAATCTAAGAGGGCAAAGGGAAAAGATGTTTTCCCCCCTTATAATGAATGGCAAGGTAACACATCAGATAGAATTCTCTTCTCAGAGAAAATGAACAGAACTTATGAAAAGACACACCTTTTAATGTGTTAAACACAAAACACTAACCCGGTAAAATAGTTTCAGAAAAGACAAAGCTAGGGATGTGTTGTATATTGAAAAAAATCTATAAAAACATGAAACACAAATTTGAAGGTGAAAACATATATGAAAATGAAGGGATGTCTCACTATTTTAATAAATTGTAGAATATTAAAAGATGACAGAGAAATGAAAACAACACATCCCATATGATGCTGTCATTTTTGTTATGTGGGATCATTTTCAGATGCAAATGTTCCTGGTGAGACAACAATACCTCAATTCTTGTCTTTCTTCTTTTCTTTATTTTTTATTTAATGTTTATTGATTTTAGAGAGAGAGGAAGGGAGGGTATAGAGAGTTAGAAACATGGATGAGAGAGAAACATCAATAGGCTGCCTCTTGCAGGTTCCCCACTGGGGATCGAGCCCACAACCTGGGTATGTGCCCTGAATGAGAATTGAACCAGTCAATACAGGATTTTTGGATGTGAACACTCAGTGTTCTTTTGAGAGGATGGTTCCAGGCTCTTTGTTGAAGTTGAAAAATGAATCCATGGACGGTAGATGGTATAGCAAAGGTGGAAATTTATTGAAGAACAAGCACAGACTCCCAGTGGGGAAGGGGAAAGAATCTCACAGCATAGACTCTCACATGGGGGATGATGAAAGAGTCCCACCAAGTTCCTATTTCCAGGGTTTATAAAGGCTGCAGTTCTTGGTGCCTTGATTTCCCCTCTGATTGGTTGCTATTCCCCTTTGAATTGGTTACTATAGTAACTCTTGAGCTCAAAGGTAAAACTTCACTAGGGATGTGGGGCCCTCCTCCCTCATTGTCCTCCTATTCCCTCAGCTTTTTTCCGCTTCTTTATTTTGAAAACCTAGACCTTTAGTTACTCCCAGTCCCTTATTTTATGGAAATGTAACCTCAGCTCTGTAGCCCTTTGTGTTTTCCCTGGAGCCCCTTAAATTCTAATTTTTTTTTCTAAACCTGCCTATTTCCCCATAAAAATTCCCATTTTACTCCAAAAACTCCTTTCACAGTGACCTCTTAGTTCATAGGTTTGTTGTAGAAGACAGAAGAAACCCAAGCAACAATTACAGAAATGGAGTAACACAGTTTTATTACACTGGCGATCCTCAGAGAAGTTGCCTCCAGAGTCTGTGCAAACCAATATGTTGCAAGCCTTTCTTTTTTCCCTTTTGGTTTCTTTGTCCCCCCAAATATGGATAGGACTTCTAGACCTTTCATGGACTTTGCAAAAAGCCAAGTGTGTTGAGGTGGGACCTTGAGACTCTATCTAAGGGCCTGGCTTGGCACCAGCACTGATAACCCCCTCCAGGGATAGTGTATTATTCATGGTTTATGGCCTCTCTAAAATGGGAGTAGTACTTTATGTAAACAGGTCTTGCAAGACCAGATTGTAGAGAAAGGAGCAGTAACTTAATTGTAGGTTATCAAGAATGTACATTAGGTTACTGGCACAGATTCAGATTGCTACCCCCCACACCCACCCCCCACCCCAAACCTCAGGGTAACATTGGAATTAGCCTTTAGCCTTCTCAGGTTGACACTCAACCACTGCACTGGCTTGACAGTTTTTGTCTACTTGAAGGAAAGATTTAAATCAAGACATAAAGTGCAGCAAAGCAAGCAAGAATTTTTTGGCCACAGCAAACACACACTTAGGATAGTGAAACAAGGAAGGGCAAGGAAGAAACAACAGGAGAGACTATGCTGGCCTGCCTTGGCTCACTGGGAAGTCATAGAGAAGGGGTCCTTGGAGACAGGTTCTGGGGTTAGCCAGGACAAGGTGCTAGTGCCCATTGCTCCCCAGATTGCAACTTTCATGGGGTCCCTTAGACAGGGAAGAAGTGGGGAAAGAAATGGCGGGGGGCATGCTTCCCTGGGGGAAAGTACACTGAATCATTTGTGTTTAGGGTACTTATCTCTCTCTTGAAGGTGGGAATCACAGGAGAGTGTCTCAATAGAATATTCATCAGTTTTCCAGCTGTGTCCTTTCAGGGTTATAATCTTCATTGATTGGCCACTACCAGAGCAGGGGGCCATTAGTCAATGAAGCTGGTCCTGAGGTAGCCATGGTATTATTTGTCTGGTTTTGTTGCTTTTCTGGGCCTGGAACTGAAATATAATTGAGGCCTAATTGTTATCTTTAGAGAGTGAAAGGTCAGGGGGGTCTAAGTCACATGACCAGGGATATTCTAGAAGAAGTAAGGTCACCATTGGGGTGAGGTCCTTTTTTTCCCAGTCTTGTCCCTCACCAGGCACCCAGGACTTTCTGCCCTGGTGATCTTCAGTACATGGCCCATGGTTATTCTGTTCATATCTTTCTGACTGCCTATAACACAAAGAATAGACCAAAATTAAGGGGTAAGTTAAGAGAACTATTAGAAGTTTCTAGCAATTTTTAAAAATTTTAATTCTTCAAATCAAGTTTTTTAAAACTATGTTTTTATTGACTTCAAAGAGAAAGGGAGAGGGAGAGCGAGATATAGAAACATCAATGATTAGAGAGATCATTGATTGGCCACTTCCTCATGCCCCACACTGGGGATTGAGCCCACAACCCGGACTCAGAATCATACTGTGACCTCTGGGTTCATAGGTCAATGTTCAACTACTGAGCTACACTGGCTGAGCTACAATCAAGTTTAATACATAGAGACTACAATTCAATTGGTTTGCATGAAGTTGCTTGTTCATTAGAATTTTTAAGTTCTTTAGGGAATCTTAATATATGGGAAAGTAAAAATGACTATGTTATATATAATTAGGCCTCTGAAGGCTAACCTGTGAACCTAAGTTTTATTTATAACATAGTTTCTAAGGAAACATATTATTATTCTGTATTTACCATTACTAATTCTTTATTGAAGTCAGAAGGAATTAAGCAGATTGTAGGAGGAGATAAACAAGGAAGGAGTGATTACTGGGATATAACATTAATCCAGTGGGCAAAGGATCCTTATTTATTTATTTTTTGTTATTTGTTTCTATAAGATTAATGGAATTAGCATGATAATAATATTGCTTTGTCTTTCTGCTCTTGATAAAATGTACTTTCATCTATATTATTATTGTAATATTCAACACAATTCAGATTATTAGGCAAATAATACATTATTATTTTAAGACTGAATTCTTAAGATGGTAAGGGTCTTACCTGAATTTACACACTACATTTGCTCTCCTGTAAATCTTGTGTATAGAAAACCATGATAAAGTCTTTATTACAATTTTTGGAGAAGACAGAAAAAGGTGTGTTAGAATATAAAACAGGTGAACTTGTAGATTATCACATATATTTATCCAAAGTATGTTGCTTGATGTCAGCCTTGATAAAGTTTTATTCTGAGAAGATCAAAGTCTGTTCTGGTTCTACACTTTTAAATATTTGAATGCAATAAAGATAGAGAACCTATGGTTTTCAAATACAGAGAGTCAACATTGACAGTATCGTGCATACCAGAATTCACAGTTAAAATTCTGACATACTGAAATAAGTGGTCAAATATGGCAAGATAAAATTTTACATGCAGACAAATTTTGCATCAGGCTCAAAAGTATCAAGTATATTTAAAGAGAACATATTAATTATCTTCAAATACTTGAAGTATATTTATATAGAAGAGAAGTTTAATGTACTTTGCATAGATCTTCATGACAGATGTAAGATGCTGAACAAAAGGTCTAGGTATTTTGTATGAGAACATGAGAAGACTTTCTGACAGATAGAAACTTAAATATTTGTATGCTTTGTCCATGCAGGGATAGGAAACCTTTCTTTCTGCCAAGGGCCATTTGGATATTCATGGGCCATACAAAACTATCAACTTCAAAATTAGCCTGCTGCATTTCGTCAAACATTTAATTAACACCCTCTAATGCCTTACAAGGCCAAACCAAATGATTTCGAGGGCCTTATGTTACCTTCAAACTGGACATTCCCAACCCTTGAAGTAGAGTTTGCTCCTATGCCATATTATTCTATTTAATCTTCATTGGACTTCCAAGATGAAGATATAGTTAATTGTACTATAGTGAGGAACCTGAGGTTACGTAGGGTAAGCTTTTGTAAAATGTCAAATATGGAACATGAGGTAGACTCAAGATTGGGTCTCAAGTCTGCATGTTTCCATTTTGCAAGAAATAATTACAAAACTAACAAAATTTTAATCATGAAAATTATTCAGATATAGTTGGGGAACTATTTGTCAGGAATTTTCCAGAAAAAAATTCTTAAATGGTCAACTAAAATAGGTCAATTTTATTTTCAAATTTCCTTTTAATTTTGAACTTTCTGATACTGTGACCTCTTTTCTAAAATCTACCCCCTCAATCACAATGGCCATGTGGATTGCACGTGTTAATACAATTATGACCTGTTTCCTGAGGCATAGTTAGCTTTCTAACCACAGACAGTGGTGGGCATTAGTTCTATACTGGGCAAGGAATCCTTTCTATGAGATTTCTGAACTACAAAATATAAAGCTTAAAAACTGGTAGAAGCCATCTTTTCATTGTAGCCAGAAGGAGCTGGTCTAAAGCTCAAGCAGAGAGAATTAGACACAAGAAAAGAAGTGACCCTTTGGCAGCCAAGAAACTGAATCTGGATTCCTGGGGCTGTGCAACATCCTGGACATTGGTTCAGATGGATACCCTTTGCCTTGGGTGTTAGCTAAGTTTATAACAGGATTTCTCACTATTATAATGCAGAGTTCCCAGTCACTTTGCCAAGAAGGATAGCATATCAGCCCTAAGATGCAGAAATGGCACAACACATTTGAGGATTAAGACTTTGCATGTCAGAGTCACAAAACTAATCTAAATTATAATTTAATTTTTTTCACAAAAGTGTTACCTCATGAGTAAAGCTTAATATTTATCTCACCACCAGTTTTTCTTGTGAAAATGAGTTCTATCTTTATATCATTATATAATTTTTGCAATAAATTTTTATTAACAATAATGGCAATGGGATATGAGAAACCCAAGATATGAATGATTCTGTGTATATATGTGTAAAACCAGGATTTTAATTTTCATTCCTACATGACCCTAGAAAATTTAACTTTCTATTAAAGTTATAAATGCAACTAAAAGTGTTTTTAATTAGGACATTTAAAGCTATATTTCCAACATTTTTCACTGGGCAGTGAATGTATTTGATTAATTATTTCGTATAAAGCTCATTAAAAATTTAGGCTTTTAATACCATCTCTACTCTATTTTACTCTCAGCATCTCATACCATATTAAGAAGTCAATTAAATGATACTAAAATAGTTTCAATTGTGTATATAACCATTAACCTTGTATCAATGGTTTCAAAAAAAAACACACACAAAAAAACTGAGCCCTGCATTGCATTGGTCAATTATTTGATAAGAAGGTTCTGTGATGATTTCCATTCAATAATCTTCTATACCATCACTCTTTAATATATGCCTAGACTGGCATTTGGGATATACTGACATTTGCCAATATATTTATACTTTCCTACTACCTGATTTTCTAAAAACAAATGTTGCTGAATCCATTTGACTGTTGAAGTTTTACAAATTTGGTAAAAATGAGTTTTAAGTGAATATCACATTATATTAGGAAACACAAAGACATTTTATTTTAAGTTTTAATAAAACAGTATGTTTTGTGAAAAATTTAAAAATGTAACACAACCATTTTCTTAGATAAAGTGAGGAAATAAATCTTGTGATTGTCTTTCACATACCTGAAAAATATGAAAGAAATCACTTCTTCCCAGGAAAAAGTTGAAATGTGTCTATATTATTTCTTCCTGTTGCTAAATTATTGCACAACATCTTATGTTTTGAGAAATGAAACAAATTGACAATCATTGACATCTAAAACTTAAGTTCCTAAATATGAATATATGTATGTACATACATACAATTATTAATAAACACTACTTACTATTTTAAAATGTTTTCTGAAAATATGATCTTAATAATCATCAGCAACATTTGCTAATACCCTTGGGGATAAAAGGGTAAGTATTGACAAGTTAATAAGCAAAGCAAAATCTAAACTAATTTGACTTTTTAGAATAAGTATATCAAATACAGTCATATTCAAATTTAAAGGACATAAAAGATGAGTGTTTCTTTTTATAAGAATCAAAATTCATTACTTTTTATATCTGATTCTATTCAAATTTTCCTACAGTTCAGTTCACTGACATTGAATAGAGTCCCTTTGCATCTTTGTATTTACTTAACTATCTACTCTTAAATAGGTGTGAATCTATTTATATGACTTATCAACAATTTTTAATTGATAAAAAGCATTTTAAGAGCATATCTCAAGTACAGAAAACAGCTAATTTAGTTGCACTTTTCTTGTGAGTTTGCTATACAGATTGAATATTTGTGATTTCCCAAATTCATATGTTGAAGCCTAATACTCAATGTGATGGTATTTGGACAGGGAGTCCTCATAAATGAGATTAATAACCTTATAAAAGACACCAGAGAACTCCCATCACTCTCTATCATGTGAGGTCTTCACTCTAAAATGTGAAGCCAGCAATCTGTGACATGAAAGAGGACTCTCAATAGAATCCAACAATGCAAATTCTTTGATGATGAACTTCCAGCCCCCAGACCTGCAGAAAATGCATTTCTGCTGGTTATAAGCCACCCAGTTTAGAATAGGTCAATGGGGGAGAAAGAGGACATACATAATACTTTCAACTATAAAGACTTAAAAACAATAACTCTGAGCTAATGAAAACAAGGTTGCACATATTTTTGATATTTTAATAATGCATATAAATTATGTGTATGATATTAGAATTAGATTCCCTTTCACTATTTAAAATATCATTAATTTCTAGGAATATTTATCATAAATTTCTGGTGGTATGACAGATATAAGAATTTGTAGCACAGAGGATATTTCTGTGGTACCTCTTTAGATAAAAACTTTGAAAGTATTTCATTTTTAATTTTAATAATATTAACTGTATGTTTTTAAAATATTAAGATGGAAAATATGTATGTTTGCAATATGATTCTAATTTTTATTTATTTCTTTTCTCAAATTTTATTGAGATATAATCTATATATATAAAAGCCCAGTGAACAGAGTTGCAGAATGACCAGTAGCTATGACGTTCACTGTGGCAGACAACCAGCTGGCCAACTCCCACCACCCTCCCCCTCACCAGCCTGGCCCGATGAGCCCCCATCAGGATGGGCTGGCGGGACCCCACCCATGCATGAATTTTTGCACCAGCCCTCTAGTGGACATATAACATTATATTAGTTTTAGGTGTACAACATAATGATTTGATATCCTCTCTAATAAAAGAGTACTATGCAAATTAGCAATCACTCTGCTACATCCACAAGCCATGCCTACCAGCCATGCCCACCAGCCAATCAGAGGGAATATGCAAATTAACCCAGCCAAGATGGCTGAGGCCACAGAGAATGCAGGGGAAAGCTTGGGTTTCCCAGGCGATAGAGGAATCCAAGCTTTCCACACACCCTGGCCAGCCCAGGCCTCCACTTAAGGCTACAAAGTTTCAATTATAGAAGGTAAATAAATCTCCTGCCACCATAGAGCTAGCAGGAGGCTTGGCTCTGCTCCAGGCTACAAAGTTTCAATTGAAGAAGGTAAATAACTTCCAGATACCAGGGTCTCCACTTGGGTCGCCAGGGGTATGGCTGGCCTGCAAACCACCACAGGCCCCTTGCCCAGGCCACCTCATTACCTAAGGGAATCCCCATCCTGATCTGGGACACCCTTCAGGGAAAACCAGCTGGCCCCCACCCATGCACCAGGCCTCTATCCTATCTAATAAAAGAGTAATATGCAGATTGACCATCACTCCAACACACAAGATGGCTGCCCCCATGTGGTGAAAGATCCTGCCCCCATGTGGACACAAGGTGGCCATCACAAGATGCCCGGCAGGGGAGGGTAGTTGGGAGGAAGCAGGCCTGCAAGGGAGAGCAGTTGGGGGTGACCAGGCTGGCAGAGGAGGGAAGTTGAGGGCAAACAGGCTAACAGGGGAGCAGTTAGACATCAATCAGGCTGGCAGGGGAGTGGTTAAGGGGTGATCAGGCTGGCAGGCAGAAGCAGTTAGGGGCAATCAGGAAGGCAGGCAGGCAAGCAGTTGGGAGCCATAAGTCCTGGATTGTGAGAGCATGTCCGACTGCCACTTAGGCCCGATTTCACCGGGAAGTCTGACATCCCTCAAGGGGTCCCAGATTGGAAAGGGTGCAGGCTGGGTTGAGGGACACCCCTGCCCTGTGCCCCCCCCATGCACAAATTTTGTTCACTGGGCCTCTAGCATGAATATAATGCAAAACATTTATTAAATTAAGTTTAGTTAACATCCATCATGTCACATAGTTATAATATTTTCATGTGGTGAGAAGTTTTAAGATTTATTCTTTTAGCCATGTATATGCCAATAATTATCCAATTATTCATTGTTAATTATAGTTATTATGTGAAACATAATTTCTCCAGAACTTATATTAGAACTGGAATTTTGTACATTTTTTATCTATTTCTCCCATTTTCTCCACCCCATCCCCAACCATGCCTCTAACAGCCACCCATCTGTTTATTGTACTTACAAATTCATTGTTTTAAATAATCAACATATAGGTGATATCACACAGTATTTGTCTTCTTTGTCTGAGTTATATCACTTAGCACAATTCCCTCAAGGTTCATTCATGTTGTAATAAATGGTAAAATGTCCTTCATTTTATGGCTAAATAACATCACTTCACATGTATATGTACTATGTAATATATATGTACATATGGTATAGCATACATGCACACATACACATTTCCGTTATCCATGAACACTTAGGTTGCTTCTATGCCTTGGCTATGTATATAATTCTAAAGTGGACTTGGGAGTGCAGATATCCTTTTGATCCTTTTGGGACAGTGATTTTATTCATTTGGATATATACCTAGAAATGGAAGTACTGGGTGATATTCCTATTTTTTCGTTTTTTGAGAAACCTCTATACAGTGTTCCATAGTGGCTATACCAATTAACACTCCCACCAATAGTATGCAAGTGCTCTTTTTTCTCTACATCCTCATCAGCATTTAACTCTTATCTTTTTAATAATAGCCATTCTACCAAGTGTGAGGTGATATCACATGTGATTTAGACTTACAGATGGCAATAATTAATGAAGCTAAGCACTTTTTAAAACTTACCTATTGGCCACTCATATATATATATATATATATATATATATATATATATATATATATATATGTGTGTGTGTGTGTGTGTGTGTGTGTGTGTGTGTGTGTGTGTGTGTTTTAAATGTTTATTAGGTCCTCTTCCCATTTTTAATTGGATTGTGTATGTATTTTTTTTATTAAGTTGTATGTGCTTCTTATATATTTTGGATATCAATCCTTTATCAGATCTGTGGTTTTCAAATATTTTCTCCTATCCCAGAGGTTACCTTTTTATGTTAATCATTTATATCAGATTTGAGGGGTGTTTGCTTTAGGCCATTGAGTCAGCAGTAGATCAAAAAATGCAAATTCACCCTATGAATTTCAAAGCATCCACTTAGCCTTCTGGTGTTCACCTCACATTCACATTATTTACTATTGATCTTGGTTTCCAGCGAGGTATGGTCAATTTACATATTTCTCTATGATTAGGTAGGATGCCTTAGCGACTGGCCATCTGGCCAAACAGCTAACCAGCTGACTGTGTGGTAGCTAAGATGTGCACTAACCATCAGGGGCAGATGCTCAATGCAGGGACAGAAATCATAGGAATGGAAACATGGAACACACTATGAATCTCAGAGAAAATGGGGGTGGGAAAGGTGGAGAGAGATTAATCAAAAGTGTTATATGCATACTAGAGGCCCTGTGCATGGATTCACACACTGGTGGGGTCCTTTGGCCTGGCCTGCAGGGATTGGGCTCAAACTGGCCTGATGCATGAAATCTTGCACCAGGCCTCTAATTTTATATAATAAGGAGGATTAGGGAAATACATCTTATGTCTTTAAATATGTAAGATCCATAATAAAGACCTATGTACAATAAATATAACAACATTAAGAAATAAAGGCAAAAAACAGTAATAATCTTTTTTTGTGTATGTGTAGGTTAGATGGAAGTAAGAATAAATATTCTTTTCACTGTATAAATATAAAAATAATGGTAATATATGTTGTATATATGTTGTAGAGCAAATATATGCATATATATGCATGTAAATGTATCACATACACATATACACTATATGATTCTTCACACATATATAATGTTTAAATAAAAATTGTTTGGGTTATATGGAAACTACTATTCACTCTTTGTCTACATAATAACTTCTGCACAAAGCTAGTATCTATGTAGCCAATCTGGCATTCTCTATCCAAGTGGTTAAACAATTTGGCTTTGTTCTCTTCATTGTCTTGACCTAAAGCCAGTGTTTTGATATTGACTTTTGATAATGAAAAGATTGCCCTGGACTAGAGCCATAGATGTGTGTATATGGCAGAATATTATAGACTCATTCCAGGAGCATTAAGGAAAAATCCATCTGCACAATATGAAGCATTAGACATCTATATTTGCACATTCTGAATAGCCCAAGATTTTTTCCAGTGTTTAGTATGTTTTTATACAACTCATTAGCCATTAATGTATATATCTGAATTGGGCTTTTAAGGCTTGTTGAGACAAGGGCACACAGCCCTTGATAATTATTTATTTCTACAATAAATTATAATCCTTTATAATCATAAGAAACCAGCACTTTCTATTTTTGCTTCAAGAGAGAAATTTATATAAACTCATTATATGTAAAATTGTGAAAGATGTCATAAATAATGATGTCATAAATAAAATGCAGCCACAATGATGCATTTGACACTTAGAGTATAGCAATGCCAAGTTCTCACAGAAATGTCCCCAGAGCAATATACAATACTTGATAGCTTGCTCAGTACATTATATAATTTTTTTCTTATGACATACATTGATATAAAGAAAATTGTATCTTATAGTGGGTTCTCGTCAGTGATTGCTGTCATAACAATAATACCTAATATAATAGGCTATTCTATAATCCACAAAACACTTTTATTAATATTATATCATTTGTTCCATACATAGGTTAATAAAAAAACAAACAAAACTAAGTTAAGAAATGTCTGTTTCTCCTTCAAAGCCAAATATCTGTTAAATATAGATGCAGTGATAAACTTAGATTTTGTGATATCTTATTTTATAATCTCCCTATTACATTTACTTAGGTCTTTAAAAATTTATACATTTTAAAATGCTCTAAATCACTCAATCAGCTATTAGATCTCTCACAAGGATGGCCTATAACTTAAGTTGTACCCACTGATGTTACTGTACAAGGGACTTTTGAAATGTATTACATTTTAGAATGAGACTATTAATATTTTGTTATTCTATTTTTTATTTTATTTTTTTGGTGTGAAAGAAATTCCATTCCTGCTCTACAGTAGACTATTACTGTAAGTACCTTAGAAGAACTTCATGACCCCTAAACCTAGTCTGTTACAACTGTATATTTTGGGGAATTCTGGATATTCTCCCACTGTCCACCTTAATTATAGCTGACTAAATATTGACAAGGAAGTACCCCATCCACAACAACAGCAGAACCAGTGTCTGCCCTAGGAGAGGAGTTTATGTTATGCCTCCACAGCTGTATTTGGTAAAAGCTATGCACTAGTAATTTTGGGATATAATTTCTAAATGAGAATTTTGATTAAAGATATATCATTCTATCCCCACCACTATACCTTCATTGTTAATGAGGACATAGGACACATCTATTAGCTTCCGGTAGGCGGAGTATGAGATGTCATCTGTCATCCTGATATAGACATACATAGAAGAAAACTTCATGGGCTTTGAGCTGGTTTGATAACTGAGTGAAATTTTGGGACTGCCCTCTTGTAAAGAAATTAAATCTTTCAATATATGTATGTCAGATTATCTCTTGATAGCTAGTTTTCAAAAGGGTGGAGTGTGAAAGAATTAAAACCACTTACATAGAAATATAAATCTATATTATCAGGTATGAGGTGCCCTCAAATACACACAATTACACACATACATACACACCACACACATTTTTCCATATTCCCTTGAACATAAATATAGTAATGTGACAATGTTCTGATTAAAGAGATTTATTAAGAAAGAATTGGTAGAAGAAGCTTCTAGAAAATCACTCTTTATCTTTCTTCACTTATCTTCATCCTGCTGAAATGTGAACGTGATGGATGGAACATTAAAGTTTTGAACAATGAGGCTACTTTAAAACAGGCCAGACAGTAAAGGAGGCTAGACAGAAGGAAGGACTGGCCATCTCTGATAACGAAGCTGCCATAGTAGGTCTGCCACCTTTAGGCAAACATATTGTGGGGAAACACTGATGTTTCCAGTCACTGTTATTAGCACCTAAACATAATATCCAACTGATACAAGAAAGATTGTACACTTTGTTAGCTCATTGGACAATCACTAGAATACCGTATTCTTTTCTTATTTTCACATTGGCTAAGCTCAATTGAGTATTGAGACAGAAAATAAAAGTGTCAGCAGAAATAAAAGTTAAACAAATTTAAGAAAACAGCATTTGACTTTAAGATGAGAAAATGGAAGATATTTTTTACAGAGCACAGCAAAATGCAAATATAAAAACGTGAATAAAATGGTGAGTGGATGCCAGAACTGTCAAGTGCAAATAGTAATGTTTATAACTTTTTAAAATACCTTTTTAAAAATCCTCACTAGAGAATATGTTTTAATTTATTTTAGAGAGGAATGGAGCAAGGGAGGAAGAAAGAAAAAAAAATCATTGTGTGAGAGAAGCATTGATCATAGGTGCCCTGACCAGGGATCAAATCCACAACCTAGGTATGCTCCCTGATCAGGAATGGAACCTTAAACCATTTTGGTGTATGGGACAATGCTCCAACTAACTGAGTGAGCCACCCAGCCAGGGAGGCTTTATAATGTGGGAAAAACCCATATGAGATAGCATAAAATTTATGCTGATGTGACAATAATTCTTAATTCATTAGTTGTTGTGAAAATTAACCAAAATAATGCATAAAAATGGTTATCAAGTTACCTAGAAATTAATTAGTAACCTTTCAATAACTATTATTAGTTATTTGTTAACTAAAGAATATCATTAGTCTGAAAACTGCTAAGAGTTTCAAATTCACATCATATTAATAGGGAAAAATACACAAATCTTAATATTTTGGCCTAATATTAAATTCACATAATATTAGTCAAAATTTTAATAGTTTCTAAGGTGAGACATATTATTACCATTTGGATATTTAGTATTTTAGTCTCAGCATTTATGCTCCTTTATTTCAGCAGCAATTCAGAATAGGGGGAAATTCTCAAATAGAATATAGAAATTTTCAAAATAAAGAAAAGTGAACAAGTTTTTCTTTACCTGACATTAATGTATCCTATAATGTTACTGTTAAATATTCACATTGTTACATAAGATGGTTAGAAGAGCAGTTATAATTACTAAAATATATTGAAGTATTTATGTGAACTCAATATATGGCAATGTTGACCTTTCAAATCTGTGGAAAATGATGGTGAACTTAGAAATTATTATTAGCATAATTAGCCATCACCTTAAGTATATATATATATATATATATATATATATATATATATATATGTCATGACACCATAAAAATCTTAGAAGAAACCATAGAAACCAGAATCTCAGACATCTCTCAAAGTAATATCTTTACCGATACATCTCCTAGGGCAGAAGAAACTAAGCATAAAATAAACAAATGGAACTACATAAAAATAAAAAGCTTCTGCACAGCAAAAGGAACCATCTACAAAATGAAAAGAGAGCCCCACTGTGTGGGAGAACATATTTGCTAATGACACATCTGATAAGAGGTTAATTTTTAAAATATATAAGGTACTCATACAACTTAACAAACGGAAGACAAATAATCCAATTAAAAAATGGGCAAAGGGCCTAAATAGACACTTCTCCAAAGTAGACATACAGAAGGCCAAGAAACATGAAAAAATGTTCAGTCACTAATCATCCAAGAGATGCAAATCAAAATGACAATGATTTGAAAGGTATCATACCTGTCAGAATGGCTACCATCAACAAATCAACAAATGACAAGTGCTGGCAAGGATGTGGAGAAGATGGAACCCTGATATACTTCTGGGGGGAGTGCCAACTGGTAAAGCCACTATAGACAGCAGTATGAAGTTTTCTCAAAAAATTAAAAATGGAATTCCCATTTGACCTAATGATCTCACTTCTAGGACTGTATCCTTCAAAATCAGAAATACTAATAAGAAAGAATATATGCACTCTATGTTCATAGCAGCATAATTTACAGTAGCTAAGATCTGGAAACAGCCCAAGTGTCCATCAGCAGATGAGGGGCTAAAAAATTTGAGGTACATTACCATAATGTGGAATATTATGCAGCTGTAAGAATTATAAAACTCTTAGCATTTGCAACAGCATGGATAGACCTGAAAAATATTGTGCTAATTAAAACCAACCAATCAGAGAAAGGTAAATATTACATGATCACACTCATATGTGGAACCTAACGAACAAAGCAAACTGATGAATGGAGTGGATCCAGAGATATAGAAGCATGGAACCAGCTGTTGAAATTCAGAGGGAAGGAGGGGAAGGGCTGATGGGTGGGAAGAGATAAACCAAAAAACTTGTATGCATATATCCATAATCCATGGACACAGATAATAGGGTAGTGAAGTCCAGAGGTGGATGGTGGGTGGCAAGAAAAGGTCATTTAGGGGAAAAGAGGGACATATGTAATACTTTCAGCAATAAAGATTTCTAAAAAGGAAATGTATGTGTGTGAGTGTGGTGGGTCCTTATAAATGGAATAAATATGTATGTTTTTAAAATATATGATAAATATTTGAAAATCATTATGCAATCTTGGTTTATATTCAGAAAGGACACCTAACATGTGTAAAGAGCTACAGTTATAAGTTGATAATATTTGATACATGAAAATTCACCATAAACAAAATCTAAGAGAGAAATAGACTTAAAAATTATTTATGACAACTGTACTCAATATTAATATTCCTAGATGATAAATAAAGAAATGAGACAGGCAAATAGGTCTTATATAGGATATTGAGCATCTTTCTTTGAAAGTTCTTGCCCTAGGAGACAGACCACAATTTGGCATTCTCCAATAAAAGAGGCTGGTACCCTAGATGAGGCCTATCAAACTATAGTTCTTACACAGCTCACAGAGCTTTAAATAGCTTTTTTTTGCCTTAGTACTAAATAAAGAATGATGATCAAATCAACTGACATTCCAAGAAATCCTGCCACATAAAAGACATAACTAAAGTTTTATTTTTTTAGAGAATTCAGAAGAAATGGAGAATTCCAAGACAAGTATGGTCAATTTCTGCTAAAATCTAACAGAAGACATAGAGTCTGTGAAAAAGAATCTACATTAATATAAGAGAAGCATGCAAATTGACCATACCTCCACTGCATCCATAAGCCACACCTGCCAGCCAATCAGGAGTGAGTATGCAAATCAACTCAACCAAGATGGCTATAGCCACAGAGCTGCAGCAAGCAGGAGGCTTTGGTTTCCCTGGTAATGTAGGAAGCCAAGCTTACTTGCCGCCTTGGCCAGCCCAGGCCTATACTCAAGGCTACAAGTTTCAAATATAGACAATAAATAAATCCCAACAAAAATGGCTGTGGCCATAGAATGAGCAGGAGGCATGGCTCAAGGCTACAAAGTTTCAATTATAGAAGATACAGTAAATAAATCCCAGATACCAGGGCCTCCTCTTGGGTTGCTGGGAGTTGTGGCCCGCCTGCAAACCACCATAAGCTCCTCACCCAGGTTGTCCCACTCCCCAAGGGAAACCTCACCCTCATCTGGGACACCCTTCAGGGCAAACCAGCCAGCCTCCACCCATGTACCAGGCCTCTATCCTATCTAATAAAAGAATAATATGCAGATTGACCATCACTCCAACATACAAGGTTGCTGCCCATGTAGTCAAAGATCCTGCCCCCATATGGACACAAGATGGCCACCACAAGATGGCCAGCAGGGGAGACTCAGTTGGAAAGGACCAGGTCTGAAAGGGAGGGCAGTTGTGGGCGATCAGACCAGCAGGGGAGGGCAATTAGAGGTGACCAGACTAGCAAAAGGAGGGAAGTTGGGAGCAACTGGGCCTACAGGAAGAATAGTTGGGGGGTCCCAGGCCTGCAGGGGAGAGCAGTTGGGCGGGACCAGGTCTGCAGGGGAGGGCAGTTAGGGGTGACCAGGCCTACAGGGGAGGGAAATTAGGGGCAAACAGGCTGGCAGGGGAGCAGTTAGGCATCAATCAGGCTGGCAGGGGAGTGATTAGGGGGTGATCAGGCTGCAGGCAGAAGCGGTTAGGGGCAATCAGGAAGGCGGTGAAGCGAGCAGTTGGGAACCAGCAGTCCTGGATTGTGAGAGGGATGTCCGACTGTCAGTTTCGGCCCAATCGTACTAGGCAGTCAGACATCCCTTGAGGGGGTTCCAGGTTGGAGTCAGGCAGTCAGACATCCCTCAGTGGATCCCAGATTGGAGAGAGTGCAGGCTGGGCTGAGGGACATACCCTCCCGTGCACGAATTTCATGTAGCAGGCCTCTAGTATACTATAAAACAGGAACTTATTTTTTTTTAAGGCACAAAATTTTGGAAATTAACAAGGTGGTTAAAAACAACAATTCACATCTAGAAGGGCTAGAAGGTAAAACATTGAGAAAAAGATCTTCCAGAAAATAGGTCTTAAATGTAAACAAATGGAAATCAAGAAAAAAGGGGGGAAGAGGGGAGATACCAATCCAGTAAAGCATATATCCAATTAGTAAGGGCTTCTGAAAATCCACATAGAAAGCTCTTGGAAGATTATCAAAGAAAAATACATAAGGGAATCTATTAAAACTGAATGACATGAGTTTTCAGATTGCAAGGCCCACAGCCCAATAAATTACAACAAACATACTAAAAAAAATCCCACAAAAGTTTATACTTGTGAAATTTCAAAAACCTGAAGATTAAAATATTATAAAATAAAATAGAAAGTGTGAGTGAGCAATAGATAGAGAGAGAATGAGAGAGGGAAATTTTCAGCATAAATCTTATCCATAGTCATTTTAAAAAATCATTTCTGATGTAAAGAAATTTATAGTTTTACACAAATATTTTAAACATTTTACTGGATGAATAACCACTGTCTATAGTTAATTCAGTATTGTCTTCTCACTCCACACTCTCCTATGCATCTCAAAGAATAAAACTGTGGTATTGATTACCTAGACTCTCTTACCAGCAGAAATCTGAGCTAGATGCTTCTAATGAGGAGCTATTGTTCCCCAACTTTGGAAACAGGGAGTGAAGTAACAGGCAGATGTAAAGTCAGGGAGCATGAGGTTTGCTGTGGATTCTGTGTGAATTGCCTTCAAACCCTGCAGGCAACCCTTGCCCTTCAGGTCCTAAAGCCACAGCACTTTTTATTGTGAACTCAGCTCTCTCCTTTTCTTTGTGTTTGAAAACATAGATTGCTTCCAATTCTCCTGATGGAATCCTATTTT
The DNA here is from genome assembly GCF_964339955.1 of Pipistrellus hanaki. NCBI lineage: Eukaryota > Metazoa > Chordata > Mammalia > Chiroptera > Vespertilionidae > Pipistrellus > Pipistrellus hanaki. Next base: position 86,496,921 of record NC_140504.1, read on the forward strand.
GTACACCTCTTATGCATACAGTCATAAGAAGAGGAAACAAAGAGGAAGGGAAGAGAGCAAAGACAGAGATAGGAGTAGATAAGAGAAGAGAAAATTTAAGTGAAAGATAGCATTATATAATTTGCGTTAAAATAAACATGTAAACCTCAAAATCACTACATGCATGCATAAAGAACATAAGGAAGTGGGTGGCAAGAGTACACACTCAATAGTTTATATTGATTACATCAGAGAGATGGAACTGGAATGGAGTAAAAATAATAAAGAAATGGGGTGAAGCCGAAACTGGTTTGGCTCAATGGATAGAGCGTCGGCTTGGGGACTGAAGGGTCCCGGGTTCGGTTCCGGTCAGGGGCATGTACCTTGGTTGCGGGCATATCCCCAGTGGGGGGTGTGCAAGAGGCAGCTGATCGATGACTCTCTCTCATCGATGTTTCTAACTATCTCTCTCCCTTCCTCTCTGTAAAAAATCAATAAAATATATTTTTAAAAAAAAAGAAAAAAGAAATGGGGTGAAGATGATAAAGAAAAGAATCTTTATGCATATTTGTACTTCATTACTTATTGCAAAGAGCATGAACCACTCTTTATATAAAGCAACATTCAAATGTGACTTTAAAAACATTTTCCCGCGCCAAGACCGGTTTGGCTCAAGGGATAGAGCGTCGGCTTGGAGACTGAAGGGTCCCGGGTTCGGTTCCGGTCAGGGGCATGTACCTTGGTTGCGGGCATATCCCCAGTAGGGGGTGTGCAAGAGGCAGCTGATCGATGACTCTCTCATCGATGTTTCTAACTCTCTATCTCTCTCCCTTCCTCTCTGTACAAAATCAATAAAATATATTTTTAAAAAAACCAAAAAAAAAAACATTTTCCCTCACAACCCCTAGGTCAGGGGTCGGCAACCTGCGGCTCCGGAGCCGCATGCGGCTCTTTTGAACCTTTGCTGCGGCCCCCAGCAGGTCCGACACTAGTAGGGCAGATAGCAGGGCGGGGCGGGGAGCTGTATCACTTATGCCGCAATGGTTTTGCGGCTCCGAGGTTTTTTTTTTTCCTTCGAAAACGGGTCCAAGTGGCTCTTTATGTCTTAAACACTTAAAAGTTGCTGACCCCTGCCCTAGGTGGATGACATAATACTTGTTTCTTTATGTTTCTCTTTCATCTTCAACCTAGAGTTCCTTCTATTTTCAGAATTGAATAGATCATGTGCAGTTAATTTGCACAATGGCAGTGTTTCCAATGACCTTTCTCTAAGAGAGTGATCAACTCTGGATTAAGATAAAATCTAGACATATATGATTGCATTGGTGCTGGTGCTGATGCTGAGAGCAGTAAGAAGCAAGTGTAAGTTAATCAATACACTTAATTAAGCTGTCTAATGCAACTAACTTGGGAGGCTTTAACCAGCGGTTAACTAAGTTTTAAAATAACAGCAATGGAACACTGTATAGGTTTTCTTTGCTCTTCACCTGCCATGTCACATAGGGATATTTGTGTATATTAAGAATGCTGCCATAGCACTTCACTGCTTGGTGAATGAGCTGTAAGATTCTGCAGTATTTGAAATGTTACACACATGCTATAGGAAATGCTAGTTGCTCTGATAAGGTTTAATGAAATTATGTCCTCAAAGGTGTATTTTTCATTATTATGAATGAACATGTTGACATAAGGTGTGATAGGAGCAGTAGCCATGTCTCTACTTGTGCTGGCAGCACATTATGTTCACATCATGTTTTTGAATTTCATTTACAGATAAGCTCTGTGAGTAATTGTAACATGAAGTGGTAATCTGCTGCTGATATATGAAAATAGAGAAACTGAAATTACAAACATCATTCAACTGAAATTTTAGACTGTATTGTATAAGGCTGTATGTGTAAATGCACAAAGGATACTCTCTTGAAAACACTTTGTATTCAGGTCATTGTATTACCTTTAATAAATAGCAAGAGTTTGTACTGATAATTGATTAGCATATTATTATAAATAATACATTTAAAAAATTTTAATATAGTAAATGTCATTGTTTGACTATGCAAATGGTTTATGTTTCTAATTTACTTTATGCATTCATATATTATATTTTAGTGATATTTGGCTATAAAGCAATCACAATATATTTTGGTGCTCTAAAAAATCATGGTAAATTTAATTAAATGTATACATTTTGTAAAGGAGTTTTTAACTTGTCAGGATGTAAAGAGTTTTATAAAAATAACTTTATAATTACAGATCATTCGGTTCAGTGATTTCCAAACTCAGTCTATCATGGCGCACTTTTAGAAAATTCTGTGTTCTCGCTATGCTCTACTTAATTTGGTTCTCTTCATTTGATCCAGGAAACTTGATTTTTAAAAATATATATCTTAGGTAAATTTGAAGAACCTTCCTTTATTCACATTTCTGATAGAATCCAACTTCTCTTGTAGATAGAGGAACTTCTCTTGTAGATAGAGGAGGATCTGAGAACTGCAGGGTTAAGATAAACATCAGAGCAAGACTGGAGCCCTGCTTGCTAGTCTGCCACAGTGGGCAGGGCAGTATCCCAGTCACTGTGTTTTCCTAGTACAAATAGTATTCATAGTTTTCCAAAGGGTATAATTTCAAAAAGTAAAAATTTGCATTTAGATCACAGATTATTGGCCTAGAGAGATGACACAATTTGTTTATTTTAGCAACCATGAGGATCTCTTACCCTTAAGAGAAAGGAAGGCCTCATAGCATCTGACCTCTTCCTTTACCTAATGTTGTCAATATTACCTTGATATGAGGAGACATGGGAATCAACAAAAACTGTGAGTTTTAATCTCTCTGAGTTTGTTTAAAAGTCTTATTTATTGTTGGAGGCAGCTTGTAATGTTTTTTCACTTTTATGATCCCTTGTGGCTTAGTGAGATTCCTTTTGAGGGGGAATTTAAAAAACAGATAACAAGGTGACAAAATATTATGTTAACATTAATATGCAGTGGTAGAAATACCTGCTGATTTTATTTTAAATTACTTAATTAACCAAAAAACATATGTGGTACTCAGAATTTTTTTCAGAGACTATATAAAACAATCTCAAAACAAATGAAGAAAAATTCATGGAATTTGATTAACATTGAAATATAACCTTGAGTGCTTTAATTAACCTCTATTTCTTTGTTTTCTCATAATTGAAGTGGAATTAGAGTAATGTGCAACTCATAAGATTGTTGGTTGTGAGGAGTGCTGGGCATGAAATCCTAGTGTTCAGCTCTCCATTAATACTGGCTGCAAAGATCAGCAAGTTGGCCATTATCCACAGATGCCTCCTCCTGACTCCCACAGAGCATTTGCACTGAAGCCATCGTTCAGCAAGGAGGCTTACAGTCAGTGACTGAACAGGCAGGGTTCCTCTTACATACCCATTCCTGCGTGATTCAGGGCTTCACTCACTCACAATTTTGGCTCAAGGATTACCATGGACCTTTCAGAGTCTTCCTTAGACCTGTGCTGCAGTCTGAGACCCTTTCTGTCTAATCACTTTCCTTCCCTATCTTCATTCACAGATGCTATACTTGCTTGGAGTCTGAATGCTTTTCATATATATTCCTACTTCCTCATCTTCATCTTAGACATTTTCCCTAATAAGTGTCCTTTATATTTCATCCTATTATGGTGCTGTTTTCTTGGAGGACCCCAATTTAGACTTAGGAATAAATAATTTAATATTAGTATAAACATTTAGAATATCACCTGCACATAGTAAGTGTACCATGTAAGTGTTATCATATCAAAACAAATGACTAGGATGAAGAGGTTAAAAGGTACAAACATGTTATAAAATAAATGTCATGGGGATGGAATGTACAGCATTGTGATTGTAATTAATAATACTGCCTTGCATGTTTCAAAGTTGATAAGAGAGTAGATCTTAAAATTTCTCATCTCAAAAAAAAAATTGTAACTATGTAAGGTGATGGGTGTTAACTAGAATTGTTGTGGTGGTCATTTCACATGTATTCCAACATCAAATCATTATGTTTACAACTGAAACTAAAATGGTGCTATATAACAAATAAATCTCATTTAAAAAGTGGGCAAAGGTTTCAAATAATACCATGAATAATTTTATTAGATATGTATATGAAAGACAAGCTTGGCATAGATATAAGAACTATTATTGTTGAACATCACAAACAATGTATTTCTTATAATTTTATTAAAAGTATTATTTTGACAATTGAGTTTTCAGGTTCTTATCATAAAGAGTAAGTGGATTTATTTAGTGAAATAAGAAATATGTCATAGCAACTTTAATTGACTCTAAAACCCTTTTTCTGGTATAGAGAAAAACAGTTTGTAGAGCAAATACAACATTATAATCTCATAGCTTTCCATGTACTATATTTAAAGGCTCTGGTTTATTTAGCTTGGTAAAGAATTAATTAAAATTTAGCAGCATGGGCTTATTTCATTTTAATTTTGTGTTTTGGTGTGCAACTATGAATATAATAAAAGACTGATTTCTTTGAAGAATTTTTTTTTCATTTTGGATGGGGGAAAAGAGATACATAGAATTAAGCAGTTATGTTTACAGGAGAATAGCGATAATTAATACAAGTTAAAACATAAGACTGTGTATAGCCAAAGTAGCTCAACATGGAGTTATTAAACATCATTTGCCCATAGCATTTTATTAAAAACTATAAAGTATATTCTCAAAGTTATTTTCAACAATTTACATACTTTTTACTAATTCATCAGTAATTGTATAAATTTTATAAAGCATTTATTGAATTTTCTTATGTGAAAATTGCATATAAAAGGAAAACAGATTCCAAATCATCACAGAGCTCATCCTTTTGATCATTTAGGATTTGATTAGTGGGTGGATAGCAAAACACTTAATTTTCAGGGCTAACGAAAGGTAGAAAAATTGGGTTTTAACACAGGCACTGCCACTGTAATCTCATGACTTTCAAGCCTAACCTTCATATATATATATATATATATATATATATATATATATATATATATATATATATATGTAATATGCAAATTAGTCCAGGACCTGGTAACAGTCACGACCAGCTCAGGAGAAGGGCCTGACCCCCAGCCCCAGGGTGGCGGGGTCCACAGCCCCAGCCTTGCAGCCCTGGGCTGGGACTGGAGCAGCAGAGACACAAACATGCAGGGGGGCTGGTTTTGATTCTGATCAAGGGCATGTTCCTAGGTTACAGGCTCCTCCCTGGCTGGGGCCCAGGTCAGGGCTCATGCAGGAGGCAACCAATCGAAGTGTGCCTCTCACATTGATGTTTCTCTCTGTCTTTCCCTCTCTCTTCCATGCTCTCTAAAAATCAATGGGAAAATATTCTCATGTGAGGATAAAAAAAAAAATAAGAAAGAATTGTCATGTCGTATGAAAGAAACATACGACAATGCCTAAAGTAAGTTGTCATTTTTTCGTGGTGAAGGGACTGGAGTCTGTGTTGATGAAAACACCTTGGTGGCTGTGGTGACTGGCAGTGGCAGCAACAGCAGGGTGAAGGGGGTGGTGCCTTTCCCTGATCAGCCCTGTCTCCTCCTGCAAAGGGAGGCCAGACAGCTGTCAGTAGGACATCCCCTGAGGGCTCCTAGACTTTGAGAGGGGGCAGGCTGGGCTGAGGTAACCCCTACCCCAGTGCAAGAATTACATGCACTGGGCCTCTAGTTGAATTATATTATACATTTTGTATGATCATATAGACATTTAAATTATTTTTATATTCTGGAAAGGATGTTGGTATAAGTTTAGCTCTATGTGCATTACCTTCCATTTGTTACCCACTCTATTTCATCTAGTATAAAATTGGTGGTTAATCCATCTAAAACTCTGTAGCCTAAAAGTCTCTTGGCTTAGAGCAGTGGTCAGCAAACCATGGCTCCAGAGCTACATGCAGCTCTTTGGCTTCTTGAGTGTTCTAACGCCACTTCTTCAAAATAGACTCTCCCAGGCCAAAAACCAACTTCTGTGCATGGGCCATGAAGTTTCAATCGCACTGTATATGTGTGCCCGCACATAGTATTTTGTGGAAGAGCTGCACTCAAGGGGCCAAAGAGCCACATGTGACTCACAAGCCGAGGTTTGCCAACTGCTGGCTTAGAGTAATTAATCTTGTGTTGGTTTTTAGCCTCATTACTCAAACTGAAGGGGCCTTCAGCAGAGAGAAAAAAGGAAATTGTACTGAATAGCAAGAAAATGAAGGATTTGGGGCAATTTCTTGTCTCAGTGGTCTTTGATACCCTCTTTTCTGCTCTCTGAGGCCTTATGTGCCCTCAGGTAGAAGGGAGCCTGATCAAGATGTCTGGAGGTGACTGTAGCTACATCTCTCTGCAAGTTCAGCAACCACAGGGAGCACTGAGAGCTGGAGCTTGAGGAAGAAAAACAATAGTATGTTTCTACTAATTATAGTTTTACTGATCTTCCAGAGGAGCAAATTCCTGCAGAAAATACATTCTCATCAAAAAGAAAAACAAAAAATAAACAAGTCAGGAAAGAGGGAATCAAAGTTGAGAAAAATAATAAGGAAAACACTTCCTTTTGCTTACTTTCAATTCAAGGATCTGAGATCACACCAGTATGAACATTCTCACTTTTAGTTCTGCAGATTCCCAGGTTTTCACAATGCATTCCTCTATTTTTTAACGCATACTGGTAATAATAATTTTATAAACAATAAATGACTTGATTTGTTTAAAACTACTTATATGATCCTGTTTTCATTAAGGAATGTGGAGTTTTAGTATACAAACTCTCTGAAAAGTCATGATAGAATATCAATGTTTATATCTGATCTTGATTAATCTTCACAATAATTGTAGATAGGATGAAAACTATAATTCATATTTTACAGATAAAAACATTTGGATAAAAATGGTCATATAGTTTTCCCACACTCATGCAGTTAGTAAAAGAGCTTGTATTTAAATATTTTCATTTTATACTTCTCAAAAATTTTGGATAATTTACTCTAATTACTTCAAAAGATAAAATATTTTAGAAATTTTAGAAGTTCAGTCTCACATTTTTTTGTTATTAAATACCTGAAACAATAAATTACATAGAAAAAAGCATAGCTACTAAACTATGGACCTTCATCTTAGAGAAGACTTTATGAATTTGACCCCAAAGGGAAAGGAAATAAAGGCAAAAATAAATGAATGGGACTATATCAAACTAAAGAGCAAAAAAAAACCTAAAGAAATACCAATAAAATAAAAAGGTAAGCAACCAAATGGGAAAAGATATTTGCAAACAATAGCTCCAACAAGAGGTGAATAACCAAAATACATAAAGAACTCATATAGCTCAACACCAAACAAATAATCCAATTGGAAAATAGGCAGAGAACCTGAATGGACACTTCTCCTAAGAACACATACAAATGGTAGAGAGATAAGTGAAAAGATGCACAACTTCACTAAATATTAGGGAAATGCAAATAAAAACTACAGTGAGATACCACATCACACCTGTTAAATGACTAGTATCAACAAGACAAATAATGAGTGTGAAATGGTTGTGGATAAAAAGCAACCCTTACTTTCTGCTGGTGGGAATGTAAACTGGGACAGCCATTGCGGAAACCAGTATGGAGGCTCCTCAAAAAAATTAAGAACAGAGTCACCATAGGTCCCAGCAACCTTAAACATTTGAAAACATTTATTCACAAAACTATATGTACTCCTATGTCAATTGCAGTCTTATGCATGGTGGACAAGACATGGAAATAACCCAAATGTCCAAGTGTCTGTCAATTGATGATTGGATAAAGAGGGTATAATACATATAGATACTAGAGGACCGATGCATGAAATTCATACAAGAGTAGGCCTTCCTTCGCTGGCACTGGCTTCCCTCTGGCACCTGGGGCCCGGGCTTCTCTCACAGCCCCAGCTTTGTCTGGAAGGTTGCCCAATCTAATTAGCATATTATGCTTTTTATGAAACTACTCAGGCATAAAAAAAGATGAAATAATGCCATTTGGATAACACGAATGGACATCATGATCAGTAAAATAAATCAGACAGAAAAAGTTAAGAACTATATGATAGCAGAGGAAAGGGGGGTGGGAACAGTAAAGGAGGTCAAATTATGTGATTACAGAAGATTACCTTTTTTTGAGTAGTGGGCACACAATGCAATACACAGATCATGCATAATAGAAATATACACTTGAAACCTATATAATCTTTTTAATCAATGTCACCCCAATAAATGCAAATTAATTAATTAATTAATTAGAGAAGCAAACATACAGTGCTTTTGTTATCTTCCTACAAGCAAAAAATGCCAACACACCGAAACCTGTTTGGCTCAGTGGTAGAGAGTCGGTCTGCGGACTTAAAGGTCCCAGGTTCGATTCCGGTCAAGGGCATGTACATTGGTTGCGGCACATCCCCGGTAGGGGGTGTGCAAGAGGCAGCTGGTCGATGTTTCTCTCTCATCGACGTTTCTAGCTCTCTATCTCTCTCCCTTCCTCTCTGTAAAAAATCAATAAAATATATATTTTTTAAATGCCAACACATATGTATTCATTTTCATATTCTTTGGTTTCCCATCTATATTAATAATGAAGAACACCATTTATATTTAATGTTAATTCTTTGCTTTTTTATAGATTTTCATTTCTAATATTACCCTCACTATTCAGTGTCATCAAAAATTTTTTTAACTTTTACTGCAGGTACAAGTATATTCTGTCATCTCCTATCTTAGTAAACAAATAAACAAAAACACAAATAAACAAACAACCCAAAAGATAAAATATAAGCAAACACAAACATCTCAAAAATTTTTCTTTCTCTCTAGTGCAATATCTATGTTTCTTTAAGAACAAACTTATTAAAATATATCTATATACATAGAGAGGGAGTTTTTCAGTATTTCATCTTCTTCATTTACATATTTTTTCATCTACTACTTTCTGGCTGTGCTCTTCCAAATCTCAATGAGACTTCCCTTGGCAAGTCACCAATGAATTTCACATTGGTTAATGTAATGATCTTTTTTTTTCTGAACTTGATATTTTAACAAACATAGTTGACCAACTATTTCTTTTTTCTTTTTTTACTAAATTATTATTTACTATAGGCCCAGTGAGTAAAAATTCATGCACTGGAGGAAGGGTCCCTCAGCCAGACCTGCCCCCTCTCACAGTCCAGGAGCCCTCAAGGTCAGGAGGCAACCCAGTGATCAGGGGAAGGCAATGCCTGCATCACACATCTGCTGCTGCCACTGCCAGTAGTACAAAGCTCGGCTGGCCCAGCTTACCTGAGCTTCAGGAGTCCCTGGGAGGCTGGGAAACCATCATCCGAGGCTTACCTGTGCCTTGGGCCAGTTCTGGGAAGCTGTGGGGCTGAGGAGACTGGGGGACTCTGGAGGCAAGCACACGGAGTGGCCAGACCTGTCTGGGGGCAGGCCCAGCCATGCTATATGCCTGCCACCCCAGCAGGGCTGAGGGGAATAGGGATTGCCATCTTGTGGCTCTCGGTGCTGTCATCTTTGAGGGCTTGGAAATCAATTAGCTTATTCCCTCCTTATTGGCTGTGGGTGCCACTGAATCTGTGAGGGTATGATGGTCAATTAGCATATTCCCTCTTTATTAGATAGGATTAGACACCAAAACCAAAGACTGAAAAATGCACAACCCTTTCAACTATGCACATTGATTGTTTATCAGAAAGACCATGCACTGGGCCAAAAAGATGTGAACTGTCAAGAGAAAAGCATGTTCTGAAATCTATAAAAGCTGGACTCTTGGAAGAGATGCTGCCAGGTGGGAGGTGTAGTGACTGCCTCTAGACCTTCTGTCCTAAAGTAGGGAGGGAGTGGAGGGAGAAACAATTGTACTGTGCTCTCTCTGTGTTCTCCTTCATCATGTTGAGGTATTTTTTTTTTAAATTTTTTTTTAAATCAGATACAACTGGAAAAGAACAGGCAGTGAAGCCTATATGATTCAATCTGGATGGGTCAGCATCTTAGGCCATGGAGTCGGGCCCATGAGGGTGGGAGATAAACCTGAGAGCAAATGCTGAGTAATAGGACAGCTCTCTAAATCAAGTCATCCATCTCTAATCCAGACTCCTACAATCACTTGATTTATGTGGTTAGTAATAGGCTGTAATCCATCCTCCAAATGGCAGCCCAACGGATCTTTATAAAATGGTAATCAGAACATGTCATGCCCAGCTAAAAATATTTGGAATATTTTGCAAAATATTTACACTGGCTTGCCAAAGCCTACAGTACCCGTTCCCTGCTTTTCTATCAAAAAACCTGTGATCAGTGGGATTACTGCTCTCATTTCTTTACTTCCCCACTTAGCATTATTGCCTAGTACCTTTACTTTGCAATTGACTCCATTTGGATTTGGCCATTTGTCTTCCTTTGAGTAAAGGAAAGTGAATATAATGTACACCAAGGACAAGCAAGTGTGTGCAAATCATGTTCTTTCAGGAAAATGCTTAGTTTCTTGGAGTTTTGATCTCCATCGTGAGAAAAACATGCTTGGAAGGTTTCTGGTTCAAGACCAGTAATATAAACCTATTGAAACTTACCTATAGCCTGGAACCAAGTACAGCCAAGCCCAAAATATTTCAGTTGAACTTCAAGTATCTGCCAGTCAGATTTTTTTTTCCATGAGGAAAGAAAAGTATTAATTATACACTATTGATACCAAACATTATTGCAGCAAACCATTATTAAACTAACCTTGACTACTTTTCCCTGAATTCATGTGCTCTAATAAAGATTGATTACTTTCTGTATGGCATATGCATTCCATTGGTTTGTAATATCATTTCTTTTCATTATTGACTAGTAGACCATCGCACGATATCGCATGCAGTAGGCTGCCCACCGCTTCCACGAGAGGGACCCATGCCGATTCCGAGGGAGGTGGGAGGGACCCATGCTTCTTCCATGAGAGGTGGTCCCACACTCTCTGGGCCTGTGCTCACCCACAGGAGGCCAGCTGGGCATAGTGACAAAGCAATCATTCCACCAGACCGGTCACACTGCTCACTCTCAGCGGCCACCCCGCCCCCGGGACTTGGGGACTCCGGCCGGGCTGAGAGGACTGGGTGCCACCATCTTGCTGCTATCTTTATGATGCAGTGACACTTAATTTGCATATTTCCCTTTTATTAGCTAGGGTGGCCACTTCCTTATGTCATTAAGTCTATGCTCATATAAACATATGTAGACAAATGTTCATAGCAGTTTTATTTGTAATAAACAAATACTGGAAAGCCCCAAGAGTTCATGAATAGATAAAGGATAAGAAAACACTTGTTTGTATACCCATACAATGAAATGCTACTTAGTAAAAAACTAAAAATGTATCAATGTATGCAATGACATGTCTAAACCTCGAAATAATGCTGAAGAGTGAAAAAGTCACATAAAAAGAAAGCACATAGTCTATATTTCATTATATAAAATTCTGGAAATAAAATTTTATCTATAGTTACACAAACAGACTAGTTATTGCCCAGGGGTGATGTGGAGCAGGTGAGAGTGATTATAAGGGGCACAAAGAGACTTTTCAGGTTGGTTGAATGTTCATTTTCTTTTTAATCTTTATTGTTGAAAGTATTATATATGTCTGTTTTTTATTTTTGAATGTTCATTTCCTTGATTATAGTGATAGTTTCAGGTGTTTATTTAAACACATCACATTGTACACTTTAAATATGTGCAGTTAATTTTATATCAGTTACATATCAATAAATGCAGGTTGTGTTTTGTCTCACATTATACCTCTGTTCCAATATAAAATAATATTTAAATTACTTGTATATGGTTAAATTATTTAACTTATCCTCCAATCAAATATTCAATGTATCACTTATGTTTAAATAAGATTATGCTTGTGTGAATAATTATGAACATTATTCAGGTTTGAGGAAGTGAATAGTCAAATGGCACAAAATGAATAAAATAAAAAATAGGTATCTTATACTGTAATATTCCTCCATACCCACTGCTCAAAAGTAAACAATTTTTAGAATTTCCATTTTTAATAATCAGAATAGATTATCTAGTTATTTTTAAAAATATATATATATTTTATTGATTTTTTTTTGCCCCCCTCCCTCCCTCTCACACATACCCTCCCTCCCCAGAGTTTTATGTCCATTGGTTGTACTTATATGCATGTACACAAGTCCTTCGGTTGATTTATTATCTCCCCCAGATCTCCCTCCCCTCCCCACTGTAAATTGACAGTCTGCTTGTTGCTTTACTGTCTCTATATCTATCTTTTGGTTCATCAGTTTATAATGTTCTTTATTATCCATAAATGAGTGAGGTCATGTGGTGTTTCTCTTTCATTGATTGGCTTATTTCACTCAGCATGATGTTCTCCAATTCCATCCAGGTTGCTGCAAATGATGAGAATTCCTTCTTTTTTTATGGCAGCATGGTATTCCATTGTGTAGCTATACCATAGTTTTTGGATCCAATCATCTGCTGACGGGCACCTAGGCTGTTTCCAAATTCTGGCTATTGTAGATTGTACTGCTATGAACATATGGGTGCATATATCCTTTCTGATTGGTGTTTCTAGTTTCTTGGGATATATTACTAGGAGTGGGATTATTGGGTCAAATGGGAGTTCCATTTTCAGTTTTTTGAGGAAACTCCATACTGTTCTCCACAGTGGTTGCACCAGTCTGCATTCCCACCAGCAGTGCACGAGGGTTCCTTTTTCTCCACAACCTCGCCAACACTTGTCATTTGTTGATTTGTTGATGTTGGCCATTCTGACAGGTGTGAGGTGGTACCGCATTGTTGTTTTGATTTGCATCTCTCGGATAATGAGTGACTTTGAGCATGTTTTCATGTGCCTTTTGGCCTTCCTTCTGTCTTCTTTTGAAAATATTCTATTTAGGTTCATTGCCCATTTCTTAATTGGATCATTCATCTTCCTTTTATTTAGTTGTATAAGCTGTTTGTAGATGTTGGAGATTAAACCTTTATCAGTGGTAACATTTGCAAATATGTTCTCCCACACCATGGGCTTTCTTGTTGTTTTGTTGATGGTTTCTATTGCTGTAAAAAAGCTTTTTATTTTGATGTAGTCCCATTTGTTTATTTTCTCTTTAGCTTCCATTGCCGTAGGGGCAGTATCAGTGAAGAAGTTCTTTTGGCATACATCTGAGATTTTGCTGCCTGTGGATGCCTCTAGTATTTTTATGGTTTCATGTCTTATGTTTAAGTTCTGTATCCATTTTGAGTTTATTTTTGTGTATGGTGTAAGTTAGTGATCTAGTTTCATTGTTTTGCATGTGTCTGTCCAATTTTCCCAACACCATTTACTGAAGAGACTGTCTTGACTCCATTGTATATTTGTGCCTCCTTTGTCAAATATTAATTGAGCATAGTGATTTGGGTTGATATCTGGGTTCTCGATTCTATTCCATTGATCTATATGTCTGTTCTTGTGCCAGTACCAGGCTGTTTTGAGAACAGTGGCTTTGTAATACAGCTTGACGTCTGGTATTGAGATCCCTCCTACTTTACCCTTCTTTCTCAGGATTGCTGTGGCAATTCGGGGTCTTTTATTGTTCCAAATGAACTTTTGGAAAGTTCTTTCTAGGTCAGTAAAATATGCCGTTGGTATTTTAATGGGGAGTGCATTGAACCTATAGATTGCTTTAGGAAGTATGGACATTTTGATGATGTTGATTCTACCAATCCATGAACGTGGTATGTTCTTCCATCTCTTTATATCTTCCTCTATCTCTTTTTTCAGTGTCGTGTAGTTTTCCGCATATAGGTCCTTTACTTCCTTAGTTAAATTTATTCCTAGGTATCTTAATTTTTTTGGTGCGATGGTAAATGGAATTGCTTTTTTAGTCTCTGTTTCTGTAGTTTCACTGTTGGTGTATAGAAATGCCATGGATTTCTTGGCATTAATTTTGTATCCTGCTACATTGCCAAATTCATTTATTAAGTCAATTAGTTTTTTAATGGAGTCTTTTGGGTATTTTATGTACAATATCATGTCATCTGCAAATAAGGATAATTTTACTTCTTCATTTCCAATTTGGATGCCTTTTATTTCCTCCTCTTGTCTAATTGCAATGGCTAGTACTTCCAGTACTATGTCAAACAGGAGTGAAGAGAGTGGGCATCCCTGTCTTGTTCCTGTTCTTAGAGGGAATGGTTTTAGTTTTTGCCCATTGAGTATAATGTTGGCTGTGGGTTTATCATATATAGCTTTTATTATGTTGAAGTATGATCCTTGTACTCCCACCTTGTTAAGAGTTTTTATCAGGAAATGGTGTTGGATTTTATCAAATGCTTTTTCTGCATCAATTGATATGACTATATGATTTTTATCTTTCAATTTGTTTATGTGATGTATTACATTTATTGATTTGCAGATATTGTACCATCCTTGCATTCCTAGAATAAATCCTACTTGGTCATGGTGTATGATCTTTGTGATGTTCTTCTGGAGTCGATTTGCTAGAATTTTGTTGAGGATTTTGGCATCTATGTTCATGAGGGATATTGGCCTGTAATTCTCTTTCACTGAGTTGTCTTTATCTGGTTTTGGTATTAGGGTGATGCTGGCTTCATAGAAGGAGTTTGGAAGTATTCCTTCCTCTTGGATTTTTTTGAATCGTCTGAGGAGGATAGGTTTTAGTTCTTCCTTGAATGTCTGGTAAAACTCTCCTATCAAAGTATTATATATTTCATAGATAGGGTATATTTATTTTATTTTATTATGATTATATATTCATAATTATACTAGAGGCTCGATGCATGGTTTTGTGCACCAGTGGGGTCCCTCAGCCTGGCCTGTGGCCTCTTGCAATCTGGGACCCCCTTGGGGGATATAATAGTGTGAGAAGCGGCAGTGGTCAGGGAGGAGCACGAAACCCATTTGGGAGATGCTGCTCCTGTTCATCCTGGCCTTGCTGCGCTTGCCACCAGTCACTGCTCGGGAGTGCTGCTGCGGAGGTGGGAGAGCTGGTGCTGCTGCAGCTGCGCTTGCCAGTGTGAGCCTGGCATCTGGCACCCGGAGGTCAGCTGAGTGGCCTCCCACTGTGGGAGCCCACTGACCACCAGGGAGCAGCTCCTGTGTTGAGCCTCTGTGCCCTGGTCAGTGCACATCATAGTGGCCAGTCAACTGGTCATTCAGTTGTTTGGTCCCTTAGGCCTTTATCTATATAGATAATTGTGTATATTTACATAAAATTATAAATATATAATGTAATTCAATGGTATTATAATATCTCTACTTTTATATTTAATTTTCTTATGACTTCTTTATACTGTCTCCATCATGTATATCAAGAAGTTTCCTTACTGTATCAACTACCTTTGGTTGCATAACAAGCCACCCCAAGGGCTTTCCTGTGTTGAAATCAATTGGTAGATGAGCTGGGTAGGAGGGAACGGGACATTGGAAACTAGTGGGTGGGAGATTGTTTATCTCCAGATGCCTTAATTATGTGTCTGGCATTTAGTTTGTCTTTTGGCTACTATGCAGGGGTGGGGAACATTGGCCTATAGACATATCATTTCCTCTGGCCCTGGCAAGGCAACTGCAGGTGGGATTCAGGATTCAATAAATCTAGGAGCTTTCTTCATAGCAACATAATTTTTAAAGTTGATAATTTTTTTGTGTGGCCAGCAGATAATGTTGTAAAATCCAAATAGTCCTTGGCAAAAAAATTGTTCCCCACCCCTGGAAGGCAATAATGATGATTAGGCTATAGGCTAGCTAGTTAGCTCAGCAGGCTAACCCAGGAATACTTACATATTCTCAGGATTTTAGAGCAACAGGAAAGCAAGCCCAATGAGCATACCATACTCTTCTCAAGTCTTTGCTCTTGTCTAGTAGATCAAAATGGTAAAAGTCCAAGCCCAAGGTCAGGATGCAGATAGGTGGGAACAAATCAGGGCCATAACTACCACAATCCATTTTTGTTTACACTCTGACCTAATTGTTCCCTTTCAGGCAAAGTTTCTTTGTTTACCTGGGAAAACTGTGGTTACCTCCTACTTTCTAGCTGAACTCCTTAAGTTTCTCTTCTGCTTTTGGGCTAAAATCATAGGTTTGTTTTCAACAAATCTATGCACACCTAATTCCATTTTAACATCTGCATACAATAGGATTGACATGTAGGGTTTCCCTCCCATAGGCAAAATACTCTCATACTTTGTGAAGACCAATAAATGTCTTATCCAGTTACAGAATCAGGATTAAAGTCCAGAATTTCTTGTTCTATATCATGCCTCCTGGTGGATCCATGAAGCATTTTCTTGTTTTATTTTTAAATTCTGAAACATATGAACTAAAAAGATACATAAATATATAATATACAACAGTGATACAAGAACAGAATAATTTCAAAAGATACTCTCAAGTTTGTACTGTAGGCACACAGTGCAAATTTTGTCAGGAATCATATTCTAAGGACCAAAAAAGCTTTGTTTTGTTTTGCTTTGCTTTGTTTTGTTTTGTTTTGTTTTGTTTTGTTTTTATTTTGGAGGAACCTTGTTCCTTGGAAGTAACTTCACAGGTTTATTTCTCTGATATATTTTTTTGAAATATCTAATGTTTGTTTTCTCTCTTTTTTTCTTTTAATCTTTATTGTTGAAAGTATTACATAAGTCCTCCTTTTCCCCCCATTAACCTCTTTCAGCCCTTTCCAGTCCTACTCATTGCTTCCCCCACCCCAAGGCCTTCACCACCCCATTGTCTATCACTAATGGTTATGCATACATGCATCCAAGTTCATTGGGTGGGTAGAAAAAGATCAAGGAATATTTTCTCTCTTTTGCTCTGTCCTCTGGGCTCTTGGCTTCACTCTCTGAGATATCCTCTATTTCGTAAGACTGCAACCTCAGTGTGCACCTGAGTAGTTTTTGTTTGTTTGTTTGTTTGTTTTGTTTTTCAACCAGCTTTCTGTCCATTATAATTTCCCAGAGGCCTTTTTACAATTTGAACAAATTTAGTTTCTTGAAGTCTAAGTTGGTAATCCTTTTGCTTGGAAACACAACCCTCCAAAGAAGAAGGTTGTGTCCTTTTAATTTATCACTAGAGGCTTGGTGCACAAAATTTGTGCATGGGGTCAGGGGGGTGTCCCTCAGCCCAGCCAACACCCTCTCGAATCTGGGACTTCCCAAGGAATGTCTGACTGCCAGTTTAGGCCCAGTCCCATTGGGATCCCATTGGGATCGGGCCTAAACGCGCAGTCGGACATCCCTCTCACAATCCAGGACTGCTGGCTCCCAACTGCTTGCCTGCCCGCCTTCCTGATTGCCCCTAACTGCTTCTGTCTGCCAGCCTGATCACCCCCTAACCACTCCCATGCCAGCCATTGATGTCTAACAGCTCCCCTGCCAGCCTGTTTGCCCCCAACTTCCCTCCTCTGCTGGCCTGGTCACCCCTAACTGCCCTCCCCTGCAGGGTTGATCACCTCCAACGGCCCTCCCTTGCAGACCTGGTAACTCCCAACTACCTCCCCTGCTGGCCATCTTGTTTCCCCGTGAGGGTAGGATCTTTGACCACATGGGGACAGCCATCTTGTATGTTGGAGTGATGGTCAATCTGAATATTACTCTTTTATTAGATAGGATAGAGGCCTGGTGCATGGGTGGGGGCCAGCTGGTTTGCCCTGAAGAGTGTCCCAGATTAGGGTGGGGGTTCCCTTGGGGTGTGGGGCGGCCTGGGTGAGGGGCCTATGGTGGTTTGCAGGCCAGCCACAGCCCCTGGTAACCCAAGTGGAGGCCCTGGTATCTGGAATATATTTACCTTCTACAATTGAAACTTTGTAGCCTGGAGCAGAGCCAAGCCCCCTGCTCACTCAGAGGCTGGAGCCATTTCTGTTGGGGTTCATGTATCTTCAATAATTGAACTTTGTAGTCTTGAGTGGAGGCCTAGGCTGGCCAGGGCAGGTGAAAAGTTTTACTTCCTCTGTTGTCGGCAACCGAAGCCTGTTCTTTCCAGCTCCATGGCTACCTCTATTTTTCTTGAGATTTATCTTCTATAATTGAAACTTTGTATCCTTGAGTGGAGGCCTAAGCCTGCCAGGGTGTGTGGAAAGCTTGGCTTCCTCTATTGCCAGGGAAACCCAAGCCTCTCAACTGCTCTCTGTGGCTGTAGCCATCATGGTTGGGATTAATTTGCATACTCGCTCTGATTGGCTGGTGGGTGTGACTGGTGGGTATGGCTTGAGCAGAGTGATGGTTAATTTGCATATTACTCTTTTATTATGTAAGATTTGATGCATTTTTAAAGATATGCTTACCTGTAACATAGTCTACTACTTTAAGATTAGTCTTCTGCAGGACCATTTTCTTATGATTCTTAGAAATGCTTTTGTCTATTTTAGAATGCATATTAGCTACCCCAAAAGTAGTTCAGAAGTCTTAAAGTTTTCTGTAGCCATAACACTGATTTGATCTCTGTGTCTAAATCTTGGTTGATTTTCAAAAAATTTTTTTAATTACTTGGAAGATAGAGATAAAGAATAATTTTATTTTCCACCACACTACCTCTAAATTTTGTTTGTGAGCATAATAGTTCTTTATCTAGTTTGTCTTTCCTTTTCATACCTTATCATAGATAGCTATACTCCAACAGACATTTTTACATATGGATTAATGTAAAAATGTCTGTTGGAGTCTTACCAAGTTTAAGTATGATATGTTTTCTGTCTTCCAAGGTACTGCATATGACAGTTTTGTCAATTATATAATGTGACTCACCATTCTTTCATTTTGCCATGGCCATGCACTTGCCATTTTCCAGCCTCTGTTAACAATTTCTATGCTGTTTTCCAGGCTATACCACTTCCTGCTTCAGCACTTTGCTACCAATATCCATAAATAAATAGATGATAGGTGGATAGATAGATAGATAGATAGATAGAGATATAGATGTAGATATAGATAGATATAGATATTTAAGATTGGAATTCTAAAACAAAAAAGCAAAGACAAATATACTAAAAAGGAACTAAGCTGTTGTCTAGAATGTCCTCAGAACATTCTATACTTCAGTAGCTAGGTGGCTTTTGCATCTGGCCAGCATGACAACAGGGGCTCAACATATACAGCAGTTACACTTATAGCAGCACAAATTTCTCCTATGAAACTTGCCCAGAATAAAGCAAGAGAACAAAGAGAGAGTATAAAGTCTGCCAAAAATTAATAGCCTCAACCCTTTCCCTCATTTTTAAAATCTTTACCCAGAGATTTGAGGATTTTTTTTTCCCCATTGATTTTTAGAGATAGTGGAAGGCAGGCTGACAGGCTGGGGATTGAACCTGCAACTGTGATTTGTGCCCTTGACTGAGAATTGAACCTATAACCCTTCAGTGTACAAGCCAACACTCTAACCACTGAGCAACCTGCCAGAGCTTTCCTCATGTTTGATAGGTGCAGATTGATGCAGACAGTTGTCATTTAGAAAATGCAGATTGAATGATGAATATCATAGTGCTTTGCTACCAATATCTGTAATGGTTAATTTTTCCTGGGTATCCAATTATTCCCAAAACTCAGTTGGGTTAAAATAACCACTTAACTCATCTCATGATTTGAAGAATAAATTTTTGGGGGGTGCACTGGGCCTAGATGAGTTCACTCAGACATCTGTAATCACTTCAAAAGTTGATTTGGGCCACTGATCCAAAGTTGATGGCCTCACTCTCGTGCCTTGCAGCCAGCTGCCTGTCAGCTGCAGCCACAGCAAGAACTGAGACTATATATCTCTCATCAACCACCAAGCTACTCTGGCTTGCTCACGTGTCATCGGGTTTCTAGGAACTTAAAAAAAAAAAAACACAACAAAACACAAAAAAACTTAAACTCTAATACACAGACATTTTCACTTCTCTGCTTTTCACTTTTGCAACTGCTTTTGACCAAAGTGTATTACATGGTAAAGACTAGAGTTTGTGGGAAAGGTTATTGTACAAGCATGTGGATATAAGGAGTGTGAGTTAGTCTGGGATTTTCATTCAATCACATAAATGCCCATTCATACAAAATCATCTCACTTCCCTGTTAAACTTTGAATACTTTTATTAATGATACCATCATTTTTAGTTCATTTAAAAATTACATTTATAACTTAGTATAATGGGTCTACTGAAAGTCTACTGATACTGTGATCATTGATCTATGAACATTGGACAGACAACATTGCTCACATTTGGAGATATATATATATATATATATATATATATATATATATGCTAGTTATTCTGTAGGAAATGTGAATATAATATCACTGCTAATTAAAACTTATTTTTCATTGATTTATAGCATGGGGATGGATAGGAAGGGTTTTCTCGTTATTGTGGAAGCAAGATAATGCAAATCTGTTATGTGCCTGGAAGGAGAATGAAAACTGAAAATTTAGCAGACATTGATAATTACCACAACATGAAATGAAAGGAAATTGGAACTTCTTCACTTGTCTCTAGTATTCTTCTTTGACTCCAACTTTTGTAATTTGAGTTTCATTTATTATTATTTTTGAAGCAGGTTATTATCAAGATGATTATCAATTTAATTTAGTTCTTTAATGATAAGCAAGCTAACTTGGAACTTTTAAATCACATTGTATATATTTTATCCTTTTACTTGGACTCCTTATTTCACTGATAGAAATGATCTATTTATCTAATGTATCTTTATAGCTAATATATCCTCCTCCACTCCTGATATTACCCTGTCTTCCAAGGATCAATTGTTAGTTAACAATTAGGCAAGCATGTATGCAGAAGCTATCAAATATCTTGCCCTGTGTGGAGACTTGTTCATTGGGGTCGGTGGGCAAATTCTTGATTTTGAATTTTCCTTCTCCCAGTGAATTGATAGGAGACATTTACAACACAAAAATCTAAACCACTTTTTTCTCTCTAATTTTCCATATTGAAACAATACATGAAGTGTTTTATTTTTTTAAATATATTTTATGTGTTTTTTTTCTTATCTTCTTAAAATACTGTTTTTTAAAGTGCATAATAAATCCCAGAATTATACATGTATATTTAACTAGTATTCTAGGTGATGTTTTACATGAAGAAAACTGTGTACTCTATAATTTGAGAAATTTGATTCATGTTTAATATCACTAGTATGCATAATAAAGAAAAACTATTATTGTCAAGGTAATTATGTGATTATGCCTTTCAGAATTTCTCAGGCTACTAAAAGTTAAAAACTAAATTTTACATATAGTGCAACACAAATAAACTCTGATCTAGCAGGAATGCTCTATAACCAGTCTTATTTAAGAATATGTGAGCATTCATGGGAGATATAAAGGCTTTACATTTGCACCATCATATTTAGTACAAGCTTAGCTTCTAAGTGTGTAATCATAGCTTCCATATAACAATATGACTGTTTATTTTGAGAAGTAAGTAATATAGATACTAACAATTTTTCTTATAATAGTTTATTTATTTTGTTGGAGGATAACTAAGATGATGTAGTGCCTTGGAATTTCTTTAAAAGCAAATTTTAGAAGTAGTATAGTATATCTACCTTCCTGAGAAATGGTGCCCCTTGGCAATTTTTATTATATTTTATTGTACTAATGCTCTGGATAATACTAAATTGTATTAAATAAGCTTTTTTGGTAAATTTTGTTCAACTATAACATTTACAGAGTACAGGTAACAAACCCTAAGGATAGAGCTTAGTAAATTTCTATACAGTGAAACTCAAGTGCATACTGAGCACTAACATCAGAAAGCAGAATTTTACCAGAACCAAAAGTCCCCTTCATCCCTCTTATTAGTGCCTCTCAAGAGAAAACACCATATTGACTTCTAACATAATCCTATCTAATAAAAGAGTAATATGCAAATCGACCATCACTCCAAGACACAAGAAGGCCACGCCCATGTGGTCAAAGATGGCTTCCCCATGTGGAAACAAGATGGCCACCACAAGATGACATGCAGGAGAGGGCAGTTGTGGGCAGTTAAGGGTGACCAGGCCAGCAGAGGAAGACAGTTGGGAGAGAACAGGCAGGCGAGGGAGGGCAGTTGGGGGGACCAGGCCTGCAGGGGAGGGCAGTTGTGGGCAACCAGGCCAGCAGGGAGGGCACTTAGGGGTGACCAGGCCAGCAGAGGTGAACAGTTGTGGGAGACCAGGCCAGCAGGGGAGGGCAATTGGAAGGGACCAGGCCTGCAAGAGAAGACAGTTGTGGGCAATCTGGAAGCAAGGAGGGTAGTTAGGCATCAATCAGGCTGGCAGGGGATTGGTTAGGGGGTGATCAGGCTGTCAGGCAGAAGCAGTTAGGGGCAGTCAGGCAGAGGCAGGCGAGTGGTTGGGAGCTAGCAGTCCTGAATTGTGAGAGGGATGTCTGACCAGTGGGATTGGGCTGAAATGGGTGGTCAGACATCCCTCAAGGGGACCCAGATTGGAGAGGGTGCAGGCTGGACTGAGGTACAACCCCCATCTCCCATGCACTAATTTTGTGCACCGAGCCTCTAATAAATTAAAAAAGAGTAAAATATTAAATTTGATAAATAAGATCCAGAATATTTTGGGAAGAGTTTTATTTAATACAAACCAATCATGATGAATAACTGTTTGGAAAGAATATAAAATGAAAGTAAATGTAAAAGGCGAGATGAACTTGAAAAACACACACACACACACACACATTATTTCTATTCATTCTCACTGGGAGGTATATGATGTCAAATGACCAAATTACTTTTGAAAAAGGTGGCCCATAGGTTAGGTTATAATAAGTGCAGCCTCATTTTTACAATGCCATTTATTTCCTCAGGGTAGCAAAAAACAAGGACAATGTTTAGTAAAACTAATAATGCTTAAGGAACAAATCCTTCCTGTTCCAGCTCTTAAGGGATACAGATGGCATGGTGCACATAAACACAGCTTTAACCTTGCATTTTTCAAGGTTTTATCAGCCATTATGCTCATCTATGCTTTGGGGGAGTTCATTCTCTGGAAGCATAACAGCAGAGCTTTGCCTCCCTAATATTCTAGTTCATCTAATCGAGAAATTAAAGCCACCATTAGTCTGGAAAGAGCTTTGCAGAGTGAGTCATTTAATGTCTAAAAGCTGTAAAGCCTTTTGCCCAGATGGATGATGCGTATACATGTTGGCAGGCTTTGCAAAGTATGACTGATTAAGCTAAAACCTTCCCTGAGTGCTTTTCTTTCCATTTTAAATCTTAGCAAGGAAGGTCGTGCTCATGAATGAGAGTGTCTAAACTTAGTGATTCGGGCCACATATGGAGAATGAGCATACACATGGCAAGGTTCTCTGGTTCATCTAACTGTATTTATGCAGCTCGGGGCTACTTCCCTGAAACTACTTTCAATTTTAAGATATTTTAGAAAATAGTTTAGGACATTTTTAGTTTATATGAATTTAAGTTATTTTAATAATACCTTAAATTAACTATATTGATTGAGTCTAATTTGTAATGTTCAGATATGCATCTCTGCTAGTACTGCTGCTGAGGTATAATTTGGACATTGTTTCTTTAATTGAAACTGTTTTGGTTCCCTCTGTTATGAGTAAGACTCTCTAACTTTGCAAACCACAGGTACAGGATTCTCAAAGTGACCTGTCTACACTGGAATGTCAGTTGTTCAATTTGAAAACTGGAGACTGCCCACTGTCTCATTCTTTTAAGACTCAGCATTTACCTTCTCACATCTGAATTCTCTATATTAAAGCTCTTTTATTATTTTGTAATTTTACACCTCTTCAATTAGGTTAGAATTTTCCTTGTGGGGGACTTATGTTCAAGGTCATTGGATCAATGTAAGAGACAACATGTGTAAAATGATTTACAATACATGTTAAAAATTATTTTCTATATTGCATTAGTTTTTCTAAACACAAGTATTTATTGGTTATCATCTGTATCAACAGGATATAGCAATTCTTACATAAGAAATATTCAGTTTTGGAACATCTTAATGCTGATAGGAAAAATCCACATGATAACATTGGTTGTTCCTAGGTTGTGCTGGCTTTCTCAGAGGAAAACATAAAAGCAAGACAATACAAAAATTCTAGTCAATACCTGATTTGACTTGTGAAACTTTCTGATCTCTTTACTTCTAATATTTGGTTTCTAGAATTATTCCAGTGACTCAACAAATAAGAAGGAACATTATTCAAAATTAGCATAATTACATCATCAACATTTTATCTGTAAAACCTTGATCCACTTGGTCTGAATTTGGACACTTTACCTCATAACCTTGTTCTGAAAAAATATTCACCCTGGATTTCCCAACCAAAGATAAGTAATTACCATTGACCCAGATGTCACATAACATTATGTCAGGTCTTATAGGATGGTAATTAACACTAGATAATCTGAAGTTAGACTTAATTTGAATCCTGGTGCTAATATCTACAAGGTTTATACCCCAAGCATTATTAATCTTAACCATAATTCAAGAATAATAATAGCAATATAAGTGATAGGCATATTATGAAATTTATATGCACTAATTAATTCATACATTTTACTTAGAATGGTGCTTGACATACATGAAGTCTAGAATGGTATTTTTAGATTTGCTTCCTAATGTTGTGTTTATTTCTGACCCAAGATTGTATTCTGACTTTTCTTATTTCATTTTTCTCAACAAGAATTCTGATCCTACCCTCTGCTACTTAAAAATTGGTAGATTACTGTAACATATATATTTAGCCCCCCCCCCCCTAAATAATGCCAGTAAATATACGTATATATTCAACAAGGTCCTTTGTGCCCGGCCATTGTGATTCAGTGGTTGAACATCGACATATGAACCAGGAAGTCACAGTTCAATTCCTGGTCAGGGAACATGCCAGGATTTGGGGGCCTTCAGGAGGCAGCCATTTGGTGATGTTCTCTTATCATTGATGTTTCTTTTTCTCTCTTCCTCTTCCTTCCTCTCTGAAATAAATTAATATATATATATATTATATATATATATAATATATTTTTTAAGGTCCTTTGTAAGTAAATCTGTTAATGGGCATGCACATACCATAAAATGCCAATGTAAAATCATGTGAGTATTTTGGTAACACTGAAATTTTACTGTCTTTTTCTTAGCAATGCTCAGGGAAGACCCTGAACTAAGTATTTGGATATAGATTTTTTTAACCCAATTTAAAATTTCTAGACCCTTTAAATTATTCTATTAGATTCAATTACTGATTAAAAAATCTCAAATAGATGTATGAATGTTTTATCACATGTCTGAGAAGTACAATATTACTATGCCAGCTATAGAAAGGATATTTGTTTTCAATCCATGGGTTCCTTCTAGACCCCTGCTGTTTCCAGCCGAAAGGAAAAAAAAGGGAAAAAGGATTGCTGGGGCCAGGGCTCTGTCAATAATAAGATGGTGAGGAAATCGCATGCAACATTGTCAGTCATTCTTTATTGCATTCAACAAGTCATAAAACTGTATTTCGCTTCTGTAGAGCCTGGGAAATGCAGTTGCCAGCTGTGTAACCATATATTCAGCTTAAACTGAGGTATAATAATATGGTTATGAGTAGAACCTGCTATTTGAAGGAAGGGAGGAATAAAATAGAAAAAAAAAAGAAAATAGGTAAGTAGATCTCTATCGCAAATAGATTTACTTGTTATGAGATTAAACCATATGTTCAGAATTGATTATGATTCAAAGCATTATATTCTGTTCTTTGTTATACACACATGGTGACTTCTTTTCCAGGGAGTTTTACATGGTTAGAGAAAGGCAGTTTAGGTAGTGCTCTCAGTCAGAAGACCTAAGTTTTTATTACATTTTGTCAATTATAATAAGTCCATCTGATATACTGAGGCATTCTGACAGGTATGACGTGATACCTCAGTGTAGCTTTTTGTTGTTGTTATTGTTGTTTTGTTTAATCCTTACCCAAGGATGTTTTTCCCACTGATTTTTTGAGAGAATGGAAGAGAGAAATAGAGACAGAAAGATCGACGTGAGAGAAACACATCCATGGGTTGCCTCCTGCACGCGCCCCAACCAGGGCCTGGCCCAGGGAGGATCCTGCAACCAAGGTACATGCCCTTGACTGGAATAGAACCCAGGACCCTTCAGCCTGCAGGCCCATGCTGTGTCCACCGAGACACACCAGCCTTGGCCCTCAGTGTAGTTTTAATTTGCATCTCTCTGATTGTTAGTGATCATGAGCATTTTTTTCAGATACCTATTGGCCATCTCTATGATTGTGTGTTTTTGGATAGACGGTACATATAAAATCGAATTTTATATATTTATCTTTCCACCATCAAATTGATAAAATTAATTATTCATTTAAACAGTTTATTTATACATTGTTTTGAATTCTTAGACAACTTACCTTGATAACAGAAAAAAAATCTAAGAAGAAAAAACAATCTAGACAACTGATAGGAAATATAATATGTTAAATTGATATGATTTAGTAATAAGTCTCCCAGATTTCTTCATTTGCTCATTATTCCACAAAATCTCTTAAATAATCAAAGTGTTGTACACACCCCATCTCCTCTCCCCTATTAGATATCTAATATCCATGCCTGAGACTTACTGTCTCATAACCTCATAATTAGCATTAAAATACATCACTTTAAGGATATAATACTCATGAGTATTCATGAATTATTCTTTCTGAAATTTCCTATAAAGTCACTATCTTTGTCTTACCATAGTCATGTGCTTCCTCATGATGGGGATGTATTCTGAGAAATCCATCCTTTGACAATTTCATCAGGAGGGCAGGCTCACTGCGGACCCAGGTGAGTAACCCCCAGGCATTTCTAGCCCATGGCAGTGCTATCAATAGGCTGAAACACAAAGCAGAATGTGTTGTTGTTCTCTGGTGTTACCACAGCTACGATGTCACTAGGAAATGGAAATATTTTACCTCCGGTGCAAGCTTAGGGGATTACCATTATGTGTGGTCATTGATCAAAACATCCTTATGCAGCACATGACGGTAGTGGGAATTTCTGTTTCTGGGCAGGATGGTGGCAGAAATTGAGTTGAATGGGGCTTCTTTGAGTTTGTTTGTCTTTTCTTTTTTTTGATTTTAATTCTTAATACTAATTGTTTTACCTTTGTTCACAGGTATACATATAAGAAAAACTTTTTTAACTTGTGTTATGTCAAATAGAATATTTTTTCTGACTGGAATTTGGCAGAGAAATTACTGTCAGTCAACTATTTTGGGAAGTTTTGAACTTTCAAATATTTTACTGATGTCAATATTTTAGAACAATATGGAAAAATCTGAAACCATATGAGTTCACATGTATAGAATTTGAAAAATAGCACTTTTTAGTTAGCACTTGTGGCTGAGGATTATACAGTCCAAAAGCATAAAGCCTTTATTGATATCCTCAGAATGTGGTCAAAACCAACAGTGAATGCTTAAAAGTTTGCTGTCATCAATACTTATCTGGTCTTGATTTATCATCACACTTTCTCACTCTATCCTCAATATCATTACTGTCACTTGATATTTCCTGGTAATAAAACTTTTAATATATAAATGGTTTACCAAATTTTATTGCTTTTTCAAAGCATTTTTACAAGGAAATTAAAGAATAACTTTTTCATAAACTATTCTAACCATTTCCATTTATAGGAAACTTTTTTTTATGGATTTAAAAGAGAATCTATTCTAGTTTTATAAGCCTATTGTTAAGGAGTCAGTAATATAAATTTAAAATAAATATTACAGTCCTAGCTGGTTTGGCTCAATGGATAACATGTCAGCCTGCAGAGTGATACTCTGTCTCAGGTTTGATTCCAGTCAAGGGTACATGCCTGCATTGAGGGGCTTGATGACCAGCAGAGGGTGTGTAGGAGGCCCGATACACAATAATTCCTGCAAGAGTAGGCCTTCCTTCCCCCAGCTGCCAGCACCAGTTTCCCTCTGGCACCTGGGACCCGGCTGGCTTCCCTCCAGCCCCAGCTTCCTCAGGAAGGATCTCCAGAAGATGTCTGGTCTAATTAGCACATTACCCTTTTATTATTATAGATACACAGATATTTCAACATACATATATAAGCTGATGTCCCCACTCCCCACCACCACAAGCATACACACACGCTCTCAAGGTCTCTGTGTATTGCAAGAATTTTTGTGCATCAGGCCTTTAGTGTATTAAATAAATAGGTTTCATGATTCCTTTGCTCATAGAGAAGAAAACAAAAGAAAGATAATTTAATTAACAGAAGTATGAACCTGAAGGTCATCAATGAGCTTGTAGGTCACCAAGTGGCATGAGACCCTCAGGTTTTGCAAAGATTTTAGATGATTTGTGAGTATTCACAAGTAAGAAAATGGAGGCCTCAGTCAATTTTATTAAGATCTTAATAGAACTAGTGACTTCAGTTGACATACAAGTGTTTGACTATCCTGCAACAATTTACTTGCTTTGTTTTGCTTTTCTTTTCATAGTTAATTGATGTTCAATCTCTTAAACCTATCAAATGTAAGTTAGACATGGAAATAAATAATATTTTATATATAAAAATAAAATTGTCTATTAAAGCAACTTCATGTTAATATCCTTTTAAGTAGTACTATAGATCTTTCCTTGTGAATGTTTCTCTCCCCCTTTTTTTTTTTTTTTAATCCTCACCCAAGGATATTTTTCTATTGATTTTTAGAAAGAGTGTAAAAGAGAGGGGAAGACAGAGAGAAACATTGATGTGAGAGAAACACATTGATTAGTTGCCTCCTGCATGCATCCCAACCAGGTATATGACTTTGACCAGAATTGAACCCAGGACGCTTCAGTTCATAGGTCAATGCTCTCTCCACTGAACCAAACCATCTAGGGCTGAAATGTTTCTCTTGATGCAATTGCAAATAAATTCAAGATCTCAGCCATTAATGCAATATAAGTTTACTTCTTATTTGCATAAGGTCCCATCACTGTGTAGATGGTGGGTATGGTGGTGATGATCATGGTGGAATATTGTTTCACATGGACATTCATAACCCTAGGCTTATGGAAGATTTGCCTTTAACTCCCAAATAAATCAATGTCCATCCAGCAGAAGTAGGAACAATGAGATCATTAGTGAAAGTTTCTTATAGGCTAAACCTATAAAATATTAACCCCTTTCCAGGTAGATAATTTAAAAAATTTTTATTTTTATTTTTTTTACTATTTAGTGTGTTGCCTTTTCCTTTCTTTTTCATCTTTTTCCTACTATATAGAAGCATTTTAGTTTGATGTAGTCCCACTTGTTTATTTTTTTCTTATGTTGCCTTTACTTTTGGTGTTAAATTTTTTTAAAAAAAATCACCAATAACAATTTAAAGGCACTTCCTGTGTAACTTTTTTCCCCCCTAGAAATTTTATTATTTCAGGTCCTATGTTCAAGACTTTAATGAATTTTGAGTTAATTTTTGTGTATGTTATTAGATAGTGTTCCACTTTTATTCTTTTGAATGTGGTTGTCCCATTTTCCCAATATCATTTATTAAAGGTACTGACCTTTCCCCCATTATAATTCTTGGCCCCTTTCATAAATTAAATAACATATATATGTGGGTTTATTTCTGGGCTTCCTATTCTGTTCCATTGATTTATGTGCATGTTTTTTTTGTTTGTTTGTTTGTTTCGTTTTTTAATATATTTTTTATTGAATTTTTACAGAGAAAGGGAGAGAGATAGAGAGCTAGAAAAGTCGATAAGAGAGAAACATTTCAACTAGCTGCCTCTTGCACACCCCCTACCAGGGATGTGCCCGCAACCAATGTACATGCCCTTGACCAGAATCGAATCTGGGACCTTTCAGTCCACAGACCGACGCTCTACCACTGAGCCAAACTGGTTTCGGCTATGTGCATGTTTTTATGCCAATAATATACTTATTTTTGTGGTGTAATTTTAAACCAGGAAATGTGATGCCTCCAGCTTTGTTCTTATTTTGCTTTGGTTATTCAAGGTCTTTCGGGGTTCCATACTGATTTTATTTTTGTAAAAAATGTAATTGTTATCAGTGTATACATAACATGAGATATTTATATTAATATAATATAAATGTAAATTTATTAATATTTTTATGCTAATTATCTTAAATATTGTTTTAATTAGATAGGGAAGTGAGTTGACAATAGATTAAATTAATAAGATGATACTATGAAAATGAGAGAGTATGATCAACTCACTAGTATTTTATTATGTCCTTACATTTTAAAATTAAACTGAATATATTTAACTTAAACCACAAATGAAAGTAGATTATCATCTCTAAAAAGTGAGCCAAGAACAAATAAATTAGAGAAAAATGTTACTATTATATTTTTTTTAATTCTGCTTATTAATATCAAATAAACATAAAGATAAGCGTGATCTTTTTTATATATTTTATTGATTTTTTACAGAGAGGAAGAGAGAGGGATAGAGTTAGAAACATCGATGAGAATCATCGATCAGCCACTTCCTGCACACCCCTGACTGGGGACGTGCCCACAACCAAGGTACATGCTCTTGACGGGAATCAAACCCGGGACCCTTCATTCCACAATTCAACACTCTATCCACTGAGCCAAACCGGTTTCGGCAGCATGATCTTTTTGTGTCCATCAAAAGATAGATTAGTAAAATGGAGCTAAGAAATTGAGACACCATAACTTAAGTGGAAGTTTTATTAGCGATGGAAATTTTGCAAATACTATGTAGTTCAGATATTTCCCCCAAATCTTAATTTTATACTTTCTAAATTAAGTGCTGATCTCACAGTTTGCCATAAATTTGTCTGAAGTGCATATTCTCAAATTCACATAATTAAGATATTTATGATTAATGAGATAAGCATTAATGGCATATACTGACTGTACAGTCTACACTTAGAATGGAAGTCAATATATTTAGAATTGCAGAAACTGATATTTCCAGAATGTGAGTAATTGAGAGGAGTTAGGAAAAGAAAAGTGTGTGAATACACATGTACTAGTAAAATTCAGATGTAACAAAAAAAAAGGAAACAAATTAATCTTTTTGTTGTCTTGTTGATGGTAATGATATTATTATTACATGTATCTTAAAAGAGTCTGCTGGATATTCTTGCTGTTGTCCCATTGGATATTTTAAAGACTCATATCTGCATCTCAGTAAAGGATGCACAGTATATCCTACAGTTGTGCTACTGATATTTTAAGAAACATTCTAAAATTCAAATTCTACAAATGCATTCAAATGATGTTGCTATTTCTAGAGATGTATTTTTTTAACTGACTTTCAAATCTCTTACCCATTCTTTTGAACATCCTAAGTAGTGACAAATAATTATGCCTCGAGGGTAGATTTTAAATTAGGTAAAAATAGATATAGTTTTAAATATACAGAATAAGATGGATTATAAAAATTGGTATTATAATTCGTGGTTTAAAAATGAGATGTGAATATATAGTTAAGAGATTATTTTTCTTTGTTTGCTTTATAAATTGGTTTCAAAAGGAGATATTATAAAAAGGATTTCCATATATGGAAGCACAGCTAAAATAAAATAAGTTGGCCACCTAAGGTAGTCATTTCAAAGAACAAGACACATTTGTTGTATAAGATCTGTTTTTGAAATTAAAATGCTCTCACTGAGAAGAAGGTGCGCAAACATGGTGATGCAGGTAAATGCAGTACTTACTTCTTCCCACACATATCAAAATTACAACTGAAATACAGAACAATATCATTCAGAATGGTCTGAGATCTGACTGAATGGCAGCACTACAACTATAGAATTAAAGAATAAAGCAAATTGAGACTGGTAGGAGGGGCAGAGGCACATAATGGGCTGGCCCAAAACCCATGTGTGGTTTGTTGTTGTTTTTTTTTAATTGGGAGGAATATCTTGGCTGCAGAGCCCCCCTTCCCCCTGAGGAGTATGAGTCCCAGTTCCACATCCCCAGATACCAGTGTGGGAAAGAGGAATCCCCATAAATTTTGTCTTTAAAAACCAGTGGGAATTCGGACTGAGAAGGACAGAGGCTGCTGGAGTACCAGGCAATTCCTCTTAAAAGGCCCATGCATGGTCTTACTCTGACTCACTCCCTCTGAGCTCCAGTGCTGAGGCAGCAGCTTAAATGAATCCAGGGACATATTGGGATGAACTAAATTGCCTGGCATCAGAGCAAGAACTGGGGGACAGCTTTTTCCCAGACAAGTGCTGGCAGAGGCCATTGTTCCTCTGCTGAGCCTTCCATTGCCACCGAGCCAACAGGCAGTCACCATATCTGAGTCTCCATTATCCTGTCTCACACTGCTCACTCTACCCTGGTGACTCTTTGATTCCATGCCCCACCCAATTTTCAGCCCCACCCAAGCTTTTTGAAATGGCTTTTCCATATGAATGGCTTGTCCTGGCTTTGCCTTCAAATTTTCCTAAAATCTCTCAATCATATAGCAGCTGGCATCAGCATGGCCCATACCTTTTGATAACTGGCCTCAGGCCTGGCACTAGATTTAGCCTGCCTTGGTTTACAGCTTGACCTCTCCTGGGCACCCCCATACCCAACACAAGTAGCTACCATAAGAAGATCACTCTGTATCTTTTTCTGGGTGGCCTCAGGCAGGAGACAGGCAGTAGTTGACTTTTTACATCCAGGGAGGCCTCAGAGCCACCTGATGGTTAGCTTCAGACCATGTTAGATTACAATCCTACCACATCCATGAGCAGCACACTCAAGTGGCTGGCTCAGTGAGCTCCAAAGCCCCGCTGAAGCAAGTTACTCTCCATGGAGGCATCTCCTGCACAGAAGTTCTTTCACTGAAGTCACAGTTGGTATGCACAGCCAGTTGGCCTGGGGGTCAATCCTTCCCAGTGACACCAACACCAATCAAGGCTCAAATACAACCAGAGAGTGTACATAGCCCACACAAGGGTGCACCTAGAGTTCCCAGCACAGGTGACTGAGGAAGCTGAGCTTCTGAGCCCTACAGGATACCTTCTATACAAGGCCACTCTACCAATTCCAGGAGACATAGCAGCTCTACCTAATACATAGAAGCAAGCAGAGGGAAACAGCTAAAATGGCTATAAGAATAACCAAGGAATTTAATGAGAGTGTCAATGAAATTAGTGATAACATCATAGGCATAAAAAAGGACCAATCAGAAATGAATAGATACACTAACTGAAATGAATAATAATTTACAGGGAATCAACAGTAGAGGACACCAAAAATCAAATCGGTGATTTGGAACATGAGAAAGCAAAAATCACACAATCAGAAGAAGAAAAACAAAAAATAATAAAAACATATGAATATAGTGTAAGGATCCTCTGTGGCAGCTTCGAGTGTACCATTATTTGCATCTTGGGGATGCTGAAAGGAGAAGAGGATGCAGCCCTATTTGAAAAAAAAAATAATGGCAGAAAACTTCCCTTACCTGGTGAAAGAAATAGACCTACAAGTCCAGGAAGCACAGAGAATCCCAAACAAGATAAATCCAGAGGCCCACATCAAGACACAACGTAATTAAAATGCCAAAGGTTAAGGACAAAGAGAGAATCTTAAAAGCAGCAAGAGAAAAGCAGTTAGTTACCTATAAGGGAACACCCATATACTGTCAGTTCTCTCTCAACAAAAACTTTGCAGACCAAAGGGAGTGGCAAGAAATATTCAAGATGATAAAAAGCAAAGACCTATAACCAAGATTACTCTACCCAGCAAAGCTAGCATTTAGAATTGAAAGTCAGATAAAAATCTTCACAGATAAGTAAAAGCTAAAGGAGTTCATCATCACCAAACCAGTCTTACATGAAATGTAAAAGGGTCTTCTTTAAGAAGAAAAAATATTAAAAAATATGAACAATAAAATGACAATAAATATGTATTGATCAACAATTGAATCTAAAAATCAAAATAAATGAACAAGTAAAGTAATGAACAAAATAAACTTAATAAAATAGAACCAGAGGCATAGAAACATGGGATATACTGACAAGTCTCAGAGAAAAGGATGAGGGCAGGAAGAAAATAACCAAAGAATTTATTTGCATACATGCATTACCCATGGACACAGCCAATAGTAGGGTGGTTAAGGCTTAGGGTGGGGTGGAGGGGGCAATTGGGGAGAAAGGTGGAACATCTGTAATACTCTCAACAATAAAGAATTACAAAGAAAAAATGTTCTCAACTAGAATCAGACTAGGTATCTTATACAAATGAGAATATAAATTTCATTTATCTTTAAGACACAGCTTTGTTTTAGACTTAGTATAAGTTAAGTTTGTAAGATTAAAAATTTAAAGAATAACACAAAACTATTTAATGATATCTTACATAAATAATGCAAGTAAGGTATTCTTTAAGTTAAGGGCCAATTCATTAAGTAAATAAATTTTTTTTTTTTTTGGTTGATCTTCACATGAGGATATTTTTTGCATTGACTTTTTAGAGAGAGTGGAAGGAAGGGAGTGAGAAGAAAGAGAGAGAAAGTGAGAAAGAGAAAAACAATAATGTAAGAAAGACAAACCACCTCCTAATTGCGCCCCAAACAAGGCCAGGGGCAAACTCTCAACCCAGGTATGTGCCCTCAACCAGAAATCACTCTAACCACTGAGCATACTAGCCATGGAATAAGTACTTATTAAGTGTCTGATTATTGGGTCAAGTTCAGCCTTGTTGATCAGTAGACATGTGAGCAAAGATTCTAGATGAAAGAATCAGTAGGCATAACTTTAGAAAGCATATCCAAGGCAGAAGAAATAGCCAATTTCAAATCTATAAGGCTAGATTTCTCTTTTATATGCCTTTTATGTTAACAAATATAGCAAAAAAGCTCATGTTGCCAAGATGAATATATAGTTGGGGAAGCAATACAGCATAGGAAAAGCTGACTTCTATTTTGCTTGAAGGAAGGTTCAAAGTAGGGGAGTACATGACCAAATTTTTTTTTTTAAGGATCACTCAGGTTTGAACATAGACCACCACAGCACAAGGTTAGATTCATTGAGATCAGTTATTTAGGTCAAAGATAATGGTGGCCCAGATAAAGGTGGGTAGTAGGGGAGTTATAAATTTGGGGATCACTTGGATATCTATGGTATCGGAATTTATGATACTGAGTATGATTAACAAGAGTAAGGGTGCACATAGGAAATAGGGTCTAGGACAGGGATCTGCAAAGTTTAAGAAATAAAGAGCCACTTGGACCCTTTTCCGAAGGAAAAAAAACCTGGGAGCCGCAAAACCATTGTGACATTTAAAACAAATATAACACTGCATATATTGTTTCTTACCTTAATGCTATATACCGGATTGTGCAGTTAGCTGTCAATCTGAAGAAAAAAAGGACTTTTTCACTTAACAATGTAAAATATATTTTTACAAATTAATAGCTAATTAAAATATTTAATTTACCTGGTTAATGGGATTTTTGCTCCTGAACCTCAGTGCAGAGTGTCAGAACATGAGGGCTGTAAGACATTACCTTCATTTTCACACAGGCTTGCAAGTTGTCGGAGCCGCGGTAAAGCTTCAAAAGAGCCGCATGCGGCTCTGGAGCCGTAGGTTGCCGACACCTGGTCTAGGACTTAGCCATGTGGCACTAAAGACCTGAAATAGGGAAGAAGAGGGGACATCAGCAATGTAAGCTGAAAACTAGTGATGGGTCGAGTAGGAGGATATCAGGAAAGGATGTTGTCCTGGAAGCCAATTAGAAAGAGCCTATCAAGCAGGAAGGAGTGATTAACTTAGTGACAGGCTGCTACCCATTTATCCCAGTTTTTCCAAAGAAATGTGGGTCTCTCTTTAGGTCTTTGTATGAGTGATAAATTTGCAATAAGTCTCCATGTGGATGATAAATTTTAGCATCACCTATTGATAGATCAAGTAAAATGAGAACAAGGAAAGAAATTCATAGATATCATTAATAACTAGAGAGAGAATGGGTCATTTCAATAAGTGAAGGGATTGACTTTATAAAGAAACAGAATATACAGGAGATGCTTATGGAAGGAGATGCTGTTAATGAAGTGTTCTATGGTTGTTTGCTTTTAAAATCTTTCATTTTCTCAGCAAAATTAAAGCAAAGTCTTCTATTGAGTAAAAGGGTAGAGAAAGTACAGATCTCAGAAGAGAGGATAGGTATTAAATAACCTTTTAGGGCCAGACTTGGCAACCTACACCCCACAGGCCAACAGTCTATTTCAAGTTTTACTAAAACATAGCCAGTTTTTTATATATTGTTTATGGCTCTTTCAAGTTCAATGGCAATATTGAATAATTATAATAGAATCAGTATGACCTGCAAGCCAAAAATATTTAGTACATGGCCCTTTAAGAAAATATTTAGCAATCTCTATCCTAAGAAAAATGAGAATGACTGAAATGGACATAAGGCATGAATACACACAAAATATGATTCATTTAAAGTTTAAGTTATAAATGTAACTGAAACCACTTGTGTAGTTTTCTTCAGCCACATTTATCTGCATGGTTACAGGTGTGGAGTATGTAAAGTATTGGATTAAACTTGGGTATGGTTTTGCCAGCTGAGAACAGTAAAGTGATAGAGGGTCAAAAAAAGGTAAGAAATATGCAAGAGAATGATCATAATGTTTGATTATTAAATTCAAGTTGGATATGGAGAAGAGAGATGATTGAACAAAAAACTGAAGATCTCAGTGGAGTAAAAAGATTGTTGGAACCAGGTGCAAAGAGTTGGCATGAAAAATAGGAGCTGGTGGTCATTGAAATTCATGGAATTGACATATTGAAGGAACTGTGGTTTTGGTAATAAGTTCTAA
The DNA here is from genome assembly GCF_964339955.1 of Pipistrellus hanaki. NCBI lineage: Eukaryota > Metazoa > Chordata > Mammalia > Chiroptera > Vespertilionidae > Pipistrellus > Pipistrellus hanaki. The sequence continues at coordinate 86,533,675 of NC_140504.1, forward strand.
GGTATGACTGTGGAAAGAAGTAGCTAAAAAAGGGTAAAGGATAAGATAATTGATAAAGTACATTTTAAGAAATTGAAAAGTTATGGTATTTATATAAATTACTAAAAAATAAGCCAGAATGTCAGAAGCTAAAGTAATGAAGAAATGAGAGTTGGTTCATAATGGTAGCAACTATGTGAGGAAGTTGATGATATAAGATTAGAGCTGAGAATTTTTAGAATGAAAAGCTAATAGAGCAGTGCAGAGGCTCTGAGCAAAAACACATCAAATTTCAAAGGCAATATCCTTAGAGAAAGTAAGTTTTCTGTTAGAGCTAAAATGTGAAGGGAAGAGTAGAAATGAGCTTAGAACAAATGCACTGGATTCACCTACACAACCAAAAAATATTTTTTAAAAGTATTTAGATAATTAGGATTATCTTTTCTATTTGTTATTGGAATAAATTTCAAATAAATGTAAGATTCTTAAATAATTATAGACACATGAAATGATCTGAAATAAATTTTTCAATTTTATATTATAAATTTATAGTCTTATTTATCCAATTATTTTGTCCTTCTATAAATATTGAATTATTCAGGCAATTTATGAAATATTGATTGAATTTTTTTGAGACCATATTTTGAGATGAAATTTGACAAATAAGAGCACATCATGGGCTAGTTTTGCTAGATATAGTCTATATATCTCCATTTCTATCATTTGTGTCTATGTCTATGTCTATTTATTTATGTCTATATAATTATGAAGTATAATTTACTTAGAAGGGCAAAGAAAAAATTGAAAATCTCATCATTGTCTTAAAACATTTAAAGAGCCCCCACTCCTTCCTGCTTGATATACTCTTTCTACTTGGCTTCCAGGACAACATCCTTTCCTGATATCCTCCTACTCGACTCATCACTAGTTTTCAGCTTACATTGATGATGTCCCCTGGTTTGGCTCAGTGGATAGAGCACCAGCTCCAGCCAAGGGCACATGCCCGCGTTGTGGGCCTGATCCTCATTTTGGGCTCAATCCCAAATCGGGGCATGCAGGAGGTGGCCAATAGATAAATCTCTCTCATCATTTGATGTTTCTATCTCTCTCTCTCTCTCTCCCTCTCCTTCCTCTCAGAAATCAATAAAAATATAATTACAAAAACAAAACATTTAAAAAACAACCACATGGAGTTGAAGTTAACTTAATCTATGTTTTTTAGGAAGACAGGAATAGGATCAACAATTGTAACTTATAAGGAGAGGGTAATTATCTCATAATTTATATCTATATAAGGCTAAGAGACTGATCATACATCCATCCGACTGTAGGACTGACCGACTGACCAGCTGGTACATATGATGTGCACTGGCAATCCTACATAATAAAAAGATAATATGCAAATTGTCTCCTACACTGGGAGTTTGACCAGGGGGTAGGGCTGGCCCGCCAACTGCCCGTGGCCCCTACCCCTGCTGGCATACAGCCCTTCCACCTGCCAGCCCCATCCCCAGTCAGCCTCCCCACCCTATTGGGGCAGACTGGCCAGACCCCATCCATGCACAAATTCATGCACTGGGCCTCTAGTTTAAAAATAAATGTTGACTCACACATGCACAATACATATAGTTCTCACTGGTGCCAATAACATGCGTGTGTTTCAATCTGTCATTGTTGATCATAAATTTGGTTGACATTTCTATTATAGAGAAAGGGTGAAAAGTAATATTAAAATATTTCTTCTTATTAATTTCCTTTCAATATGCACGAATCTGTGCACTGGGCCACCTACATATGAATAGAGGCCTGGAGCACAAAATTTGTGCATGGGGGTGGGGGCAAGTCCTTCAGCCCAGCCTGCACCCTTCCAATCTGGGACCCCTCAAGGGATGTCCGACTGCCCCTTTAGGCGATCGGGCCTAAACGGGCAGCGGACATCCCTCTCACAATCCAGGACTGATGGCTCCCAACTGCTCGTCTGCTTGCCTTCCTAAATTCCCCTAACCGTTTCTGTCTGCCAGCCTGATCACCCCCTAACCACTCCCATGACAGCCTGATTGATGTCTAACTGCTCTCCTGCCAGCCTGTTTGCCTCCAACTTCCTTCCTCTGCCAGACTGCTCTTATATAATAAAAGGATAACTGCCCTCCCCTGCAGGGTTAATCACCCCTAACTGCCCTCCCTTGCAGGCCTGGTGCCTCTCAACTGCCCTCTCCTGCTGGCCATCTTGTGGTGGCCATCTTGTGTCCACAAGGGGGCAGAATCTTTGACCACATGGGGATAGCTACCTTGTATGTTGGAGTGATGGTCAATCTGCACATTACTCTTTTATTAGAAAGGATATAGGCCTGGTACACGGGTGGGGTTCAGCTGGTTTGCTATGAAAGGTGTCCTGGATCAGGGTGGGGGTTCCCTTGGGGCATGGGTTTGCCTGATTGAGGGGCTTGTGGTGGTTTGCAGGCCAGCCATGCCCCCCAGTGATCCAAGTGGAGGCCCTGGTATCTGGGGTTTATTTATCTTCTACAATTGAAACTTTGTAGCCTGGAGTGGAGCCAAGCCATCCAGGGTGAGTGGAAAGCTTGGCTTCCTCCATTGCCAGGGAAACCTAAGCCTCCATCCTGCTTGCTCTGTGGCTGCAGCCATCTTGGTTGGGGTTAATTTGCATACTCTCTGTAATTGGCTGGTGGGTGTGGCTGGTGGGCATGGCTGGTAGGTGTAGTGAAGTGATAGTTAATTTGCATATTACTCTTTTATTAGATAGAATTTTATAAAAGTCAAAACTGTTCAGTAAGGTAGGAGGTGATGCAGGAGACAGTAAATAAAAATAGTTATTATTTAAGAATTTACTCAAAGTTTATTTGTAAGTGATGTAAAATAAGGAATTTATGCATTTTGCAAGTGTTAGAATAGTTGATTTCTAAGATAGTTTTAAAATATTCAAATGATCAGTCCCATTTATCTAATAAACCTATATATTTAATTGATTTTTTCTGTATATTTATTATAGAGTGTGTAGGTTTTTATATTATTCTTAAAATAATGCAACATAGTTATATTTGTTGTCATATTCAAAGGTACTTTATAGGCAAATATATTTTAATGTAGTATTTTTTATTCTCTAGGGCCATGGTCAGCAAACTGTGGCTATTGAGCCACATGTGGCTTTTTGGCCTCTTGAGTGTGGCTCTTCCACAAAATACCATGGCCTGGGCAAGTCTATTTTGAAGAAGTGGCATTAGTAAAAGATTAAGTTGAAAAAATTTGGCTCTCAAGAGAAATTTCAATCATTGTACTGTTGATATTTAGCTCTGTTGACTAATGAGTTTGCTGACCACTGCCCTAGGGAGATGTCCCATTGGTAGTTCTCTTGATATTTCTATTTTTAGTTTTATTTTGGTTTTAATTCTTGAATATCAATTTCCTATGACAAAAAAATCAAGTTTAAACTATATTGTTAAAATTTGTATCTGGGGCCGAAACCCATTTGGCTCAGTGGATAGAGTGTCAGCCTGCGGACCGAAAGGTCCCGGGTTTGATTCCAGGCAAGGGCACATACCTTGGTTGCGGGCACATCCCCAGTGGGGGGTGTGCAAGAGGAAGCTGGTTGATGTTTCTCTCTCATGGACGTTTTTAACTCTCTATCCCTCTCAACTACTCTCTGTGTAAAATCAATAAAATATATTTTAAAAAACTTATTTAAAAAAAAATTGTATCTGGGGATACAGATTGACTTTCTATCTTCTTTCATTATTTGAATTTGTTAAGCATATTAACTCCTACATTGATAACTGATTGGGTTAGGAACTTTATTATCCATCAGATCAGAGAATCAAATATCAGCTAGGATTCACTTATTAAAGTGACACAATAATATTCTAAGACAAAATGATAGCAAAAATCAGAAAATACATTATAAAACTCACTTGAAATTGTGCTGTAGGTGACTAAACTTGAAATTCTTTGTGACCTTAATTATGTGAATATATAAAATAGTGTGAAATCATATATATAATATATTTTCAAGCTATGCTATCCTGGCAGCTTTGAGTGGTAATCAATCTTTGCAGGGCACCTGAAGTCCTTAGGCAGCAAGGAAGAGGTTCTCAGTGAAGAGATAAAACTTATGAGTCAAGTAGATGATGGGATTAAGTTAGGACTTAAAGCAAAATATTAAGCAATATGTTTCCCAACTGAAAGGTTTTTAAAGTAAAAATTTTATTGCTAAGTCTGAGAAATTAAAAGTAGCTTCCCTTTCTCCAGTTGCAGAGGTAATAGAATTAAAAATAGGCCATTTCAGGCACATATCTATGTTATATGAGTGCTGTAGGTTAGACATTGGAGGAAAACCTATGGAACACATAGAAGCATAGGAATAAATGACATAATGCATTAATTATTAAGACAATTTTATAGCCTGGGGAACTATTGACTCCCAGATCAGTGTATTTTTATAAAAAGAGAAAGCTCAGACATTAAGGAAAATGCTCAGGTTTATAGCTTTATTGATACTACTCAGTAATTAGTTCCATGCCAAAAGCAATGTGTTATCCCATGACTGAAGACAATACCAAATTTCTCCTCTTTACAGCTTCATTATTTTCAATTTTTAATATTTAATATGCTCAACTTTTACAGTTTAGGGAAAATATAATAAAAATTATAGCATTTGTCTTACATTTTCAAAGATTGCAGATCAATATTTTCTAATTCAATATATTAAAAATTGCCATTGAAAAGAGGAAAATGAATGTTTGTAATAAGTACATTTATTTCCAGAAGAGTTTTCAGAGAATTGTTAGTTGATTTTATGGTCTTCTAAGATGCTATATCTATTAGGTCCCAATGCAAAATACTGTAAGTTAAATATAGACCTGATTTTTATTTCAATATTTTAAGTATAATCTCCCATAATGTGGCTTGTGTTTTGCTAACTATAGGAAGGGGTAAATGTATAAGACAACTTTAATTTTAATATGAAGTACTCATATGGAATGATAAATATTCATAGCCTGTAAATAATACCAAAAAAACTGTACTACACACAGAAATCATCTTTCCTGTGTTTTGGCCTTTTACGAGTATTGCAGTTTGGTAATTATTTTCATCTAAATTCTTTGTTTTTCATTCCCATAGTTATTTGCTCTTTTATTTTTATCCCTATATTTTAAAATTATTTTTCTAATTGGCATAACATTTCATTTGGTTTCCGGAAATTGTTTGTTTGTTTTTTTGTTTTTTTAAAAGGCATCAATTTTTTTTTAATATATTTTATTGATTTTGTACAGAGAGGAATGGAGAGAGATAGAGAGTTAGAAACATCGATGAGAGAGAGTCATCGATCAGCTGCCTCTTGCACACCCCCTACTGGGGATATGCCCGCAACCAAGGTACATGCCCTTGACCGGAATCGAACCCGTGACCCTTCAATCCCCAAGCCGACGCTCTATCCATTGAGCCAAACCGGTCTCAGCATGGTTTCCGTAAATTGTTTGTTTTTATTATATATAACAACTTAACAATGTTTATTTTATAGAAGTCATGTTGCTTCCACATAATTCAGACAGTTTTATGCTCTACTAATGGCCTGGTGCATGAATTCGAGCACATTGAAAGGAAATTAATTATAAGAAATATTTTGATATCATTATTCTCCCTTTCTTATAAGTCAATTTATGATTGACAATGACAGATTGAAACACAGATGTGCTATTGGTGCCAGCAAGAGCTTTATATGTATAATACATGTGTGAGTCAACTTAGCCTTTTATAGATATAGAACAAACTTGCATAATTAGACCAGCTTTCTGATTTAGCTAAACTTTCCCAGCCCAGTGAAGCACCCTAACTTCTCTTTCAGGTAATTGTTAGCAGCACAGCAATAAATATCAACCTGAAGCAGATTATTATTGTAGATAGCACAGGAAAAACAAAGGGTAAAATATTTAACTGCAGCAGAGTTTGACTATATTCTGTGTATTGAGAAAATCTGAAGTCATTTTCAAGCTCTACCATTTCTTATTTCTTTTCAGTTGGGTCAAGTTTCTAAGCTTTCTGAATCTCCATATTCCAGTTAATGAAAAGAAAATAGAATTCCACTAAATCTTCTGTCTACCTATGCTAGGACTTATGTGAGGATCAAATGAGATAAGCCATGGGAAAATGCTTCACATACATTTGGTTAAAGTGTAAAGTGTTTCCACTTGGCTCTAAAGCAAGTTGTATTCCTGGGCTGCAGAAACTAAGGAGACTACTCATCACTAAGGAGAGGAAGCTGGATGTTACTATGTGACATAATTACCTAGAAGGAGGGAAGGACACTTAGCATATTAGCTTTATATATATAGTTTTGTGGACATTTAATTAAGTAAATTACATTCACAAATCTAATTCCTTTTGACTTCTTGCTTATTAATGTCAAAAAAAAAAACAAAAACAAAAAAACCCTTTACTGATGAACAGTGAGGTTTACTTGATTTACTAGATATTTGCATTTTTGTCTGATTTAGCCATAATAAAAGAATAACCAGCTGATACTTTAGGAAACATATGAAATGCTGTACTTTTTAAATATAGAGATAAATACATATATCTATATACTCTAATATTGCCTTATAGTATATTATTTAGTATTAAGTTAATCTACTCTGAAAAAAAATGACCAAATTGCTAAATCCTCCCCTAAATACCCATAGCTACCAGAGGTCTACAACAAATATTATAGAGTATATCCCCTAAATACCCATAGTTAACACAGGTCTACAACAAATACATAGAGTGTATATATTGGAAAAAATCACAACTATTTATTATTAGTCATTATTTTATATTCAAAACATGTGTTTGTTTCTAACTGTTGTCTGTTAAGTACCTAATATCCTGACACACATAGTAGGGATTCAATTAATTATTTTTTCAAATGAAGGAACAAGTAAATAACCATAGTTGAGATATTAATATAATGTCCATAGCTGGATTAGTAGAAGATCTAAGTGTTCTGTGTGTCACCCATATTTTTCTTAATTTTTAAGTGCAGTGAATTTATTAATTTATGTACTTATTTATTTAAACTTTCATAACACAGCAAAGTTTATTTTTTTAAACTTTTTTGTTTCAATACTGTAAGACCACTATTGCTTCTTATCAACAAATCAGCTTTATGGGAGAAACTATACAAAAAATATAAACTAGATTATTCCATTTAAACACTCTTCCATTAAAAAAGTTATAGCCTGAACCAATAGATATGCTCAATTATAGAAACCAGTGGTAAGTCCATTTTCTGGGGAATGTACTGAATTGGAGATAAACTTGAACTCAATAAGAGAAAGAATGTATTGCTACAACCATGATAACATTTTAATTTCCTCTCTAGGTCACAGAAAATATTTTATCTACTCTTAGGACAAAGCACTGTTTCAAGAAGAGTTTATAGAACATAAAACAAACTTGACAGGTGTTGAGTTGCAGATGTTAAATATCATGTATCTAACTAACTATTCATGTTACCTTGATAAAATGGCTCAAACTTTTGAGCTCTCAGGTTGACTATCTGTAAATTGAGGGCTGGGGTCTAATATTACTTGAAGGTACATTTTAAAGTAACCTCAGGAAATTTTTTTAATTCTCATGTCCTTTAAAGAGCACCCAGACTTCCTCCTTGTTGTACAATCTGAACAACTTTGAGAATTATGGTGTCATCTTAGTTTATGCGGTAATTCAAATCTAAAAAACTATCAATTCCATTTTTGAGATCAGATTTAGGACCAGAATCTGAGTCTAGAATTCAGGTGTTCTCATTCCCCAGATATTGCTCTAGTCTTTATAAACAAAAATTAGCTATAATTTTCTAAACAAAATATTGTCATGATTTATGCAGGTTTGAACTAGGGACTTTGGCTTTAGAATCTATATACTTTACTACTATACTAAACTGCCCCTTTAACTATGCTTGTAAGTTAGTTATTACTCTTATTACTCTTCTTGCCAAGGATGGTATTTAGCAAAATTAACAAGTATTCCATAGATTTAGTTTTAAGAAAAGTAGCACAACAGTAAAATATGTATTTATGTAACTTGTATTACATGTGTTAAATGTCTTGCAAACAGTAATATTGTATGTCATCCATTTTAAGATTCAAAATATTTCATAGGTATCATCTTAAGATACAAGAAGGCGGGGCGTGTTATTCAGTTTCTGACTTACCTTTGTCCAGGTGTCAGCAGGGGCGGATTTAGATATGTAAATTCAGTAATGCTAGGGCCTAGTTAAGAATGCAAATAAGCTCCTTTCATCCTAAGTTTTGGTGTTATTTTCTGGTATTTTGGGATATAAAAATAAACCTGCTGCATGGCTCAGAGAGAATGGCGCCCACCTAGCTCCCAGCTTGATGAATCTATTTCTGCCTCTGGTATGTTTCTTTCTTTAATTTCTTTTTTTTTCTTTCTTTCTTTAATTTCTTAATCCCCAGCTCCTCCACTCAGGAACTGACTGTTTCCTTTTCTGTGGTGGAGATGAATGCACAAAAGAGAGAAAGACCCCCCTCCTCCAATTATTAATTGCATTATATATTTGGTATTGGCTAGATAGCACTCATGACTCAGTTTTCATGGCCTGTGCAGGCATCAATTTGGCCTTAATTCTAATATTATAAACACTTCTGTTAATGAAAAAAAAACATTGAAACCTGTAAAGAATTTTTTAATGAGTTTATTTGAGCCAAAACTGTCGACATATGCCGGGAAGCAGAACCTCAACGGATTGAGATAATGCTCCGAAGAATGGCAGGTTACATTTCTCTATTTATACACTGAAATCAAAGGAGGGACATAGGTGGGTTACATGAAATTCATTGGTGATGGAGTAAGGAGGCGGGAGAAAGCAAAGTGGTGGGAAACTCCTGGGATTGGATAAAAAGTAAAATGATGGACATGTACTCAGGTGAGTGTAGGAACAATTAACATGATAACGAAGGAATTTAAGGCATTCATCCTGGCACTCACCACATTTGATTGTTCCCCAGGGACTCCAGAAAAAGGGAAGTTACAAGTTACCCAGACATCTCACAGATATGTTATCTTAGAGGCAAAAAGGCAAATGGGCTCAGTAAAAAGATCAAAGTTGATATTTGTCTGGGAAAACATCTGGGACATGACTACCTACTATAACCTGTTAGATATTTAATTTTCAAACCATCTTTTGTGGTTATCTTAGGTCTCTGGGTTTGCAAGACTGCCATGCAGGCCTTCCCTGAGCTTGTCAGGTTAGCATGTGGCTTTTTTCTTTCCCACTTCTATTGACTTACAAGCATTGTCAGATATGTTGAGTATAATTTCCATTTTAAAATTATTCAAAGAATATTTTAAAATTTAAACAAGACTATTGATTTGGTATTGAAACAAAAAAGTTTATTGAGAATGCAGATATTTATTGAAAAGAATAATGGGTATATAATCTATAAATAAAACAAGTTAACTGCAAAGGGATTTTTGAGACCTAAGAAAAGAAGATACAAGGAATTGAAACTATGATATTTTGTTGTTGCAATTAAATTGAAGGCATAAGCAGTTTTAAAATGGCGGCAGAGTAAGTGAATGCTGCATAGACATGCTCCCAGGAACAAATTGTAATAACAACTAAATTACTTCCTGAATAATCAATGGAGGAATTGCTATAGAGAACTCTGATACTCAAGGACTGAAAGTGAAGGCCCCATAGAGACTGATAGGATGGGCAGAGGTGTAAAAGGGCTGGTTGGGTGCCCACAGATCGCAACTAAAGTTCTGGAGATATATCTCAGCTGTGGAGTTGCCACTGAGAACACTGGGATCTAATCCCTAAACTGGGCCCCCCAGCAGAGAGCACCAGAACTGGGAAGGGTAACCACAACATTTAGCTTGAAATTCAGGCACCCTCTTAAAGGGCCAATGCTCAAAATTCTATGTGGAGTCACCCATCTTGTGCTCCAGCAGAGGGAGGGCAGAGTGTGAACAGAAGCCAGGAGCTGTGTGAACAGAAGCCAGGACTGAGGACTCAATGGTTAGAGCTCAGAAGGCAAACGCTACTGGTTTTCTGTGCTGAGTCATTTGTTTAGGCATCATAGGACATCTTTCACAAATAGACCATTGCCTTGCCTGGGGGAAAGACAGTTTACCCACCCTATTGGAAAACACATTGCACTGCAGCCATGCAAGAGACTAAAAATAACAATTAGCCTTCAGGCAGAAGCAACTGCTCCACTCTGTTGAAAAAAAAATTTCCCCACATCTGAAGACAATTGTCTGGGGGCAATTAAAGTTGGAATTCTATCAGTCTAAAGGCAGAGGCAGTCTCTGGAGTCTCTTAAAATTTGCCTGATCTAATTAATCAAAATCAGCATTTGATGCTGTTCTGCACTAGAGATTGAGAGGTGTAGAGGATCTACCTAATACATAGTCACAAAACCAAACACACAGCCAAAATGAGGAGACAAAGAAACAAATCCCTAATGAAAGAACAAGAAAATTCTTCAGAAGAAAAGATACGTGAAGTATAGATAAGAAATATATCTGAAACAGAGTTCAGAGTAATGATGGTAAAGATGCTCAACAGCATGAGAAAAGACATAGTAAGTATGGGGGAGGGGAAGTCAGAAATAAAGAATGACATAATACAAAGAACACATTGGAAGGAATACACAGTAGATTTGGGGAAGCTGAGGATTGAATCAGTGAATTACAAGATAGTGTTGAATAAATCACTCAATTAGAGAACCAGAAAGAAAGAACAATTAAAAAACAGGAGGACAGTTTAAGGGAGCTGTGGGACAACGTGAAAGGTACCAATATTAGAATAGCAGGTGTGCCAGAAGAGACCGAAAGGGAGAAAGAAATAGAAAATGTGTTTAAAGAAATAATGGCAGAAAACTTCCCTAACCTGATTAAAAAAAAAAAAAAAAAAAAAAAAAGATTACACAAGTTGAAGAGGAACAGAGAACCCCAAGCAAGAAGAATCTAAACAGGTCTATACCCTGCTACCTACAAAGGAGCTCCCATAAGGCTGACACCTGATTTCTCATCAGAAACACTACAGGCCAGAAGGGAATGGCATGAAGTACTCAAAGTAATGGAAAGCAAAGATCTGAGACCAAGATTACTATATCCAGCAAGACTATCATTAAAAATAGAGGGTCAAATAAAGAGCTTCCCAGACGTAAAAAGGCTAAAGTAATACATAACCACCATGCCAGCATTACAAGAAATGCTAAAGGAATTCTAATGAGAAGAAACAGATAAACCTAGCCATTCAGAATTAAAATGGCAATAAATAAGTACCTATTGATAATAAACCTAAATGTCAATGGATTAAATTCTCTAATCAAAAGGCATAGGGTAGCTGCATGGATACAAAACCATGACCCAAATATATGCTGTCACAAGAGACCCATCTAAGAATAAAAGATATACACAGGATGAGAGTGAAGGGATGGAAAAAATATATCCATGAAAATGAAAAAGAAAAAAAAAGCTGGAGTAGTATTACTTATATCTGGCAATATAGACTTCAAAATGAAGGCTATCATGGGACAACCAAAGTCACTACATAATACTAAAGGGATTGATCAAACAAGAATATATAACCCTGGTAAATATATATATATATATATATATATATATATATATATATATATATATATATATACCCAATAAGGGAGCACCTAAAAAATACATATAAAAAAAACCCCTTCTAGAATACTTTAGCAGAGAGTTTGACAATCATAGTAGGGGACTTTAACACCCTACTGACTTCACTCAATAGAACTTCCAGACAAAAAATTAACAAGGAAGCAGTGATCCTAAAGGATACACTGGATTAGATGGATTTAATTGACATTTATAGAACATTTCACCCAATGCAGCAGAATATACATTCTTCTCAAGTTCACATAGATCATTCACAAATATAGACCACATAATAGGACACAAAACAAGTTCCTACAAGTTCAAGAAGATTGAAATCATATAAAGCATCTTCTCAGATCACAGTGGAATGAAATTAGAAATCAAGTACGGTATAGTAAAAAAAAAAAAAAAAAACCTGAATACATTCAAACATATGGAGGCTAATTTGCATCTATTAAACAATAAATGATAACCAACAAATTCAAGAAAGAAATAAAAAAAATTCCTGGAAACAAATGAAAATGAACACACAACAACCTGAAATCTCTGGGACATAGCAAAAGTAATCCTAAGAGGGAAGTTCATAGCTCTTCAGGCCTACCTTAAAAACAAGAAATATCAGCAATAAACTATTTAACTCTACAACTTAAAGAACTAGAAATAGAATAATAAAGAAGACCAGAGAAAGTAGAAGGAGGGGAATAATAAAGATTAGAGCAGAAATAAATAACATAGAGACTAAAAAAAAAAAAAAAAAAACAACAAAAACAAAACAAAACATTACAAAAATCAATGAAACTGAGAGCTGGTTCTTTCAAGGAAACAACACTGATGAAGCCTTAGCCAGACTCATCAAGAGACAAAGAGAGAGAACCCAAATAAACAAAATCAGAAATAAAAGTGGAAAAGTAACCACTGATACCACAGAAATACAAAGAATTGTAAGAAAATACTATAAACAACTATATGCCAACAATCTGAACAATGTGGATAAAATAGACAAATTCTTAGAAAAATACTATCTCCCAAAACTGAATCAGGAGGAATCAGAAAACACGAATAGGCAAATAACAACTGATGAAATAGACACAGTAGTCAGAAAAACTCCTAGCAAACAAGAGCCCAGGTCCAGATGACTTCACAGTGGATTTTACCAAACATTCAAAGAACTAACACCTATAGTCTTAAAACTATTCCAAAAAAATCTAAGAGGAAGGAACACTTCCAAACTCTTTTTATGAGGCCAGCATTATCTTAATTCCAAAACCAGATAAAGACAATACAATGAAAGAAAATTACAGGCCAATATCCATGATGAACATAGATGATAAATCCTCAACAAAATATTAGCAAATTGTATCTAGCAATATATTAAAAAAAAAAAAAATCATACAACATGACCAAGTGAGATTTATCCCAGGGATGCAAGGCTGATACAATATTCACAAATCAATAGATGTGGTACATCACATAATCAAATTGAAAGACAAAAATCACATGATCATATCAATAGAGGCAGAAAAGCATTCCACAAAAGCCAATACCCATTCCTGATAAAAACTGTCATCAAAGTGGGAAACAGGGAGCATATTTTAACATAATAAAAGTCATATTGGACAAACCTACGGCAACATCATACTCAATGGGCAAAAACTAAAAGTATTTTCCCTAAGAACAGGAAAAGACAGGGATGTCTGCTTTCAACACTCTTATTCAACATAGACTGGAATTTCTAGTCATGGAGATCAGACAAGAAGAAATAAAAGGCATCCAAATTGGAAAGTAGGAAATAAAACTTTCTCTATTTGTACAAAATATGATATTATACATAGAAAACTCTAAAGACTCCACCAAAAAAATACTCGATTTAATAAATTAATTTAGCAAAGTGGCAGTATGCAAAATCAACACCCCAAAATTGATAGCTTTTTAATATGCCAATAATGAACTCACAGAAAGGGGGGGGGGAGGGAATCTCATTTACCATTGCAACAGAAAAATTAAGATATTTAGGAATAAACAATCAATGAGGCAAAGAAACAAAAAAACAAACAAACAAACATATACTCAGAAAACTATAGGATGTTGAAAAAAGAGTCAGAAGAAGATATAAACATGTGGAAGAATATATCCTATTATAAAACCAACATATTTCACAGAGCTAGAACAAATACTCCAAAAATTTATATGGAATAAAAAAAGACCACAAATAGCCATAGAAATTTTGAGAAAGAAAAACAAAGTTGGAGGAACACAATACCAGATTTCAAGTAATACTACAAAGCCACTGTAATCAAAATAGCCTGATACTGGCACAAAAACAGGCATATTGATGATTGGAACAGAGCAGAGACCCCACAAATTGACCCAACCCATTATGCTCAATTAATATGAGTCAAGAACATAAAATGGAGTCAAGAGAATCTCTTCAATAAATGGTGTTGGAAAAATTGAACAGATGCACACACCCACAAAAAAAAAGAAACTAGATCACTTAATTATACCATTCACAAGAATAAACTCAAAATGGATAAAACATTTAAATGTAAGTTGTGAAACTATATAAAATCCTAGAAGAAACTAGAAACAGAAAAATCACTGCACTCCGCTGTCAGTTTATGACATTGTCAGTTTATGACTGTTCAGTAAACCATTCAGCCCGCGATTTAGGCTGGATTTTAGATTTTGGCCACTTCTCTGATTGAGTTTGACACCCCTACCTTAGACTAACAATCTCTCAGCACTATTATATGTCTTGTGCATGACCCACTTCTCTTTTATTGAGAGTGATATCATTTTGTCTGTAAAGTAGGAAAGCTCATTTAAGGCTAAGATATGTTTACTGGTTTGTAGTTTTGTGCTGGTCCTTCACTATGTATGGCATTTCTGGTATTCAAATCAAAGCATTCTTAGCCCCAAATAAATGCCATCAGATATATTTTGTTGCATTCTAATTTTATGATTCCACGATTCAGAAAATATGCAGGTTTTATTTTGCATACATCAGGATTCTAGATTAATTAAACTTTGTGGAAAAAAAGAATTGATTTCTTAAGCCATAGACAAGAAAAAACTGATTAGATATGTGCAGACTACAATTTGTTTTAATGGTTTATCTTTGTTTCTAACCATTTTTGCTTGTGTATACTTCCACCTGTTAAATTACTCTGTAATTTACTGTTTCCTGCTATTTGAAAAGAAAGCATTACAATCACAATAAAAAGTAATTTAAAGCTATTGCCAATCAATGAAATATGCACCAGTCTAAAATGAGATTGAAATAATTTATGTGAATTTTGCAGTCAAATTAGAATGAAGATTATTCCACAGGGGGGAATCAACTTCTGCAAAACTGCAAGCATCATATATTTCCTAATAAGCTCTCACAGCTGAAACAATGTCATTATTGGAGGGAAGCACAGGAAATTTAATGCAATCAAAAGAATATTACAAATAGACTCTGTCCAACAACAACAAAAACAGACATTTGTGGACCCATAATTTAATAATGGATTTAAAGTGAATTCAAAATGAAGTTAATGCAACATTAACCCTAGGAGGAATATTAAGCTTAGTACTGGCAGATAAATTATCATAAATATTGTTTGTTGATTGACTTATTCTACTCTGAACCCTAGAAAAACTTCCCTTGTAATAGTAGTTAGCAATTTAAGCAATAGTACCACCTCTTCCCACTGCCCATCAAAAAACAAACAAACAAAAACAAACAAACAAATAAACAAACACCCCTGAAATGTTAGAGAATAAGCATGTTATTTCACTGTTGGAAGCAATTATATTCAGTTCTCCTTTTATTAGCAAGTTAAATGTCTGTTTGAAAGCTTTATGGACAGTGACAAGATTTGAGTATATTTGCTCACTATTTAATTCTGAGAGTTCAATCATTAAATTTTATAAACATTATTTTTATTGTTGACACTATTACAGATGTCCCCAATTCCCCTCCTCCCCTTTGTCCACCTCTACCCAGCCCCAATTCCCCCATTCCTCTGGCCATCACCATCATGTTATTTGTGTCTATGGATTATGCATATATGTTCTTTGGCTAATCCTTTCACTTTCTCTCATCCATTCTCCCCTAACCCCTCCCTTCTGACAGTTGTCAGTATGTTCCATTCATTCAATTGTGTAGGTTTTTTTGTTTGTTTGTTTTTTATATTTCAACTCACATACATCAAAAAAGTGACAATATGTGAACAAGACAAAAATTTTAAGAAAATTTCAATGGCCGAAACCGGTTTGGCTCAGTGGATAGAGTGTCAGCCTGCGGATTGAAAGGTCTCAGGTTCGATTCTGGTCAAGGGCATGTACCTTGGTTGCAGCTGATGGATGATTCTCTTTCATCGATGTTTCTAACTCTATCCCTCTCTCTTTCTCTCTGTAAAAAATTAATAAAATATAGATTTTTAAAAATTCAATGTTTAATACATATGATTGAAAAATAAATCTATTATATCATACTTTTGTTTTCCTAAGAAATATGAAATACTTTTTTATTCTCTACTGGCTTTCTTTTTTCCCCTTCCCATAGCTCTTTTGATCTTTAACTTCCTGATATTTTGTCAATCACTCTATTGAGAGAAAAGATTTGAATTCTCCAAATAACTTATACAAATGGGAAAAAAACTGCTGTGGGTTTGAGAATAAGGTTGTTAACTAATTATTTCTCCAATGTGGATTTTCATAATTCACTAATTTATTCAACTCAAAACTGGACTCTGCCTGCATTCTATGAGATCTGTTATAAACAAAAAATGTACTTGAAAGAAGTAGTAGAGACTAGTACTTAACTGGCAAAAGGAGTCATAAAACTTATGAGAATGGAAGTTGTATCGAATATCAGAAGTCTACTACTTCTGCAAAAAAGTAGGAATGATTCTTTAAAAACTATATAGGCTATACACAAAGGTATCCTAATCAATATTTCTAATTGGGGTTTGTTTCCCTTCTGATGAATAATGCAGATCTATCAAAATTGCTAGATCAAATTGCATATCTCCCTGGACAGAGAAGGCATTCAATACATTCTTTTAGGATGAACTGTATAGTTTAGGCTTTTTAATAGAATCAAAAATATCTAGGAAACAGAGGAGAATGTAATTCAATCCTTGTTTTGAAGTAAGTAAAAGTATAGCATACTCCAGTAAAAGTGTGATTAGAAGAAAATAAAAATCCTTTCTTCCCATCCACTATGATTCATGGTTTGGGTCTGTGGATTCAGTTTGCCATTTATATTTACCTTGGGCAAATTAGCTTTTCTCTGCTTAAATTTTCTCATCTCGCCCAACCTGCCCCATTTGATGCCTTTTCCCTTCCTTCCCTGCTGCCCGGGACTAACATTGAGATCTCCAGGGATGAAACTGGTGCCCACTGTATTGCATGGAGATTGCACTCCACAGGAACCTGCCTGATCCAGGGAGGGTTGGGGTCATTCACTGAGGGAAAGGCTCAATTTAAATGCAGCTGCCGCTTAGATAGGCGCCAGCTGAGTCGCCCCTTCTGGCTATTTCCTTGGAAACTACAAACTCAAGATAGTAGTAGAATGCTGCATCCCCTTATCTAAAACCCTGATTCTCTAGGCCAGTGAATTAGATACCCCAGGCTAGTGTGGATATCCCTTTCTTACTGATATGATGACACACAGCCACATTTTAGGTAGGCTATGATTTGGTCTCCTATCCAGGGCAGCTAAGGTGGTTGCGATACAACCTGCTGATCTGGTCATTTACATGTTTGTCTTCAAATTTTTTCAGTTGACCTTGATGTTTTTTGTCTTTCACATAGAAATCATCACTTTTAAAGCATTTAAACCAGCGTTCACAAGTATATTGAGATGGAGCATGTTCACCATAAGCTTCCCGAAGTATTATTCAGCAACACTTTTCTTCAAAATGAAGTAATGAATTAAAACTTGCTGCAAATGCTCTTTTTTTTTGGCACAAAATTTGACATTTTTAAACATAAAAATATCTATGATGTTAACACCTTCCGCAAATTTGACATATGAAGTTTTGAAGCTTGTTGTCAATAAACAAAATAGCATACAAAATATCAAATTACTTATATGTCAGCATATGTGTATTTCTATCTATTGAAAAAACCCTCATTATTAACTGGTGCACCCAGTATTGTCAGTGTCCATGGGTTATGTATATATGAGTACAAGTTCCTTTGGTTGATCACTCCCCACCCACCCCCCAGTCTCCCCCACTTTATCGCTGAAAACCTTCAGTCTATTCCATGCTTGTATGTCTCTGGATCTATTTTGTTCATCAGTTTGTTCACTGGACTCCACATATGAGTTAGATAATGTGATACTTATCTTTCTCTGACTGGCTTACTTTGCTTAGTAAAATATTCTCCAGGACCAGTCAATGCTGTAGAAAATGGTAAGAATTCCTTCTTTTTTATATAGCTGCCATCGTAGCCCATTGTGTAAATATACCACAGATTTTTTTTATCTATTCATCTGCTGCTGATCACTTGGGCTATTTCCAAACCTTTAGCTATTGTAAATTGTGCTGTTATGAACATATGGGTGCAGATATTCTTTCTGATTGGTGTTTCTGTTTTTTTAGAATATATTCCTAGAGGTGGAATCACTAAGTCAAATGCTAGTTCTATTTTTAATTTTTTGAGGAAGCTTCATGTTTTCTACAGTGGCTGCATAAGTCTGCATTCCCATAAGTCTGCATAAGCAATGCACGAGGGTTCCCTATTCTCCACATCCTCACCAACACTTGTCATTTGTTGATGATAGCCATTCAGATAGGTGTGAGATGGTACCTCATTGTCCTTTAGATTTGCATCTATCAGATGATTAGTGACTTTGAGCATCTTTTCTTATGTCTCTTTGCCATCTATATGTCCACTTTGGAGAAGTGTCTATTTAAGTTCTTTGCCCATTTTTAAATTTGATTGTTTCTCTCTTTTTTGTTATGTTGAATCAGTTCATTGTATATTTTAGAAATTAACTCCTTATTGGATGTATCATGGGCATCCAATTCTCCCTTCTAGTGGGCTCTTTTGTTATTTTGTTGATGGTTTCTTTTGGGGTGCAGAAACTTTTTATTTTAATATAGTCCCATTTGTTTATTTTCTCTGTGTTTCCTGTACTTGGATTACTTTTTCCTTAACCAAGTAGAGATGTTTTCTATTATTATTCTCTAAACAGATTTTCTATTCCTTGCTTGGATGGATTCTTCTTCTTCTGTTACCCCAATTATGCGAATGTTGTTAGGTTTCATGTTGTTCAAAAGCTCCCTTAAATTCTCATACTTCTTTTTAATCTTTTCTTTCCATCTGCTGCTATAAATAGGTGTTTCTTCCTACCTTGTCTTCTAATTCACGGATTTGGTCCTCAGTTTTGGTCCTTCTTCTGCTTTACTGTTGAATCCTTCTAGGATGTTCTTTATTTCAACTATGTCATTCTTCATTTCAAATTGATTTTTATTTATTGTTTCAAGCTCCCTTTTCATGTTGGTATAGCTCTCATGGAGATCCCTATAATTCTCATAAAGTTTCTTATAGTTTTTACTGAATTGTTTGAGGACTCTTATTACCATTACTCTGAATTATTTATTTGACTAATTGATAACCTCCATTTCATTTAGTTCATTTTCTTGTGATTCTTCCCTTTCTTTAATTTTGGGGTTGTATCTTTGTCTCCCCATTTTTGCTGTCTCTTTGTTTTTGTTTCTGTATTGTATCAGACTGCTATATCTCCAATATTTTGTTAGGTGGTCTTATGAAGTAGGTATTTGTAGGATTCAGTATTGCAGTCTCTTAGATCTTCTGAACTGGGTGCTCTAGAAAACCTTTTAATTGAATTATTTGGGTTTTGCTGTTGTAGTTGCATCTTAACTTTATTGTCAGTCTGTGGATGGAATCTCTTCTCAAGCTGGCTAAATATGTGGCTCATTATCAACCACATTGTGAGGGCTCTTGTGGAGGT
Organism: Pipistrellus hanaki; assembly: GCF_964339955.1. Lineage (NCBI taxonomy): Eukaryota > Metazoa > Chordata > Mammalia > Chiroptera > Vespertilionidae > Pipistrellus > Pipistrellus hanaki. The sequence continues at coordinate 86,553,287 of NC_140504.1, forward strand.
GCTGAAAAACAAGACAAAATATAATAAAACAAAACACAACAGAAGAAAGAAACAAACAAAAAAAAGTATACAAGATCCATATAGCAGCAACAAAAGAAATCACCAGAGATGAGAGATTTAGGAAAGAGAAAAGAGAACAAAAATTATAGAAAAAAAAAGTAGGATGAATCAAAACAAAACAAGCAAACATGAAAAGGGGAGAAGGGTAGGTAGATGTAGAGCTTTACTAAAGAAAATAAGAATAAATAATTAGCTGAATAGGGTAAGGAAAATAATTTAAAATAAAGGAGGGAAAATAGAACTGAAAAGACAAGAAATAAATTTTAAAAGTAAAATAGAGGAGAAAGCAGATAGACTTAAAATAAGAAAAAGAAATAAGATAAGAAAGTAGGAGAAAATGAGAAAAAGATTGAGTCATGAAAAAAAAATTGAGTAGGAAAAGGGAAGAGCAAATTTATATATATGAACAAAACAACAGAGACTAGATTAATAACAAATTAATAAAGCAGATGAAGATAAATTTTAAAAGGACAAAAAAGGGAAAAATAAAAACTCAGAAAAAGAAAAGTGAAGAAAAAATGGAGGGGGGAAAAAAGAAATAAAAGAAAGTAGGAAAGAAAAAGTGAAGTGGCATTCAGTTCAGCTGAGTTTAATGCCCCATGGGAGCTAGCTTTGTATCCCACTCTTCTGTTCTGTCTGCCAAATCTATAAGACAACTTTTGAAATGAAAAAAAGCCTGCTCAGATTGGCCAGAGTCAGAGAGGCGGTCTATTAAAAAAAGAATTGGTGTTGCCTCGGAAGTGGGGGGTAGTCTTATACAGCGAATATAGGCCTAAACCTATGTTTTAACTGTAAAATTAGGGGGGTCGTCTTATACGCCGGAAAATATGGTACTTAGGTGTCAACCACTGTCAGGCACTATCTTTTGGCAACCTGTTTGAAGCTCCAGGTGATCACCAATCCACCACTTGTGCCTGTCTCCACAGCCTTGGCTGCTAGCAGGAGGAGTCAATCTTCCCTTTGGAGTAGGTTTGTTAGCAGCATGGGACCCAGAGCTGGGTTAGAGTATTTCTTCTGGTTTCCAGGGCTCTGCCTCTGCCTGCTTTAGCCTGGTAAGCTAGCTGTCGATCTTAATCACTCAAGAGTCTGTTTCTGAAAGGGCTTTAAGTGGGGTAGGTGCTGTTTAGTTTTCAAGGAATATGATGGGTGCCTATCTCTGTCCCAGAGCTACTCCACTGTGAGTGGCCCAAAATATTACTCTGCCCTTGGCTGGACAGAGATTCTTATATGGAGACCAATGGGGTCAGCTATATACCTGGAATTTTTATCAGTTCTCCCACGTAGAGAAAATATCAGTCTGGTTCTCAGGATATTGGTGCTGATGGCCCCTCATCCAAGTCAGTCATTGAGGGCTCCTTGAGATCGCTCAAACCTATAAGCTTGGCCTCTGCTTTTGTTTCCTATGAAAAGCTGAAAATGCAGGTTGTGACTGCCGGGCTCTGGAGGGTGGGGCAGGCTGTATGGCCTAAGGCAGGTTTTATTATTTTTTTTTCCTGCCCTCTGGCTGCTAGGAGCAGGCCAGGTCCTCTTAGGAAAAATGGCTGTTTTGGTTTGGGGGCCTACCATCAAATGCATCTGGCTGCTGATCTACCAAATTTCCCCCCAATGCTTCCCACCACAGGACCTTCCCTCCGTCTCCCCCAGGACCTTCAGTCCGTGTCTCCCTCCTTGCACCAAAGCCTTGGGTGAGTTGTTGCAAATGAAAACTCCTGGGCTCTGGGTTTAGAGAGAGAAAAGAAACACAAAAACACCAAAAATAAATACATAAATAAATAAATAAATAAATAAATAAATAAATAAATATGAAATTGCTGCTTTCTCTTCAACCAGCTCTAGTCTACAGGCTCTGAATGGTCTCCAATTTAGTTCTATTTCTACTCTGGCCCTGAGGCGAGGTGCATGACATGTCTGGCTATTTGGCAACCATTTTCTTTCTTGGTTCCTGGGTGGGTGCTCAACCACTAAGCCACACCAGCTGGGCTTATCAGGGTTTTAATATACAAAAAGAAAATATTAACAAAACTGATGAAACAACAAGAAAAAAAAATAGATTTAAACATTCCTCCTTCAGTAATTCAAAAAGAAAACAAACTTCATTAAGAATATAGAAGTTCTGTCCAGCAGATGCTGCTCACTGGTTGAGGGTAAACCTGAACCAGGAGGTCACAGTTCAATTCCCAGTGAAGTCACATACCGTCAATAGGGAAATGCAGGAGACAGCTAATCAATGATTTCCTCTAATCATTGATGTTTTTATCTCTCTTCCTCTCTGAAATCAATAAAAAATATATTGAAGTTCTGACATTACTAACCACATCAACCTAATTGACAGCACTATATACAGATATAGCATTACACTCAACTTATGCAGAATATATTGCAGGATATACTTGGTTTTCCTAATTCAAATGGAAAACTAAATGAGATAGACATTATGGAAGACCCTAAAACAAGTCTAGATACATTTCAAAGGATTTAAATTATAGAAAATATGTCTTTTGACCATAACTGATTAAGTTAGTAATCAATACAAAAAGATATCTAAAGCATCAATTTTCAACCTTTTCCATCTTCTTGCACACAAAAACTAATTACTAAAATTTTGCAGCATACCAAAAAATATATTTTATTATTTGCTGAATTGACAAAAAATACAGATCAAACATGTGTGATTTCAATTCATTCACACCTGATGGCTATCATTGTGTTGCTATATATTTTTTATTTGGCAATCTAAGGGAAAAGAGGTCAGTGCCCCTGACTAAATAGTCAGGTACTGCATGTTTTAAATGAAAATTGCTGATCTAGAGTATCTCAAGTATGTTGTAATAAAATTATGCAATTCTGCATAATCCATTGATCCAATAACAAACAAGGTAAATTAAAAATAATTTAATGGACTGATAAAAATAGCAAAACCTGTGGGATATCTATGTACCTATCTAAAAGTATTTAGAAAAAAATGTATATTTTAGTGTTGTTGTTTTTTTAGTTGTTTTTTTTTTAAATATATTTTATTGATTTTACACAGAGAGGAATTGAGAAGGATAGAGAGTTAGAAAAGTCGTTGAGAGAGAAACATCGACCAGTTGCCTCTTGCACACCCCCCACTGGGAATGTGCCCGCAACCAAGGTACATGCGGAATCGAACGTGGGACCTTTCAGTCCACAGGCTGATGGTCTAGCCACTGAGCCAAACCGGTTTTGGCATATATTTTAGTTTTAAATCTTATAAGATAAAAATGCTCTTTCTAAAATAAGGATATAAGGTTCTAACATAAGATGCTAGAAAAAGAACAAATTAAACAAAATAAATACAAAGGAAAAATAATAAAATATGAGTAAAAACCAATTAAATTGAAAATAATACACAAAATTATAAAACCAAAATTTGATTCTTTAAAAGATTAATAAAACTGATCAATCTGTAGCAAGGACAAACAAGACAAAAACCAGAGTAAAAAAATTAGGAACTCAAACTGATCTCTTTTCTTAGAGCAGTTTACCAAGCTATTTACAGAGCATGGATCATTGAGGGGAAACATTTTCACTTTAAATTTATGAATTAATCAATTTCTGGGGTCAGCATTTTTGTTATTATTGCTGTGTTTGCAATTTAACTTGACACTAGAACTTGGAGTTACAATAAGTAAATGCTGGGACTGCCCATCAGTCCCTGGAGGTCAGATGAACAGATTACTCTGACATAGTTTCACTGTGGGGGAGAGGGCTAAGGGACGTCCCAGCTGAAGAAGCCAGGCAGCCTCTATTGCCTGCCTCAGTGGGCTTTTATTGGAATTTTTACCTTTCAATACAATCAGTAGGTAAGTAATCTTGGGAGGACACATGTGTTTACATTGCCTCTGGACAAAGGCACCTAGGGATTAAGCATAAGAATTACAGTAAATACCCAAGGGTCTACACTTGCACAGACTGGTTTGGAAAAATTAAGGAATAATTAGAGGTACCACCTTCCACATTCCCCTAAGTCAGAATAAACAGGGAAGGAGGCCTTCCACATACTTCCTTTTTTTTTTTATCAGAATGTCCTCCTTATGAAATTTCCAACCCAGTATCAATCTATCCCAAGAAGTAAATAAATAAATAAATAAATACCCACTAAAAATATCAGGAGTTTCCCCAGTTCTCATGTAGAGTGCAGGGAAATTCTTACTCCATGGGAAGGCTGAATCAGACATTGAGGACCTCAGGTAAATGTGGTTATCATATGTTGTGTCAGAAGAATCCTGCTAATAGTAGTCTTAGGATATAGTTTTAAGTAATAGCCTTTTTCAGAATGAAGGTTATGTACATCAGAAAATTTGTCTTTTTCACACTGAACTTCTTGATTTAAAATAGAGCTATAGCATAATATAGTTATCTTGGGCTGACAACAAATATGATTAGTGAAAAATAGATTTGATGTTTTATTTTAAACTAATAATCTATTATTTTCAATGTAATATTAAATAAAATGTAATATTAATCCAAATGTGAATTCAGATGTTTTTGTAATTTACTTGTTTCTCTTAGATAGGGTATCTAGAACATTTTAGACAGAATTCTTGTAGCCTTCTTTGTTTTAAAAGCTATGAGATTGAAATTCCTTAATTTGATATACCGTATTTTTCGGACCATAAAACGCACTTTTTCCCCCCCAGAAAGTCCCTGCGTCTTATGGTCCAAATATAGCCTACACATATACTGTAAAAAAAAAGTTTTTTTACTTGCCCGGCTCTGTGTGGTCTCTGTGTGCTTGCCCGGCTCTAAAATGGTTCTAAATGCTGCTGTTTACTTTACAGGGTTGATTACATGTGTTTATGACTGTGATGTTGGGTTTTAATGCACATAAAATATTTTAGGACACTATTTGTTTCAGAATCTTTTTTTCTTCATTTCCCTTCTCTAAAAACTGGTGCGTCTTATGGTCCGGTGCGTCTTATGGTCTGAAAAATACGGTATTTATTTTTCTTTCCATAACTACTTCCATCACTAAGATTTAAGATTTCTTTTGTCATTTATATTTTGGTGGTGCTCTTAGCTTTTCTCTTCCATAGTTATAATTCTTGTTTGATTCTAAGCTTCTCATCCATTCAAACATTTCTAGAGAGATAAATGCAGACCAGGTAGTAATATTGTCCTAATTAAGAAAAATTAGTTGCAAAAGTTTGGTTAAAGACCAGTGTAAGAGAGGAAGAAAGGTTCTAAACTAGAATTTAGTCATTCAAAACTTCCCTCCCCAGATCCCCCATAGATTTATGCTTGAGACATTAAGGTCTGTAATTAACAATTGAATAAAAACTCAAACATCTCCTTGGGACATTGAGAGAACAAAGCAGCCCTGGTACTGATGCCAACAGCTTCTTCAGCAGTACAAGGCATTGCCAGCTGCTTGGCAACAACATGAAACAATGCCTCAAGGCAGACATCACCTCTCCACATAAAGCATTGTCAGGCTCAGAATTTGGCTGGTGCTCACAAAATGCCCAGGAGAAATTATTAACCAAGTATGTCAGGGATATGCAGTGTGGGAGTGGAGGTGGTTAGCTTGTTAACTGAATTGCAATAGGAATCCTCCAGTGAATACTAGTGTACGTTCCTCTTGAGAAGAGCTAGAATTCTCGGGAGGCATTTGCAGCCAAGATAAAGTTACAGTTTATCAGGAAGACTTGAGCCAGAGGGATATTCCTTGTTAATATCATTGAACTCTGTTTTTACTCTCTTTTTAAAATTATATTTTTAAATTGATTTTAGAGAGGTACGGAGAGGAGTCAGGTAGAAGCATCAGTGATGAGAGAGAATCATTGATTGGCGCACTCCTGCGTGCCCCTTACTGGGGATCAAGCCAGCATCCCAATTTGTGTTCTGACCTGGAATAGAACTGCAACCTGTTGATTCATAGGTTAATTCTCAACCACTGAGCCACACTGGCTTGGCTCTGTTTTTGTGTCTTTACTCATATGGCATTGTGGTCAGAAATTATGAAGTGTTAACAGTGCTCCATCTAATGATAACAGTCACAGAATTATCTCCTTTCTACTTCTAAAGACATAATTGCCCAGTCATCTGTGAAGAGCTCTCCTTTCCCAGGAATAATCTAGCTGCTTGCTAATTAATGGTTTAGAGTTAATGAAACTACCTTTCTAACAAGTGAGTGTTGCCACAAATTTTCATTTTTTAAATCACTTTTAAAGCACACTCACTATAGGACTTGGATTGTTAACATAAACAATTCTAATAACTCATATGCTATCTGCTATCTATTAAAGTTTGTTTTTAATTAAAGTAAAACTTAAAAAAAAGACAATCCAGAATATTTAAAACTTATCAGGAATTTTCACAATAGTTTCATAGCAGTTAGAAAATTCCTTTATACCAAATCAGAATCTGAGTAACCTAAAATCAATATTATTGATTTTAGAGAGTAAAGGAGAGGGAGAGAGAGATAGAAACATCAATGATGAGAATCATTGATTAGCTGCCTCCTGCATGCCCCCTACTGGGGATTGAGCCAGCAACCCTGGTAAGTGTCCTGACTGGGAATGGAACTTTGACTTCCTGGTTCCTAGGTCAATGCTCAACCACTGAGTCACTCCAATTGAGCTAAATTTTATCTGAGTAACCTTGCTTTAAAGACTCATGTCTAGTCCATAAGTAAAACCATAAGGGTAGGACGACCTTATGTAGATCCAAAGCCAGTGAATCATGCTTATTCATATGTTGCTATAATTATGGGCTGTGTTTTCCATTTGTACCAGTTTGCACATATTGAATATATTTGCTAATGGTTAAGGAAATGTAACACATATTTAATGATTTCAATGACCTCTGTTGAACTTTTCAGATTGGCAATTTAACCATGCATAAAAATATACTTGAAATATTTTCACTAAATGGTAGATTATCTACTTTATAACATAGGCATCAGAAAGACAACTTTAATTTCTGCTTCCAACTCCCCAGATTTAAAGGAAGGTAATAAAATGGCTTAGAATTTTAAAGTTATTTCTGATGTTTTAAGGTCACCTAATGTAAGATATGCAGATATTAAATAGCACATTTATTTGAAACATTAGGCTATGCTAAGAATACAGGATTGTGGTATGGATGAACATGTTTCCAAAGGCAACAAATGAACAATTCTTTTGTAGTAATGGACAAAAAAGGATAAAGCTCAAAGATAATTATTTCTGGACTTTGTATTATTTTTCAGTCATACCAAAGTTCTGGATTCAGGGCCTCCTTTTAATTAAAATGAAAGGGAGTGTCAGATGTATGGAATGCAATCGGGTGGCAGGTGCTTTGCTCTGTGTGCATTCTGGATACTTTTCAATGGACATATTTTTTCCCTTTTTTAATCTTATGAAAATGTGTCTTTGGAGTATTCCTTAATTTTATGCATCATTTCTATGGCACTCCAAGGCAAATGCTCCTGCTTTCCCCATTGTCATTAGGATTTATGTCTTTTATAAATAGTTCTTGCTTGATTTCTGAAATTTGACATCCACTTCATGATTACTAGGGTGATCTAGCATAGCCCAGATATTTCCACTTTCCCTTAGGCTAATCCTACTACAGAGGTTTAAATTCTTTATATCCTTTAGTGTCAGCCCTGACTTCTGAACAAAAGCTTGTGTTAATATTTATGTTGTATCCAGAGAAATACTTTGTTTTGGGGAGGGTGGAATGTTGCGGCAAATAGACATTATACATCTGGATAATGGTTCATATTCCTCATCTCTAAAAGTCTCAGACACGTTTTGAAGTTTTCCTAGAAGATGCAATGGTAACCTCAGGAGTTATATTGGCTTTAAACACCCTATCAGTTATGTTAAAATTCTATTTGAAAAATTCAAATGTAGCTGAAACTGGTTTGGCTTAGTGGATAGAGCTTTGGCCTGCAGACTGAAGGGTCCTGGGTTCAATTCTGGTCAAGGGCCTGTACGTTGGTTGCGGGCACATCCCCAGTGGGGTGTGTGCAAGAGGCAACTAATTGATGTTTCTCTCTCATCAATGTTTCTAACTTTCTATCCCTCTCCCTTCCTCTCTGTAAAAAATCAATAAAATATATTTTTGAAAAATTGAAATGTAAATACCTATGTTTTTACTAGTTTTTACTATGATTTTTAATTTGTGAATACTATTAAGATCACTTTTTTTTTCATAGTTCAATAATTTACAAGTCTGCTTGCATTATGCATTTTTTCCTAAGAGTAAATTGTAGATGTTTTCATCTATTAATTATTCCTATAAATTATATATATATATATATATATATATATATATATATGAATATATATATTATTGATTTTAGAGAGTAAAGGAGAGGGAGAGAGAGATAGAAACATCAATGATGAGAATCATTGATTAGCTGCCTCCTGCATGCCCCCTACTGGGGATTGAACCAGCAACCCTGGTAAGTGTCCTGACTGGGAATGGAACTATGACTTCCTGGTTCCTAGGTCAATGCTCAACCACTGAGTCACTCCAATTGAGCTAAATTTTATATTTTTTTTAGAAACAAACCATTATTTTTCTAGTATTTGAACATCTTAATCAATTAGCAACTATAATATTTTTGATGAAAGATGCTTACTTGAAAGCCAAGGGACATGGTTTTAATCCTTAGTCTCAGTAATTAGCCATGTGTTCTTAAATAGGTCATTTTTAACACTCTGAGCTTTATTTTCTCATCTATAAATTGAATTTCAAGTTTGGATGCTCAATTATTTTTTCCCACCTAAAATATACCTTTTTTCTATGACAGATAAGTAACCAGAACAACAGATTTGCTAATAGAAGTTGTTTTTTTTATCAAAGCTACATGCAAACCTACACCCATGCCTTATGTATCTATGTGAATATTATGAGCATTGGTTCATTGAATCACCTAAATAATTTTTAATACATATGTAATAATACATACATATATGGACATAAACATAGCTGAAAATTTTATAAATGGTCTTACAATGACCTCTCCCCCTATTTTACATGTCATATTTTTAATAAATTCTTCTTTATCCAGACAGTCTAACCACACTGGCCTCCTAGTTATTATTCTACCTCACTGAACCTGCCTTAGCCAGAGGAATTTTGCACTTGAATTTCCAACTTCAGAAATTTTTTTCCAAGATATCCATATTCTCTTTTCTCCCCTTTCTTTTAAACCTCTGTTCTAATCTCATCTTATCCAAAAGGGCATTCTTATTCATATTTTATAAAAATACACCCACCTCCCATATATGAATATATATAAAGATAAAAAATAGGTTAAATAACTTGAAAATGTTATTTGCATATCTTAAGGCAATGCATATAGAATTGATGACTATGCTTCTTCTGTTTTAACTGCAACATTATTGCACCAACTAAGCATATTATCTTTTGGTGGAAGAAGCATTTATGTGAGACTTCATTACTGTGCTGAGTTTAATTCTACAAATGCATTTTTTTTTTATTTCTCCATCTGCTAAGCCATGAAATGATAGACAATATGTGTGACAGCTGCAGAGGAGGGCTAAAATAAAACCCCAACGAAAGCTTTGGATGACAGGAGTCTCCCGGAGAATTTAGAGACCAGACATTTATGGCTCTCAGAAGAAGAAAACTGGATCTGGGATGGAAAAGCTAAGGTGAATGGAGGTTAGTATCCCTGGCACTTAGTTTCTTATTTGTCAGAAGTGTTCATTTAAAATACTTTTTAAAAAACTGTACAAAAGGCTATAAATGTTAATATCAAAGAAGAAAAAAAGATTATTGAGAGAAGAAATTTGATCTTTTAACAAATGCATTTTTCAATAAACTTTATTGTAAAAGTTGAAGACAACGTGTCTATGTGGAAATGAATCACATCTCCACTGTAGCACCTCACATGTCATAGTCATGTATCTAGGTAGCAGGTGTCTGAAAGCACATCAGTTGAAATCATGACATAAAGCAATTTCTCCCAAAAGTCACGGTAAGATTTCCTATTTTTCTAAAACAGTAAGTTATAAGATTTAAAATGTCTCTTTCTTTCCCGTATTTCTTTTGAAGAAACATAAAATGACTGGCAATATGAAAAAATCAAAGCCAGTAAAAGTGTATATGCATTAAATACAAACATAAACAATATTCTTAATTTAAAGCTTGAGTGAGATTTAAGGAATATCTCAGAGGTGAAAAAATATTCAAGTCATAAATCATATTACCCAAATATTCTTAATCAAAAGACAGAAGAAAAATAAATTATGAATATAATCAGGAGATATGTATTTTTACATATTAATATGCTTATGTATAATTATGTGTATGTATTGGTTAACTTAATCCAAGTTAGAGGATTACTAATTAAATGTACAGAGAAGCAAAATATATTTCTCTGATAAATGTTCTTGACATAAGAGCAAGAAATTTGAGAATTACAAGAGACTTTTGGCTCCTTCCTTCTTAATCTCTCTTCTAATGTAATCAACTTCTTTATTGTTGAATGGAGAAGAGACCACCCAAGAGGCAGAGACCCCTACCCGGGAAACAACTCCAACTAGCCAATTGCGGAGTCAAATAACAAACTTTATTGCAGATTCGAATCTGGGCTGCCGCCGCTGCAATGGCATGGGCCAGGAGCAGCAGCCGCCGTTACAAAGCAGTCTCCTTTTAAGCACTCTTCAAACAAGCACATTCCAAACAAGGGGGGGTGGTGGTCCACGGGGCTGAAGCTGACTGGTTTCTATATTGCTTAACCTTGTGGTTGCATGCATCGGCCAGATGGCCTAATCTCCCTTCTTGGTTTGTTCTGCTATCTTAGCCTTGACTAACCCAGACTGTTGATTTGGCCTTCAGGTCCAGGAGGGGGAGGGAGTAGCAACTTTCTACCCTCCAGGCAAGGTCAGTTATTTTCCATTCCTCATTTATATATGTGTATATGAGTGTGAATGTGTACACATACATGCATTCAGAGTTCAACCACTTCTCTGTACTTTTCCCCACACCAGTCTAGTCTAATCTGTGGTCATATCTCAATTAGGTTCTTACAGTAGCTTCCTGAATAACATTCCTGGAATTAATATCAGCCCATGAAGGAGACACTCTTCACAGAAAGTTCCTTTCAAATTGTCAGGTCCTATGATTTCTCTGCTCAGATTCTCCAATGGCTCCTCATTTCACTCATTATACGCATGAGCTTAAACTGTATCAGTGATCTTACAATAGTTTCTCCCACTCTCTTTTATAACTCATATTTTAATATCCACATCTTCTTTCAGGTACTTCAGTCACATTGCTCTCCTGGTATTTATTCCATCACACTGAGCCAGCTTCAGCTCAAAAAATTTTGAACTTCAATTTTTCACTTCCTAAAATGTTATATCCCCAGATATCCATATTCCATTTACCATCTTTTCTTGTAGATCTTTGCTCTAATCTCACCTTCTCTGAAAAGCAATTCTTATTCATCCACATAAGAATATATCCATCTCCCTCTGACCCCATGCTCTTTATGCTCTGTCTTTATTTTCTTTGAAACACTAATTCCCACCTATGACATAATTATATATTTTTAATATTTCTTTGTTTAATAATCAAGGACAAGTTTTACATCAGTTGGTATCTACTGATGACAGATTGGATATTCAGCAGCATCAGTAGTGAGATAAGCTTGGGTTAGAAGTCTAAGCTGTTGAATAAATCCATTCTACAAATGATTCACTTTTTAAGGACTCATCACACAAGCAATGTGAAAGATGAAAAGCAATGATCCTTTCTTTAAAGTAAAGATCCTCTGGTCTACCTGGCTTCTTGTGTAGTAAACGATCTCTGGTAAGTATTACCATGAGACACAAAAATATACATGTCTTTTGCCCACTTCTGTACTTTCATTCATATTCTTATTCTTTTTTTAATCTCATTTTATCAGATCTTTCAAGGCACCTGACCAACATTGAAGTCACTTGTCACTGCAACATATTTAGGTTTATTTTTACCTCAGGCTAATTTTCTCTATATAAAAAATAAGACAATCAAATGTACCACTGATAACTGGGGGGGGGGGGGGGGGGATCCTCGAATAGGGTTTCAGAGCAACATAAATCCATTTTAAGACCCTTTGGTGAGCTGATATGTTCTCATCTACCTCAGACTATTGGACAGGGACAATTTTTTAAGCACTGTCACACAGTGTTATAAAATGCCAGGCTTTTAAATCATTCCCTGATTTGACACTATTGAACTGAACTTGTCCCTTCTCCTTATTTGTGACTTTTAAAAGAAGTTAACAAAGCAGTCAATAGTTAACAAAGTCATCAAATCAGTTAATAAGCGAGGCAACTACAAAATTGTTCAAGTGCATAATCTTGAACTTTACCCCAATCCAATATATATGAGTGTCTTAATGATTGTGCCAGAGGTTATCATAATCTCAATCCCCATCTGCAGCATGGTCTTTCTTACTGTCTAATCAGTGGGTGAAACAGCCCTAGAATCCGAGGGCCTGTTTCCTAGGGTTTCAGTATTAACAATATTTAGTTTATGTTCCTCTGAATACATAGCTTGAAACAAAGTCTTGTGTGAAATTAGTTCATTATATTTTCCAAAAGAGTAGGAGTTGAGAAAAATAGAAAGTGAGGTGGGGAAGGAGAAAAAGCCCATTTAAGGGAGAGTTATTCAGGTCATCCCATGAAAAGACCTGAATGATTTGAGGTGGCTCAGAGAAAAAACAACAAAAAAAAAAACACAACAACTAAGCACAAAATAACAATTCAATTGTACCCATCCTGAGAAGCATTCAGAATGTCTTCAAAAGTTATTTGTCTCCCATTAGCTCTGTATTTTTTTGTTTGTTTTTTACTGACTGCAAATTGCCCCTCACTGATAATTTCCCCATATTTCTGAAGTACCCTCGTTGCTAAAAATTTCAAATTTTATATTGAAATAAAATGACAGAGCTCATCAAGTGAGGCTTTTTCAGGTTAAAGTGAATCTTGGCCTGGGAAGGCTTCATGGAACCACCTACACAAGCCTTGAATGGAATCAGAAATGGGTCAAGTCAATGTGATTGAGGCAATTGGTATTACTGCTACCCTGGGCTTCATAAAGCAACTATTAAATAATTTGGTCCAAAGTTTTGTGAATTTTTAAATTCAGACATGTTTATGTAATTTTCAGAATTATCTTTCACTCCTATCTCCAAACATTTTATAACTCAGTGATTTTACATAATCACCATAAATGTTAAGAGTGATTGAAGCAAAACCAAGTTAGAATATTTAAGTCATAATTTTCAAAGTAAAGAAAAAGAGAACTTTCTGGATATTAGCCAGGACATGGATAGCAATTTCTTGGTCTTCAATTCTCTAGGTAAATTTTTCCAAAATTGACATAACTAAATAAATTGAGCCTTAAATGCAATCCTCCCATATAATAAAGAGGTAATATGCAAATATACCCTCAAAGCCTGTAGGGGAAGGCAGTTTGGGGTGAACAGGCCTGCAGGGGAGGGCATCTGGGGGTGACATCAGTCTGACAGGGGAAAGCATTTGGGGTGACCAGGGTGCAGGGGAAAGCAGTTGGAGGCAAACAGGCCAGCAGGGGAAGTGGGCCTAAATTGGGAGTTGGACATCTTCCAAGAGCTCCCGGATTGGCAAGGGTACAGGTTGGGCTGAGGGATCACTCAGTGCATGAATTTCATGTGCTGGACTTCTAGTCTACACTAACAAAAGATAAATATAAAAATTAATCATCACTTTGTGACTCCCACCAGCCAATCAGGAGTGAGTATGAAAATTAGTTTCATCTCCTTCATGGAGACTGACATCTTCTCCATGGAGACCAGGGAGCAGTGAAGCACAGTCCACAGACAGTACCAGCATGGCCTGCTTGGCAGTTGCCACAGTATGGTACAGGCAGGCCCCACAGAGAGCAGAGAATCACAGGGAATGGGTCTAAGCCATCAGTAGGACATTCCCTGAGGCTCCCAGATTGGGAGGGTGCAGGTCGGGCTGGGACACCCCCCCTGTGTACAAATTTCATGCACTGGGCCTCTAGTCTTATATAATAAAAGCTTAATGTGCAAATTTCCCCCTTAACTGGGAGTTAAACCAGGGGGTGGGGCCAACCAGCCAAACCATAGGAAGGGAGACCCTGGCCAGCAGTATCGGGCAGCTACTCAGGACCCTACCCATGCACAAATTCCATGCACTGGGCTTCTAGTATATATATAAAACTCTAATATACAAATAGACCTAACAGCGAACAACTGAAGAACCAGTCACTATGATGTGCACTGACCACCAGGGAGCACACATGGAACATGGCAGGCGTCAGCAGCAGGTGGCAGAGCACCAAACATGGTGGGCATTGGCTGTGGCATGATGGTGGAGCAGGTAAGCAGGGGCACCAGACAAAGGCAGTGTGCCAATCACTGTCACTGGGAAGAGCCTCTGGTGGTTACTGAAAATTTTTTGCTCCCACATGCTGTGGTTTCACCAGCACTTGCATCCATTGCCATCACCAGAGCCACTGCTTACACCAGCTGCTGGCCCCCAACACCGGTCCTGATTGTTCAGTTCCATCATTGGGTGTGAGCAACAGCTGCCAATCCAGATCACCCCTCAGGGCTTCTCCACCTCCCCCTGCTCCCAAGGGAATATGGGGGCAGTAGCCTGAGAGCTGCGGTGGCAGGAGCTGGGCTGCTGGCAGACAGAAGACTGGGGGGCGCAGTGGAAGGGGCCAGGTGGGGGTTCAGAGGATGGGCCGAGACCCACCCTTGTGCCAACCACAGCCCTGCAGCTCACAGTTCCTTTCAAGGTACACAAATTTGTGCACTGGGCCCCTGGTATTTAATGAAATGTTACCACATATAACACATCTATATTAATAAAAGTATAATATGCTAATTAGACTGGACAGCCAAAAGACCTCCTGGATGTCATTTCGGATTTCCTTCTTGACGAAGCCATGGCAGTGGGGGCCGAGGTAGAGGTGGTTAGGGGCAATCAGGCAGACAGGTAGAGGGGTTAGGGGCTATCAGGCAGGCAGGCAGGTGAGCGGTTAGAAGCCAGTAGTTCCAGATTATAAGAGGGATGTCCAACTGCCGGTTAGGCCCAATCTCAGGATCAGGCCTAAACCAGCAGTTGGACATTCCCCAAGGGGTCCTGGATTGCAAGAGGGTGCAGGCGGGGCTGAGGGAACCATCCCGCCCATGCACAAATTTTGTGCACTGGGTCTCTAGTTGGTATATAACATTTGGAGATATTCAAACTTATGTTAAAATTCCATATTTCAATTTAACTGTGAGGAATAGATAATTTTAAAAGTAGGGGATAAGAGTGTAAATTTTTTAGTACAATTAAAGTTAGAAGAGGATTATTGAATGTTACATTTGCATTTAATAGAATATTATCAACAAATACCTTAGCAATACTGGAGGACACAGTCACTCCCCAAGAAACACAGCACAAGTAGGTTAAATGTACTGGAGTATCATGGACTTACACAAGGAGTGAGGTGAGGTTGAAGCCTGGCTTGATTCCTGTGATTACTCTGAAAAACAGGCCAGAGATCAAAACAAACAACTTATTGATTGATAATGCTCTCCTTCCTTCAAAAGGAAGCAGATGGTTGAAGCTAAGTATTTATCCTCACCAGTGACTTTGTTGATAGCTTTATTCCATTGTGAACAATTTTAATTGAAT
The DNA here is from genome assembly GCF_964339955.1 of Pipistrellus hanaki. Taxonomy (NCBI): domain Eukaryota; kingdom Metazoa; phylum Chordata; class Mammalia; order Chiroptera; family Vespertilionidae; genus Pipistrellus; species Pipistrellus hanaki. Next base: position 86,569,018 of record NC_140504.1, read on the forward strand.
GCTTAGGTGGTAATCAGAGTCTGGCTGGATATTTTTGTTTGCTTGTATCTTGTCCATGGGAAATAACAGCAACAAAATCTCACTTTTTAAAAACTTTTTTTCTTTTATTCTAACCTCCCTCATGACTGTTGCACTCTCAAGCTTTTCAGGTTATTTTATATTTATGTGTTTGAAAATTAAGTTATTTAAGTAGTATGGTCTATGGAACCATTATAACATCATTACAATTTCTTTTTTTTTTTTTTTTTAATATATTTTATTGATTTTACACAGAGAGGAATTGAGAGGGACAGAGAGTTAGAAACATCGATGAGAGAGAAACATCGATCAGCTGCCTCTTGCACACCCCCAACTGGGGATATGCCCGCAACCAAGGTACATGCCCTTGACCAGAATCGAACCCGGGACCTTTCAGTCCGCAGGCCGACGCTCTATCCACTGAGCCAAACCGGTCCCACATCATTACAATTTCTATACAGAGCTCTCTCTGTTGCTACAGTATAAAAAGATAAGTGTGGTGCAATAAGAGCATTAAATTTTATTGATCCAATGGGAACCTCTAGCATGCTTTATATGTGGAAGTAGAAATACCTGAACCTTTGCTATTTGCAGTCCATGACATTTGGGGCATTTCTATACATTCGTTATTGCCACACACAAGGGTTGGTATTAACAAAACTGTTATTTTTGGTAGGTCTGTACTATTAACTTCTATTTCTGATCTGATAATTTCTAATAACACTTAGTATTGATTTATGTGTTGATTTTTGTTATGTTTTATATTTCCTATTATTTGGGGAATGTTAGAAAAACCTAAATAGCTTCAACTCATTCTAAGCTATGTTGAGCCACAGAAGTGGCTTTAGAATTCTGGGTTGAAAAGCATTCTAGTTTGATGGAATAGAAGACTTTGTTCACCTTGCAGTGATTGCCATCATTGGTAGTTGGCACTACAGTGTTTTTTGTGTCCCATATTTAGTAGATCCTGATTTAAATGGAAGGATAAACTCAGTAAAATTCATTTTTTTTCTCTGTGCCCTTCTATTTCAATGCTTCTATTCTTTTAACCTATTCTCATTCCCAACCTGGGTACCTGTTCTATATCCAATATTATCATGAGGTGACTGTCATATAATGTTTAAGATCTCAAAATTTAAAATGTTGGTGCACCACCACCCAGAGTGTTTGTCTTATAATAGAAGCCTAAAACAATTTAAGTAACTTTATATGTTGTCTGAATAAAGGGATTTTAAATATCTACATTGTTATTTGGTATAGTGAGCCTTTTATAATGTTCTCTATCCATCTGATATTGCCCACTAGCTTTCTAATAAGGCTGGGTCTATCTCCTTGGACTTACTCTATAATTCAAAGTTACCTAATTTCTAGCTTAGTTACTTGCAATTTCCTTAATTTCATTTTACTTTTCCATCTTTATAACTCATTTAATTATTTTTTCTATTAATGCCATATAGTATCTCAGTCCCTGAACCAAAATTGATGCTTAATCAATATTTACTGTTAAACCATTAATAGTTTATACTTCTAGGGGTATAGGATAGTTCAAATTACTATGCAAATCTGTAAATTGTTGAAATTTGTTGCTAAATAATTGTTACATTAGTGTTTATTATAATGCATCGAATATATTCCTTATCAGCCATTACTTAGAAATTAGAAATGGTTGTAATTCAGAGTAGAATCTGTTTCTACAGCTACTTTGGAAGTAACTATTTTGGCATCAAAGCAAATATCAAGTGAACAATCTTGGATATAAGTGCATGATGCCATTATGTTAGTTTTTTCATTCTTCACATGATCTTTATTTTATTTTGAAGTAAATCTTCAACCAACTGGAATGACTGAAAAAGAGTACCATGAGGATAATTGGTTAAACTAAAATATTTCCAAATATCAACTTTTGTTAACAAAATCTACTAAAATACTTTAGCTAAATAAAAGACCACCACATTATTGACTGAATGAAAGAAGAGACAATAAAGCAGAACAGACTGAATATAAACATACTAGTAGCCCATCTCGCAATATCGCACACAGTAGGCCACCTGCCATTTCTGTGGGAGCCACCAGGAACCACAGTGCACGGCCAGGAGCCATGCTGCTTCCATGGAAGCCATGTGGGAGCTATGCGGCTTCAGCAGGAGGCAGGAGGGCTCGCAGTCTCCTCTGAGGGCCTGTGCTCAGCCGTAGAGGCTACGAGCCCGCCCACCTGTCCCTGTCTGTGTCCTCTCTGGCTCCAGGGGGCCGGCCCAACTGGGCACAGCAATGAAGCAAGCACTCCCCCAGGCTGCTCATGCTGCCCACTCTCAGCAGCAGCCCCTCTACCCGCAGGACTGGAGGACTCTGGCAGGCCTGAAAGGACTGGACACTGCCATCTTGTGGCTATAAGCATCGCCATCTTTGTGACAAAGTGGTGGTTAATTTGCATATTACCCTTTTATTAGATAGCATAAAAGGTAATCATAAACAAAAGGATCAAAATAACATGTCAATTCAGAATTTACCTTACTTTAAATTTATTTTTGTGATTTTTGAATTGATTTTTCTTCTAAAAGCATATTAAAATAAATGGTTTCTTTCTATATATTGACAGTATTGTAAGCCAAATTTTAATGTATTATTGATAAAATATGATTGATATTCAGAATAAATATAATTATTGCCTAGCTTCATATAAACTTAGGCATTTCATTTCTATTTAATACTATGGTTTGAAGAATGAAACAACTTTTTTTTTTAGGTTAAAAATCTTTTCCTTGAGTACATTTTCCTATTAACTTTTGATTGGCCCTTCAGAACCTTCCTCAAGGTTGCATTCTTACTGTTGCAAATTTGTGAAAATCTCATTTCAAAAAACAACCAAGGATATATTAGTTTTATGATCTGGTAATAGAATGTCTAGTTTTACATGCTCAATTCTAATGAAAATGTGTTAAATGTAAAAAGCCTTTCAAACTGTCACTTTGTATGTCTTACACATGGAGTTCCTATCTGTATATTAAATCTCTTTTGGCCTGACAGCATGCCTACACATTTTTCTTTTTTTAATTAGAGTATTCATGTCTCCTCACTCTTTGTCTTGCTGTATCAGAGAGGGAAAATTCCCAGTTACTATGAACTCTAACAAGATCTGGGCATTACTATTATAGATCTTTTAAATTATCCAATTAGAAGCAATCAGTTTTCATAGATATTTCCTTGCTCTCTTTCAGATGCAACTGCATGTTCTGTAATGAGGTAATAGGAAGAGCATTATCATCTATGTCTAGTATAATTCTGGAACAGTAGGCAGTAAGTGGAAGCATATGCCACTTTCCTAATTGTGAATAGTGCACACAAAAATAAGAAAAAGAATAATAAAGGAGAGCTTTTAAGGTCCCATTTCCCATGTCAGGCACAGAGCATCTGAGCTGATATTACATCTGGCCAAGCAATTTCTCATTTGTAACATCAACATTAAGGATGTATATATATATATATATATATATATATATATATATATATATATATATATATGTTAACCTTAAGAAGAAAGTGATGTGTAAATTTTGCTGATTTAGGGTTTAAGCAAGTGAGCATCTTTCAGTATGTTTTGGGAAGATGTAACAATTGGACATTATCTAAACTCAATGACATGTTTCTTAGTATCAATTTCATATTACTTTGTGGCTCCTTTAATTCTCTAGAGTAAAAAAAAAAAAATGATTAAAATGTTATTATAAAGGTGTGTGTTGAAAATTAAATCCATTATAGAAAATGAGTGGATACCCTTTGGTTTGAAAGCACAAAATTCAATTCTGACTTGTTTAAGCCCAAAGGAGAATAACTTTTTTAAACCAAAATTAAATAAATTGATATTTTAAACAACAAAAATATTTTTTAAAATATTGGCAGATTGGATTTATGTTTTTCTTTTCTTCCTATGTAGAGCTATTGATGAGCTTTCTGGAAGCTAGATTAGCATTTTATATGTAAGTCTTACAATTTTAGAAAATAAATACAGAGTTAAGAGAATACAGAAAATTGAGGAGGACAATCAAGATGGCAGCATGCGTAAATACCTGCACTTGCTGCTGTGCACAACCATATCAAAACTACAACTAAAAGACAAAACAAATATCATCCAGAACCACATGAAGGCTGGCTGAGTGTAAATTCTACAACTAGAAGGAAAGAGAAAAGTGCATTGAGTCCGGTAGGAGGTGTGGAGATGTGAAAGTGAAGTGTGGAGGTAGGAGGCACACACAAAAGGGACTGGAAACTGGGTGTATTGTTGTCTTTTTCAATTGGGAGGGATATACAAGCTCCCAACTGCTCTGAACTCCAGTTCTGGGCAAGAATTTGGAGACCCAGACTCATATGGAGAGAAACTGAACTGTTGGGCCAGTTTGCATCAGGCCAAAACACGGGCAGCTTTCTCTCAGGGGTGCTTGCTTGATCATTGTTCCTGCAAAGTGCTATAGGACACAGAGACCTGGGGGCCTCTTCAAGGCAGGGCTGATGAGTAGCCCATTGCTGTTTGCTTCACACTAGTGATTCCCTGAGGCCCTATCCCACCTAATCTACCACCTTATCCAAGTGCAGAGGCTTTTGCATATGAATGGAATAGCCTTTTGCAATCTAACAAACTGAAGATGGATAAGAGAGCCCCAGAGCTTCCAAAAGAAGGCCTAAGGCTGGACAGCAGCTTGCATTGCTTCACAGCTGGGCCTCATCTGGAAGCCTCCAAACCCAAAACAAAAAGGAGATATCTACAAATCTATCTGTAGTTCCTGCTGGGTTTCCTCAGGCAGTGGCTGACTTTGTACCTCCTTGGAGATCTGGGAGCCAGTGCACCCAGTGGTCAGAGTGAGACCATCCAGATTACAACTCTTCACATCCATAAGAGACACAGGCAGGGGGCAGACTCAGTGAGCACCAAGGCCCCACTGAAGCAAGCCTTGCTCCATAAGGGTGTCTCCAGCACAGAAGTTCTCCCATCATAGACACAACTGGTACTCACAGCCAATTGGCCTGGTTGTCAATTTCTCCCAGTGATACCAACAACAATCAAGGCTTAAGTACAACAAGACTGTGCACACAGCCCACAAAGGGGTGCACTAAAAGTGTCCACTTCAGGTAATTAAGGAGGCTGAGCCAATGGGTATAATAGGACACCTAGCACACAAAGCCACTCTATCAACATAGGGAAGCTGCCAAAATACGAGACAAAGAAACAGGTCACAAATGTAAGAAATGGGAGAAAGCAAATTTTCTCATTAAATCAACAAATGACAAGTGCTGGGAAGGATGTGGAGAAAAGAGAACCCTAATGCACTGCTGATGGGTATTCAGACTGTTGCAACCACTATGGAAAACAGTATAGAGTTTCTTTAAAAAATTAAAAATGAAAGTCCCTTGTGAAGAGGGATCCCACTTCTATTATAGTAATATATTCTGAAAATCCCAAAACACCTATCAGAAAGAGTATTTGCACCACTATGTTTATAACAGTGTTATTTATAACAACCAGGATCTGGAAACAGCCCATGTGTCCATCAGCAGATGAGTGGATAAAAAGCTATGGTATATTTAGCCAAAACCAGTTTGGCTCAATGGATAGAGTGTCAGCTTGGGGACTGAAGGGACCTGGGTTCGATTCCGGTCAAGGGCATGTAACTTGGTTTTGGGCATATCCCCAGTAGGGGGTGTGCAGGAGGCAGCTGATCAATGACTCTCTCGCTCATCGACATTTCTGGCTTTCTATCTCTCTCTCTTCCTCTCTGTACAAAATCAATAAAATATATATTAAAAAAAAAAAGCTATGGTATATTTACCCACATCTATAATAATAAAAGTGTAATATGCTAATTAGACCAGATAGCCGAACAACCTTTAGGATATTCTTACGGATGAAGCTGCCACAGTGGCAGCTGAAGCAGAGTTGGTAAGGGGTGATCAGGCAGGCAGACAAGCAGTTAGGGGCAATCAGACAGGCAGAGAGGTTAGGGTCTATGCGGCAGGCAGGCAGGTGAGCGGTTAGGAGCCAGCAGTCCCAGATTGCAAGAGGGATCCTGGATTGTGAGAGGGTACAGGCCAGGCTGAGGGACAACCCCCTTCCCCCGTGCAAAAATTTTGTGCACTGGGCCTCTAGTAAATGCTATAAAAAGGAAGGAACTCTTACCCTTTGTGACAGCATATATGGATCTAGAGGTTATGATGCTAAGCAAAGTTAGCCAATCAGAAAAAGGCTAATACCATGTGATATTGCTTATATGTGAAATCTGTGGGAAAAATAAACCAAGGAACAAAATATAAAAAGAGTCTTAGATACATGGAAAAGATTTATGTTTGTCAGAAGGGAGGGGTGTGGGAAGGCGAAGAGATTAGCCAAATAACATATATGCATAGCCCATGGATATAGGCAGCAGTGTGGTAAAGTCCAGGGGAGTGGGGAGTGGGAGCTGGGTGGAGGTCAGGAAAGGTGGTGGGAGAATGGAAATATAAGCACTAGTGTCAACAACAAAAAAGCATATGCAACTGTAGGGCAGTCATCATTCTTACCTTAGGATACATTTTAAGACCTCCAGTGGATGCCTGAAACTGGATATAGTGCCAACCCTTTATATACTATTTTTTTTTCCTTTGTATAATACCTATGATAAATTTAATTTATGACAGTAGGAGGGCAGGGAAGGAATGGAGGGGTGATAAGAGGTCAACCGAAGGACTTGTATGGATGCATATAAGCATCACCAATGGATGCAAGACCCTGGGGGGAGGGAGAAGGGCATGTGCTGGAGGGTAGGAGAGGCCAGGAGGGAAGTCAATGGGGAGAAAAGGAGACATATGTACTACCATTTGTAAGACTTTAAACAAACAAACAAATAAAAACATTATAAAGTTATAAAATAAAAACATTATAAAGTTATATATTATAAATTTATGAATTAGATATAGTGAAATATTAAAAGCACTAATAATAAAATAGAACACTTATAATAATATACAATAATAACAGTTATGTGAACGTGTCATTATTAAGTAAAAGGAGGGTATTTGAGCCTTGGGCAGTGTGGTTAAGTTGGTCAAAATAGATATGCTTTTACAAATTTGTAAAAACATAACATTTATTAAGAAATTGAAAATGAGAGAGACAACCAAGATGGCGGCATAGGGCAGACACCCGAATGCAGCCTACCACAACAAGTTTGAATTTAGAACTGAAAAACGGGGGAAACATCACCCTGAAGCGCCGGATGGCTGGCTGAGAGGAGGCTCTACCATCTGGGAAGGAGAGAGAAGGCGCGCTAAACCTCAGGAACTGTGAAGGTACGGAAAACTGTGCGCGTGAAAAAGCAGCCGCAGAGTTCACTGCCGGCTTGCTTGCGGAGCGTGGAGAGAGCGGGCCGAGTTCGCTACCGGCTTACTCCCTGCGCGCAGAGAGGGTGGACAGCTAATGTGCGGCTGGCTTTCTTGTTCCGGAGGAAAACAGAACCACCCTATTGCCTGATAGACGGCCCCAGACAGGGAGAGGCCAGTCTGTCAGGCAGTGGGCAGAGATCTCTCTGAGGTGTGTGAAGCCAGCAGCCGTTACTGCCAGACTCAGAAACCAGGCCCTCATAGGGAGGGGCTGAATAAAGCTTGTCTGCACCACCCGAGACTACGCCCCAACCAAGCAGAGCATAGAGGCCCTTCCAGAGGCTAGCTTCCTCGTTCGCTGCCAATAGGACTCTCCTAGGGAGGGGCAGACAGGAATCTAAAGATTGTCTGCGCCTATACCAAAGAGGTACGTGCGCCTACAACCAATTGTGCGGGATTCAACAAAGCTTGTCTGTGCCACCCCGAGACTCCGCCCATCCAAGCAGAATACAGAAACCCTCCTAGCTGAGACACTTCTGATCCTCATAGCCAATTGGCTTGGAAATCAACGCTTCCCAGTGATACCAACAACAAGCAAGGCTTAACAACAAGACTGCCCACCCATCCCACAAAGGGCTACACCAAGACTGTCCACCTCAGGTAACTGGGAGGCTGACTCACTGAACCATATAGGACACCTTAGCACACAAAGCCACCCTACCAACTCAGGGAAGCTGTGAAAATGCCAAGACAAGGAATTAGATCACAAACAAAAGAAATGGAGGAAAAGAAGAGACTGGATATAGAGTTCAAAACCACGCTTATAAGGTTTTTTAAGAATTTCCTAGAAAAGGCCGATAAGACCTATGAGGAGATGAAAAGGGATCAACAAGAACTAATAAGGGATCAACAAGAACTAATAAGGGATCAACAAGAACTAATAAGGGATCAACAAGAACTAATAAGGGATCAACAAGAACTAATAAGGGATCAACAAGAACTAATAAGGGATCAACAAGAAATAAAGAATACATTGTCTGAAATAAAAAATATTATACAGAGTCCTAAAAACAAAATGGAAGATCGCAAGAATCAAGTCAAAGATTTGGAACATAAAGAGCCAGAAGATACTCCTCCACAGAAGCAAGAAGTCAAGAGAATCCAGAAAGTTGAAGATGATTAAGAAACCTCTGGGATAACTTCAAGCGAACCATCAGAATTATGGGGGTCCCAGAAGATGAGAGAGAGCAAGATATCGAAAACATATTGAAAGAAATAGTGACAGAAAACTTCCCCCACCTGGTGAAAGAATTAGACTTACAAGTCCAGGAAGTGCACAGAACTCCAAACAAAAGGAATCCAAAGAAGACCACACCAAGACACATCATAATTAAAATTCCAAGAGCAAAAGACAAAGAGAGAATATTAAAAGCAGCAAGAGCAAAGCAGGTAGTTACCTATAAAGGAACACCCATATGATTGTCAGCTGATTTCTCAACAGAAACCATGCAGGCCAGACGAGAATGGCAAGAAATATTCAAGTTAATGAATAGCAAGAACCTACAGCCAAAAATAATCTATCCAGCAAAGCTATCATTCAGAATCGAAGGCCAGATAAAGAGCTTCACTAATAAAAAAAAGCTAAAGGAGTTCATCACAGTGAAACCAGAATTATATGAATTGCTGAAGGGGGTTCTTTTAGAAGAGAAAGTAAATAAAGATAAAAACTATGAACAACAAATATGTAACTATCAACATGTGAATCTAAAAACCAAGGGAATTAAAAAAAAATCTTAAAAACAATATTAACTAGTGAATATAATAGAATCAGAGGTATAGAAGGGGAGTGGACTGACGATTCTTGGGGAAAGGGGGAGAAGGGGGTATAGGAAGAGACTGAACATAAACTGTGCACCTATGGATGAGGACAATGGGGGGTGGGGAAAGGGCAGAGGGTGGGGTGGGAACCTGGTGGAGGGGGAAAAATAAGGAACTTTTGTAATAATATGAACAATAAAGATTTATTAAATAAATAAATAAATAAATAAATTTAATAAAAAAATAAAATAAATAAATAAATAAATAAATAAATAAAAAGAAAAAAGAAAAAAAAAGAAATTGAAAATGAGAGAATCCAGTCATGATTTTGTGCACAGAGAAGTCAAAAGGCTACCAAACAACTGGAGAACATTAAACCTTCTTCTACCTTGTCTGTCTGGAGCTTTCATATTGAGCATAAAGTTGCAGTGCAGACAGATTGTCACCAAATGTTCTAAGAAGTCTGTCTATACATATAGCCACATCTTTACCTATGTACCTGGGATAAATTTTCCCAAAGATACTTAAGAAAGTGATTATCTACCAAAGTGAAGGGGGGGAAGGCATATTTGAAAAGCAGTAGTGGTCTTTATGATAAAACAAATATTTTCTTTTATATTTGAACAATACTCATCAAAATATCATATTAGAAGCATTTAGAGTATATCAGTGAGTGATACCTAAAATAGTTGAGGTCAGTTCTTCATCTGGAACAGCATAACATAAATAATCATATGCTAATTCATAGCAATACATTTACATAATCCATAGGGACAAAAGTAGTTATTAAAAATATAAATGGTATTGGATTGCTGAAAAAAATAAAAAGAGTTTACTCTGGTGGATTGCGAAGACACAATAGAAAATATGAGCTCTGAGAAAACTGAATTATTGCAATAAGAGTGAGAAATGAGGAAATCACACAGAGCAGAAGCACACTAGCAAAATAAGGTGGCTTGAAAGCTCCTTATTTTGAAATAGGTTTGAAATCATAGGAAGCAGAAACGCACTAGCAAAATAAAGGTAGTTTGAGAGCATAAATTGTTTTATCTCAATCAGCATAAAACAAGGCTGGGATGCCATGGACAGACCTCGGGAGGCAGGCTGAATAGACTTGCTGAGAATCCAGGAAGGGGCTCCCAGCTAAGCCAGTAAATGGAATCAGGTGTGTCCTGCAGCAGTAGTTCACAGGTTAGATTAGAACAGCTAAGGAACTAGAGAGGTGAATATTTTACAGAAAAAAACCAGTAGCTTTCCAAGCTCTTTTGTATAGGTAACCAACAATTAAGAAATATACATATTTTTTGGCAGTGAAAGTACATATCTAAAGGAATGGAAGGAGGAAAAGGATGATATTAATATTTCAAATAAATGTGTTTGGGGAATGGAATTAATCTTGATTATCAGTTTAATTAAAACAATCTTAAAGGAATAGACTATATTTTAAAGACTTGTCAGTATGCCTGGTTTTCAAACCTGATCATACCACTTCCTAGAGTTATGAACCTGGGTAAATGAATTAGTCTCTCATTTTCTCATGGCTGAAATAGCATAAAAATAATATTGCGTACATCAACAGGTTTGTGCAAAAATTAAATGAAAATATTTGTGTAAAGTTGATAAATTTGTGTCCTGCACATAGCAAGTATTCATGAAAAACTAGCTTATATAACTATGGTTTATTAATTGTGCTTTATTATTATTGCATGAAGAAATCAGGATCTTTTATTAAAAAAAAACAGCATTAGTATTTTTCAACACAAAACAAAAGCTTACTTAAATAAGGTAGTAAGTATATTTTGCTAAACCAGTTTAAACTGTATTTTTAACCACATTGCACTGCAATGTTAATATACTCTATTTATTTTTACTTTATTATTATTATTTTAAATTATCTTTATTGTTGAAAGTATAACATATGTCCTATTTGTTTCTGTTTGTTTTTGTGTGTTTTTTTGTTGATCCCCTAACCTTCCAACAGCCCCTCCCCAACCTTCACCACACTGTTGTCTGTGCCAATGGACTATGCATATATTCATATAAGTTTCCTGGTTAATTTCTCCCCACTCACCTACTCATCTTCCCTCTGAAAATCTCAAGACTGTTTCATGCTTCTATGTCTCTGGATCTGTTTTGTTCATCAGTTTATTTTGTTCATTAAGTTCCAACATATGGGTGAAATTGTGTGATACTTACCTTTGCTGACTGGCCTACTTTGCTTAGCATTCTGTTGCAAATGGCAAGAGTTCCTTCTTTTTATAACTATGTAGTAATTCATTGTGTAAATATACCAGAGGGTTTTTATCCACTTGGGCTATTTCCAAATCTTAGCTATTGTAAATTATCACTGGGTACATAGGGGTGCATATGTCTTTCTAATCACTGTTTTGGGCTTCTTAGGATATATTTCTGGAAGTGGAATCATTGGGTTAAATGAGAGTTCCATTAATTTTTTGAGGAAAGTCCATACTGTTTTCCACAGTTGCTGCACCAGTCTGCATTCCCACCAGCAGTACATGAGGGTTCCCTTTTCTCCACATCCTTGCCAACACTTGTCATTTGTTGATTTGCTGATGATAGCCATTCTGACATGTGAAGTGATACCTTATTGTCATTTTAATTTGCATCTCTCTGATAATCAGTGGCTTTGAGAAATTTTTCATGTCTATTGTCCTGTATGTCCACTTCAGAGAAAAGTCTATTTAGGTCCTTTACCCATTTTTTAATTGGGTTGTTTGCCTTCCTTTTGTTAAGGTGTATGAGTTCCTTATATATTTTGAAATTAATGCTTTATCAGATGTATCATTGGAAAATATGTTCTCCCATGCTATGGCTCCTTTTCATTTTGTTGATGGTTTCTTTTGCTGTGCACTTTTTATTTTGATTTAGGCTCATTTATTTTTTCCTTAGTTTTCTTTGCCCTAGGTGATGTATCTGCCAAAATACTGCTATAAAAGATGTCTGAGATTTTGCTGCCTATATTTCTCCTATGATTTTTATGGTTTAATAACTTATATTTAAGTCTTTTATTAATTTTGAGTTTATTCTTATGTATGTTGTAAATTGATGGTCTAGTGTCACTTTTTTGCATGTGCCTGTTTAATTTTCCCATTACCATTTATTGAGAAAAATCTCTTGACTTCATTGTATACTCTGGCCTCCTTTGTCAAATATTAATTGGGTCAATTTCTGGGGTCTCTGTTCTGTTCCATTGATCTATATACCTGTTCTTGTGCCACTACCAATCTGTTTTGAATACAGTGGTTTTATAGAATAACTTGATATCTAATACTGTGATTCCTCCAAATTTGTTCTTCTTCAAGATTGCTGCAGCTATTCAGGGTCTTTTTTGGGTCCATATAAAGTTTTATAGTGTTTGTTGTAAATATGTAAAATATGCCATTGGTATTTCAATGGGGATTACATTGAATCTATAGATTATTTTGGGTAGAATGGATATTTTAATAATGTTGATTCTACCAATCCATGAACATACTGTTCTTCCACTTGTTTATATCTTCCTCTATCTCTTTTTTCAACATCCTGTAGTTTTCTGAATATAGGCCTTTTATCTCCTTGTTTAAGTTTATTCCTCAGTATCTTATTTTTGTTGTTGTTGTTAAAGTGGTAAATGGGATTGCTTATTTAGTTTCTCTTTCTGAGAATTCATTATTAGTGTATAAAAAAGCCATCAATTTGGGGTATTATTTTATATTTGCTACATTGCTAAATTCATTTATTAAATTTAGTAGTTTTTGGTGGAGTCTTTAGGGTTTTCTATGTACAATATCATGTCATCTGAGAATAATGACAATTTTACTTCCTCCTTTCCAATTTGGATGCCTTTTACTTTTTTTTCTTCCTGTCTGATTGGAATAGGAATGGTGAAAGCAGACATTTCTGTCTTGTTCCTGTTCTTAGAAGAAATTATTTTTTGTTTTTGCCCATTTGGTATGATGCTGGCTGTATGTTTTTCATAGGTTCTTTTATTATATTGAGGCATGATTCTTCTATTCCCACTTTGCTGATAGTTTATATATAAAAAAGGTATTCGATTTTGTCGAATCCTTTTTCTGTCATTTAATATATACTCTTTTTTTAAAAAAAAATCTAAAACAAGTAAAGAAATTGTAGATATAATTCAAAGTAACACATTTCGTAGATTTGCCACCTCATTTATTTTATTTAATATCCTATAGAACATAAGCAAATAGACTTTGTCTAAAGTTTATTAGGAAATGTAACACCTCATGCTGTTAATTCTAAAATGTTGGTCTTGGTGTTTCAATGAAATGTCGAGGTTCTAGAATTAAGCCTTTTATTTCATTATGAATATCTTTTAGCTTTTAGGTTTACTCTAGCTAAAAGAAGTTTGTTAAATAAACATTTATTTAAAATTGAGATAAAAATAATTGCCTTGAGGAAAAACAATTAGGCAATCATATTAGTAGTGCAAAGTGTTGACAGGATAAAGACATATCAGAGTGTTTTTAGGGAGATGATGAAGGGGAAACAGGGATAAGAGTCACTTGAAAGATAAATGGATGACTATGGTTTGATGACAGTTTCAATATGAAAGAGTTAGAAAGCTGTAAGTCATAAATTTGTGGGTTTTTTGGTAAGAGAATCAATTGCAAAGAAGTTGATCCACTTTGGCCAGGATAGTAGGCTTTTCATTAAATTATTAACATCCTCTAGTTACTTTATTTATTTTATTCTAGTAGAAGCAGTGATCTTTATTTCAGAATTACAATCAAACCAAGAGACAAACAGGTTCAAATAGCATTAAATTTGCTTAGGTTTTAGAAAGGACTTTTTACAGAATGCTATGGAACATTCCAACCTGAAGTCTAATAAAGGTCTTATAATTCTCAGGCACATAACTTGAATGGCTCAGTCCTTTGGTATTCCAGATATTTCTAGTCACACAAGCATATACAACCTCAGCATAGAAGAGCCAGCTCCAGGTCTGTTTACCCTGATACACAGTTACTTATGTAGCCACCCAACAGTGTACATGATAGTGTTCATTCTTTTGTGCTTCTACAGCTCATCAATATTCCTCACATGTTGCTTTATAAACAATTTCAACAATGCATGCATCATTTTAATCTACATCATGTTTGGATAAAGTCTCATGTATCTTGGAACTAGAATGAGTAATTTTCTAAAAATGTTTGAGTTGATATTACAAGGGGTACTTAATGAAGGAGTAAATTCTAAGACTTCTTTTAGATTAGAGGAAAGTCCACATAACAAGCCATTTATTTTTTTCCCTCTATTAGTTCACTAGTTCACTTTCCATTTTTTAGAAGCTGAGCAAATTTTTTTTTTTAGATTTCCCACATCTTTTGCTTAAATACATTAGTTCATACCCCTCAAGCCTATATTTGGACCATATAGGATTCTAGTTTGCCCCCTTTATATAATATGTCAACTAATTGTAACACTCTATTCTTAGTTTAAAAATCGCTATAATTATTCTGGATTATTTGTACTGTATTGTTTCAAAAATCAGCTATTACCCCTAATATAATATGTAAAATCAATTTATTCTTTCTGAGGTATTTGTGCCTGTGTGTGCATGTGTGTGTGGGGGTGGGGGGGCGAGAAAAGAGAGAGAGAAAGAAGGAAGAAGAGAGGAGTATTGTCTTCTGATATCACCTGTATCTCCCAGTTAGGAGATAATGCAAACCTAGCTTATTTATTTATTTGGTTGTTTGTTTGTTTGCATTGGAGAAAGAGGAAAGAGAAAGATCTATTTGTTGTCCCATGTATTTATGTATTCATTGGTTGATTATTGTATTTGACCAGGTCAGGATGAAACCCACAATTTTGACATATTGGGACAGTGCTCTAACAACTGAGCTACCCAGCTAGTCCCAGGAGATCAAGTTCTAAAGCCTCAGATGGAGGAAAAAGGGAGCGAACACTAGGTCAAAGGAACCTCTGTGTGGATAGAAGAGAATGACAGGACAGTAAACTTTAATTCAAAAGACAAAAGAGGGCCTTTGTTCTTTTATCTGTGTTCATCCCTGTAACACTGGCAGCTTTTATTGATAGTCCTAATAATGGTCTCTACATACTGGCTTAGGGGAAAGCCAAGAATACCACCCAACCAAATCGATGGGATG
This sequence comes from Pipistrellus hanaki, assembly GCF_964339955.1. Taxonomy (NCBI): domain Eukaryota; kingdom Metazoa; phylum Chordata; class Mammalia; order Chiroptera; family Vespertilionidae; genus Pipistrellus; species Pipistrellus hanaki. The sequence continues at coordinate 86,584,332 of NC_140504.1, forward strand.
GCTATGGGTGACTACTTTTATTTGTCAGAGGAATGGGATTTTCTTCCACTTGTTATATTCAAAGGTAAACCGTCCATGTGGGGCATCTTCTTTTACCCTTTAGGGACAAAATGCAAGAATCATATGATTACTTAAAGCCTTTCTTAAAGAAAACTGAAGAGCCAAGGATAATGTGTCTTTCAATCTAATGTAACCTGGCCCTCTCTATTACATTCTCGCAGATCCACACTAGCACTAGGACAGCTGTTTTTAAGAGAAGTGGAAAACTTCTACTGAGACTGAAGTCTCCATTTGCTGAAATCACTAACAACACAGCAGGCAACTGTGTTAAGCCATCTTACTAAACAATAAATTAGATTCCAGAGGCCAGGCTCACTGAGAAAAACACTTCTCCCTCACTTTATCTCCTATAGCTCACTAAAACTGCTAAAGAGCTAGTTGGCCTAATTTTTATAATATTGTGTTTTGTCCTGGATACACACCATCTGGCTCCGAATTAATTGTGTTGGAATCTTTGAATACAGATTGCAGCCCATCTTTGCCTGATGTTGGTGACTTCCTGAATTGTTTACTTTGAACCAAGTAGTAAAATGACTGTTTGTTCTCAGTAGTAAGAAATACCTTCATGCTTTTTCTGCTTAGAGTCAATTATATTTTCTTTTAATTAACTAAATAATTAATGACCAACGAAAGCTTTATATGAATTGACCTTTCTGTTTTTGTGTATTATTCTGTAAATTAAAAAAAAAGATTCATCTCTCTATCTCAACCAAACTGCAATTATAACCCCAGTTGACAATTTTAAAGCTAATTTATTGATTTCTATAATTTTTGAGAATTATATTCTCTGCACACTGTAAATTAACCCTTTTAACTTATTTTTTCTTAACATCACCACTGTCCTCAAGACTAGTGTTTATATTTAAAGGCACTGAATACTGGCTCTTGCATTATTTGTTGATTTCTAAAAAAAACCAATATTATAGGTAAGGAATTGTTAGAAGGACATTAATATATACTAACGCATACGTAGGATGATTTCTTGCTGCTTTTTGTTTTTTTCTGTTTGCTTCAAACTTAGCTTAGAGAATTCTTTATTTTTTTAAAAAAACTTTCTGTACTAAAAAGAAAAACACTGGGAAAAAGATGACTACTTTAGATATAGTCTTTACCTTTTTCAGAATTTTGTTTTTACATTATACAAATCCTACCTAACAAAAGAGTAATATGAAAATTAACCATCACTCTGCTACACCCACCAGCCATGCTCACCAGCCACACCCACCAGCCATGCCCACCAGCCAATCTGAGCAAGTATGCAAATTAACCCAACCAAGATGGCTGTGGCCACAGAGAGCGGAAGGGAGGCTTGGGTATCCCAGGCAACAGAAAGAACCAAGCTTTCCACCTGCCCTAGCTGGCCTAAGCCTCCACTAAAGGCTACAAAATTTCAATTATAGAAGGTAAACAAATCCAAACAGAAATGATAGCAGCCATGGAGCAAGCAGAAGGCTTGGCTCCATTCCAGGCTACAAAGTTTCAATTATAGAATGTAAATAAATACCAGTTATCAGGGCCTCTGCTTGGATCGTGGGGGGAGGGAGAGTAACTTGCCTGCAAACCACCACAGGCCCCTCACCCAGGTGGCCCCACACCTCAAGGAAACCCCTTCCCTGATCTGGGACACCCTTCAGGGCAAACCAGCTGGCCCCCACCCATGCACCAGGCCTCTATCCTCTCTAATAAAAGAGTAATATGCAGATTGACCATCACTCCAACACACAAGATGGCTGCCCCCATGTGGTCAAATATCCTGCCTCCATGTGGACACAAGATGGCCACTATAAGATGGCCAGCAGGGGAGGGCAGTTGTGGGTGATCAGGCAAGCAAGGGAGGGCAGTTGGGAGGCACCAGGCCTATAAGTGAGGACAGTTGGGGGTGATCAACCCTGCAGGGGAGGGTAGTTAAGGGTGACCAGGTTGGCAGAGTAGGGAAGTTGTAGGCAAACAGGCTGGCAGGGGAGCCGTTAAACATCAATCAGGCTGGCATGGAAGTGGTTATGGGGTGATCAGGCTGGCAGGCAAAGAGGTTAGGGGCAGCCAGGAAGGCAGGCAGGCGAGCAGTTGGGAGCCAGTAGTCCTGGATTGTGAGAGGGATGTCTGCCTGCTCATTTAGGCCCCATCCCAATAAATGGGCAGGCAGACATACCTTGAGGGGTCCAAGATTGGAGAGGGTACAGGCTGGGCTAAGGGATACCACCACCCCTTCTCCCCCCATCCCTGTGCATAAATTTTGTGCACTGGGCCTCTAGTCTGTAAATAATTAGTGAAAGCAAATCCACTAAGTGGCTATATCCATGTAATTATATCATACATAATCTCTAGCCCTGGGTCCTAATTACCAATTACTATAGAATACTAATACCACCATGGCCCAAGAGAACACCTTTCTAGAGAAATAGTCTTACCTTCCTTTTTCTTTTCAGAGTTTCATAACCTGCCACTTAACTTTTCTTAATTTCTAAAATTTCCTTATTCTGGTCACTTCCTCCTTAAGCATATAAAACTCAATTAAAATCTTCTCCATCTTTAAAATAATGTTTTATGTTGACTCAACAGAAAATCAACATTAAATTCGGTAACTTGATCTTTAGACCAAATGCAAGAAGTGTCTCTAAAAGCTCCTTTAACCCAACACTTGATCACTTAATCTTTCTTTTTCTATCATGTCTTAAGTTTGTCTTAAGCTTGAGTATAACATGTGGTTCTTTTCCTTTGACTAGGAAACCATGTTATCTCAGAGTAACAGCATCTCATTTCACTATTTGCCTCCTCAATAGTGAATAGTTTCTGTAAAATCTCTGTATGCAAGTAATAAGTGGTATCACAAATATTCTTATATTATTTATCAATAGCTTATTTCTATACACTGCTGTGTTCAAAGAGGTATGACATAAAAATAAAGTTAAGTTTATTTTATTTATTTATTTTTTAAATATATTTTTTATTGATTTTGTACAGAGAGGAAGGGAGAGAGATAGCAAGTTAGAAGCATCGATGAGAGAGAGTCATCGATCAGCTGCCTCTTGCACATCCCCTACTGGGGATGTGCCCGCAACCAAGGTACATGCCCTTGACCCGAATCGAACCCGGGACCCTTCAGTCCCCAAGCCGACGCTCTATCCACTGAGCCAAACCGGTTTCGGTAAGTTAAGTTTATTTTATAAAGCAAATGCTTCTTGCTCAACATCATGTCAAGGATTTAAAAAGTAAGATATGGGCCCGACCTGCATGGCTCAGTGGATGAACGTTAACCTCTGAACTAGGAGGTCATGGTTGGATTCCTGGTTCGGGCACATGCACAGGTTGTGGGCTCAATTCCCAATGCGGGGCGTGCAGGAGGCAGTCAATCAACGATTTTCTCTCATCATTGATGTTTCTATCTCACTCTCTTCCTCTCTGAAATCAATAAAAATATATTTTAAAAAATAAAATAAATAGAAAGAAAGATTTGGGGGGAAAAAGAGAGAGGACCCCAAACAATTGTGTTATATTTATAATGAAAATCAAATTCAAAACTACAGGTGTTTTTCTGTGTGTGGTTTTAAAATATATATATTTGTAAAACTCTGATTGAATAGACTTCATTTAAAATTTATTGTTTCTGTGAATCTAGAGTTACTGATAAATCATCAACACATGGGGGACCATATATAAATTCATTTACAAGCATTTAATAACAGATTTCAACAGGGAAAGAGAACAAAAATTGGGTTAGCAGGAAAATTCATAAACTATATCTCTGTATTTGAATATCTGTGCGTCTATTTGTTTATGTATAAATCTACCCAAAGAAATGCAGAGCGTGGAAAATCATGGCAACCTATTGCATGGCTAGTACACATTCTCAGCATCCAGGCTGATTTTCTTATCTTTTATAGCACAAATACTTTTATTCTCTTAGTCTAACACCATTGTCTCCTTAGTCAGTATGTTCCTAGGACTAAAATAGATGATAGTGAATTAAAATATTACTTGGTTTATAACATAAAAACCTCTAGGTCTCATTGGTAAAAATTTTTACTATTGCCATAATTGCAAGTCATTGGTCTTTTTATCCAATTTTCAAACTTAAGACAGTGCAAATATCAATGAATGGGATCCCAGGCCTTTTTCAGAAATGACACTATAATATTGACATGAGTGTGTATTGTAATTGCTCCCCCAATCTGTCCTTGGGGCAACAATGCCACTAGGATATCTCTACATGAGAAAACAGAATGTAAAATTTTGTTATGTATTATTAGACACTGCCTGTAAATTAAACATGATTGTCAAGGATGGACCACAAATGACACTGGACTCTACCAGTCAAAATGGGGACTTCTGTTGGCCAAATAAAAAATTACAATATGGTCCAATTTCAAAGGTTGACAGGCATTGAATGACTGTGCCCTATTACTGAGTGGAAGTCATATATGATAGCAAGCAGGGCTTATTGTTTGAAAGCTGTTATGATAGAGACAATCAAATAAGAGCTCCTAGAACTCTTTCTACATAGTAAGATTTTAAATCAAGAAAATAGCACAAGAGTGGTGATTCCCATCATATGTCCATTTGTCTTGTTTTTCGGGCTTTGAAGAAGGCAAACAGGTCTTGAAGAATTACTAAGGATTATCATAAACATAAACAGAAATTCATTCAAGGGCAATTGATGATCTAGATTGTATATATCTGCTAGAATACAACTATATAGCCTCTGACACATGGGACAAAGTAATTCCATGACATACACATTTTTCTCCAAACCCAGGAGTCTCAACCTCAATGCTATTGACATTTGAGCCAAAATATTGTTTTTTGGTGTGTGTGTGTGTGGAGCTCTCCTATGTATTTTGGGATGTTTAACAGTATTTACTTGGCCTCTAACATTAGATGCCAAGACCATTTCTCCTCGTTTTAACAACAACAAAAAATTTCCCCAGACATTGCCAAATATCCATTTGGAGAAAAAAAATTACTTCCATTGAGAATCAAGACATTTATATCAATTTTCCAAAGTCCACCAAAATAGTGTATTTTACCGTATAAAAACCATGTCTGGGTTACTATTATGAAGCAACTTGAATTGTCCACAGGGTACCCAGATATTTGGTTATGCATTTCCTTGTTTGTGTGTGTGTGTGTGTGTGTGTGTGTGTGTAGTTACTTTTTGACCATATTAACATTTGAATAGGTATGATGAGTAAAGCAGATAATCTTCCCTAATCTGGGTCCCATCTAATCATAGGTTGACCCTCCAGCAAATAAGAGGGAACTGGTCCTGCCTAATTGCTTTGAGCTGGATCATCAGTCTTTCTGGCTTTCAGATTTGAACTGAAACATCAGATTGTTTTTCGTTTGAGCTCACTGGGTTTGAAATTGGATTTTAGACAATTGGCTCTCCTAATTCTCAGGCCTTCAGATTGGGACTGGATGTGTATATTATTTATTTTGGGTTATCAGCTTGCTCACTGCACATCTGCAAATCTTGGGATATTTCCCCCCTTATAACTGTGTGAGACAATTTAATGAGCATACCCTCATGGAATTTAAGGCTATTAACAATTTATCCCCAGAACTGTAAGCTACTATTTGTGAAGAACAGCAGCATTGTGTAATGAAGATTCAGTTATGTTTTCAACTGGAAGAGAGCATACTGAAATATAGTGTTGTATTTATGCAGACATGATTTATGTTTCCAGCCAGTGACTATTATTACTCTTTTCCAAAAATGAATGTGAAGAGGAAGGGCAATGGAATACATGATGATATAGATCACTTAAACAATTATGATTATGCTGATAGAAAATAATGTAAAAAAGATTATTTTTTGAAAAAAGAAAAAGCAGTATGTGAAACAAAATGAAATCATAGTAAACTGCTTGACCCTGTAGGTAACAGTATTTTTTAAATTGTTAAAAATATAGCCGGGACCGGTTTGGCTCAGTGGATAGAGCGTCAGCCTGTGGACTGAAGGGTCCCGGGTTCGATTCCGGTCAAGGGCATGTACCTTGGTTGCGGGCACATCCCCGGTAGGGGGTGTGCAAGAGGCAGCTGATTGATGATTCTCTCTCATCGATGTTTCTAACTCTCTGTCCCTCTCTCTTCCTCTCTGTGAAAAATCAATAAAATATATTTAAAAAAATAAAATAAAATAAAATTGTTAAAAATATGAACATTGATTATTCTTTCATCAAAATAAATCAATGAACCAGGGGCTTGAGGGAAGATAGTGGGAAATAAAATAATCTAAATCCTCAATAAATAAGTCAATATAATCTTTCTAAAATTGACAAACCATGAAATAAAAATTATAAATATAATATAGAAAAGTAAGATTTCTAATAAAAAAATGAATAGTGATAACCTCTTGGAAGTTAGAAAGGGAAAAGAGGAAACTTTTGTGTTATGTTTACTATTTGATTTAATGGTAAACTGTGTGTTTGTTTCTTTGCTTAAATATTATAAATATAAATAAGTGGTCTTTGTGCTGTAGTCAACATTAGGAACTGGTCTTTTTCCTCTTCTTTTGGTTCCATTTGTTGATATTTAATCTAGTCAAGCTCCTGTCGACTCCTCTATCAGCACTAGGAATACACAGCAGGCCTACAGGCTTAACATCAGTTTTCAGGAGCAGAACTGGGATGGGACTGAGCACACCGGGGGGCTCTCAGCACCAATCTTATTCATCTGGCTGTCAAAGATGCCACATTTGAAATCACTAATTAGTGAGTATTAGAAGATCCTGGCCCTGGCTGGCCTGGATCAGTTGGTTGATTGTAATCCCATGCACCAGAATATCTCTGGTTCCATTCCAGGCCAGGGCACATGCCTAGGCTGCCAGCTCTATCCCCAGTGTTTCTCATTCACCTCAGTGTTTTTCTTTCTCTCCCTCTCCCTTTCTCTTTCTCTAAAAATCAGTGCAAACGTATTAAAAACATTCCGGTCATTAAATACAGTTTAGTATTCAAGGATAATGAAATCATGTCATTATTTCTGTTGTCATTATCTTTCCTCTTGACCTGAGGATCATCCAAAGTACTTTATTTAGTTCAAAATAGAAATCACAGATAAAAAATACACACATGAAAATTAGTGACAGTGAATTTATGTGGATGTTAGGCTGAAGGACAAATTGAGTTCAGATAGTCTAAAAGTCCTACAATTATATTATCCATTCCTTTTAACCATCTCTAGAAATGTATCTATGCTGTGTGCTTTAGCTCAGTCTTGTCCTTCCCACCAGGATCATGGTATAAATTACAAAATTGGCTTCAATGCCTACTGTAAGTCTTTCATATTGCTTCCAGAGTGATCTTTTTCAAAGACAAATGACACAATACATAATCCTTACTTGGAAACCTGAAATATCTCTTTTATATTGCTTTTAGGATGCTGCTGTTTAACTGATTAGCTTGGAAAAATAAATCTAATTTACTTTATCTTTTTTTTCTACCTCTTTTACTATTTTTTTTTTCACCTATGTCAAATACTGCAGCTTAACTATTTCATTTTTTAAGTTAATATTGAGGTTGAGGAATTTTGTTTGATAGACCCTCTATTTGCATGTTTAGTGTTTAATGCTCTTTTGCTTTTCAATTTTTTGAGTTAGCTCATAGTTCTTGTTCCATCAGTTTTCTAGGGTCAAAAGAACTGCGGCTGCTTAAGATAAAATAAAATAAAAATAAAAATTTAAAAGCCAAAAAACTTTTAGGCATCTTTTGACTATTTTTAACTCTTTTTATATCACTAAAAGGGTTAATTCCAATGTAACCCTGATATTGGGGGTGGGGGGTGGAGTGTGATTAGCAATCTGAATCTATACTAGCAAGTCCAGTGTATTTTCTTGATAACCTATAATTAAGTCACTGCCTCTTTCCCAGAAATTGGTCTTGCAGAACCTGTGATCTAAATACAGAGGCCATAAAACTGTGAACAGTGCACTGCCCTGGAGGGGAGGTTATTAGTGCTGGTGCCAGGCCAAACCCTCAGATATGGTCTCAAGACCCCAACACCTGGGGGCTTCTTGCAAAACCTCAAAAAGACTGGAAGCACAATTTATATTTGTGGCACAAAGACCCCAGAAAGATATAAAAGAGAAGCTCCCTTCATGTTACTTTACTCAGATTTGTGAAGTTATTCTTCTGGGTCCGCTGTCGTAAATAAACAGTGTAACTCCTTCTCTCTAAAAGTGTTGCTTGGTTTTTCTTTGATCTTCTGCAACAGTACTAGGACTCCTTTTTCCCCACACCCTCACTAGCACTTGCTGTTTGTTCATTTATTGATGGCAGCCATTCTGGCAGATGTCATTGCCATTTTAGTTTGCCTCTCTTTGATGATTAGTGACGTTGAGAATTTTTTTTATATGTCTCTTAGCCATTTGTATGACCTCTTTGGAAAAAAAAATAAAATAAAAATAAACCACCAACTTACACCATACACAAGAATATACTCAAAGTGGATAAAAAAAAATAAATAAACTTAAAAAAAAGTAATTCATGAAACCATAAAATCCTAGAAAAAAATATAGGCAGCAAAATATCAAACATCTCATGTACCAGAATTTTTCAGATATGTCACCTTGGACAACAGAAACCAAAGAAAACAAATGGGACTAAATCAAACTACAAAGCTTCTACACAGCAAAAGAAATCAGCATCAAGTTAAAAAGGGAGCCCACTCTATGGGAGAACATATTTGCCAATGATACATCTGCTAAGGGGTTAATTTCCAAAATATATAATTCAAGAAAAAGAAGACAGACAATCCAATTAAAAAACGGGCAAAGGACTTAAATAGACACTTAAAAATACATTATATATACCATAATAACAATATTTTTTATATTTATTGTGAGTTCCTTTAAGCCTATTGAAAAAATCAGGATTGTGTAGTTTGACTCCTAAATTATTTGACATTGTTTGATTATAGGACTCTCTAGAGAATTAAAGAAGTCACATGTTTTATAGGTATTAAAATTTTATGCCCTATATTTACCACTCTTTATGAAGACTGTCTTTTAATAAAAAACATAAAACTGCAATGACAAAGTTGTTTTTGAGGTCATTGGAAATATTCTGGTACGATATAACCCTTAGTTTAATTATTTATGAGGCCACTCAAATTTTATTTAGAGCAGAGGTAATTGATTTTATAGGGTGGCTGTTAGCAATCAAGTATTATCATTGATAAACTTCAAGCAACATTTCACATTATTAATGTGCCATGCCTTTAGGCTAACAACATTGCCGTTAATAGCAGTTATTAACACAACTAAGGCAGATGTAGGCTACCATTTGTCAGGAAAATAGATCCTGTGTATGAAGTCATGATTGCTAATTTTAGTAATGTCACTTTTGTATACCGAAATTATAAATGACCTTTCACTTAGGGATTAATTATCTAATGCCTTGGCATTTTTGTGTTTGTTTCTATTTTCCTCTGTTACTACTGAATGCTGATGGCTGCCTGCTTTGGTTCAATATTCTTGTAAGAATGTGACAGAAAACAGCCTAGTACAAAGTTACATGACATATTAGTATCCCAGTGAGAATAGGCAGCATTGGGCTAGGGAAAACAGGATTCTTTGTGATTTGTGCCATTTAGAATCTCTGAATTATGGTGAAACAGGGACATCTGGTGTAGAATAAGGATGCAAAAGTTAGTGCAGAAACAAGAAAGACTACGGTGTCCTAAGATTATATTTGGATGTACTAAACTTCTGTGCATATACAGCATGTAAATTTTACTCCCTAAAATTGTAATCTCAATTTCAGGTATGCATTCTAAAGTATTTGAAAGTAAAATATAGGAAACACATAAAAATATGATTGAAGAAGAGACCTATATATCAAAGCAAACATCAAAATCTAACAGTTGTAAAAGAGGGTGTAGGTATATGATATTGTTTCTGAGTAATTAGATTTTAAATTCTTTGTTGTTAAGCCCTGGCCAGTTTGGCTCAGTGGATGGAGTGTCAGCCTGCGGACTCAAGGGTCCCGGGTTCGATTCTGGTCAAGGGCATACATCTTGGGTTGCAGGCACATACCCAGTGGGGAATGTGCAGGAGGCAGCTGGTCAATGTTTTTCTTATCAATGTTTCTAACTCTCTATCTTTCTCCCTTCCTCTCTGTAAAAAATCAACAAAATATGTTAATAAGTAAATAAGTAAGTAAATAAATAAATAAATAAATAAATAAAAATTCCTGTTGGTAAAGGTATTACATATATCCCTTCTTTCACCATTGTCCTCTCCCAGCCTGCCCCTGCCCCCCAGCCCTGGCCTTCACCCCCCCACCCTACCATTATATGCACACAACTTCTTTGGTTGATCTCTTATCTCTCCCCCATCCCACCTTCCCCTGTCTTTCCTTTGAGATTTGACCATCTTTTCCATGATTCTGTGTCACTGGATCTATTTTTGTTATCAGTTTATGTCGTTCATTATATTCCACAATCAAAATCTAGCAGTTGTAAAAGAGGGTATATGTATATGATATAGTTTCTGAGCAATTCTTTTGTCTTTTCTGTAGGTGTGGAAGGTTTTATGGTAAAACATTTGGAAAAACAAATGTAAAAATTGCTCTTAGGAATAGAATTAACTTCTGTTGAGAATACAAATAATTACTCAAGAATACTAAAAACTAAGTATAGTTCATGTACATATAAAGTGTTTTTTTTTTTAAAGATTGTTTACTACCTTTTAAATATGACTATAATGCTATTTGTTTTAGCTGTCTCGATATCTTCTGACATCACTTAGCAAACTAAAGTTATCCTGTTAATTATATACTTTTCTGTTATTAATAGTTCATGATTTTTTTCTGCATTAAGAATCAAAATCTATATAAACGATACATGAAAAAAATTGTGAATTTTTGTCTCTAAATAAAATATTTATTTAAATTTGAGAATCCTTTTAAATTTTATAATATACAGTAAATTCTTAAAAATGACTTAAATTGTCCTATATCATGTGAAAATATAGGTTGTGGAATCACAATCATCTGAAATTTAAAGCCTGGCTTAATAATAATTTTGTGGCAATATATAATACTTGAAATATCTTTACTTCAAAGAAAATCCATAATGTAAAAAGCCTAACACTTTATTACATTTTAATGTAATCCTTACTGATATTATTTCCCCTAAATTTCTATACTTCATGATAGAGATGAGCAAAAGACTTTGCACTTCAGATGGCTTCCTTTGAGTGATTAAGAAAGTTGGCTTCAGCCAGGCAAAGAAAGAAAAATACCACATGATCTCACTCATTTTTGGAAAATAAAGAACATTATAACCTGATGAATAAAAAGATAGATACAGAGGCAGTAAAGCACTGAACAGACTGTCAGATTATAGCAGGAAGGCTGGAGAGTATTGGGGATGGCAGGAAATAGATCAACCAAAGGACCTGTATGCATGCATGTAAACACAACAATGGATACAAGACACTGGGGGTTGGGATGAGGGCAGGCGACAGTGGGTAGGAGAGGCTGGGGGAAGGTCAATGGGGGTGGGAGGAGATATATGTATTACTATCTGTAATACTTTAAACAATAAAAAAAGGAAGTTGGCTTTGTGCTCAGCACTCTTAAAATAATTTTATATAATCTTTAAGTATCTTTAATATTTAAACCTCATCTAGGGAATCTTATATTCAGTTAGTTAAGTAAATGCCCCTTTAATATAACATCCTTTTTATCATATAATAATTTAGAAAGTAAATACAAATTAATAAAAGTTACTAAAAAGAGGTTCTGAGATTTTATGTTTTGGTTTACTTTGAGTGATGTTCTTTAAGATCACCTGCCTTGTTTGATAATAGAGAAGTCTCTGAAAACATCATTTTTGATCCTGGTTTTCAAACAGGAAATTCATTTATTAGTATGAACAATAATTGAATATTGTTGGGTGGGTGGGTAAAGTGATTGAACAAAAAAGAAAAAAAGAAGAGAAAAATGTCATGGATATGGAGAAATGTGTTGTTTATGGGAGAAGGTAGAAGTGGATGTAGGGGAGATACTGGTAAATGGTGATAGATAGAAACTTGACTAGGGGTGGTAAACACACAATACCATGTACAGATGATGTGCTGTAGAATTGGGCACCTGTAACCTGTGTAAAAGAAACATATTAAGTAGTGTAACCCCAATCTATACTGACAAAAGAGTAATATGCAAATTTGTCAGGACACCCTCACAGTAAAGACCAAACAGCAGACTGGATTGGTGACAATGCTGGCAGGGGATCAGTGAGGGGTGACTAGGCCAGGGCGGGTGCACATTATTTTTCCCTGGGATCAGGCCTAAACCGGCAGTCAGATATCCCCTGAGGAGTCCAGGATTGAAAAGGGTATAGGCTGGGCTGTGGGGAACCTCCTTTTACCCCCCACCCCCTGCAGGAATTTCATGCACCAGGCTTCTAATAAATTCAATAAAAAGGGGAAAAAAGAGAAAATACATAAAAAATAATGTGCTTTTATTACCATCAATTAGGCTATGCTCTACAATATATAATGCATAATATAATTATCAGTTCCTTTCAGATATTGCTAAGCAGATTCTAAAGTTGTTTCTGGCAGCTTCTGAATTCTAGTTTCTAGGAGACTTGCAGAAGAAACATATTCTATTTATATTTTCATCTTTTTGAACTCAAGAATGAGAATCTTCATACATATAAGTTCATGACCAATTCTTAGAAAGTTTAATTCCAGTTGTAATATTTTGTGCTTTAATATAGAAGTTTTGTATTTCAGTATTTTATATAACACAAGGTTATCCTGCATTCTAAAAGCAATTAATTCATTATGAATGATGTATTTTGAGTAAAATTCAAGCATTCCTACATATTTATTATAATCATAACTGACTTCAGGAATTCTCCAGTGAGTTTCAAAACTCTCCAATGAAAGTTAGTTTTGTTGTTGTTTGCTTTTCAAAGACCTAGGAACTCAGAAATATTAATTTTACTGACTTTATTATGGTATTTTCTGCTAGTTTTCAGGTACTATAAAAGACTTGTAAGAATTTTTGCCATATCTACAAAATTTCTTTTTAATTAAAAATATTTAATTATAGTTTACATTCAATATTATTTTGTATTAGTTCAGGTTTATAGCGTAGTAGCTAGATTATCCTATACTTTACCAGGTGTTTCCAGTAGTCACTTGGCACCATACATATACAAATATTTAAATTTGTGTTCTAAGAATTTCATCTTTGGCAGGCCATTATATAAATTAAGTGCTTAATAATTTGATTTAATAAGAAATCAGGACTACTTTTGAGGAAGAGTTGTGTAATTTTCTCACAAGAGTACAGAAGCTAGTACACGCACAGGTGTACACAAGTACACACCCTTTCCCACACACACAAACCATGCTCTGAAGTACATATATTTTAGTGAATGTGCAAACTCAAAATTTCACTCTCTGTGACTCCATTTTTTGGTTCCACAATTTAATTAGATTGTGAAAAGCAAGGAGGAGTCAAAGGGAGGGTGATTTAACAGGTGAAATCTCTGAGAAGTTGAAGTAAGAACAAATAAATGAGCAGGTAATTCAAGCTGCAGAAGAAAAACTGAGGTGATTTAGTAGCTCCTACAGTCTCTGGCAGGCTGTATTTTACAACTCACCAATCTTGTGCTTTTCCATCAAGGCCTGCAATCAGTGTTTGTTCATGAGAGAAATTCTGAGGAGAGAGTCATTATCTATTTAATATCAATCATTAAATATATAAGAATTATTATTATAAAGCAAAATCACAATTTTTTTACATTTACAGATGCATTTAATATAATAAATTACTTCATATTAGAGTGAGAAATATAGGTTAAAATTATGTGAGATTGGGATCTAATTATTTTTTTTAACAGTTTGAAGTATACAAAACTGTGCTTTTAAGCAATGGGAGAGTATGGGTATGAAAATAATTAACCCAGGTCAAGTTTTTGTGGTTTTTTTTTTCTCCCTCAACTTAGAAAAACAAAAGCCTAAAGGAAAACACAAGTTACAAATTACATTAATGGTTCTTGTTTTTTTTTTTACATAATAATGTAGGATTGCATAAATTAAAAATACAAATGAACTAGATAGAATTCTTAAAATATGTTCACAACAAGCAGCACTAGCATCACAAAAGAATTTGTTAGAAATGCTAATTCTCAGGCCACATCTCATATTTCCTGATTCCGAAACTCAAGGTTGGGGGATAGGCAGTTATTTCTTAACCTCATATGACTCCCGCAACTAACATATGAAAACCTGGATTGGAAGAGGGGAAAGGAGGAGGGGAATTACAGATAATTTCTAGGTAATAAGAAAGACAAGATGGTATAATATTTTAATGACTTCATCTGTCTATCTTCATTTACTTAATTAAGTAATGTTTATGTGATCGAGTGCCATTTTAAATCCAGTCTTTGGTTCGTGATGTTTTAGGAAGAGGCAATGAGAAATAGGAACATTATTTCACCAACTCAATATTCAAACATTTCATATTTATTTTGCAAAGAATATTAAGATATATTTGAGCTGCCACATTTATTCTATATCAGGTAATAATAATAATATAATTTCAATTCATTTTTTAAAAATTTAATATTCATATTTCTTCATGAATTATGAAATTATTGCATTGTACTTTAATTAAAGAAAATAATAGCTTGAGATAAAATCACTAGTATAATTTTTATACTACTATAAGGAACATGTACTAAAGGGTTTAGAAGTTTGTAAAATGCTATTCTTTAGATACAGTCTTTAAAAAATGAGACATGGCAAAGGGGGCAAAAACAGTAGAGTAGGAATTTAAAGTCTTAACATACAATTTCAATTTTGTATTAATTATTTAATGACATTAGGGGATTACCTGATCTCCTAAGTTATTCTTATTTCATTTATAAAATGAGGATGGACTCTTAGGTGCTTCATATGATTTAAATTTTAAGCGCTTAGAATACCTCTATTCATATGGAGTTCATTCAGTATGGTATTGCCTAGCCCTAGAGATTGTATTAATTGAGCTGTTTTCATTCCTGGAGTCTCTGTACTTGGTTCTGTTACCTTCTCTTTGTATGTCTCTAGAAGCCCATATTCCTTACTAAGTAGCTCACATGACTGTTGCCTGTTCCATGATTTAATACAGCTATTTTAATTCACTTTACTCAGATTTCATGAGAACTTTGTTCAAAGTGTTGATTTGAAGGAAGTACATCAAGAGTGTCCATTTAGTATCATTCTGAAAATAAATACTATGATTTGTCTTAGGAATTTTCAAATACTATCTTCTACTCAGCAATTTAAATTACAAAGAAGTTTTATTGCTTACAAAAGCTTTATTTATTTATATAGCTATGAAATGGGAAAGTAGGACTGAAACACATCGTGTTCTCCTGGGCAGGATGGTTCCCAGGCTCTTGTCCAGTGGAGTCAAAGAATGAAACTACAGATGAAACGTGGTATAGCAAAGGTGGAAATTTATTGAGAAACAAGCACAGACTCCAATGTGGGGAGGGGAAAGAGTCCCACTAAGTCCCTTTTTTCCATGTTTATAAAGGCTTCAGTTCATTGTGCCTTGATAGCCCCTCTGATTGGTCACTATCCCCTCTGATAGCAACTTTAGAGCTTAAACCTCAGGTGGGGTATGTGAGGTTCCCTCCTCCTTCTCCCTTATTATTTTCTCATTCCCTTTGGGCTTTCCTCTTCCCTGAAATGAGGGAATTCATTTCCTTTATTTTGTAAAAGTACACCTTCTGCAGCTCCCAGCTCCCTTATTCTATGGAAATGTGCCTTCTGACCCTCTGAGGCCCTGTGCTTTTCCCCATAGACTCCTTAAATCCTAAAACTTCCTAAACCTGCCTATTTCACCCCTAAACACTCCTTTTAGCTATGTTTGCTTTCTGAATTAATTATATAGGTATTACTACATTTTAAACCTATTACATTTTTATGTGTAAGTTACAATTCTTAGCCTTATTTGGGCATCTTTTTTTTTATTTTTAACCACCCCATCATATATGAACAAGGATTTGAAATACTTTAAAGACTTGCTTAGAATGTCAGCGTTAACTGAGTTATTCTTGGCAGCTCCATTTTCCTTCCACCGCATAACTACTGTCAATCTCTCTTAGGGTTGAGAATCTTTTCTAATATCATGCCTAAAAGGAATTAGCATGATTTCTTATCTCATTTTTTACATATATTTAGTTCTACCAATAGTTATAGAAACGTTTTAAATATTTTTTAATTTACATATGACAACAATAGCAATGAGCTTTAATACTCATATATGTAAAATAATTAAACATGGAAAGGTTTCTCATACTCAAAAAGTAATAAAATCAAATTGTGAAGATAGGCCCCTATTAGAATATACAACCCAACTGAAATATTGACTTATGAGTTTTGTGTCCGTAACAGTTAATTAAGCATGACAATGTTGTCTATTTAAGAGGTATACAGCTCAAACAGTTCAATTAAATATACTATGCATTGGAAATAACATTATGAATATTAAAAGCCTCAGAATTTTCAGAAGTCATAGAATTTTACACTGAAAGAACCCTCTTTATGTTACCTAGTAGAAATACTTCTTTATTTACATGACACTGCATCCTTAAATAGTTAAGTGATTCACCCAGAGTTTTACATCCTGAAAGTTACAGAACCAATAGAATTAAATTCTTCTGGTTCTCATCTGGGGCCTCTTTCTGCTAAAATGTGATAATAGCTTACAGTTAGGATGTCTTTGCTCTCATAGCACTGTTCTAGTAAGGCTTTTCTGGGGTTTTGTTCATTGACACAATATTTATTTTATGCTTTCTATATGTAAGGCCCTATTCTAGGTACTGAGATTAGACCAGTTAATGAAACAGAGTGCCTAGAATTTACAAGGTAGCTTTAAGAATAGCACTGATTGTTGCAATAAATGGCAATTCTTTTTTTTAAATTCTTTTTTTTAAATTATCTTTTTGTTGATTTCAGAGAGGACAGGAGAGGAAGAGATAGAAAAATCAATGATGAGAATCATTGATCACCTGCCTCCTGCATGCCCCACATTGGGGATTAAGCCTTCAACTAGGGCATGTGCCCTGAACAGAATTTAAACCATGACCTCCTGGTTCAACCACTGAGCCACATCAGCTGAACATCAATTGCATTGCCTTTTGTGTGAAACATTTGGATTACTGTAGGATTATGGATTAGGTCTCCTGGGATATAATATTTAAAGGTTGAAACTTCAATTAGAAAATTTTTGAGAGTTTTGGCATTGATTTAGACTATCCTATATAATAAAAAGGTAATATACAAATTGATCATCACACCCTCACAAGATGGATGCCTACGACTAGGCCAGTAGGGGGGTTAGTGAGGGACGACCAAACAACTGAACAAGCAGGCTGCATGGGGCTACCAGGCCAGCGGGGGTGCATGAGAGCTTACCAGGCAGGCAAAGGGGGCAGTTGGGGGTGGAGAGGCCAACAGAGGGGAGCCGTTGGGGGTAACCAGGCTGGCAGGGGCTCAGTTGGGGGTGATTAGGCTGGCAGGGGAGGTTGGCAGTGAGGGGTAATTAGGCTAGTAGGGGAGGCAGTGAAGGGCAACTAAGTGAGCTGGGGGGGTAATTGAGGGGTCCCAGGTTGGAGAAGGTGCAGGTTGGGCTGAGGGGACTCCCCACCATGCACGAATATCATGCACCAGGCCTCTAGTCCTATATAATAAAAGCCTAGGTGGCGTCACACACTCATACAACACCCTCGTGTGACATCATTACATCATCACAAGATAGGCTCCATAAGATGGCCACCACAATATGGCCACCACAAATGGCCAGCAGGAAAGGGCAATCATGGGCAATCAGGCCGACAGGGGAACAGTTAGGCATCAATCAGGCTGGCAGGGGAGAGTTTAGGAGGCAATCAGGTTGGCAGGCAGAAACAGTTAGGAGCCAGCAGTCCTGGATTGTGAGAGGGTTGTCTGATTGATGCCTGGGATCAGGCCTAAACCAGCAGTCAGACATCCCCCAAGGAGTCCCAGATTAGAGAGGGGGCAGGCTGGGCTGAAGGATACCCCCTGTGCATGAATTTTGTGCACTGGGCCTCTAGTCTTATATAATAAAAGCCTCAGTGGCATCACACCCTTGCGCATGCCCTCACGTGACACTCTTGTGTGATATCATCATAAGATGACCACCCTCACGTCATCACAAGATACCACCACAAGATGGCTGCCATAAGATAGCCACCAGAATATGGCCAGCAGGGGAGGGCAGTTGTGGGCAATCAGGCCAGCAGGGCAGGGCAGTTATGGGTGATCAGGCCAGCAAAGGAGCAGTCAGGCATCCTTTAGGCTGGTAGGAGAGTGGTTAGGGGAGATCAGGCTAGCAGGCAGGAGCAGTTAGGGGCAATCAAGCAGGAAGGCAGGCAGATGGTTAGGAGCCAGAGGTCTCAAATTGTGAGAGAGATGTCCAACTATTGAGGCCCAATCCCTGAGGGTGCAGGCCGGGCTGGGGGATACCCACCCTGTGCATGAATTTTGTTCACCAAGCCTTCAGTCCTATATAATAAAAGCCTAATATGCTAAATGTCTAGTTGTCTGGTTGTCTGTTTAACCAATCAAAGCATAATATGCTAATGATATTCTAAGGCTGTTCAACTTCTTGCCTTGATGTTTAGCAGGGGGCAGATGCTCCGACTGATAAATTAGCTTGATTCTGGGATCTGGCCAATCAGGACTGAGTGAAATGGGCCAGACAAACCCTGGAGCTCTCCCACTGTTCCTCCCAGGCTGGCCAATCTCTCCCATCCCTCCCAGGACCCAATCATGCACCAGTGGGGTCCCTTGGCCTGGCCTGTGCCCTCTTGCAATCCATATCCCTTTGGGGAATGTTAGAGAGCTGGTTTCCATCTGATCCCACAGGCCAGGCCAAGGGACCCCACTGGTGCATGAATCCGAGCACTGGCTTCTAGTCCTTTATGATAAAAACCTAATATGCCAATTGTTCGACTGGAGTTTGACTGGGAATTTGACTGCTTAATATGATGTGTGCTGACCACCAGGTGGCGGTGCAGAACATGGAGGATGTTAGTGACATGACATTGGCAGCAGGTGGCAGTGGAGGTGCTTTTGACCCCAATGGGCCTTGATGAGAGAGGGACTGTGGTGGATGGTGGGGCAGGTGAATGGGTGGCACCAAAACAAAGCAGGTGTGAGCAGGGGCCTGATCATGCTGCTGATCGCCCCACAGATAGTGACCAGTGGCAGTGGCGGTGAGCAGGGCTTCTATCTGGCTCCCAGGCACTGAGGGTGCTAGGTAGGGTACCTGGCCCCAACGGATCACCCCATAGACAGTGACCAGTGACCAGCAGACCCTAATTGCTCAATTGGGGCTGGGCCCCAGGCTGAAATGGGGATCTGGGAGTGGGTGGCAGTGACCAACCTCCTGCAGTGCCAGGGTGGGGGGCTGCTACCTGAGGGCAGGAGTGATGGGACAGAGGTGTGGTGAGAATGAAGGGAGTCTGCTGAGCTTGTTCTCACTCCCCCCTGCTACCCTCCCCTAGGACGCCAGGGCTTGCATGCCAGGGAAGCCCCTGTGCTCAGGTGCTGGGCACCTGTGAGGATCCAGCCTCACACCCATGTGGCCTCTCCCAGGTGAGCAGGGCTGTAGCAGCTAGGACAACAGGGTCCAGTCGGGCTCCCTGTGGGTTTGCACTGGAGTTGGTCTGTGAAGCCGACCGGGAGAGAAAGCACTGCCCGCCTGGCTTCCATGTGGTAACACTGGCTAGCCCAGAGGCCCAAGCTGTGCTCTGGGTCTGTGGCATCTGGCCATGCTCACCATAACTCTGCATGGGGACTTGGGCATCATGACTCAGGCAGATGGGGGCACATGGAGGCCCAGGGGCCCAGATGCTGTCCAGGGTCCAGAGGTCAGCTAGACCTGCCCTTCCATGCAGATGCTCATGCTTCAATCATCAGCCAGACCTAGGTACCCCACCTGTGCACGAATTTCATGCACCAGGCCTCCAGTATATAAATAAACTATATAAATTTTACTAAAGTAAAAATAAGAATTATATAAATGCAAATTGGTATTAGACACTATATTTACTCTGAGTCATGTTTGAAATATTTGTTTAGCCTCATGCCTTTATAACCAACTAGAGGCTGGGTGCATGAAATTTGTACATTGGTGGGGGGGGGGGTGTCCCTCAATTTGGCCTGCACCCTCTTCAATCTGGGGCTTATAGGGGGATGTCCAACTGTCGGTTTAGGCCCGATCTCTGTGGGATTTGGCCTAAAGCGGTATTTGGACATCCCTCTCACAATCCAAAACTACTGGCTCCTAACTGCTTGCCTAACTGCCTGATTACCCCTAACTTCTGCCTGCCAGCATGATTGCCCCAAATTGCCTTCCTTGCAGGCCTGGTTGTCCCCAACTGCCCTCCCTTGCATGCCTGATCACCCACAACTGCCCTTCCCTACTGGCCTGGTCACTCCCAACGGCTCTCCCCTGCAGACCTATCACCCCCAACTTTCCTCCCCTGCCAGCCTGATGGCCCCCAACTGCCCTTCCCTGCTGGCCATCTTGGGGTGACCATCTTGTAGTGGCCATTTTTGATGGCTATCTTGTGGCAGTCATCTTACGGCAGCCATCTTGTTATGATGTGAGGGCAACCATCTTGTGGTGTCCATCTTGTGGAGGCCATCTTTGGTGCCCGTCTTGTGACAATGTCTTGCAATGCCACCCAGGCTTTTATTATATAGGATTATTTCAATAAATCTAAGCAAATCTAAAGTTATAATTTACTTTTAACAGGAAAAAAAATTCTTCATTAGGACATGTGTATTAATATTAACAGTGCCATGGCTGGTATAGCTAAGTGGTTAGAGCATTAGCCCAAGCACTGAAGGGTCACAGGTTTGATTCCCTGTTAAGGTCAAGGTCACATATCTGGGTTGCAGATTTGATCTCTGGTCAGGGCACATGAGGGAGGTAACCAATGCATGTGTCTCTCTCACATCAATGTTTTCTTTCTCTCTCTATCCTTTCCCCTTCCCTCCCCTCTACTCTCTCTAAAAATCAATGGAAAAATATATTCTCAGTAAAATTATTTTTCTTCAAATGATAAAGCAGTATTGTTTTCCTAAGAGGATTTGTCAAGAAGGAATTCTTAGATACTCTGATTAAGCATTGTTTATATATTTTTATAGTTAAACTAGAGGCCCTGTGCATAAAAATTTGTGCACTCGGAGGGGTCCCTCAGCCCGGCCTGCGCTCCTTGCAGTCTGGGACCCCTCAGGGGATGTCCATCTGCTGGCTTAGACATTCAACACAGGGTATCAGGCCCAAGCTAGCAATCAAACATTCCTCTAGCAACCTGGGAGCCCTCGGGGGTATCTGGCTGTGGCTTAGGCCCACTTTCTGTGGGGAATGGGCCTAAGCTGCAGTTGTACATATTTAGCACTGCCAAGGAGGTAGGAGAGGCTCCTGCCACTGCTGTTTTGCTCACAGCCCTCAGCCAGGCTTGTGGCTAAGCGGAGCTCCCCTTGTGGGAGAGCACTGACCACCAGGACAGCTCCTGCATTGAGCATCTGCCCCCTGGTGGTCAGTGCGTGTCGTAGCAACCAGTCATTCCTGGTCATTCCACTGTTAGGGTCAATTTGCATATTACCTTTTATTATATAGGACATTTAAAGAGCATGTTTTCAATATTTTTACAACTGTATAGTGTACTTGACTAAAATCAGTCAAGTAAAAACATTTATTTAGAGATAATTGTATGTGGCTGGAAATTGGAATGAGAAAAACAAGTTTCATGGACTTAAAATCTGAACTTTCTTTAGAACAAAATTTGTTAGATTGAACCTGGCATAAAGGCTTAGCAATTCAATCTTTATGATTTATCATAGCCATCTTTATTACTTTTTTATAATTAGTGCAACATACTCAAATCTGATAAATTCAACTTTAAGCTCTTGGTTTCTGGAGTTCAACATAAATATGCTGCTGAGCTTGGGAAATTTACTAACACTTTCTTAAGTCTCAAGTTTTGTTTTGTTTTAATTTCTACATATAAATATAATAAGTCTATCTACCATTTTAGATGCTACTTATCAAATTCAATGAAGAAATGAAAATAAAATGCTTAGTACCTGATTGGCATAACACTTTATCAATATTCAATATAGTTATATTGTTAACACTTCATACTGTGTGCTTCAAAACACTTATTCACATGAGATGTCACTTAGAATCAAATGGGGGAAAAGCTTATACTATGGTCAAAATTAGGTTAGTATCCCTAGTCTTAGGTCTTCAAATAATTGGATGATATTTTCCATACCAAATCACTTTCTAGGTATCTTTTTCTTTTCATATTTCAATTGATATATTAAATCAGAAAATCTTTAAGCTGCTATATTGTTGTAAATAGCTAAAGTTCTGGTTCTTAAATATATATATTCAACTATGAACATTTATCTAATTTCTCACTCTAAATTTTCTAATCTTTAAAGCCTCTTTCCTTAATCTTAGCAAAAGTGAAGTTCACTTGACTCCTATGCCCAAAGTGGTTTCTACTCCTAAATCCATCATTTTTATCTCTGGCATCCACATTCTGCAGTCACTAAGAATAAACATATTTGTCATTTTTGCTTTTATTTTCTTTCATAACCTATATCCAGTCATCAAAATTATTGTTTCACTTTTGTTTCTTAAAAAGTGAACCTCTTTGAATTGACCTTCTTTCTTCATTTCTACTTTCAAACATAAGTCTATATTCCAATCACTTTGTGTTTACAATACTGCAATTAATTTTCACTGGTTTTCTACTTCTCATCATACACTATTTACAAAATTCACTTGGCACAGAGCTTATTGATTTTTTTTTGGTCAGATTAATATAGATCTTACATAGTAAAATTCACAAAACTTAGATTTTCAGTTCTGTGTACTCAACAAATGAGTACAATTATATAATAAGAGAGGAATATACTAATTATCCTCACAGTGTAACGATCGACCATATAACAATCAGATCACAGATCTGTAGGGGAGGTGGGGCAGTGAACTATAAGCAGGTGGAGGAGAGCTACAGGAGGGAGCAGGGCAGCAAGCTATGAGGAGCGAAAGGAGGTGGGGGGAAGAGGTATAGGAGGGCAACAGAGCAGTACTTGTGCATGGATTCGTGTGCAGGGCTACTAGTAATTTAATAAGTATACTAGTAGTATTATTACCTTTGGTTTATTTTTTAAACTAATTTGCAAATTGGCTCTTTAGGTCTATAATAAATTGTTTTGTTGCTTATTTTTAGCCTTAGCAAACCTATTACAAATGTAATTTTTTGAGATTAGATAGCCTAGTAAATGTATGGTGACAAACTTGCTCATCTTATATAATAATCCTATATAATAAAGAGGAAATATGCAAATTGACCATCACTCCAACACACAAGATGGCTGCCCCTATGGCCAAAGATGGCTGCCCCCATGGGGACACAAGATGGCCACCACAAGATAGCCTGCAGGGGAGGGCAATTGTGGGCAATCAAGCCTACAGGGGAGGGCAGTTAGGGGTGACTGGCTGGCAGGGGAGAACATTTGGGCACCCAGGCCTACAGGAGAGGATAGTTAGGGACAACCTGGCTGGCAGGGGAAGACAGTTAGGGGTGAAAAGACTGGCAGGGAAGGGTAGTTATGGGTAATTGGGCTAGTAGTGGAGCAGTCAGGCATCAATCAGGCTGGCAGGAGAGTGGTTAGGGATGATCAGGTTGGCAGGCAGAAGTGGTTAGGTGCAATCAGGCATGCAGGCAGGTGAATGGTTGGGAGCCAGTAGTCCTGGATTGTGAGAGGCATGTCCAACTGCCTGTTTAGGCTCAATCCTAGTGGGATTGGACTTAAACAAGCAGTCAGAATCCCTTAAGGGGTCCCAGATTGGAGAGGGTACAGGCTGGGCTGTGGGAAACTCACCTCCCACCCGTGCATGAATTTCATGCATTAGATCTCTAGTTGAATATAAAATACATAATTATTATAGGTTTCCTATTTATGCATGCATAAGAAGTATATATGAGGCAATTTGATTTCCTAAGGCAAAAATTTAGAACTATAGCCCATTGGATTGACTGAAAAAAAGTCAAAATACTATAATAAGATCTTTACTGAAAAAATCTGACACATACTCTTGCCCTGTAAAACAGTTCTCTGAAAAAACACTTTTTGATCATTTTTCTTGAGTTACTTCTCTGAAAAACACATTTTGATCATTTTTCTTGAGTTATTTTCTTATATTTACTGTGTCATTTTTCACACTGAAATTGCAGTAAATTTTACTGCATTTCTAAGACAAAAAAAAAATATAAATTTAAAAATCAATACTATAATGCTACTAACTTATAACCAGACAGAAGTTGCTCTGTTTGACAAGTGCTCAAATTTCAAACAGATGAATTGGGTTTCAAGAACATGAGTTCATAAAAATCATATTTTTCCTGCTCCCATCTCATACTACCATATAATCAACATTTCATCTTTTTCCTCTCTATCATTTTAGTACCTTAGGGAAAAGAAGCAAAAGTGTTGTGTTAAGTTTTCTTCACTACTCGAGCTATAAATCTCAGAACATAATTCATAAAACAAACAGTTCTGGAGAAAAGAGAAATCGGCATAAATAGAAATTACATTTGGTTTTATAATCAACAACAAAGGGGCACTTTAGGACAAAATTATTTCCCCAGTGCCTTTGGTTGTTTTCTCTCTGCTGACATTTTTCTGGTTCTAAAGTCCCCTCGGTATTACTGTTATCTGAATTTTGTATACAATTTCTCTGTACACATTGTATTCTTATTACCATCAATATTTCTGATGTTTCTAACACTAAGTGACTTCTCTTAATGCTGCTGAAAAATAGTGTTTACCTGTAGCCCTGTGCTATTCACACCTTTATATTTTATATTTTCTTCCTCTATTGGTATCCAGGATTGGCCCCTCTTCTGTGAGTTTTTGAAAAGATTGAAATTGAAGGAAATTATCTGAAAAGCTTATATGTTAAGTATGTTGATTGTATATTTTACTTACTGTAATATACTGGTTGGAAGCTTGCTAAATTTTAGGAGTGTGTGGTAAATTAGAGGATTTCAGAGTTGATCTAGGAGAAGAGAGGACCACAAGAACCAATAACAAATAACCAGCTTTATGGGGTGGTGTTTGGACAATATTCTATGAGAGAAGAGGTTTCTTCCAATAAGAGATCATCCAGAAATAGCAGAAGGAGAAGTAGATAGGGTGAGGGACCTTTGGGGGTGGGAGTAACAGGAAGTTAGAGAAGGGGGGTTACCTGTCTAGGTGATATTGCAGTAAGGTGGGAAGCTTCTTGGTCAGAGAGTTCCAACAGGCAGATAAGTTTGGGATATTTATTTTATTTATTTATTTTTAAATATGTTTTTATTGATTTCAGAGAAGAAAATAGAGAGGGAGAGATAGAAAAAGAGAATCATTGATTGATTGCCTCATGCACACCCCTACTGGGGATCAAGCCCACAACCAAGGCATGTGTCCTTAATCAGAATCAAACCTGGGACCCTTCAGTCCACAAGCCAATGTTCTATCCATGGAGCCAAACCTAGATATGTTTCTAGGAATTTGTCCATTTCACCCAGGTTGTTCAGTAACATCATTAAAATGTCTATGCTACCCAAAGCAATCAATAGATTCAATACAATTTCTATTAAATATCAACAACATACTTCATATAACTAGAACAAATATTCCAAAAATTTATATGAAACTATAAAATGACCCCAAATTGCAGCAGCAGTCTTAAAAAAGAAGAACAAAGCTGAAGAGATCACAATACTGTATATTAAATTATACTACAAAGCCATTGTAACCAAAACTGGAACAAGAACAGGCATATAGTCCAATGGATCAGAAAAGAGACCCCAGAAATTGACCTATACTATTATGGTCAATTAATATTTGACCTATACTATTATGGTCAATTAATATTTGACAATAACATACAATGGAGTAAAGACAGTCTTTTCAACAAATGGTGTTGGAAAAACTGGACAGACACATACTAAAAGATGAAACAAGGCTACCAACTTATACCATACACAAGAATAAACTCAAAATGGGTAAAAGACTTAAAATTTAGGCATAAAACAATGAAAATCATAGAAGAAAATATAGCAGTAAAATTTTAGAATTTTACTATGTAGCAGAATTTTTGCTGATACATTTCCTAGGACAAAAGAAACAAAGGAAAACAAACAAATGGGACTATGTAGTAAAAAGTTTCTGCATGGCAAAAGAAACCACCATCAAAATGAAAAGGAAGAATATAAACATGAGAATACATATTTTCCAATGATACATATGATTAGAGGTTAATATATAAAATATATAAAGTACTCATAAAATTCAAAAAAAGGAAGACAAACAAACAAAAAAAAAAATGGGCAGAGGAGGAGAAACCAAGATGGCAGCATAGGTAAACACCTAAACTGCTGCCTTGCAAAACAATATCAAAACTGCAACTAATAGACAAAATGGATACTATCTAGAACCACAGGAAACCTGGCTGAGTGGAAATTCTACAACTATAAGGAAAGAGGAAAGCACATTGAGACTCAGAGGAACTGCAAAAGGCTGAGGTATGGAGACATGTACGTGGAGAGGATGGGCAGCTATGTGTACGGGTGGCTGAGTGTGTGGCTGGCTTTCTAAAGTGGGAGGGAGATAGAAGCCCCAGATTGCACTGAATTCCAGTACCAGGTGAGACTCTGCGAAAGTAGATTTATTGTGGGGAATCAGGACTGTCAGAAAAAGAGAAAGCCCACTTAGACTCAGGAGCTGCGGAAGGCAGAGGTCCAGAGGCATATGTGCACAGAGAGGACTGACTGCTAAATGCAGAGGAGGCTGAATGTGGGGCTGGCTTTCTAAAGGAGGAGGGAGATGATGCTGAACTCCAGTTCCAGGAGAGTTTCTGGGAACCCCGACTCATTCAGAGAGAAACTGGACTGTCTAGTAGTGGGCAAAAAAAACTCAAGGACTGCTTTCTCTCAGATGTGCTTGCAACAATTACAGAGGGACACTGAGACTCAGGGGATTCATAGGGCAGGGCTGACGGGAAACCAAGGCTGTCTGCTCCACCTTGACACTTTGCCCCATCCAAGCTGAATACAGAGGCTTTTGCAATTTTGAAAGTGTTGTCTCATAAGAGTGTTTCCAGCACAGAAGTTCTAGCACAGACACAGCTGATCCTCACAGCCAATTGGCCTGGAGGCAAACTCATCCCAGTGATACCAACAATAATCAAGACTTACCTAGATCAAGGCTGAGCATACATTCCACAAAGGGGTGCAACAAGAGTGTCCACCTCAGGTAACTGGGGAGGCTCAGCCATTGTGCCCTGCAGACATCTACCACACAAAGCTACTCTACCAACTCAGGGAAGCAGAGAAATTGTAGAGACAAAGAAATAGATCACAAATTATAAAAATGGAGGAAAGCAAATAACTGGATATAAAGTTCAAAACCACGGTTATAAAGTTTTTCAAGAATGTTCTAAAAAAGGTTAATAAATTTAATGAGACCCTTGAGGATATGAAAAAGGACCAACTGGAAGTTAAACATACACTGACTGAAATAAAAAATATTATACAGAGACCTAACAGCAGACTAGAAGAATGCAAGAATCAAGTCAAAGAGTTGAAATACAAAGAAGAAAAAAACAGCCAGAAAAGGAAAAAAGATAAAAAGAATCCAAAAATGTGAAGATAGTAAGGAGCCTCTGAGACAACCTCAAGCATCCGAATTATAAGGGTGCCAGAAGAAGAGGAGAGCAAGATACTGAAAACCTATTTGAAGAAATAATGACAGAAAACTTCCCCACCTCATGAAAGAAATAGGCTTACAAGTCCAGGAAGCACACAGAACCCCAAACAAAAGGAATCCAAAGAGGACCACACCAAGGCACATCATAATTAAAATGCCAAGAGCAAAAGACAAAGAATATTAAAAGCAGCAGAGAAAAAACCTACAAGGGAGCACCCATATGATTGTTGGCTGATTTCTCAACAGAAACGATGTAGGCCAGATGGGAGTGGCAACAAATATTCAAAGTGATGAATAGCAAGAACCTACAGCCAAGATTACTCTATCCAGCAAAGCTATCATTCAGAATTGAAGGGAAGATAAAAAGCTTCACAGACAAGAAAAATCTCACCAAACCAGTATTATATGAAATGCTGAAAGGTATTCTTTAAGAAGAGGAAGAAGAAGAAAAAGGTAAAGATAAAAATTATGAACAACAAATACATGTCTATCAACAAGTGAATCTAAAAATCAAGTGAATAAAAAATCTGATGAACAGAATAAACTGGTGAATATAATAGAATCAGGGTCATAGAAAGGGTGTGTACTGACAATTCTCTGGGAGGAAAGTGGTGTGGGGGTGTAGGAAGAGACTGGACAAAAATTGTACACCTATGGATGAGGACAGTGGGCGTGGGGGAGGTAAGGGCAGAGGGTGGGGTGGGAACTGGGTGGAGGGAAGCTATGGGGGTAAAAAGAGGAACAATTATAATAATCTGAACAATAAAGATTTATTAAATTTAAAAAAAATGGGCAGGGGGCCTGAATAAACATTTCTCAAAAGAAGACATACAAATCAATGAGATACATATAAAAAAATGCTCAATGTTACTGATCATCAGAGAAATTTAATTAAAATGAAAATAAGGTATCACCTCACACATATCAGAATGGCTAACACAACAAATCAACAAATGAAAAGTGCTAGTGAGCATGTGAAGAAAAGGGAACCTTAGTACACTGCTGGTGGGAATGCAGATTGGTGTAGCCATTATGGAAAAGAGTATGTAGTCTCTTCAAAAAATTAACTATGGAACTGTCATTTGATCCAATGATCCTACTTATAGGAATATACCCTAAGAAACTAGAAATACCAAACAAAAAGAAAGTATGCAACCCCATGTTCTTAGCAGCAGAATTTACAATAGCTTTGATCTAGAAACAGCCAAAATGCCCATCAGTAGATGAGTGGATAAAAAAGCTATGATACATTTATACCATGGAATGCTATGCAACATTAAAAAAGAAGAATCCCTTACCCTTTGAGACAACATAGAGGGACCTGGAGAGTAATATGCTAAGCAAAATAAGCCAGTAAGAGAAAGACAAATGTATCACATGACCTCACTCATATGTGGAATCTATTGAACAAAATAAACTGATGAATAAAATAGATCCAGAGGCATAGAAACATGGAACAGACTGTGGAATCTCAGAGGGAAGATGGGCAATGGTGGGTGGGTGAGAAGAGATCAACCAAATAACTTGTATGCATATGTGCATAATGCATGGACACAGACAATAGGGTGGTGAAGGAAGGGGCAGGCTAGAAGAGGTCAATGAGAGGTCACTACCAGCAGTGAACTAGTGTTCCCCTTTTCTCCACATCATCACCAGCACTTGTTGTTTGTTGTTTTTTATTCCCACTACATTTATTACAAAATTTAGTTACTTAATTTTTTCTTTTTAAAATATTTTCTTGTTGAGAGTATTACAATATATATATATATCTGTATGTGTTGTTTTTTTTTAAAGAAAACTTGAAAAAAAAAGAAATTCAGAATTTTGTAATCTACAAGTCTTTAGGTATTTGCTTTTGAAATAAAGACCTATAATATAAAGGAGCAAGTTATATCTGTCTTCCAAAACCTACCACATAATGTAGAAATTGTGAAAAGCTGATAGTAATGAATATTTATTTTTGGAGAAGGGAAACATAGTTGTTTTATGGCAAGTCCAAAATCTCACTGAACAGCTATGGGATTCAAGGACCCTGCTAAATACTATCTAAAGCACTCTTTACCTTTAATTTTTAGGTGACATGTAAGTAATTAACATTTCTCAGATTAGCAATTAATTTACATTTCAAGAGATTTTTTTTTTAAATATATTTTATTGATTTTGTACAGAGAGGAAGGGAGAGAGATAGAGAGTTAGAAACATCAATGAGAGAGAGTCATCGATCAGCTGCCTCTTGCACACCCCCTACTGGGGATATGCCCGCAACCAAGGTACATGCCCTTGACCGGAATCGAACCCGGGACCTTTCAGTCCCCAAGCCGATGCTCTATCCATTGAGCCAAACCGGTCTCGGCTCAAGAGATATTTTAAATAAAATACAAGACACTCATTAACAGATTCAAATCCATCCTCTAGATTCTACATAGGAGGCACAGTCATATTAATATTTCAGTATCCTGTTATTTCAAAATACCTAGATATTTAGTAATTTTTACTATTTAACCCAGCAAACTCCAAAGTTTTAAGTTACCAAACACTTTGGAAAACTATGTTTAGGCATATATAATTACCAATGAAAAAGCTTTATCATATACTCTTCATTTTAGTTATATTTATTTTGCCTTAACAACTTTGAGATTTTAAAGCCAATTATTATAACCAAAGGCATTTTCTTGGTGACTTTTTTAACAGGGATAATTCACTGCCTTTCAGTGGCTTTAATGTTAAAGTACTATTTTTTATTTATTTATTTTTTAAAGGGGAGTGGCTCCCACATTGCTATTTATGCAGCCTGCTGGAGGGCACTTCTACTGTAATGCCCAAGTGTCATAAACCCCAAAGACTACCAGGGAGCCGAATCCGATGCAATTGCAGAAAGCCTGTATTTATTTTGCACTAGTCTGAGCTCAGTCCCACTTACACCAGCGAGTGCATGGTGAGAAAGAGAAAGAACTTAACATATCAATGGGTTTTATAGGGAGGGTGGTGCCGCTACCTTGGCTGACCTGATTGGTTGGGTTAGGCCTAGGGTCCAGTTACCAGGAGCTGGACCCGCCCCACCCTGCCCTCTCACCCCACCCTGCCCTCTCACTACAAGTCTGATCCTTCTAGGAAAATAACTTGGTGAGTTTAGAAGATTTTATTTCCTATATTTTTCTTTCTGAGTAGAATAAATCAGAGTTCTTTTCATAGATCTTTCAGATGTCTTATAATGCCGGGACTTCAGCCAGAATGCAGCCCAGAGGGCTCCCAGGTGGGGTCGTTAGTGAATAGCCACACACAGCCTGTTGTTCACAGATCTCATCATATTCCACTCTCCATA
Source organism: Pipistrellus hanaki (assembly GCF_964339955.1). Taxonomy (NCBI): domain Eukaryota; kingdom Metazoa; phylum Chordata; class Mammalia; order Chiroptera; family Vespertilionidae; genus Pipistrellus; species Pipistrellus hanaki. The sequence goes on from NC_140504.1 coordinate 86,615,531, forward strand.
GCAAATATTGACTGGTGTCTAAAGTTGTTTTAGACAAAATCTGCCAGTCCCAAGATGTCATATGGTAATTTTCAGACAAAGCATTAAGGAGTCCTTTTGTAAATGGAATGTTAGCCCCATTTTCTCTAGTTGATGAGCCTTCTTACACCAGAGGTGAGGATCAGAGCCTTAGGCAATACAGGATCTACTTCAGGAGGAGGGGGGAGTGGTAAACCCTCCTGGCATTCTGTAGGCTTTTGATCCTCAATATTGAAACAGGGATAAAATAGGAGAGGTTTAGGAAATTTTGTAAATTGAGGGGACCATGGAGGAAGCACAGGGCTGCAGAGCAGCAAAAGATATATTTCCTTAGAATAGGGAAGCTGAAAAGCTGTAACAGGTATATTTTCATAGAATGAGGGAGCTGAGAACAGAAAAAGATCTATGTTTACAAAATAAAGAAAAGGAAGTCCTTCATTCAGGGGCAGAAGAAGAAAGCCCAAAGGGAATAGAAAAACAGTAAGAAAGGAGAGAAGGAAAACCTAACATTGTCCTCTAAGCAAGGGCATCCGGGGATTAAGCACAAAGATTCCAGTAAACACCCAGTCTGTGCACAAGTCTGCATGTGCACAGACTTGTTTGGAAAGATCAAGGGATAATTAGAGGCACCACCTTTGACACTCCCCAAAGTCGGAATGCCAATAAACAGGGCAGGCGGCTTCCACACACTTCCCTTTTTTCAGAATGTCCTCTTCACAAACTTTCCAACCAAGTCTCATGCTTCCCCACAAACAGCTATGCTCAGGTCTCCCCATCCTGGCTTTAGGTAACATGCCTTCTTTAAGCTTCTTAAGTAGTGGCTTCCAACTCATATTTTCTCTACAATCCATTATGCTGTTTTGTTACCGAGTTCCCGAACAATCAAACAATGCAGAAGGAGAGTTTGGAGAGATTTAGTTTATTCATCGAGCGATGGGCCCAGAGAAAATGATTTCAAATTCTAAGCAAAGCTACAAGCAGAACTTCCCTTTTTATTAAAGAGCCATCCCTATGTGCATTCAGTGGTTCTCTCAATGCTGGCCTTGAAAACAATACAATTCTATCCAATTAAAAAATGCACCTGGCATGGCATTAAGATTATGGGTATATCTAGTCTCCGGCCTACAAGGTCATACAGCTGTTTATTTTCATCATTCTTCAAACAGGCTAAAGCAGACTAGAAAGCAGCATTTTATCTAAGAATAACAGCAGAAAATTTCAAACAGCAGTTTGTTACAAATAGGGGTTTCCTTCTCAGTTTTTTTTTTTTTTTTTTTTTTTTTTAGAAGTTTCTTTAATTATCCTGCATGATTTTGCTGAAAAGGCTTTTTTAAATAACGTTTCCCTTTTGGCAATTGAGCCATTTTCTCAATTCCCTTCTTATGTAGAAATTTGGGTGCCAGAGGTCTTTTATCTTAATCTCATTCTCTTTTGTTCCAGGCTGGAGTGCTTTTGCCAAAAAAGTTCTCTCAGTAACTTAAAATTTCAAAGCATTTTATTTTAGTTAGTGCAGAAGCCACATGATAACTCTTTTATAGACATGCCTCCTTATATACTTAATTATGGGTATTTTGGTTCATTCAACTCTGGTGAAACCATGCCTTTAATCTTTCTAGGAGTAGTTTGCACCAGACAAGGAATTCTATTAGGATAACCATAGTTTTTTAAGAAGTCTTACAAAAGACAGGATGGACTGTGGTTAGTTTGGTCTACAGCCACTTGATATATCTTAGTGCTCTTTACATTTCTCTAGGCTATTTTTGATTTAAGAATCTTCTATATAAAAATATTGGTGTTCTGAATTGAATTATGTCCTCCAAAAAGACACGTTGAAGTTTTAGCCTCCAATACTTCAGAATTTGATCTTATTTGGAAAGTGGTTTTACTGAGGAAATTAAATTAAAAAGAGTTAGTTATTAAGGTGGATCCTAATACAAAAAGACTGGAGTCAGAAAAAGGAGACATTTGGCACAGAGAGAACAGCCAGTGAAGGGTGGAGTTACGTTGTCACAAATCAATAATAGTTTGGGTTTACCAGAAGCTGAAAGAGGCAAGAAAGGACCTTTCCCCTACAGGTTTCAGAGGGAGCATGGCTGCTAACAATTTAACTTTAGGCTTCCAGCCTCTGTTGTAAGTCATTTAGTTTGTGGTACTGTGTTATAGCAGCCCTTAAAAACAACTATAATCTGAGATAAGGAAGAATTTTACTTTCTAACCCTGAGGTCTGAGTTCTTTATATTTTCTCTAAATTCTGTTTTGTTTTTTCTAGGCTCATCTTTTTCTTTTATTTTGCTTTCTTAGTACCTAATCAAAAGAAGTGTTTTGCTTTGTTTTGTTTTTTAAAGAAAAACAAAAGGACATTCATACAATAATGTGATAAATGGTATTCAAAAACCTTAGTCCTAACTTACTGGGGCCCTCAAAACTAAATGGAAAATTTTTATAATCCCTTAAAAATTCTCCTTTTTGGTTATTTTAAGTTAACTCTACCACTATAAACTACGGCTAAGTCCAAAGTACTTAAACCTCCTAACACTGCTTGCTAATTTTCAGCTGTTATTATACTATTAATTAAGAATATCAGCTCTAGATATTCTTACTAAAGACTTACTGCATATGTGGTTATCTGCTGGTTAGTTTTCTGTGTTTCAGTTTCCTCACATACAAAGCAAAGATAATCTTCCTCAGGATTATTGTGAGCCTAAATAAACTTTGACCACATTAGTTTTTTAGTACCTGTGAATTTTTATAATTGATCTGAATCTTAGCCAATGTTAAAATGTGAATAGAAAATGCTAACCATGAAGATACTTAAAAATTGTACCTAAATGAATCTATCTTTCTCCCCTTTGTTCCCATAAAGGAAGTTTCACTCTGGTTTCTTTCTTTCTTTCTTTCTTTCTTTCTTTCTTTCTTTCTTTTTTTTTTTTTTTTTTTTTTTTTTACCCCTTGAATTTAAACACACTTCTCCTTAAGCTTTAAGACCCATTTTTCTAATTCCTAGAAAGAATTCTCTCTACTTATCTATTTTCATTTCCTTTTTTCTCTTTTCTACTCAGCCCACTTCAGTCTGGCTTCTTCCCAACCTCTCCTCCCAAAGATGCATTACACTGCAATATATTATCTCAGGCTAATTTCCAAATCCAACTCACTTCTTTCTTCTCACCTTTATTTTCTTTGTTACAGTTTTGCACTGTTTTACATTTTACTTTTAAAACTCTCTAGGGGCAAAATAACATCACCAGATTTTAGAGGTTAAGGGCTGAGATATGTCAGCTAAAAGGAACATAATCCATGTTAAACGATAAGACTATACAGAGGTCCTTGTTGACAGATTTCCCAGAAAAACAAACAAAAACGTGTTCACAGGAAGTCAACATCTTGACTTATTTCACTAAGAAGGCACTTTGATAGAATTATAACAGTATCTCTCTTATCAATATATTCTCAAGTCCAATACCAGTGCACAGTACAAAAGTGCTATTCCAGATACATATTCCCTTCACTGATGGACCCTTTTTCCTTTAAATATTTAGTATTTATTGAATATAGAAAGAGTAGAGCTTTCAAACTAATATAATTTCTCAATTCTCTTTTTCTATATTAGAGCTCTCAATATTATCACTGTCTATTATAAGTTCTGTTGCACCTTAACTGTAGGCTTTATGTGTTTGTCAGAATAGAAATTCCCCTTTGCTACTCCATTAACTTCTGTTTTTATTGCCCTCTTTTTCCCTGCAGCTGATCAATACAATGTTAGAATACACACTCTAGCAGCTTATGTTATTGCTTTCCAACTTGTCACTAAAAGGATGTATGAGGGTACTAGATTGGCCAAACAACATTTTTTTCCTCCTGCTCCTCATCATTGAAAAGCATTTTACTCATTAACATCACAGTCTTTTGTTCTGAGGAAGACAAGGTACCATAATAGAGAGTCAAACATTTATGTCTACACAAAGAACTTGTCTCCATTGATTGAACTCAAATCACTCCAGAATTTAAAGAAAAGGTGGTCTTCTTCATATTTGAACATAAAAAATCAATTCTTTTTCTCTGTATTTCATGTCACAAAATATAGTCCCTATTTCTAGGTAGTTTTAGTCCATATAAAACAAGTAGATAAGTAAAAATATTCTATTTTGGAGTCAAAATGAATGATGCTAATTTATTATTCAGTAAGCGAAATATTATTTTAGTGGTCACTATGATATGTCAATGATAAATTCTGTCATTTTCTCTTATAAATGTTACTTTTCATTCTGTACGTTTAAACTTTGACTATATGGCACTTTATGATAAAAACATACTCACTCCTAATTGGCTGGTGGGCGTGGCTTGTGGTGGAGTGATAGTTAATTTGCATATTACTCTTTTATAGGCTACTTCTCCTAACCATATTAGCTATGGTAGATTAATTGTTGTAACAAGTGAGTACTATATCTCACTGACTAAGGGGAAAACAAACAAACAAGTTTTCTTTATTTTTCATATAATTGTGCACTGCAAATCAGTTGAGAGTTCCCTATTTCAAAAAGATATTGGCTTTTTCCATTCTGCAGTCCAGCCATTCTTTAGAGTCCTGCATATTCACTAGACCTCTGAATCTGTTTGGCAACAAGAGAGCATGTGGAGAATCTCAGAATAGGTTTTTAGGGCCCACTAGCAATGTTGGAATCATGGCAGCAGAAATTAAGTTTCTGTTTAGGAAAACCTCTGTGCTATACTAAGAAATTTGGATTTTGAAGACTTTTGAAGTGTGTTAAGGTTTTTAACATCAGTTGTACAATTAAGAAACAACACTCTGGCTTCTCTGTAAATTATACATGTAAATTGAGCAAGGTCACCACAAAGAAAATATTGTCAAAAACCGGGTAATAAATCATGATGTTTTGGATCATTAACCTGAACATGGGTAAGAAGAAAAGGGAGAAGACTGAAAAAATCATATTAAAGAAACAAGAGGAGCCGGTAATGATTGGAGATTAGTGATTAGAAGTAAAATAATACAGGCAAGTGTCTAATTTTCATAATGGGATGAAAATTTATAATTTAATAAGATATGTGGTTTTGTAAGGAAAGTACATTAGAAGAAGGATTTGAGTGTTTGAGGGCATAAATGGAGATGCTCAGGAAGTTTTTGGCTTTGTAGTTTTATAGTTCAAGAGAAACATAAGGGCAGAAACAGAGACTTAGAAGGTATCACTTCATTGATCCAAATTATGATAAAGGAATAAATAAGAGTAAATGTATTTCATTATTTTTATAACACTTAAATTATACTTATTAAATGCGTTCTTTTCATAAAATAATATGTGAAATTATAGGAACTGAAAGATCAGATAGAGGCCGAAAACAAGGACTACAGGTTTTATTAGAGAAGTACTTGACGGGATGTCTCACAAGGGGAGAGCAGCAATACCTGCAGAGGTGAACATGCCTTTTGAGGGAGGAATGGGGAGGAATGGGGGCTTAGTGTACTCGGCACGCGTTGATTGGTGGCTTAATGTATGGTCCATATAAGGTACATAGTCACTCAGGTCTTTAGGGACAGGGCTTAGGGTACTTGGCAGGTGCTGATTGGTGGCTTAATGTCTATATAAGGTACAGTTAGTCACTCAGATACTGAGGAAAAAGGGCTTAGGATATTTGGCAGGAGCTGATTGGCAGTTCAATGTACAGTCCATATAAGGTGCCTGGTTAGGTACTCAGGTATTCCAGGCCGCAGGTGCAGGTTACGTCATATTCCACCCACCAGTTGGGGGAAGGGAGGATCTATCAGGAATAATGTTTAAGTGGGAGATTTTAAACATGTTGAAATATTGAAGAAAAGCTAGTAAAAAGAAAAAAATGTTTTTAACTAGTAGATAAACCAGCAGTTATTGAGATGAAGACAGTTAAAATTCAAATAAACTGGTTGTTATTTCAATCAGAATAGATAGAACTCAAGGCAAAAGTAAGAGAATTTGTCTTGGCAATGAAAAGGGAGGCTGCTTCCTTTTTTGATGAGAGGAGAAGTAAGATTTGCATAACAACCAAGAAGATTTTGAGAATTAATGAAGTTCTCCTGGTTGGCATTTCTCTGTAAAGCAAAATGGAGAGTAATGGGAAAGGTGTTTGACAAGTGTGATATTTTAAAAGAGATACTGTTAAATGGAGGAGAAGAATTCGTTAGAGAAGATATACAAGGGATTCAGTATTCATTTGTGAAAACCGTAAAAGAGAACCAGGCTATGGCATAAAGGGGGATAGATCTACTCCTATGAGCAAATAATATAAAATAAAAAACATAATGATATGTAGCATTTGGAGGAAACTTTAGGAAGAATACAGTTTCAATATAGACAGTACAAGGATATGGAGCTGTAGAATGCACATCTTATACAGGAATAGACAGGTTAACATCCCCAAATGGCTCATTTAGTGGAAGATCTAGTTTAGTGGAAGGAGAAAGAAGCTTCTTTGTTATTTGGGTCATAGACCATCTAAATATTAAATGTTTTGATGAAGGCTTTTGAATTTATTCTGTCAGTGCTGATGTTCCAAGAAAACAACAAATTAGTCTTATTAAATTTTGAGGGAAGAAAAAAGGAAGAACATATTTGAAGATGCATTTCAAATGATTTTGGCGCTTCTCTTGTTTCAAAATAAAGATATTTCTTTCTTGAATTTACTCATGCATAATCATAAAAATTATTAATAATTCTAATGGGACTGCAGCTACCAGAGAAACAAAGATATATAAAACAAACAAAAAAATTGCCACCAATGTATTTCAGAAACTTGAAATAATTTTCACTAACTAAATTCTAGTTGTACTGGTTAAGTAAAGAAAGTGTTGACATTTCGCACATTTCTATCTGTCCTGAGCAGAGCAAATGTAAGATTTTTCTTTTGCCTTCATATATTGCTATATGAAGAAACTCAGATCATACATGTTTTTTATTTAAAGGGTATGGTCTCTTTGAGGAAACTGGATTTCCAACACCCTCTTTTCTTTATCCTAACAGTATTCTCTTTATAAATACTGTAAACAATAAACTCTGATAAAGAACCAAACTGGAAATATGAAGGAGCATGTAGAAGAATTTGTACATTTTATATTTAAAAATATAGAATCTACAACTTAAAGGCTGTAGCAAAATTTTAAAAAAGAAAAATGTTGCAACAGTAAATATTAGGAATATGGGATTTTTGTGTTCTTTATTCATGTAATAGGTATAGAATGAGTCCTACCTGAGTTCATAATAGGTGAATTAGATAAGGCCTCTGGGAATTGGGATAGGAGCTGAGAGTATTAAGCTGTAGGTAACCAAGCCCTGAATGAAAAGTTAACTGAAGGAAGGTCAATATACACAATGTGTCTCCTAGGAAACATCAGGATTAAATAGCTCTTCTCATACAATACTAAATAAAATGGGAGTTGTATAATTGTATGGTTCCCCTGAAAATACATCCTAAAAGCAGAAATAAAGGAATATAATTTCATAATTCAAAACAAAAACATAACTTTGGAAATATTTTTAACAGAAACCTGAATACATTTTTAGAAAACAAATTGTCATCAATGCATTGTTTCTAAGGAAAATCCATTAGGAAAAATAAGACACATGAAAACATACCAAATTTAAACCAACAGGAAGGAGGGATACATAAGAAACTGGATGATATAAGAATGAAATTCAAGGGGAAAATTCCAATAGTAGATTGAAATATATTTTGGAGTAAGAAAAACATTACATGAAATGCATAGGGAATTTTTTTTTTTTTAAAGAAAGAAGCAAAAATGATGAAAGAGGAACTCTAAGAGAAAACTTTCTTAGGAAAATTTTATTTTATATATGTAAATCTATGGTTGATAGTTATATTTTCTGAAATTGAAAAATACTACTTTTAGAAAATATTCAGATAATGAAATATATAGAGCTCAGGTCCTAATCCAAAAATAGGTAGTTGCTCACATACTTAATTTTCCTGAACTGACCTTACTGGTTTTCAGAAAATGAATTAATATGTTTTTATTTATTGTACTTTATCACCATCAAAAGTTGTACTAATTAAAAAATAACAAATTTAGAGAGACTGACATGGCTCAATGGTTAAGCATCCACCTATGAATGAGGAGGTCATGGTTCAATTCTCAGTCTCAGCACATGTCCCAGTTACCCGGCTCAATCCACAGTCCAAGATGTGCAGGAGGCAGCCAATTAATGATTATTTCTCATTATTGATGTGTGTGTCTCTCTCTCCCTCTCCCTTCCTCCCTGAAATCAACCTATAAATCTATTATCTATCTATCTATCTATCTATCTATCTATCTATCTATCTACCACCTATATCTATATCTAATCTATATCTATATCTGACCTATATCTATATTTAATCTATATCTCTAGCTATCTATAGCTATATGAAAAATAATAATGAATTGAGTGATCCCCAATTAATGGCAACAGAGAAGGAAGGGGAGCCTGCATAGCATCAGCAGTGGGAATCAGTGGGAATTCAATCCACCTGGGGGGTCCAGACTGCATGAGGGATTTTGTTGTTTCAACACCAGCCTGGAAAGTTTGCTCTGTTCTGCATCTAGGAGAGGGGACATGTGGCAATTATCAGGACCTGTGGAGGAGTCTGATTGGTACACCCAGCAGTGAATCTGAGGAGTCCTCTATTCTCTGGAAGAATTTGGGCATAGAGCCAGAAAGTGGATGGACAGTTTGGCTTGGGAAAGAGGACAAGTCTTGCACCACTCTAGCACTTGGGCTGTGACCCTCCCACACTTGCAGAAGGACTAGTTCTTCCAAGTCCTGCCATGACTAGAGGCAAAGGGGAATGGCTCTGGGTTGGAAATCTGCATTCATGTCGCTAGGTCTGATGAGGGAGGACTTGGACATTTGGCCTGGTCAGAGGCCTCATTAAGCAGGGGACAGATGCATTGAAAAATTGGAGTGCCAAGTGAAGTTGATCTTATCCTATTTTATACTAGAGGCCCAGAACACAAAATTCATGCACTTGGCAGGGTCTTTCAGCCCAGACTGCACCCTCTCACAGTCCAGGAGCCCTTGGGAGATGTCCAACTAATGACTTAGGTCTGTTTCCCTTAGCTGGTAGTCAGACATCCATAGCACTGTTGCGGGGACAGGAGAGGTTTCTGCCATTGCCATTGCGCTTGGCTCAAGGCTTCTGGCTGAGTGGCACTCCCCTGTGGTGAGCTCCTGCGTTGAGCGTCTACCCCCTGGTGGTTAGTGTACATCATAGTGACCAGTCATTCTGCCATTTGGTCAATTTGCATATTAGCTTTTTATTATATAACATATTTTATCCCTTCCAGCTTGTGGGGTAGTGAGAGCTGCCAGGGGGCTAGGCAAAGCTGAGGCATTGTGGCTGTGTATCCTGGGTGGGCTTGGGACCAGGAGACAGACTGGCATGTTCTGAGCTTTTTTGCTGAGTTACGTGGAGCCAGAGCCAAGCTCCCCAGTGAGTTGAGCCAACAGAGTCCTGGGGTGGAGAGGAAGTACCCACCTCCCCTCCTATAAGATATAGGCACTACCCACAAGAAGACTCTGTTTAAACCACCCCACCAGATCCCAGATACTCCCACAGAACTGAGAGAGAACAGCTGTGAGCAGAAACATCATGGAAAGTGATTGACATTAGCTTCTACCAGAGAAACTACTGGTAGACCTGGGACCAGTGCACCAAGAGGCCAGATCCAATCATCATCAAAGCAAAATCCAGCAAGCTCCACAAATAGCAGATCCAAAAGATAATCACAGCAGGCACCAAAATCTGTGTATTTTTAATTTTTCTTTATATTTTCTTTTGTATTTAGTTGTTTTTCTTTATTCTCTATTTGTTTCATATCTCTTATTTCTCTTTCCTTTTGTTCTGTTTTTTCTTTCTCTTATTTTATTTAATTTTTTATTTCCTTATCTTTTATTCATTGTTATTACTTTAAAATTATTATTTTATTTTTTACTTTTTAATTCATATTATTTTTTATTTTCTCTTCCTTCTTTTCTTTTGTATTCTCTTTTTCTTACATCTTTTTTTGTATGTGTCTGTAATTGCTTTGGTCTCTTGCCTTTTAGTATACTTTTTTTTTTTTTCTCAATTCTCCCTGTGGTTGTTCTTTTTTTGTTTGTTTGTTTGTTTGTTTGTTTTTGTTTTTTGTTGGGGGTTTGTTATTTTGACATGCTGTTTTTGGTTTGGTCTAGTTTTATCTTGTTTTGTTGTGTCAGCACTGGTATAATGGTTGGCAATATGTTGTTTGGGTTGAGTCTCACAATCATCCAGGCAGAAGGATGAGCCCAAACAAGAAGGGGACAGCAGTAATAAAGACCCAACTACAGCAAGAGGGCCTACATACTCCATACATTCCCAGAGAATCAAGTTCAAGAGATTAAAGAGACTATACCACTGGGTCCCACAAGACATCCATTACATAATGCCACACTACCAAGACTGGGAGTCGTAGAAGTTCTATCCACTACACAGAAACAAAAAGAAAGAAACTGCAAAAATAGGAAAACAAGAAAATGCCCCAATTGAAAGAGTAGGAGAATATTCAGAAAAAAGATCTAAATGAAATGGAGGCAAGAACCTTATCAGAAACAGTAAAAAGTAATGGTTTTAAGAATGCTCAGCATGAGAAAAGACATATATTAGTAAACCATTACAAACAACCAGTCATAAATGAGGAATGACAGCTGAAATAAAGAAAACACTGGAAAGAATAAACAGTAGTTATAGGACATTGATGATTGAATCAGCAAATCAGAAGACAAGGTAGAAAAATCGATAAGAACAGCAAAAAGAAAAAAATAAAATAAACTGCATGAGGATAGTGTAAGGGAACTTTGAGACACCGTGAAATGAAACAAAATCCACAACATAGGTGTACCAGAGGTAGAAGATAGTGAGCAAGGTATAGAGAACCTGTTTGAAAGAAATAATGACAGAAAATTCCCCTAACTTGAGGAAGAAAAAAGTCAAACAAGTTCAGGAAGCACAGAGTCTGAATCAAGGTGAACCCAAATAGACCTCCACCAAGACATCATAATTAAAATAGCAAAATGTTAAAAGAAAAAGAGAGAGAGAGAATCTTAAAGGCAGCAAGAGATACAGTCAATTATGTACAAAAGAGCTCCCATAAGTCTGTGAGCTGGTTTCTCAACAGAGGCACTACATGCCAGAAGGGAATGGCATAAAATATTCAAAGTAATGAAAAGAAGGATCTGAAATCAAGACTACTCTATCCAGCAAGGCTATCATTCAAAATCTAAGGTTAAAGAGCAAACCAAAAAAAGGCTGATGGAGTTTATTATCACCAAACTATTATATAATAGTATTGCAAGAAATGTTAAAGGTACTGCTGTAAGAACACAGAGAGAGGAACATACGCATAAAGACTAAAAATGGTAATAAAAAGTACCTATCAATAATAACCTTAAATATAAATAGATTAAATGCTCCAATTAAAGACATAGAGTAGCTGAATGGATAAGAAAACATGACCCATATATATGCTGTCTACATAAGACCCATCACAAAAGACTCACACAGGATGAAAGTGAAGGGATGAAAAGTAATTTTCCAAGCAAATGGGAGGAAAACAAAACAAAACAAAACAAAAAAGCATGGGTTTCAATACTTATATCTGACAAAATGATTTTAAAACAAAGGCTATGGAAGTGACAAAGATGGTCACTTCATAATTCTAAAGAGATAGATACAACAATAGTATATATGTACAATATCCCAAAATAGGAGCACCTAAATATGTAAGAAAAACTCTTGGTGGACTTTAAAGGAGAGATTGTCTTCAATCCGCCATAGTAGGGCACTTTAACATCCCACTATATTCACTGGAAAGATTTTTCAGGTAAAAAAAAAATCAACAAGGAAACTTTGGCCTTCAACTACACACTAGATCAGGTGGATTTAATTGATATTTACAAAAGATTTCATCCCAAAGTAGCAGAATATAAATTCTCAAGTGCACATGGAACATTCTCAAAGATACATCACATGTTAAGATATAAAATACATTTTAAGAATTTCAAGAAGATTTAAGGTATATCAAGTATCTTCTCAGACCACAATGGCATGAAATTCGAAATTAAATACAGTAAAAATACAATACTAAAAAAAACATTCAAGCTAATGGATGTTAAATATCATGTTATTAAATAATGAGTGAGATACCAAAGAGATCAAGGAACAAATAAAAAATTTCCTTAAAAAACTGAAAATGAACACACAAAACCCCCAAATCTATGGGACACTGTGAAAGCAGTCCTGAGAGAGAAGTTTACAGCATTACAGTCCTATCTCAAGAAACAAGAAAAATCTCAAATAAATAATCTAACCCTACAACTAAGAGAATTAGAAAAAGAACAACATAAAAAGCCCAGAGTAAGTAGGAGGGAGAAAATAATAAAGATCAGAGCAGAAATAAATGACATAGAAACTCTAAAAACAATACAAAAGATTAATAAAGCCAAGAGCGTGTTCCTGAAAAGATAAACAAAATTAATGGGCCTTTAGCAAGATTAATGACAAAACAAAGAGTGAGGACCCAAATAAATATGATTAGAGATAAAAAAGGTGAAGTAGCAATTGATATCTCAGAAACAAAGGTTTATAAGAAAAATACTATTAACAACTAAATTCCTACAAGTGTACAACCTTCCAACACTTAATCAGGAAGAATAAGAAGGCCTAAATAGATCAATAACAACTAATTAAATGGAAACATTAATAAAAAAGAAAAACAAACAACTCCCAACAAATAAAAATCCTTCATCAGTTGGCTTCACAGGTGAGTTTTAACAAACATTTAAAGAACAAACACCTACCCTTCTAAAATTATTCCAAAGTATTCAAGAAGAGGGAACACTATCAAGCTTTTTTATGAGGCCAAAATAATCCAAAATTAATAAAGACCACTTAGAAGAAAAAATTATAGGACAATATCCCTGATGAAGATAGTTACTAAAATCCTCAACAAAATATTAGCAAATTGTGTCAAATAACACATTTAAAAACCATACACTATGACCAGGTGGGATTTATTCTGGGAATGCAAAGCAGGTACAATATTCACAAATCAATAAATGTAATGCCTCACATAAAATGAAGGATAAAAATCACATGATCTTATCAATAGATGCAGAAAAAACATTCCACAAAATCCAGCACTGATTTTATGATAAAGAAAGCTCAGAAAAGTGGGAATAGAGGGATCATACCTCAATGTAATAGATGCCATATATGACAAACCTATAGACAACATCATATTCAATGGACAAAAACTGAAAGCATTTTCCTTAATATAAGGAACAAGACAGGGATGTCCACTTTCACCACTCTTATTCAACATAGTATATGGAAGTCCTAGCCACATTGATCAGTCAAGAAGAAGAAATAAAAGACATACAAATTGGAAATGAGGAAATAAACTGTCATTATTAGCAAATGACATAACAGTGTATGTAAAAAAAACAAAAAACAAAAAAAAAAACACAAAAAAAAACAAAACTCTAAAAGCTTTACAAAAAAAAAAAAACCCCAAAAACTATTAGATATGATAAATGAGTTTGGCAAAGGAGCAGAATATGTAATTAACATCCAGACATAAATGACAGTTTTATAAACCAATAAAGAACTCTCAGAAAGAGAAACTAAAAAAAGTCTAATTTATTATTAAAACAATAAAAAATGAGATACCAGGTATAAAGGAGGTAAAAGTCCAATATTTGGAAAACTATAGACCATTGAAGAAAGAAACAGAGGAAGATACAAATAAGTGGAAGCAAATATTGTATTCATGGGTAGGAAGAATTAACACCACTAAAATACAATTAACATCACTACCAAAAGCAAGTTATGGATTCAACACAATTCTTGTTAAAATATCAATGGCATGTTTCATAGATCTAGAACAAATATTCCAGAAATTTATATGAAACCTAAAATATACCCTAATAGTTCAAAGGATCTTAAGAAAGAGGAGCAAAATCAGAGGGATCACATTAATAGATATCAAACTATACTACAAAGCCAATGTAATCAAAACAGCCTGGTATTGGTACAAGAATAAGCATAAAAATCAATGGGACAGAACAGAGACCCAGAAATAAACCTATACAATTATGGTCAAGTTCTATTTGACAAAGGAGGCCAGAGCATACAATGGAGTAAAGACAGTCTCTTCAATAAATGATGAGTGGAAAATTGGCTATGTACATGCAAAAAATGAAACTAGACCATCAACTTACACAATATACAATAATAAACACAAAATGGATAAAATACTTAAATAAAATCACAGAACCATTCAAATCCTGGAAGAAAACATAGGCAGTAAAATCTCACACATTGTTTGTTCACTCATACATTGTTCTATCACAAATCAGCGAGCTGGACAAGACATCTTAGTCAGCCAGTTAGTTAGGAGTCATCTTTATTGCATGCAGGTTCAGAGCAGATTGCCTCTGTCAAATTCTGAACAAACACCAGAGGGAATATTTCCTTTTTATATCCTTCTAGTTCTTTGTGTAAGACAGCTTGTAACCTTTAATACATATCATATCTATACAGACGACGTGTAACTTTGAGTACATATTATATCTATATAGACACTTGTAACCTTAGATGAACAAACACTTGGCAGAATATGTGAATTAATATCAGTATCAATGTATCAGCCCCTTTAGATGGCTAGCTTGCAAGGTCAGACAGTTAAGTTTATCTTTTCTATTATTTAAGCTAAAAATATGTATTTTTATAGAATAAGAGACTATCTACAAATAACAGAGTAGTTCAAACAGCCATTTTAAACAGCAGTTTTCCAAGGAGGGACCACCATGCTTTGACATCTCTAGGGACAAGAGAAACAAAGGAAAAAAAATAAACAAATTGGACTACATCAAACTAATAAGCTTCTGCACAGCAAAACAACTATCAACAAAATGAAAAGGACCCACCCCTATAGGAGAACATATTTGTGAATAATATATCTCATAAGAAGTTAGTTTCCAAAATACTTAAAGAATGTACACAGCGGAACACCAGGAAAACAAACAATCAAATTAAAAAATGGACAAATAACCTAGACGTTTTTCCAAAAAGGACACACAGATGGCCAAGAAACATGAAAAAATGATCAGTCACTAATCATCATAGAAATGCAAATTAAAACAACAATGAAGCATCACCTCATACTTGCCAAAATGGCTATCAGCAATAAATCATCAAATGACAAGGGCTGGCAAGGATATGGAGTAAAGGGAAGCTAGTATACATGGTGGGAATGCAGACTGGGGCTTCCACTATGGAAAACAGTATGAAGTTTTCTAAAAAATTAAAAATGGAATTGCCACTTGAGTCCCACTTCTAGGAATATATTCTAACAAACCTAAAACACCAATCAGAAAGACTATATGCACCTCTATGTTCCTAGAAGTGTTATTTAATAGCTAAGCTCTGGGAAGAGCCCAAGTGTCCATCAGTAGATGATTGGATAAAAAGATGTGTCACATTTACACCACAGAATACTAAGTGGCTGTAAGGAAGAAGGATCTCTTAGCCTTTGTAATGGCATGGATGAACCTGGAGAGTATTTTGTTAAATGAAATAAACCAGTCAGAGAAAAACAAGCGTCACATAATCTCACTTATACGTGGAATCTAATGGACCTAATAAACTGATGAACCAAATAGTTCCAGAGTCATGGGTGCATAGGAAAGACTGACAGATCTCAGATGGGAGGGGTGTGGGGAGAATGGAAAGAGATTAGCCAAAGAACATATGTGTATATATGTATAGCCCATGGACACAGACAGTGAAGATTTTGGGTGGTGTGGGGATTGGGTGGAGAGGGGCAAAGGGAGAAGAAAGGAGAACATCTGTAATAGTGTTGATAATGAAAAAAAAAAGGCATGGCCCTAACCGGTTTGGCTCAGCGAATAGAGCATCGGTCTGCAGACTGAAGGGTCCCAGGTTTGATTCTGATCAAGGGCATGTATCTTGGTTGCGGGCACATCCCCAGTGGGGGGTGTGCAGGAGGCAGCTGATTGATGTTTCTCTCTCATCAATGTTTCTAACTCTCTATCCCTCTCCCTTTCTCTCTGTAAAAAAATCAATAAAATATATTTAAAAAAAAGGCATGATAGGATGAGGAAAATTTGACAGTGATACTTTGAATAAGTGAAGTTATTTTTAGGATTGTTTCAGAGATAATGCACACCTGTTTTCAATGTGAAGGCAGAAAAGAATATATTCCTACATATTTATACATATACATACACTTATATACATATACATGTACATATACATATTTATATGCATATCTGTGTGTATACAAAACCTGAAGGAAATATAAATTTGTTACCCATAGACATCCTGTACTGGTTTGTTGTGTCTTAGTAAATACTAAATTATACCGTGGTTGTTACTTTCTCTATAGTCTCAGAAGCTTAAAACATTGTAAAATGTTGGTGAAAACATTTCTTTATTCCCAAATTTTACATCTATCTTCTTTCCTCCATGAACTGACTTTTGAGTAAATAATACCTATTGTGTAACCACACACAATACTAATTTACTTCTAATTTGTAATATTTCTCAGAATTTTCAGCAAAGTTTCAAGTCTTAAGAAAAAAAATATTTTAGAACTAAATCCTGCTGGCATTTGCCATTTCTGTTTTACATATAGATTTAAAAAACTTGGGGGTGGCTGGGGAGAGGTCAATGGGGGAAAAGGGAGACATATGTAATACTACTTGTAATACTTTAAACAGTAAAGAGTTTAAAATATAAAAGGTTAAAAAAGCCTACTATATTATATTAATTACAATATCTTGACTAAAAATGTGGAAAAAGCTTTTTAAGTAAAATAAATGCATAATGAGTGGATTTGACAATTGGAGGCAACTGGAAGCCATTCTCATTAAAACTTTTAAACATTCTGCAGAAATATCTTGAGTAAGAATACCAAAATTAGGGCAAAGACTATGCAGTTTTGGGCACACTGTGTAAAAGGGGAAAATTACTTCAAAAGCATATTAAAATACAAATTCCTCAGAGTCTATGGGTACCTACTAACTTAAAAATTCCAGGAGGTAGACCTTAAAATATATATATTTAAATGGTAATTTCAGTGATTCTTGTATGTAAATAGCACCTAAAATTAATGCCAGATTTTTATATGATGAGTTGTAGAATAATTACAAGGTTTGATTCTTAGGATTATTATATATTTTAAATAATATGAAAGATACTTTATAAATATAAGTTAAAATTCAGAAAAATTCACTAACAAGATACAAATTTACAAGAGAGTTTTATTTCTTATTTATTGGGTTGGTTATTTTAAAAATTGTTAATATGCCAAATATTATGTCCTAACTTTCTATTTCAGGAATATTTTAAAAATAAAAATAAAAATCATTATAAAGACTTGTTGGAACTGCATATGTATATATATAGATTCACACACCCACACACACACACACACACATGATTAGAACATCATGTGGTCATTAAAATGATATAATAACTTAATTGAAGTTGCAATGCAAAATCCAAAACATCTATATATATAAAAGGCTAATATGCAAAGTGTCCCCTCGGGAGTTCAACTCGGAGTTCAAACACTCACTATGATGTGCACTGACCACCAGGGGGTGGTACGGAACATGGCGGGAGATCAGTGGTGGTTGAGCACTGAAGGAGTCAGGAAAGGAGGAGGTGGGGAGGTGAGGAACTTGATCGGCCCTGATCACTTGCAAGGACCCTACTCTTGCATGTGTGTTACAGAAGAGAATATACTACCTGTGCATGAATTTTGTTCACTGGGTCTCTAGTGTTACAGAAGAGAATATAGTATGTTTACATTTTAAACACATATAATTCTAGACTTTTTAAATAGTTAAATGTCTGGAAGAAAAAAACCTAGATGTTCATTGGTGTTTTTCTTTTACTGTTGAGTTTTATTTTTTAATATTTATATGGATTTTAAGAGAGAGAAAAAAGAGAGAGAGAGAGAGAGAGAGAGATTGAAAAATTGATTTGTTTGATTGCCTTCTATATGCACCCTGACTGGGGATCAAACCTGGGCATGTGCCCTGACCTGGAATCTACCCAGTTACCTTTTGGTACATGGGATAATTCTCAATCAACTGAGTCACATTGGCTCAGTTTTATCTTTTTATTTTGCTTAATTTAAAATAAGCACTTTTCCTATGTTGTATATGTGAGTGTTTGTATTTATTACTTCCATAAATGAGAGAATATTGCTAATAACAAATAATTACATGCACTTAGTCCTTCTTTACAACTGTTTGAAGTGACTTACATATATTATTCAATTAGATCTTTATGTAATGCTGTCTTAATGCTATTATTAAACAGGTAGCTCAGAAGATCAACCCAGGTAAGTAAAGTTTCATTCCCAAAATTTCACAGCTAGTGAGTATTACTACAATAAAAAGCATTCTGAATTATATGAAGGCAATAAATTAAAAATATTTTTTTTCTATTTTAACTTACTGCTTATATAAACTTTTGTTAGTTACAGAGTTTAGCAAAAGTAGGTTTACATTTGCTCATATGGAAAAGGATATGCAGGATATAATTATTACAATAGCCTTATTAACTCAAAACAATGCCACATGTCATAGTAAACCTACTTTTGCCCATTTTTTAAAGCATCTGTTTTTTAAATCATGTGAATGATAAAATGAAAACATAAAAATATATTCTTTATTATCAACTGTTTTCAAAGACATTCAGACTAATGTCTGCTTGATTTAATATTTATATATTTTCTCTTTCTATATCACATTACTATATAAAAGTCTACTAAAGGTAGGTAGCCACCTCCAGATGCTATCAAGATAATTCAAAATGCAAATTCGTTTTCAAAATTAAATGTAGAAGATTTAATGCAGATGGAAGAACCTTATTCCCCCCCTTTTGGTTGTTTTTTAAATATTTATTTCTTTTAAGCTTGTGTATGTTTGTGTATTTTTATCTCCATTTTGAAGAAAAAATAAAAAAGGTTATTAAACAAATTTTAAATGAGTTGTGAAAGGCTAAATATGCTTTATTTGGGGATATTTATAACTTATTCTTGGCTGACATTCAGAGAGTCTCAGTGTATGGGAAGAATGAAGTGAAACATAATATAATTGCTTAGACTGCCAGGACATTTCAAAAACAGAACTATGGGAGAGTGAAATTTCCAAAAATGTCAAAGAGAAGAAACAGTTGGCTGTTACAAAGAGTACAATTCTAAAGTTAAATAGCTAACACTTATCTTGATTTTTTCAGCTGCCTGCTTAGCGGTATGGTTTTCATAGATATCTGCAACTAAAGGAGCAGACAAAGCTGAGAATTTAACTAGCAGGTTATGTTTTTTGGTTAGATTGTTTTAGTCTACAAAAAAATGTAAAAAATTTAAGAGAATATTACAAATTCTAAAAGCTTTTCTTTGCTAGTTCATTTATTTAGTTTAACCCAGGCACTGGTCTTAGTGCTGGGGACTTAAAAAAAAAAAATGATGCTTTCCTTTTAGGGGATCACAGCTTAGCCAGAGAGAGAGAGAGAGAGAGACAGAGAGAAAACTTTTTGTTTAGTTTTATCCAATCACAAACAACAGTAAAAATAAATAAAATAATAGGTCAGAAACAGGTGTTTGTAGGTTTGTTCTGTGTGAATCGCTCTCTTTTTTGGAGCAGTTATGGATAAAGGTGAATTGAGTACTCCCATGGTACAGTGTGTAGACCTGCTTCTTAGGAAGTAGGAGGATCCATCCCTGAGGACGTACTTGTATGCCGTGATCCAGTTGGGAAGGAGGCAATGGTCCTATTGTGATAAGCGCAGGTTCTTCCTGCCTGGCTGCCTTCACCAGCACAAGAGGGATTAGAACAAGTGGGGAGCATTTTGTGGATCGACTCATGAAATTGCACAATCATTTTAGTAGGCATTGTGATATTCATCCCTGGTACCTAGATTTACTATCTTCTTTGATTGCACTGAACAAAAATATATTGAATGCCTACAATTGTTAAGCATTGTTCTATGCATATATAACACAATGGTGGACAAAATAAATGAAGTTCCTGTTTCACAGAAATAACATTCTAAGGTGAATAGAAAATAAGCAATTCCATAATGTGTTAGGTGGTAGTAAGTACTATTAAAAAATAATAATAAATAAAAAAAATTTAAAAAAGGCAAACCAGGGTAACATGGTCAAAAGTGAAGATATAAATATAAAATGCAATTTTATTTAAGGTGCTAAAGGAGGCTTCTATAATAAAAATAAAACTTAAAAAGATCTGGATGAATTGGTGAGTTGAAAAGATTGTTTGGGAGACTATAGCCCAGACAGAGGCAAGGAATTTCCAAACTCTCCATGGGACAGTATGCTTGACTATTTGAGGAATGCAGAGAGACTCATGGATTGACAGAACAAGGGAGGTCATGAGATATAGCCTCAAAGAGACAGACCAGGGGTCAGAGGAACATCAAACATTATGATCTTGGGCATTTTTCTAATTTTCTTCAGAAAATGAAAATGACAGCACCTGCTGAAAATGGGGCATTAGGAAAATATAATTATTAAATCCAATGACTCGAATAAATGTAAGTTTTGATAGAAAGTATTGCTTTCAAGTTCTTAAGATAGCAGACATGCTAGGTGAGTATATGATTGGGTGATATATTAATTTTAATTCCATTACCAATATAACATTGCTGTCCTCATGCTAGTAAAGAAGAGAAGAGGTACACATATTTATTGTTTATTTAATGTGTGTATATAATTACTTAGTGCATATATATATATATATATATATATATATATAAATATATATATTCTAGATTTTTATTATATGACACTACTATGAAATTCCTGGCAGATAGTTCTTACTGTGTACATGCAAGAATATCTCATGGATATGTATCTAGGTGTGAACTTGTTAGATCGTAACTCTTTGCTATTATTAGATTATCCTATATAATAAAAGCTTAATAAGCATACTGACTGACCAGCGGAATGACTGGTCACTATGAAGTGCACTGACCACCGGGGGGCAAATGCTCAACGCAGGAGCTGCCCCTGATGGTCAGTGTGCTCCCACAGGGGGAGCACTGTTCAGCCAGGAGCCAGGCTCATGGCTGGTGATCTCAGCGGCAGTGGCAGGAGCCTTTCCTGCCTCCACATAAGTGCTAAAAGACCCTTTGGAGGATGTACATCTGATGGCTTAGGTGCCTCCCCCCCACCCCAGTGCACAGTTATCATGCACCAAGCCTCTAGTCTTTTCATAAACAGATATTATTTCTTTTAATATAGTCATATTTGCAAATGCATCTTTTATATTAATTTTTTTTCAGACTATCTTAAAAATAGGACAAAACAAGAACAAACATTTTTGCCTACCTTGAGATTATAAGTAATATTTTATATACACAATACTGTTATTTGTATTCTTCTGAAATATTTTAACATTCTATCTCTTTTAGAACTTTTTAGTATAGTATAGTTTGAAATCAGGGAACATAACACCTTCAACCTTGTTTTTCTTACTCAAGTATTCTTTGGATATTTGAGGTCTTTTGTGATTTCATACAAATTTTAGGATTATTTTTTCTATTTCATATAAGGATGCCATTGGTATTTTATGTATAACAAATTTGAAACCACTTATTATTTGTGTTAGAGTTCAACATTCTATGGTCCAGTTTTTATTCAACTCATTGAATATGAAAGGTATTGTCAAAATGAGATACAAATCAAATAAACCAAATTCAAAAGATATTAATAAAACAGGATCCCTGCTTATTAGTCTCATGATAGATTATTAGATCTGAGCAATGTAGCTTTTCATTGGAGTGGGTCATAAGAAACCAATCTTGGTGGGGTTTGTCTACCCAGGGGGAAAAATGACTTTAATATGAATCTAACATTAACCTTTAGCATTAATTGTGACTTTTGCTTTGTGTTTCTTCACTTTAAATCTGAAGTTAGAAATTAGTTTTAATGCACAAATGTAAATATATATTTTCATGTAAAATATAATGTATATGAGAGAGTCAGTAAAATTGGGAACAGGGAAGTTAGATAATAGTTTTGTCAAGTTATATTTTCTAAAAAAATAGTATTTAATTAATAACTATGTTTAAAAATTTTAACTTGGCTGAACAATCAATATTTGAAAAGCAAGCTATCATTTTTTAAAAATATATATTTTATTGATTTTTTACAGAGAGGAAGAGAGAGGGATAGAGAGTCAGAAACATCGATGAGAGGGAAACATCGATCAGCTGCCTCTTGCACACCCCCTACTGGAGATGTGCTCACAATCAAGGTACATGCCCCCAACCGGAATTGAACCTGGGACCTTTCAGTCCACAGGCCGACGCTCTATCCACTGAGCCAAACCGGTTTCAGCCAAGCTATCATTTTTGAAAGTTGACCCTAAAGTTAAGTAGAGCTTAGGTCATGAAAACTGGCAGCCCTCAAGTTTGTGTTACTAAGACATACACTTAGAAATGCGTTTATCTTGGTTGGAAGTCACCAGTGCTCACAAGGGTCAGAAGATGTTGGGATACATTGCTAAGGATTTGTCTGGCTAAGATAGACTTTTGGTAGCATGTACTTCAAATGAATTTTTACTGAAATGTATCATATCTAGCTAATTTTTCATAAAAAGATCTCTGGAAATTTGATTCTTCTTTTTCCTATCTATTTAATTGCTAACTATATTGTTTTTGAGGAAAACAGTTTCTTTTTCTTGAATAAACATAAGTTAAGAAAAATATATTTTCTCACCAGAAGTTTAGAAGATTTTTTAAACCACTGCTTTCCTTTCTAAAAGCATCTCAGGAGACAAACATCAAGATGGTTTTCATGTGTTTGAAAGATATAGATTTTAACTAATAAATAAGGTGTATGAGACAGCACTACTTCTAGAATGCAAAGCATTGATTAGTTATTTCCATTTTCAACTTTATACATAACAGCACCATAAGCTCTTACATTAGTATGATTGCATTAGGATAGAAGAATAGAAGTTGCGAGGGAGGCAGTGTTGGCGAAAATAATCTCACCAATGAAGAACATCACCAGTTTTCTGTCTTTCTTTGCTTCTCTTAGCTAAGGTTGACATTTTGCTTTTGCAAATCTCATTGTACCAACCATAAGTTTTAAAATTCAGGCAAGAAATATATAGGCAATAAGCAGAAATACTCCAAGCAATTATAGGAGAAAAGTGAATTGAAACCTGTATGAAAATATCTAAATAATCATATTACTATTCTGTATTAAGGTCATTATCAACAGATGAATGAAAAAGGTAAGCTTCCTGACATACTTAATTATACCTAGGCTTTTGATTATTAATATTGTATGCCAGTGCCTAGGTTATAGAAAGATTTTCACATATATATATATATATATATATATATATATATATATATATATAATTTTTCAAAGGATGTCTATAATTCTATAATTAAAAAAACAACAAAAAACAAAAACACAACATTTTTTGGGGGAGAGTGAGCCGAGGAACTAATCTCTTATCAGATGTCTCATGGGCAAATTCTCTCACACAGTGGGCTGCTTTTCCATTTTGTTGATGATTTCTTTTTCTTTTTTAAATATATTTTATTGATTTTTTTACAGAGAGGAAGGGAGAGGGAGAGTTAGAAAAATCGATGAGAGAAAAACATTGATCAGCTGCCTCATGCACAACTCCCACTGGAGATGTGCCCGCAACCAAGGTACATGTCCTTGACCAGAATCAAACCTGAGATCCTTGAGTCTGCAGGTCAATCCTCTATTCACTAGCCAAACTGGCCAAGGCTGTTGTTGTTTTCTTTTGCTACACAGAAGCTTTTTGGTTTGATGCAGTCCCATTTGTTTATTTTTTCCCCCCTTTGTTTCTCTCACCCTAGGAGATGTATCCATGAAAATTCTGGTATGTTAGATGTCTGAGATTTTGTTGCCTATGTTTTTTTCTAAGATTTTTATGGTTTCACAACTTACATTTAACTCTTTTATCCATTTTTATTTATTCTTGTGTATGGTGTACGTTGGTAATTCAGTTTCGTTATTTTTGCATGTAACTGTCCAATGTTCCCAAAACCATTTATTGAAGAGACCATCTTTAACCTATTGTATGTTCTTACCTCCTTTGTCAAATGTTAATTGACCATAATGATGTGGGTCAATTTCTGAGATCCTCATTCTGTTTCATTGACATAAATACCTGCTCTTGTGCCAGTATCAGATTGTTAGATTACAGTGGATTTGTTATACAGTTTGATATCTGGTATTGTGACCCTCTCCAATTTTTGTGGCTTGGGTTTTCCTGGCAATGTAGGAAGTGAAGCTTCCTGTACACCCTGCCAGCCCTGGATTCTACTTAAGGCTACAAAGTTTCAATTACAGAAGATAAGTAAATCCCAACAAAAATGGCGGCAGCCACAGAGCAAGCAGGAGGCTTGGGTTTCCCCAGCGATGGAGGAAGCCAAGCTTTCTGCCCTTCCTGGCCTGCCTTGGCCTCTGCTCAAGGCTACAAAGTTTTAATTATAAAATAGAAATAAATCCCAGATACCAGAGCCTCCACTTGCATCGCTAGGGGGTGTGGTCGGCCTGCAAACCACCACAGGCCCCTCTCCTAGGCCACCCCATGCCCCAAGGAAACCCCCATCATGGTCTGGGAAACCCTGCAAGGCAAACCAGCTGGCCCCCACCCATGCTCCAGACCTCTATCCTATCTAATGAAAGAGTAATATGCAAATTGACCATCACTCCAGCACACAAGATGGCTGCCCTCATGTTGACCCAAGATGGCCAACAGGGGAGGGTAATTGGGAGGGACCAGGTCTGAAAAGGAGGGCAGTTGTGGGTGAACAGGCCAGCAGGGGAGGGCAGTTATCTATTTCTTCTAGGTTATTGATTTTGGAGCCATATAGTTTTTCATAATATTCTAGTGTGATCCTTTGTATAGGATGGGGTATGCCTGGGGTAGTGGATGGGGTAAGCTAGAAGAGGTCAATGGGGTAAAAATGAACATATGTACTACTATCAACAAAAAAGAATTAAAAAACAACAACATAGGTATTAAACTTATGGACCTTGGCCATAGAGAACATGTTATGAAGTTGAACCTCTTTTTGTAATGTTGGCTGTCACTGAGGATGATTGCTAGATATGTTATTTTCCATAGTTTTCAAGTTTTGTAGATATATATACATGATGATATTTTTCTTTCTTACTCTTTATTTGTTCATTTTAAATATTGTTATTGTTGATAGAATTACAGATATCTCCAGACTTTTTTTCTCCATTACCCAGATCCCACCCTGCCCCAGGTCTTCACCAACCTATTGTCTGTGTGCGTGTGTAATGCATATATGCATATAAATTCTTTGGTTATTCTATTTTTACCCCCTTCCTTCTGACATTCATTAGTTTGTTCCATGTTTCCATGCATCTAGTTCTATTTTATTCATCAGTTTATTTTGTTCATTAGATTCCTTGTTTGTTTATTTTGATTTTTATATTCAATTGTTGATAGATAAGTATTTATTAAAAAGAACTAAATGAAATGGAATCAATCAAACTACATACATATTAGATGCAGAGTTCAAAGCAATGGTTATAAGATTGTTTAAGGAACTTAATGAGAGTTTCAAGGAACTTAGTGAGAATTTCAAGGAAATTAGTGAGAACATCAGACATGAAAAATGACCAGTCAGATATTAAGGAAACACTAACTGAAATGAAGAATAATTTACAGGGAATAAACAATAGAGAATCAAGTCAGCAATTTGGAATGTGAGAAAGCAAAGAACACCCAATCAGAAGAGCAAAAAGAATACAAAAATATGAAGATAGATTAAGGAGCCTCTGGGATACCTTCAAGTGTACCAATATTCACATAATGAGGGTAACTAAAGGGGAAGAGAGGGAGCAATAAATTGAAAACCTATTTGAAGAAATAATAATAGAAAATGTCCCCTACTTGGTGAAAGAAATAGACATACAAATCCAGGAAGTTCAGAGAGTCCCAAACAAGGTGAACCCAAAGAAGCATACACAAAGACACATCATAATTAAAATGTCAGAAGTTAAAGACAAAGAGATAATATTAAAAGCAACAAGAGAAAGGCAGTTAGTTACCTACAATGGAGTGCCCTTATGACTGTCAGCTGATTTTTCAACAGAAACTTTGCAGGCCAGAAAAGAGTGCCAAGAAATACTCTAAGTGATGAATAGCAAGGACCTACAATCAGGATTACTCTACCCAGCAAAGCTACATTTTACAATTGAATGTCATATAAAGAGCTTCACAGTCAAAAAAAAAAAAAGTTGAAGAAGTTCATCACCATCAATCCAGTATTACATGAAATGTTTTTATATGTTTTTAAGTAAAGAACAGCCTACTATTGACTTCAGACTTCTAATGGAATCTGAAATCACTTCACCCACTGAAAAGTTTTCAGTGGATGAAGTGCAAAGTTGTTAGCAGTGTATTTTGACAAACATTTACACTCATGCAAGTGGTAGCATGATCAATATCTAAACTCCCAGTTGCTAACTCATTACCTAGAAAAAGACAACATGAACATTTTTTGTCATTTAAAAAAGCTTTATCTGTTATTAAATTTCACTTAGACTTAAACATTTCTCTTTTAAATCTGATTTAATTTGTTCAGCAAAATGTGTGTTTTTTTAATATTTTTGTTGATTTCAGAGAGGAAGGGAGAGGGAGAGAGAGACAGAAACATCAATTATTAGAGAGAATCATTGATCAGCTGTCTCCTGGAGGACCCACACCAGGGATTGAGCTGCAACCCAGGCAAGTTCCCTGACTGGGAATTGAACCATGAGCCCCTGGTTCATAAGTTGATGCTCAGGTACTGAGCCACACCAGCCATGCCATGCACAATGTTTTGAAGATTCATCTATGTCATTATATGTATAGTTGCTTTTTTTTTTTTTTTTTTTTTTTTTTTTGCTTAGGTATATCACATAGTCTGGATAAAAGGTAAGCTGAGGAATAGTAAATTTTAAAAATTTATTTGAATAAAAAATGTTTCACATTGGACAGCACCAAACCTGTCTGGTTAGTAGTGCTCCCCAGAGAGAAGCCTGGAGAAGTATTTTTACAGGTTTCTTCACTAACCAAAAGGAGAGGTTATCTTTGAAAGCTTTCATAAGCCTAACTGGAGTAAAGAGAATCCCAGCATTCCATAAGCTTTTACAAAAAAGTTTTTATGAAAGACCTACATTGGTATCTGTTTTTACTAACAAGAAGAAATCTAAAGATTTTTGCTTTTATGAAACACTATTATTGTACTAGTGCCGGTACATATTTTTGCTAACCAAAAGAAGTGTGGTGAGCATTTTGCTTTTAAGAAAAATTTATTACTTTACTAATGCAGGCCTTTTATAAAGCAAAGTGGCTTAAGGTAGACTTTTAGAAAGCAGGGTATATTCATATAGAGAAAATGTGGTAGCAATGAAAGAAAATTATTTTATTGGCTGTAGCTTAAAGTCTGTATGACTGTGATTGGTTGTCCTTAGCATTTTGGTTTTGTAACCTTAAGCCATTTACAAGCTGAGATTTGGGTTTGCTTATGTAGGTTACTACAGCATTAGAACTACCTCAGTCTAATAGTCTCCTGATCTAGATAATTTAATATTTCAATTTACTTATTTATCTTCTAGTTGATGAATATGTAGGTTGTTTCATAATATTGTCTACTATAGAAAATGTGCTATGAACATTCTTATAGAATGATATTTATGAATGAAAATATACTTTCAAATATACTCAAGAGTGGAATGTCTGGATTATTTGGTAAATTATACATTTAACTTTCTAAGAAACAGCCATGAGGTTTTCAATGTGGAACCATTATCCATTCTCTGAAGGCTTATATGAGAGTTCAGATTTAGCTATTGACTTTTCTACATTGGATCTTATTAATTTAATTTTTAAATATTTAGCTATCTACTGGGTGTGTGGTGGTATTATACTGTGATTTTATTTTAAATTTGTCTGATGATTGATGGTATTATTATCTTTTAATGTGTTTACTAGCCATTCATGTACGTGTCTGTTGATTTTTCCCCATTTTGAGTTGCTTTCTTGTTATTTATTTGTGAGTTCTTTATACAGTTGACCCTTGAACAACACAGAACTGAACTGTGGAGGTTCCTTTTACCTAGACTTTATACATATCCCTGGGTTTTTCTGTGGATTGAACTAACCATGATCAAAAATAGTATTTTTAACCTACAGTTTGGAACCCACACATGTGGATAAATCCTGTGATTAGGTTTATGTTGTTACAGGAACAGTTAATTCTGAGAGAGAGAGAGAATTTTTAGTGAGAGTGGCCTGATCAGATGAAACCTTAAAGACATTAGAAGTGTGAGAAGAGTTTGACATGAGAAAGAATGACAGAGATCTTTATATTTGGCTGCAGAGATAAAGGAGTAAATGTGGTAAGGAAGGAGACTGGCATATGCGGCCTAAGAATGGCTTTCATTTGATAGACAGTAAGAAAACAAGCTTAGTTCCATAACCATAAGGAATTTAATTCTTCCACAGCCATGTGAGCTTAGAAACAAATATTGAGCTCTAGATGACAAAACTGTTGTGCTAACATCTTGATTTTGCTCTCATGAGGCCCATAGCATATCTAAATTTCTGTGCTAAAGAATTTTGAACAAAAGCATGGGCATTATTATGAATTTGTGATAATTTGTTTCACAGCAATAAAATATAATATTCCTTTAAAAAAAATAAAAGATCAAATGAGTTATTTAATTTAAAAAGGAAACATTTTTTTAAATGTGAATCCCTCAACATGTAAAAAAAAAAACCTAACAATTTATAATTCACATTGCTTATTACATCAACTCACATTACCTTAATATTTTCAGACCTTAATATTTTTGTTTAAGATTTATTATTTCAAATGTCAGTCTTCATACATCATTATGCTCTTAAAAATCATGTTACAGAAAAGTGGATAAAGGAGTATGTTTTGTTTAAATGATGATAGATTAAAACATGGCCTATTTTTTTAAAAAAAATGTCTTTATTGTTGATAGTATTACATAGATTCCCCCCTCCCATTTCTTAAAATGGCTATTCTTGATTTCATAAATATAAACTGAGCATTTAGATATGTTTCAATTGACATAATGCTAAGGATAAAACAGTGAATATGTTATGCAATATCTATAATCTCAGACACTTATATGTTAGAGATGAGAACACAGTCAGTAAAAAGGAAAGAAATGGATGACAACTTAGGAAGTTCAACAAAGGCAATAGCCAGAATAATATGAGAGTGGAAAATGGGGTTATTTAGGTTGCATATTCAGAGAAAGTCTTTCTAAAAACTTGACATTTAATAGAAAATATGAAATGATGCAAATATCAGTCATACAAGAAGCTCGTGGAAAAATTATCTTGTTGTTTTCATAAAGAATACCTGAATAAGGACGTGAAGGCAGGAATAAGTTTGCTGAGAAAAAATAGGCCACTGAGGCCACAGTGTAGAAAACAACATGGCGAAGCTGAGTTTAGGAGACATTGAAAATAGATAATATGTAGCTTTGCCTCCAAAAATAAAGAATTAGAGTTTAATTTGAAGTACAGTGGAAAGAATGGTCTTAGGTAAGGAAGAGGCATGAATTATATTTTTTTCAGAAGGTCATTTATCATATTGCTAGTGAATCCATGGCATCTTAATATACTGTTTCAAGTTTTATATACACTCTTTAAAATATTTTCTCTATTTTATTGTCCTTTGATTTTCTTCCTTTTTCTTTGATACTCCATATTACACATTTGTTAGATTTTCTTTGCCTGTTATCCCTCAAATATAAGGCTTGAGAAAGTATAAATAAAAATCCATGATCTATTTACAAAATATTAAATAACATCAAAATAGCATATGGACTTTACAGTAAGACTTTGTTATAATTGCAATAAATTATTTTGCTTTTTATTAGCACTTCAATGTCTGTGTTACATTGCTTGTGAAAAAATATCATTGAAGGTAATTAGAAAATTGGTATTTAGTAAACTTTCTCTAGGGTATTGAAAGTACTTGAAAAAAATCTTGATCCCATTAGTAAAAATTATAAAGAGGGAAGAAATATGTTTGCAAAAATTCCAAATATCCTATTTAATATCAGTTTTAGTTTAAAAGAGGTTAGCTGTATATTATTATCTGACTCGAGTTATGTTTATTGACTAAAATTATACAATGTAAAATATAGTTTTTAATTAGAAATTGCAACATTACTGTGACAATGAAAAGTTTGAATGTACTAGAGGGGAGACAATTATTGGGTGAGTGACATGACAGACACCAGAGAGCTAATATAAGACTTAATTTTCACATAAGGCCTCTCACACCCACTAACAGCATCAAGCGGTCAGGGCCAGCGCCGGGTGCCACCAAGGGGGAAACCTTGGTGTGCAAGAGCAAAGAATTGTCAGCAACTACCAGAGAGTCTCTCCCTGATGGCAGCGAATGACTCCCGCCTTGGTCTGGCTCCCCCGCTCACCTGCTCCACCATCCTGCCGTGGCTGATGCTTGCCATGTTCCACATGCGTCCCCTGGTGGTCAGCGCACATCATAACGGCCGGTTGTTCGGTTGTTCCACTGTTTGGTCTATTTGCATATGAACCTTTTATTATATATAATTACTCTGCTGTTACATTAAAGAATCAGTATATATGGTATAATTTAATCTTAAAAGCCTATGGGCTCTAAATAAGAAGACCTGGATTCAGATTTTTGTTTCATTACATACTAGATTTGTTAATTGGAGAAAATTGCATAGCCACTTCATGCCTCAGTTTTCAACTTTATGAAGTAGAGGAGAGTGTCTATCTTCCAGATTTAGATGTAAATTATTTTAGATTAATAGGTATATAAATTGAGAGATGATAGATAGTAGATGGATAGACAGTTTTTATTTAATATGGCATCTGCCAAAAGCTAAACATGTAATAAATATTTGTCATTATTAATCATACCATGTGACTATATGGTTTGATCTTTACTAATTGCATTTACAGAAGTGTGGCTGTTGATGTTAAAGAAAACAAAGCAAATCCTTTATTTTTATTCATTAACAAATTAAAAAATAATGAAAATAAACCAGTTTTGATCATTAATAAATAGCAGTGACACTGTTATTCTATGAATCAGAGCAAGGCATTGTAAGTAAACAATAACTTAGATATCCCTTTCAGGCTATATTTGGCTTTATCCACCTAAACTTGTGAGAATCCAACATTTAAAAAAAATCTTGATTAATGCCTTAGAGAACAAAGTATAAGCCAAGGATAATTCATTGACCTGACAAAAACTACAGCAAAAAGAGAAAAAAGTCAATGGGATTTGGTGATAGTTTATCACTCACGGTGACTGGGTTTATCTGTGGGCCAAAATCAATAATGTTAAGAGAAAAAAAAACAAAAACACATTTAGGTAGAAGAATGGGCTGAATGTCTTACTAGTTAGTATGTCTATCTGCTTTTCTTTTACTTATTTTTTTAAATCCAGCATATTATTCTTAAGGAGGAACTTAAGTATTAATATATGAAGAATACAGTTTATCTTTAAATGATGACAGAAATAAATTAAAGGCAATTTCTCATCAAGTCACTCAAATATCTAGTCATGCTTGTACTAGTGAATTAAAGTTGACAAGATATTTAACTACATTAAATAATGTTTAATCTCCTAATTATAGTTCTGTTACACATTGCCCATAAAAAATCATACATCAATTGGATTTTAATGAAAATTTTCATTATTTTTTTCTGATGATACTTATTCAAAATAATAAGAATAACAATCCTTACTGCCTATGTAATTTTAAAAATTCTGATTGAGAAGATCATCTTGTTTTTGTCTGTCACAGTTCTATAAAAGCTTGTAGAAGACACAAGATGTCTGGGCCATGGATGCAAGAAACTTTATTACTTACAGCGATAATGGTAGCCAGAGTATCAGCCCTTTGGGTGCAGTTACTTATGTCCCAATTTGCACAGGGGAACAGCAAGAAATCCAGGTGATATCTGCATACATGATGCATTACAGCAGAGAAACCCTGAGCTTAGGAAATGCAGGTTTTTTTGTTGGTTTTTTTATATATATTTTATTGATTTTTTACAGAGAAGAAGGGAGAGAGATAGAGAGCTAGAAACGTCGATGAGAGAGAAACATCAACCAGCTGCCTCTTGCAAACCCCCCACCGGGGATATGCCCGCAACCAATGTACATGCCCTTGACCGGAATCGAACCCGGGACCTTTCAGTCCGCATACCTACGCTCTACCACTGAGCCAAACAGGTTTCGGTGAAATGTAGTTTTTTTTTTGTGTGTGTTTTTAATTTTAATTATGGATACTAAGCAAATCTACCCTCTGCTATGAAGGGGAGAAATTTTCTTTAAAGGTTGTTTGCTATTCAAAATATCCTTGTAAAGATAGTCCAAAAATAAGGTCAATCAGTACTTTTCTTCGCAAAATTGTATAAAAATGTGAGGGCCAAGGAAAATTGTTCTTCAATTATTCCTTAATTAGTTTCAAAATATGGGCCAATTGTTGGGTTCAGAACCCAATTGAGCTGCTGGCCAAGTCCCTAGTAGAATTCCCTGCAGCACTATGCAAAGCATATACCAAGATGATTCCAAGAGTCCTTTTCCAAAAGACCTATAACTATTCCCCCCCCCCCCCCCGCCCCAATCAAGACATGTTCCCTGTTTGCCATTGGGAGATTGAAGTCTACCAGCTGGGGGGAAGAACCTAGAGGTGGTCAGTGCACCTGACAGCAACTGGTCAAGAGATTGTTCTGGTCGTTCTGCCATTTGGTCGATTGCATATTACTTTTTATGTATACAGATGTGCTCCAATCCTTCCACTTCCAGGGAAAGGGGCAAATCAGGGTTGCTGAAAGTGATAAGGGAAGCAGCAGGGTCAATTTTTTTTGGGGGGGGGGGGGGAAGGGAGAGTTTTTTCCTGATGAGGGGCTTCAAAGGACAGCAGCCTACTCCTGCTGCCCTGTGTCTCCAGAGACAGTTTCTGGTTGGCATCTGGCAGGACAGAGCAGTTGCAGGTGCAGGACAGGGAGCTCCTTTCTGTATGCAGCCCCTGGAGAGTCTCATCCAGCCAATGAAAGCTTTGTTCTAACCATTTATCCTGGAAACAGGCTGCTGGTGGTCTGGGGTTAGGAGGGCAGAATGCATGTGGGGCAGGGCAGGGGAGGAATAAGTATAGGATAGAAGACTAGAGGTGGAGGAGAGAGAGGGTGAAATATATGTCGGGGAGGGGGGCTGGTGCAGGAGAGCTGGGATCAGCATAGGAAGGCTTAGAGGTACTGCTGGAGCAAGAGGGATTAGCAGATGCCAGAACAGGGGAAAGGGTCTACGGAATCTGGTGGGGTCTGCTAGAGTGAGTGTAGACTAAGTCCCCTCCTCAGACCCTGCCATCCCAGGTGGCTAGTGGGAGGGTTTTGCAGTGAGGTGCTGAGTTCCCTACACTTTGTGTTTGAGGATCCAGAACATGTGGATAACACTCACCCCTGCCACCTCCGTTGAGGTGCTGCCATTTGGAACACATTTGCAGACACATGGATTGTTTCCGATGCTTTTTAATCCACTCTGTTTCCTACTTGTCTCATTTTTTATTGAAAAGACAGATTCTGCTGGTGTGTGTTCCTTTATGGGGGCAGCAGAGTGTTCTCCACGGGCAGAGATCCAATGAGAGACAGATAAAAGGCCCAGGGAGACATGGGGAAGGAGTAAACAGGATCAGAGAGCAAGGAATAGGGAGAGACAGAGGCAGAGAACCCAGGAAGGCAAAGGGAGGGACTCAGCCCTAAGGGAAGAGCTAGTGTGCTGAGAAATCCTGCTTCAGTTCAGAGGATCCTTCCATCTCCAAGTAGGGACCCTGAGGCTGAACTTGCTCTCCTCTGCGCTCTGGTTCCCTTCAGCACAGACATGGCTGAACTGGCCTCAGGAAAAGGGCTGGGAGGATGTGGAGGGGAATGGACTGAGTATGCAGGAACAGGTTTGAGGGCTAGGGATCTGAGACCAGACAGAGAGAAAGTGGAACCGGAGGCATTCCCTCCACACCTTCTGTTTTTGAACAAAGCCCAAATCCTGAATCCTGTGCTACAGCTCTGGAGAGTGGCGGCCCTGGCCTGCTGTGCTGCCTAAGGTGAGTGCCCTAACCTCTCTGAGCCCTGGCTGTGCCACCTGCAGGACAGGAGGGCTGGTGGGTGAAGTTCAAAATGGCTTGGGGAGTGAGGAGACAGCTTGATTTAGGGCAGTGGTCAATAAACTCATTAGTCAACAGAACCAAATACCAACAGTACAGTGGTTGAAATTTCTTTTGAGAGCGAAATTTTTTAAACTTAAACTTCTAACACCATTTCTTCAAAATAGATCCACCCAGGCCATGGTATTTTGTGGAAGAGCCACATTCAGGGGGTCAAAGAGCCACATGTGGCTCTCTCGAGCTGCAGTTTGCTGACCACAGGTGGTTACATCAAAAATCCCTTGGCCTTTGCCCTGGGCTTCTGTAGGACTTGCACAGACGCGAGAGCCAGGTGCTATCACTTCTTTGCTTTGAAGATGAGAACCAGTTCATCCTCCCCCTCGCTCACCTCGCCCCCTTCCTCTCCTCATTGGTGCCTGGGTCTCCTGAACCTTCCCAGGGGCCAGTTTAGAGCTATGACAGAGGACACACAAAGATACCCCCAAGCCAGCACGTGGTGCTGTGTAGACAGTTAGGCACAGACAGGGTGCTGTGGACGGGGATAGAGCTTCCCAGCCTGGTGAGAGGGCTCATTGGCTGAGCAGTGGCTCCATGGGGACGTTCACCCCAGGCATAGCTTCCAGGCCCAGAGTCCTTGAACTGAAAGTCTGGGATAACTAGAGCTAATTACATGTGTGCAAACAGCCACAGTGGAGGCCACGGCCAGTCATCCCTCCCCTGGCCTCTCCCCTGTGATCCTGCCCCAGCAAAGAGGCTTGGCTGGCACAGCTGGGGCTGAGCACTTGGGGGAAGGGCACACAGGAGGAAAGCCCCTGCAGCCCAGGGGTTGGGGTGAGCCCTCTGCCTCCAGAGCACCTCCCATGATTGCACACTCCAGCTCGTGCTGTGGCCCGGGATGCCAGGTTGTGACCGGGTTAGGATTTGGACCAAAACTTGGTCTGAGCTCTCCTTGGCCCAATGCTGAGCAAGGCATGGGACCCAGCATTTGGGTCCTTAGGTTTCTGTTATCTGGGCCTCCTGAGCATTCCGTCTCTGCGAAGAATCCAGACAAGACTCTCCTTGTATCCCGCCATGGGGAGTGCCTGCCTGGAGCTGAGGCTGCAGGTGAGGAAGGGACAGAGTCTGATTCTTGGCTTTTGGTGATCAGTTTGTCTGCCGGGATGCGCCACAGGACCCAAAAAGAGTTACTTTTATTTGCACGCCCGTACGGTGCATGCCTCCTCTGAGACACAGAGTTCAAGGGGAAGGAGAGAGGTGTGAATTCCTCATGTGTGAATGAAGCTTTACACTTTGACCTGCTAGCCTGAGTCAGTGATCTAATTTTGTGGTTTCAGGAGGCTTTGACAGGTTGGGTTGGAGTGGTGGCAGGGTTTTATATTTCTATAGAGGCCTGGGGCATGGGCGGGGTCCCTATCAGGGTGGGGATCTCTACTAAGGGGTGGTACTGTGGGTGATTTTCCCGCTGTCTTCACCCCTGATCAGGGTTGGGGGGACCTACTAGAGCACATGTGTCAAACACAAGGCCCGCGGGCCAAATCCAGCCCGCCAGGCCTTGCAATGTGGTCTGCACCGCGCTGTCATCACTGCACTCCGCTGTCAGTTTATGACATTGTCAGTTTATGACTGTTCAGTAAACCATTCGGCCCGCGATTTAGGCTGGATTTTAGATTTTGGCCCCTTCTCTGATTGAGTTCGACACCCCTATTAGAGGGTGGCACTGGCAGGGGCAAGGGGCCACGGTCATTCTGGTCATTCTGGTCATTGCCCTGTAATGGTCACTGGCTTTTATTATATAGAATAACAGGAAGGGTGGACAATGGAAGCCATGAGAATGCAACTCACAGATCTTCAACTATAAGGGAGTAATTTGCCAGGGGCCCAGTTCCCATAGTCTGAAATCCATGATTGTATTTTCATTGGGGCCACACCTCTCCTTCATCATCTCTAAGGTCTGAGTGAATTTGGTTGCATGTCCAGATCTTAAGAGACAGGACATGTCTGTTGAGTGACTTTGGGTTGAGAACTCTCTGATGATCTTGTTAAACTTTTCTTGGATGAAATGACTGTCTAGCTTGCTTCCACCCGATCCCTTTCCCCCTGTACTTCATTGTCTAAGTCCTTTTGGGCTGCTGTAATAAAACTACCACAGACTAAGTGACTTAAAAACAGACATTTACTTCTCACAGTTCGGGAGACTGGCTGAAATCAAGGTGCTGGCAGATTCAGTGTCTGGTGAGAGCCTCTTCCCTCTTCAGAGACAGCTGCTTTGTTCCTGTCCTCACATGCCAGGAAGGGCCAGGAGCTCTCCGGGGTACTTTTTTTCCTTGGTGCACTCATCCTATTCATGAGGGCTCTAACCTCATGGCCTAATCACCATTCAAAGCCTCATCTCCTAATATTATCACAGTGGTGGTAGGATTGCCTCATATGGATTTTGGGGGAATACAAACATTCAGTGAGCATTCACCCAGGTTTAGATTTGGACAGCTATATGCCCGGCTCTGCCAATCTTATCCTATTCCCTCCGCAGTTCTTTCACATGTATGTCCCATAATAAAGCCATATATAATATGTTCAATCATTAATTGGGTCATGACATCCACTACTCAGAGATCGGTACTAACACAGTAATTACTATTATTAGCAGCTGTTAAGTACACGCTAAAGTTTTCCTCTTCCTTTAATCACATTGACTCAAGATCAGAAAATAGAATATCTGCAAATATCTTTTAGCTGATTTTAAAAGTTTTCCACTTTCTTACCAAATTATTGATCTCACTGTTTTCTGAAGATTTCTGAAGTTTCTATAAATTCTGACACAGCAGCTGACAGGGCTGTACTTTCTCTAATCATGGTTAGGTATCTCACCGAGAATATTCCCTTTTATGCCACAAAACTGCATTATATTTATATATGTCCATGTGGGATATTGATACTTAATATTTCTTTCTTGTTTATTTCTGGTTTGTATTTCAGGATTTTAGGCTCATGTACTTAAATGTTTATAGTATACTTTGTAAAGAATTGTTATTTATTTCTTAAGTGTTTGGTAGAAATCATCAGTAAAACTATCTGGGTCTGGAGTTTCCTTTGTGGAAAAGATCTTAGCCTCAAACTTAATTTATTTCAGGGAGCATCTTTTACTCTAAAACTACTTTGTCTGATCTTAATATAATAAATTAAACTTTCTTTTCATCATGGATAGCTAGACACAGAATTTCCCATCCATTTCATTCTAATTTATTAGTGCATTTTAATTTATAGTGGGTTTCTTATAGATAGCATGTTGTAGAGGCTTAGTTTCTTTAAATCTAATTTAAGAGTCCCTGCCTTATAATTGGCTTGTTAGACTACTTATATTTAATATGATTGTTAATGATTAGGTTTACATTGCCCATCTTTCTAGCTGTTTTCTATTTGCTCTATTTGCTCTTTGTTTCCCCCCCCACCTCCCCCCACACACTTTTTTTAAAATCATCTTTTGGCTTAATGATAGATTTTATTTCATTTTTCCTTTTGTTGGCTTGTTTATTATCATTAATTCTTTTTTCATTATCTTCTTTTAATGGTTAAAATTTATAGTATACATTTATATATTATCACAGCCTAACTTCAATTAATATGATCTTACTTCATTCATTTTATAATCTTATAATAGTACATTTTTAATTTTTCCAATCTGTTCTTTGTGTCACTCTTATCATATATTTTATTTCTACATAGCTTATAAACCTGCTACATTGTCATCATTTTGTCTATAAATTTCAAATTCAATGAGATATTAAAATAAAAATATAATTATTTTATTTTTGATCACTCAATTATCATTATCATTGAACTTTATTTCTTTGTGTAGAATCAGGTTTGCTTCTGTTATTATTTTTTGTTTCTTGAATGACTTCCTTTAAAGTTATCTGTACTGTTGGACTGCTGGTGATGAATTATTTTAACTTTTATATATTTGTAAAAAGTTTTATTTTTCCCTTATTTTTAAAAATTATTTTTGCTGGTTAGAGATTTATGAGTTGATATTTTTTCAATTATTTAAAAAATACCTTCAATATGTTGCTCTATGATCTTGTAGTTGTTTTGTTTCTGTACAGAATCATGTTGTTATTTTCATGTAGTGCTTATTTTAACTCTAGCTGTTATTAAAATTTCCTCTTTATCACTGGTTTTAAGCAATTTGATTATCATGTAGCTATCATCATGTGTCTTATCCTAGGGATCCATTTGGCTTCTTCAATAAGTGGTTTATTAATCTCCATCAAATTTGAAGCATTTTTAGTTTTTTTTTTCTTTATTGAAATAAATTTTTATTGATTTTAGAAACAAAGGGAGAGGGAGAGAGATAGAAACATTGATGTTGAGAAGAATTGATCATCTGCCTCCTGCACTCCCCATCAGGGGATTGAGCTGGCAACCAGGGCATGTGCCTTAACCAGAAATCAAACTGGTGTCTTCTTGGTTCATGGGTGGATGCTCATTCACTGAGCCACACAGGCTGGACTATATATACTAGGTGTACAGGTTAATAATGTGGTTTTTTTTCAATAGATATAGTTACACATATGTTGATATATATATGCAATTTGATATGTATGCTATTTTTTTGTATTGACAACAAGCTTCAAATTTTCATGTCAAATTTGCTGAAGGTGTTAACATCATAAATATTTTAACACTTTAAAATGTCAAATTTTGTGCCAAAAAAGAGCATTTGCAGGAAGTTTTAATTTATTACTTTATTTTGAAGAAAAGTGCTGCCAAATACTTTGGGAAGCTTATGGTGAACCTGCTCCACCTCAAGATACTTGTGAACACTAGTTTAAATCTTTAAAAGTGATGACTTCCATGTGAAAGACAAAGAATATCCAGGTCAACCTGAAAAGTATGAAGACCAACAATTACAAGCATTATTGGATGAAGATGCGTGTCAAACTCAAAAACAACTTGCAGAAAGATTAAATGTTGCTCAGCAAACAATTTCTGATCATTTACAAGCAACAGAAAAGATTTTAAAGGAAGGAAAATGGGTGCCACATCAACTGAATGAAAGACAAATGGAAAACCAAAAAGTCATCAGTAAAATGTTGTTTCAACGTCACGAAAGAAAGTCTATTTTGCATCTAATTGTGACTGGCGATGAAAAGCAAATTTATTTTGAGAATTCCAAATGCATGAAATCATGGGTTGATCCAGGACAATCATCAACATGGATTGCAAAGCCAACCATCAACATCAACTGCAAGGCCAAATAGCTTTGGAAAGAAGACAATGTTCTGCATTTGGTGGGGTCAGGAAGATGTGGTGTATTATGAGCTTCTAAAACCAGGTGAAACAGTTAATACTGATCACTACCGACAACAAATAATCAATTTGAACCATGCTTTGATCATGAAATGACCTGAATGTGCCTGAAGACAGGGCAAAGTAATTTTGCTTCATGATGACGCACTATCACACACTTCACACGTTCAAAGATCTTGCCTGGGAAGTATTTACCCACCGCTGTATTCAGCAGACCTTGCTCCTTCAGATCGATGGAACACACACTTTCTGAGCAGCACTTCAAAAATGTAATAAGTAAAAA
The DNA here is from genome assembly GCF_964339955.1 of Pipistrellus hanaki. Classification (NCBI taxonomy): domain Eukaryota; kingdom Metazoa; phylum Chordata; class Mammalia; order Chiroptera; family Vespertilionidae; genus Pipistrellus; species Pipistrellus hanaki. The sequence continues at coordinate 86,655,487 of NC_140504.1, forward strand.
TTGGGTCTGAATGGTTTGCCTCAAAATAAGAAAAGTTCTATTGGGACAGTGTCCACAAATTACCTGAAATATAGGGAAATGTGTAACTAGTGATGGACATTACTTTGACTAAAGCACTTTTGATGTTTCTCTTGAAATTATTGAATACAAGGGTGAAACAAGGAACATTGCATTAACTAAATAAAAGACTTTAAATAATTAAAACATAACTTAAAAATAACTGTAATTCTAGAAAACATTTTATTTAATCATTCATATATTTGAAATCTACTTATTAAGTTGTTCTTACAGATCTGGCCCTGGGCTTGCTGTGAAGATATAATAATGGATAAGAGAGATGACAGTGAAAATTTTAGTTGTATCATACACTGCACATGGATTTAGCTAATTATTATTTTATAATAGAAAATGATTATAATTAAATAAATCTTGGGGATGTGATGTACAACATGGTGATTCTAGTTAATAGTACTGTGTTGCATATTTGCCGTAGATCTTAAAAGTTCCCATCAAGAAAATATTAGTAAAAATTGTAACATGTAGGGATTGATATTAATTAGACTTAGTATAGTGATAAGTTTGCAGTGTATACAAATATAGAAACATGTTATACGTATGAAATTAATATAATACAAATATAAATAATACCTCAATTATAAATAGTGGTGAATGATTAATTTCCAACCTAACGTACAGGCTATTGCTTGGATTTTTTTCATTTATTTGTCATTATTAACACTAACTGGAGGCCCAGTGCATAAAATTCTTGCATGAGGATGTGTGTCCCTCAGCCCAGCCTGCACCCTCTCCAATTTGAGGCCCTTAGAGGGATATCCAACTGCCTGGTGAGACCCCAACCTGGTAGGATCAGGCCTAAACAGGCAGTCGGACATCCCTCTCACAATCCAGGACTGCTGGCTCCCAACTGCTTGCCGGCCTGCCTTCCTGATTGCCATTAACTGCTTCTGCCTGCCAGCCTGATCACCCCCTAACCACTCCCATGCCAGCCTGATTTATGCCTAACTGCTCCCCTGCCTGTCTGTTTGCCCTTAACTGCCCTCCCCTGCAGGCCTCGTCACCCCTAACTGTCTTCCCTTGCAGGCCTGGTCCCCCCAAACTGCTCTCTCCTGGTCCCCCCCCTCCAATTGCCCTACCCTGCAGGCCTGGTTGCCCCCACCTTCCCTCCTCTGCCAGCCTGGTCACCCCTAACTTCTCTCCCTTGCTGGCCTGATCACCCACAACTGTCCTTCCTTGCAGACCTGGTCCCTCCCAACTGTCCTCCACTACTGGCCATCTTGTGGTTGCCATCTTGTGTCCACATGAGGGCAGCCATCTTTAACCACATGGGGGCAGCCATCTTGTGTGTTGGAGTGGTCAATTTGTATATTACTATTTTATTAGATAGGATAGAGGCCTGGTGCATGGGTGGGGGCCAGCTAGTTTGCCCTGCAGGGTGTCCCAGATCAGGGTGGGGTTCCCTTGAGGCATGGGACGGCCTGGGCGAAGGGCCTATGGTAGTTTGCAGACCAGGCACACCCCCTTGTGACCCAAGCAGAAGCCCTGGTATCTGAGATTTATTTATCTTCCATAATTGAAACTTTGTAACCTTGAGTGGAGCCAAGCCTCCTGCTGTTCTGTGGCAGCAGCCATTTTTTATGAGATTTATTTATCTTCTATCATTGAAACTTTGTAGCCTTAATTGGAGGCCTGGGCCATCCAGGGTGTACGGAAAGCTTGGATTCTTCCATTTCTGGGGGAAACCCAAGCTTCCTGCTCACTCTCTGGCTGCAGCCATCTTGGTTGGGATAATTTGCAAACTTGCTCCTGATTGGCTAGTGGGTGTGGCTTGTTGGTATAGCAAAGTGATGGTTAATTTGCATATTACTCTTTTATTAAATAGGATTCTGTGGGATCAGAGTGTCTTTTTCAAACATTGTATTAGATTAGAAAACATTATTGTCACTTTTGAGGAGTATCTTCTAAATGCCAACTTGGGACTGTATAATTGTTAGCACAGGCTGCATGTTAGCTTCCTGATATTAAGTTGTGGGTACATGTTGATATGATTTTGTGACTGTGCATCAGGCACTAAGAACCTACCAATGCCACCTTCTAACTTCCTGAGCATTTAATTATTGAAATAATGCTAACAACTTGTTCTCCTTTTTATTTTCTTTCAGAGCCTTTTCAAGTAGGCAAGACATGTCTTAGACTAACATATGCATCAGCTCATGAGAAGCTACCTGTTTTGTTAGATATTTAAGGGAAGATGTCAGGAAAATATTCTAGCATATGGTATAACTACTGAATCTATCACAGTGCCACTCTCCCTATTGCTTTATGGGCAGTGAAACAGGCACATTGTGACTACAGGAAAGAATAATTCACCACAGGTTCTGCTTTTGCTTAGCTTGTACACTAAATTATGAAGGCAGATTGTTTCTTGATGTTTACTGAAATTTATGGAAAGTACATATTTTTCTCTAAATGTCCTTTCAACTGAAAGATGTTACACAAAACTCAGAAAGGGTGTCTCTTGGATGATGGGTGGAGAAAGGTGATTGATGACTGATTTCTATGAAATTCTGACTAATGTTGTTTTAAGCAGTTGTAGAAAATGTTTTTACCTGTGTTCAATGAATGCTGAATGAAAATGAATACGATTGGTATATGTAGAGCACAAACAGATTGCATAACATGAATTTAGGGTCTCTGAGATGTTTTCTTATCTGACTAAATCCTTCCCATTCTGAGCACTCATGTCCAGCAGTTTTAATTGAGCACCAATCTTTTTATTCCTCAAAAAGTCATAAGACACAAAATGCAAACACTCCCAGGAAAGTTAAATTTACACTTAATTTCACAGTACTCTAAATGCATGATAACATATACCCTCGCTGATTACTGATGAGGCTTTACCTACCTTATGAAATCTAAAACCCATAAGTTTTTGCCAGAGTGGTCAATGTTAGCAGAAGGTTCACTTATCATACCAGTCTGCACTTAGAATATCAAGTGAAGTGAATTAGGTATTAGATTTTCAGATGAAAGCAGGCAGAAAGGAAAAACGGAGCTTCAATTTTACTCCTGATGATATTCCCATGCTTTCTCCAAAATAATTTTCTTTCCTCAAATGTACTCTTTAATGATCATTTTAACTCAGAACTGTAATAGAATATGTAACTAAGATAATTCAAATCACTTTGGAGAAATTCCTGGAAAACCTACAAATAATTATTTTTAAAAGCAATAATTAATACTTGATAATTTTTAAATCAATTAAACCTCAGTGATGCATTGAAAAACCATCTATCCCAGCTATGCTGTTGTTAATCTTGGAATCATAAATGCAGACTATTGGACTGAAATGACATAATCAGAATCACTAGTTCGAAAAATAAGTAGTTATTGGTGAATCTCACAGTTAGAAAATACAAGCTTAAAAGAACTAAACAAAAACTCTATACATCTAGGAAAGCATACTTTAGGAGGTTCCATACCATTAGCTGTTTTCTAGAATATTTTGAGAAAATGACATTTCTGAGATCATTTTATAGTGTGTAATATTTAAAACTTATAATGCATTTACATTTTGTATTTAAATTCCATGCATTGAAAAAAGTAAAAATGTTTCTTGTCAAGATGCAAAACATGGTTTATAATATCTGATGAATCAAAAATTTATTAAAATTATTCATGACTGCTAACATTTTCAAATCTATTAACTTCACTGCACAGTGATGATGTAAAGTCACTAGAGTGGGTTTGTTAAATTTAAAGTTGCAGAGATAGTAGTGAAGCAAACTGAACTCACATGTCATATTGCTAAACACCTTATTAGAAGTTTTGTTAATATACAAAACCGATTGTTTAAGAAAACCATAAATAGATGCCAGTGGTTTTAGATTAAGTATTAATATATTATTAGAGGCCCAGTGCACAAAATTTGTGCATAGGTAGGGTCCCTAGTGGCTGCTGGCTGCCGGCTGCCAGCCGGGTTGCCTCCCTTCCCCTGGCTGCCTTCTGCTGCTGCTGCCTGGGGCAGGGGGGGGCGGAGGGAGGAGGGAAGGGCCTCCCTTCCTCTGACCACCTGTTGCTGCTTCTGACCAGGGGGCCTCCCTTGTCCAGGTCGCCTGCCACCTCCACCACCACTGGTCCTGCCCCCTGGTCCAACTCCTGGTCAAATCCCATTGGAGGGGAAAATTTGCATATTAGGCTTTTTTTATTATATAGGATATGTCAAACTATATATATATATATCTTCCTTTTTAACACTGAAAATAGTGATCTAAAGAAATAGCACATGCCAAAAATGGTTTGGCTCAGTGGAGGGAGCGTTGGCCTGCAGACTGAAAGGTCCCAGGTTCAATTCCGATCAAGGGCATGTACCTTGGTTGTGGGCACATCCCTAGTTGATGTACCTTGGTTGTGGGCACATCCCTAGTTGGGGATATGCAGAAGGCAGCTGATCGATGTTTCTAGCTTTCTATTTCTCTCCCTTTCTCTCTATTAAAAAATCAATTAAATATTTTTTTTAAAAAAAGAAATAGCACAATAAACTATTACCTCCTAGAAAAGTTATTTTATCCTTAGTTGCTTTATTTTGATATACTATGAAGAAATTTGAATATAATTAGGAGATTTTCTAGCTGTATTTAAACTATTGCTTTCCACAAGAAAAAGTAAAATAAGACAACAAAATATTCCATAGAAAGAATTGCCTAGATGACTGGGTTTGCATCTTGTTTTTCACTGAATATGATTGAAAAATAAAATAGGATTCATGGCATGATTATTCCACAGGATTTTTAAAAACATTATTATTACTATGCAAAGGTAGCCTAGATTCTTTCCCAAAGATATGGCATATATTAAAGCATTCAGCCTTCTTTACAGATGCTTACTGTTGGTAGAACTATTAGGAGCTTAGTGTAGTTCATGACAAAATTAACTCACATTTAACAAATACATTTAATGGTTATTTAAATAAAAAGCAAGTAAATTCATGAGGTTAGGTATTTGGTCTAGGTCCATTTGTTAACATATTTGCATTTATGTTTAACATTCATTGTCTCACTAAAGTTAACTTTTAACAGATGATAAAAGACAGTCTATTTGCTCTGTATGGGATTTGTATAGTCATTGATCATTATATAACATGAACTATATTGTGGTACTTTAATTCAGTGTGAAACTGGTATGGTCTAAACCAATGATTTATGTTTTATATCATCAGTGTCATTTTTGGAAAGAGTAATTGTTAAAGTTTATTACAGAAGAGTTTTCATATATGTTTTTTTCATTGAATATTAATAGACTATGAATGGTTCCATATCTATTAAACACACCATTATTTGTTACTAGAGTCCTGGTGCACAAATTCATACACAGCGGGGTCCTTCAGCTTGGCCTACGATTGGGGCCAATTGGGGCCATCTGGCCGAGATCCAATTGGAGCAGATTGGGGCCAGCAGGGTCAGGACCAAGAGAGGTTTGCTGTAGGAGTGAACTGACCACCAGGGGGCATCTCCTTTGTTGAGCATGTGCCCCCCTGTGGTCAGTGCATGTCATAGTGACTAGTCAACCAATCGTTTGGTCATTTGGTTATTTACTCACCTAGGCTTTTATATAGAGAATATGACCTGCATTCTACAAGTATGAGAACTGTATGATTTTATTGTGGAATGTAAAAACCTTAGATTTCTACTATATATATATATATATATATATATATATATATATATATATATGATGGTCATTCCAACAAGGCATATTCAAAATTCCATTACTATGAAACTTATCATATTTTATAACTATAGTTTGCACTAAGCATTAACAAGGAATGCCTGAAATATTGTCCTTCAGTTAACCCTTGCCAAAGATTCAATTGTGCTTACCTTTAACATTTTTTTATTGAGATTATTAAGGTATCAGCAACAACCCAAATTTTTGCTTTTAATATTCAATTCTATGAGTTTTGACAAATATATACATTTATGAGATCAAATTATATAGAACACTTTTATTATTAGAATAACATTCCATATCATCATTTTGTATCAACCATTCCCTGTACCCCCAATCCTTGGCCTACTATATATCTGTCTGCAAGTATCAGAATGGCATAAAAAAGCAAATCATTCTAAATATAGCCTTTTAAAGTCAACTTCTTTCACTTATCATATTTCATTAGAGAATTATCCATATTATTCCATATCAATAATTTATTCCTCATTATTGTTGAATAATGTAACACAGTTGACACTTCTGTAATTTTGACAATTATGAATACAACTATTATATGCATTTATCAATATATGTTTTTGTGTGAACATAAGTTTTTATTTTTGTTGGGTAAATATCGAAGTGCAAATTATTTGCTCTTATGGTAAATTGACATTTAACTTTAGTAATGAACTGTTGCCCAAAATGGGTGTACTCATTTGTATTTTTACCAGCATGTGATGAAAGCTCTAGTTACTACCCATTATTACCTGCATTCAGAATTTTATGGTTTTGTTTGTTTGTTTTCTTGTTTAGCCATCTTTAAAGTTATAGTGGCATTTTGTTTTGGTTTCCATTTGCACTTTCCTAATGACTAATTGAGTACAGCATCCTTATTGATGCCTCTTTTATCTTTAGACCTCTGAAAAAATGTGTCCAATCACTTTGCCCATTTTAATTAGATTGTGTTCTTATTGATTTTGAGTGGTATTCATATATTCTATATATAATTCATTTATCCAATATATGTTTGAAAATGTTTTTTGTTTTTGTTTTTGTTTTTTTTTTTGCCCAGTCTATGGCTAGTTTTTTAATATTTTAACATGTGTCTTTGAAAGCGAAACTATTATACCTTCCTTCCTTCCTTTCTCTTTCTTTCTTTCTTTCTTTCTTTCTTTCTTTCTTTCTTTCTTTCTTTCTTTCTTTCTTTTTCTCTTTCTTTCCTTTCACATACAGATATCTAATTGAACTAGCATCATTTGTTTAAAAACCCTGTTTTTTCTCTAATGAACTTCCTTTTCCAGCTTTGATAAAAATAAGTTATGTTTATGGTGGGGCTAGTGTGCCAAATAGTCCCTCCCAGGGGGACTCAACTTTCCATTTTCCCTGTATGATTACAAGTCAGATGTGATCTCTCCAATATTCTTGCCCCTCCCTCAGTAGTTGAAGTTATTGCTTAATTAGTGTTTGTGTGTGCGTGTGAGTTGGGGGCATGTTCTCTGTTGCACTGATCCACCTTCAATCTTAGACTGTCTAGCTCACTCTGCATCTTAAAATCATTTTTTCAGTGATTCTATCCATGGTTAAACTGTGATTTGTATTTTTGGTAGATATTATTAGTGAAATACAATAGTTTCCTAGTCCTCTTCCACTAGCGGAAGCCCTTTTATGATGTGGACCCAAGATAGACTTGTGCCCTTTCCTAAGCCATGGTGCATTTCGATGTCCTTTTATCACCTGCTTATTGTAGAATTGTCTAGGAGATTTTTTTTTAACTTTTTTATTATTTTCTTATTTTTCATGGTGTTTACATAGACTTTCTCTAAGTCTTCTTCATCACCAGTGTCTTTCTCTTATTGCCTACAATGTTTCCATTTTTTTCTCATGAAACAGTGAGTGAGTTTGGTAAAGAAAAGTGAGTTTGGTAAGGGTACTATGACCTTCCCTTAAGTCTGTGGTTCTTAAGGTTTTCTGTATTCTCAGATTACACTATCTTAAACTATAGCAATTTCATAAAATTTAGCTGAATTTTTTCTTTTTTAAAAAATGTTTCTACGTTTAAAAGAAGTATCTTTATTGTTGAAAGTATTACAGATATCACCTTTGTTTGTTCCCATTGAACTCTCCACACCACAGCCTTCCTTCCCAGGCCTTCCCCATTATCTGTGCCCATGAGCTATGCATATATGCATATAAGTTTCCCCTTTAATCACTGCCCACCCAGACCCACCTCCACCTTCTCTCTGACATTCATCAGTCTGTTCCATGATTCTATGTCTCTGGATCTATTTTGTTTATTAGATGCCACCAAGGAGTGAAATCATATGATGCTTATCTTTTTCTGATGGCTTATTTCGCTTAGCATAATACTCTCTAGGTCCATCCATGCTGATGGATAATAAGGTTCTTTTTTTTTTTTTTTACAGCAGCATAATATTCCATTATGTAAATGTACCACATCTTTTCTAGCCACTCATCAGTTGATGGACACTTGGGCTATTTCCAAATCTTAGCTATTATAAATTGTGCTCCTATGACCAGAGGGGTGCATATAGTCTATCTGCTTGCTCCATGGTGACAGCCATTTCTGTTGGGATTTATATATCTTCTATAATTGAAACTTTGTAGCCTTAAGTGGAGGACTGGGCCAGCAAGGATGTGTGGAAAGCTTGGCTTCCTCCATTGCTGGCAGAAACCCTAGCCCCCTGCTCTTTCCAGCTCCGTAGCTGCCACCATTTATATTTGGACTTATGTATCTTCTATCATTGAAACTTTGTAGTCTTGAGCAGAGGCCTAGGCCGGCAAGGGCAGGTGGAAAGCTTGGCTTCATCCATTGCTGGGAAAACCCAAGCCTCCTTCCTGCTCTCTGTGGCTGTAGCCAATTTGATTTGGTTTATTTGTATATTTGCTCCTGATTGGCTTGTGGGCATGGCTTGTGGATATAGTGGAATGATGGTTAATTTGCATATTAGTCTTTTATTAGATAGGATATTACCCATGTGCATAGTGACTGAAAACAATACACATTTATTATCTGACCCTTTCTATGGTTCAAGAATCTGGGCTTGCTCTAGATGTATATTGTTTGCTAAGATCTCTGATAGGTTGTACTCAAGGAATTAACTGGGCTGTAGCAATCTCATTGTTCATACAGACTTAACCTGTTTGTAAACTCTTATCATTGTTTATAGATTTCAGTTGCCTAATGAGTGTTAGACTGAGGGCTTCAGTTCTTTGTTGACTATTTGCAGGTGCTAGCCTTCAGTCCCTTGCCATTTCACATCTCCATCATGAAAACTTGCTTCATTAAAATGAAAAAGCTGCCATAGCAATAGATCTGCTAATTTGACAAGGTCACAATCTTTATAACCTCCATACTGTATTCTATTAGTAATAATCAAACTATTAAGTCCAGCCCTCATTGAAGGAGCAGGAAAAAAACACAAAAGTAAAATACAGGGCCATGAATATAAAAATGCGGGGATCATTGTGGCATCTTAGAGTTTACCACAAAAACTGATGCTAAGCTACATTTTCACTAAAATATATGTACTGCACTGATAATATTATTGTAAAGAAGTAAAAATAATTCATATATATTTGTATATGTATATACTATAGAGAAAGTAATTTAATGATTGGCATGATCTAAATGTCATGATTATTTTATAATTACTTGAGATATTGGGATGTAAATACATGAAGTGTGCTTTATTTCTGTACTAGAGGCTCAGGCTATGGATTTGTGCATGGGTGGGGTCCCTTGAGTAGCCTGCGGGGATTGGGCTGAAACCCACAGTCCAATGCTGCCTGCCACGTTTGCTCACCCCGGCCCCACTGCACCTGCCATGGGCTCGCACCCAGTCAGTCCCAAGTGAGAGAGATTCGAGCTGCTGCAGTGGTGTTTACCACCCATGAGTCCTGCATTTGGTATCCGTCCCACAGAGGGTCAGGGGGTGGGGGCTGGGACACAACCAGTCCTCTGAGTGGGTGTGGGACACCCTTGTTGTCCCGGGCCTCTAGTAGACTCAATAAAAGTCTGTATATTGGCTGCCAAATGTGTGATTCTAAAGACCTCTCAAGTGCACAGGACAGTGTATAATATTGTGCCTCTCAAACCTGATAACAAATTATTTAATATTCTTTTATTTGCCCTAAAGACTAAAAATACATGTGTTAGACTATGTTACTTTACAGTGCAAATTACATGAAAAAGGTAGCATTATTTTCTAAAAATGAAAGGCAGACAGACACCTAAGTTAAGTTCTGGCTCTAGCACTCATAAATTATGTGTCTTTTTGCAAGTTACTTCACCTTTCTGAATTACCCTATTCCATTTACAAAGTAAGAATAATAATCACCTACTCTATATCTACATTCTGTGCCTGCATATGTGTAAAGTTTAAATGAGATAATGAATATGAAAACTATTTTAAGCAATAGACTCAAAAGAAAATATTAGCTATTTAAAAAGAATTCACCCTGGATGATTTGGGTTTATGGATCAAATTGGAAAACAACACTGGTCTCTAAAATTTTAACTGGTGGATCTAACATTGATATTAGCTCTTATGCACAAAGTAAAGAATTTATACTTCAAAGAGTCTTCAACCCTTGTTCACTATTTTATTATTATTTTCTTGTTGTTGTGGAGTTAATGTAAAGAATCCCACAATGATTTAGAGATTTTCACGTCACTGGGAAAGTTACATGGGGAATTAACTTTAGAAATTAGTTGCTTTGATTTCCAAATTCTCTATTTTTCTAAGTCTAATTGCTACTCCTAGTGTTATATTTTCATAATACAGTGGTGCCTCGCATAAAGAACGCCTCGCACAGCGAACGCTGCACACAACGAACTTCATTTCATGATTCATACAATGAACTTCGTTTCACACAATGAAGTCGCCCGAGCTTCCACGACCGCTTTGCCCGAGCAAAGGACATCATCACAGTGGCCCAAAGGTTGGAATTAGAGGTAGAGGAAGAGGATGTAGAGGAGCTTATTGAGGAACACGAAGAAGAGCTGACAACTGAAGAGCTCCAAGCACTTCTGGTCCAGCAACAGGACAATGCTCAAAGGGAAGCGTCATCTGATAACGAGGAGCAACAGTCAAACAATCAACCAATCCCAACTGCTGACATCAAGAACATCCTGGTCAAATGGAAAGCAGTTCAGGAGTTTACCAATGCCCACTATCCGGATTCAGCTGAAGCAAACAGGATCAACGATCTTTACTCCGATACTCTTGTCCGTTATTTCCGGCAGATGTTGGAGAAAAGAGAAAAACAAACGACTTTGGACAGGTTTTTCATGAAACCATCGGCCAAAAAGCAGAAAATAGATGAAGATGTGCAAGATTCGGTAGACTCTACTTAGTCTGTCTTAAAATTTAAAAAATGTGTTTTTTTTTTTTTAAAAATTATGTTTTTAGATGTATCTAAATAAAAATAATAACAAAACATTTATCTTTTTTTTATGTCATCTTAGCATATTTTATGCTACAGAACGAATTATTTTTTTTAACATGTATTGTTATGGGAAAACGCGTTTCACATAACGAACTTTTCGCATAAGAAACTTGCTCCTGGAACGAATTAAGTTCCTTGTGTGAGGCACCACTGTACATAGTAAATTACATTTAGCAACCATAGCCTATTAAAGGTAATTATTACATTCCAATTTTGGTGTCAATAATATTAACTCAATCAATATAATATATTTAAGTGAGAAACTCTTCAAAATATTGTCCAGATAAATTATGATACATCAGATTAGAGCATGAGAGAGTTATTCTTTTAGATAATTGCAGTTTTGTTGGTCTTTAAATGCCACAGTCTGCCCTAGAAACATGTAAATAAGTCTTGATGTAACTAAACAAATAATTATTTAACTAGCAAATGTTAAAAAACATTGATTGTAATTATATAAAGAGGTCACAGGGAATTGTGGAAGCATTCAGGGGTCCTGAGCAGGACAGGGAAGCTTAAAAATTATCTTATTTTGTGTTAACATATTTATATTTTGAATAATAATAAATTGCTAAAATGCGTTAATTGCTTTCTAAGCACACAATTTTCTAAGCTCTCATCTCATTTTCACTCTATATAAATATTAACCCTCACCAAATACTATTATAATTTGTATATTACATACAAGGAGCCTAAAATCACACTAAATTTAAGAAGCTTGCACAAGTTTGTACAGCTAATAAGTAACAAATATGGATTTTTAATTTGAAGATTTGTGTTCTTATCCACTAGGATACATTTTCTCTAAACTTTATATACAGTACACTGAGTGGCCAGATTATTTTGATCTCTGAATGCATAATTATCTGACCACTCAGTATATATGGGGCTCGGTGCATGAATTTGTTCATGGGTGTGGTCTGTCCATCCTGGCCAAACGGAGGGGACATGGGTGGTTGGCCAGCCTGCCTGCTGGTTGAACTGTTTGAGGGGATAATTTGCATATTAGCCTTTAATTATATAGGATATACAGAGTGGCCAGATTATTATGTGTTCAGAGATTATAATAATCTGGCCTTTCAGTGTATATGGTAGAAAGAAATCTAGCATGGCCCTCAAAGATTTCCACCTTCTAGTGCATATGACTTATAAAATTCTCTTCCCTTTTAAATATGATGAAATATCACTCTTCTAATTAGACTATTAATCAGTTGACTTTGAGTCATCAAAAGAGAGTTGTTGTTTTTTTGTTTTGTTTTTGTTTTTGTTTGTGTTGTTGTGTTTTTTTTTTTTTTTTTTTTTGGGGGGGGGGGTGTTACTAACTTAAACAGGTGACCATTTAAGAATAAATGAGTTTTGCCTATAAAGTGATATTCTATAGGAGGAACATTATCCATTGATAGATTTGAAGATGGAAGGGTAAATCTTAAAGCCAGCTCCTGAGAAAAGTCTCTAGTTGCTTCAAGCAATCATTGGCCATTAGCCATCCAGAAAACAAAACCAAAACAGGACTTTAATCCTATTGTACAACTTCAAGCAACTGAACTTTGCCAATAATCTCATTGGACTGAAAGAAGACTCAAAGCTCCAGATGAGAATGCAACCTCAGCAGTATCATTATTTCAGCATTGATAGACCCCAGGTAACCAGTGCCGGGACTTCTGACAAGTAGAAACTTTGAGATCAGAAATGCATATTGTTTTATACCATTAAATTCATAGTAATTTGTTACATGGCAACAAAAACGAACATGAGATGAAAGGTGTGATTTATGGACCAATCAGGAATAGATGCATCTGGAACTGTGCCATTTATACTCTTCACTGTGGTGTGTTGGACATATATAGTCAATTTGGGAAAATAAGGTCTCATGTGTCAATGCATGCTGGCTCCACTTTATTTAAGTAGCTGTCCAACAATGCCTGAATAACTAATTAGAAAGTTTAAAGAGAATAAGGTACCTACCATGCACTGGGGTAATAACTTAATATTCACTCTGCATTCTTTCAAATATTTTGTGTTCTATCCAGATTGATATTTGATATTTCTATGACTATGAACACCTGTATTAGTTTACTACAGCTTGCTTTAACAGACATTCTGCTTTAACACAAATAGCTGGTATGTATAACTACCTTCTAGTACTACCCACTCTGTATTGTGTTTGCCTTCAACAAGCATTCCAGCTGATCATAGTTCTTTACCTGGTTTAGTGACCCAAACCTTCATTTCTGAAGAGTATGAGCCAATCATAGTCCTGCTTGGATTCAGTTGTAGTTTTCCTGAGCTTGCTCATAGGGCCTAATAATACTAAAAGATACCCTAAATTCTTCTGTATTCTAAACATAGTCTTTCTTACCTTTACTAGAATAACAGTATACTTCCCCCTTGGTAGCCAGGATCAGTCACCTCACCAAATGAAACATCTTCTTTCCTCATCTATTGTTTCAGAGGCATGAGGAGTTAGAGTAGCCAAATGGTAGCCTTAACTTGCAGTTCAATAGAATTGTTGCAACAACAACTCCTGATTGAAGAATTCTTCCCTTTGAAACAAACAATTGTAGGCTAGCAGGGTATCAGGTCATAAAAATAGAAAGCAAGCATCGATCAGACTGTCAAACCTCAGAGGGAAGGTAGGGGAGGGTGGAGGTAAGGGGATAGATCACCCAAAGGACTTATGTGCATGCATAAGTTGGCGCTGTAACTGATCTTCGAAAGGCCATTCCACTCTTCTTTCAAGCCAGCTGCTTCTGGATATTGGAAAAATTTCTGTGAAGTGAGTTCCTTGATTAGAAGCAATGCTTTGTGAAAAAACATGATCGTGGATAAGACATTCTCAAGTCTGAATGGTAGTTTTAGTGGAAACATCACATGCAGGAAAGGCAGACCCATGTCTAGAATCTCTATTCCTATAAGGCTAAGTGCCTAATCCATGATGGAAGTTGTCTAGTGTAAACAACCTGGCTGATCACCCCAGGAAATAGTGACGTATCTTGAATTCAGTGTTTATCTCTGTTGCTGGCAGATTGTATACTCCGGAGTAACCATAACTACAACTACCTTGATGAGTGTAAGTCCATTTTGTTGAGCTTTTATATAACCTCCATCCCTGCCATCATGACCATCTTGTCATGAGAATATTAGGTGGCAACAGGATTGAGGCTGGCTGGGATCTACAGAAAAGGTCCAATCTATTTAATTATTAGGTCTAGTAATAATTAATGTCGTCTTCTAATACTTTTTTAAATTGAATTTATTTAAACAATACAACAAAATTTAATCAACAGTATAGTTGCCGTTGTTTTCTACTACTTGTGCCCAACGCTCAGGAAGCATTTTAATCCCTCTGTTGTAAAATTCTTGTGATTTTGATGCAAAAAATTTGGTCAATGCATTTTTGAGGCATTCTTCATTATTAAATTTTTTTCCAAGAAGAAAGTTTTGCAAAGAACGAAACAAATGGTAATCGGAAGGGGCAATATCAGGAGAATATGCAGGTTGAGGGAGAACTTCCCATTCCAACTGGCGCAGTTTTTCAGCAGTGATTCTTGCAGTATGCGGTCGTGCGTTATCGTGGTGAAGAATTACGCCCTTCCGATTAATCAGCGCAGGTTCTTTTTCTCTTAAAGCTTGGGCTAACCTTTCCAATTGGGCACTATACACTGCACTTGTAATGGTTTGGTTAGATGGTAAAAGTTCATAATGAAGCATTCCTTTAAAATTCCACCAAACACACAACATCACTTTTTTCGCATGCAAGTCAGGTTTTGGCGTGGGCTGCAGAGCCTCATTTTTGTCCAACCATTGAGGCCGCCTTTTCAAATTAACATACAGCACCCATTCTTCATCTCCGGTAACAATTTGCTCTAAAAACGACAAACGGTTTTGACGAGAGAGGAGCGAACTGCAAATTGTGACTCTTTGATTACGGTTGTTGTCGGTCAACTCATGAGGAACCCATTTTCCAAACTTTTGGACTTTGCCAAGTGCACACAATTGATTGGAAATTGTTTTTTGTGAACAATTTAAAGTTGTCGCAAGCTCTTGTTGGGTAATTTGAGGATTTTGCACCAAAAGAGCTTGAAGAGCTTCTTGATCAAAATTGGACACACGGCCTCGACCACTCTTGTCATCTAACGAAAAATTTCCCTCGCGAAATTTCTCAAACCAACGCTGGCATTTTCTGGCGCTAACTGCATCTTGACCAAGAGCACTACAGATGTTTTTTGCAGCCTCACTTGCTTTTCTTCCTAATTGGAACTCGTAAAGCATGCAGTGCCGAATATGCTCTTCATCCGCCATTTTCTTAGCCCTAGTTCTGCAACAAAAACCAAACCAAACACAAACTTTTTCAAGCAAAACTTGTTAATTGCACTTCACACGTTCTGTAGATACCACGTGTTTGAAGGTTATGTCAATACAAGTCAACGCCAAGCAAGATTTTAAACGAATGTTTAAAAACGACATTAATTATTACTAGACCCGATATTTAAAGATTTCTCTTCTGCCCACTGGCATGGATCAGTGGTTGAGTGTTGACCTATGAACCAGGAGCTCATGGTTCGATTACTGGTCTGAGCACATATCCAAGCTAGATCTTCAGTATGGGGCAGGCAGGAGGCAACCTATCAGTAATTCTCATCATTGATGTTGCTATCTCTCTCCCTTTCCTTTCCTTGCTAAAATGAATAAAAACATATTTAATTAAAAAAAATTATCTGCTGAGTTACCTTTGAGAAGCATGGGGCACGAATATCTTTACATTATCCATCTATTGAGAGAGGTCTATCCACACACTTCTCAAAATTTCCTTGTCAACAATTTTTTAATTATGTAGCTTCTAAATCCTTGACCACCCAGAAAAATAATTTAACATTGTCCTTAATTTAGAATACTATTACACATCTGGCTATTTTTTTCTTCCAAGCAAAGTGACAAACTAGGTGCATTGCTTAATGTTTTGCCCACCAGGAGGATGTCCCAGAAATGGGCCTGTGGTGTTCCTGCTGTCCACTTTGGGGTAGTGCCTACATATTATGTAGAATGATTTCTAAACCAGGCCTGTTCCTTTTTCTTGTCATTTCTTTCTTTCTTTCTTTCTTTTTTCTGTCAAATGATGGCAGGGAACTTATGGTGAAACCTTAGATGCTGGTTATGAGGAAGAGGTCATGTGACAGGAATGAGTGTCATGGACATTTTGGCTAGTTCTTCAAGTAACTTATTTGTGTTTTCAAGACCTGCTCAGGCCTGTATATACCACTCAGTCAAGTATACGCCACTTCTATTTGATGATGGAGTGCTATTGTATGTGTCAAACTTTTTGGCTTTGAGAATAAGAACACTTCTTGAATATATATACATACAGTTTATGGGGAATATAATGATAATGTTAAGTTATTATTTGAACTAAAGTATAAAATAAAATAATATAAGATCTGTAAGGTCTTTATGAATTCTGATAATTATTTCACCCTACGAAGCATAACTGAAAAGCTGGGGCTTTTTTTATTGAAAGTCGTGTAATTTTTGTATTCACTAAATGTAATTTTATGTCTTGGAAAATGCAATTAGATAGCTAAATTAATGTGATATTTTAGGTTCATCCTAAGTAGAATTGCTGAGCAGATCTTAGTATCTGCTTCATTTCAACCTCATCTTTGCATTTGCATTTGTATTTTTTCAAAGTGTATATCTCTGTGTAGATATGCTGTGAACCAGCAGAAAACACTGGAACCACTTCTGGGGCTGTGTCTCCCCCTAGAGGCCTGTAGAGCACAGTCTTTTCAAATATCATTTCCTGTGATTTTGTGTAGACTGAGAAGCACAGATAAACATAATGTTTATAGGCTTTTATAGAGCCTTAATATGATTATTAATTTGATAGGAATGCATCCAAGTTTTCTAGAACTAAATATTATATGATGTGATGAGCTTTCTTAAAGAAAAATAAAAGAATAAATCAACCAAAAGTTATTAGAGATTTGGATGTGACCTATGCATTTGAAGATGTCTGAAACATAATCTCTATTAATTTCAGAATATATTTACCCACAATTTATTTCATTTTTCACAGCTTTTAAAAATTATTTTTAAGGCAAAGCTATTCTGTAATGTAAGACAAAACACATGGAACTTGTTTTCTGAATTTTTTGGGGCAAACTATTGCTGAAAATAAATATTTCTAGAATTATAGTACACTTATACTAAATGTGTTGTCAGTTACTCTTCATACAATTCCAGTTTTCAAATTAAATAGCCAGAAAATTAATTATTTTTGACTAATTTATCTCTAAGAGTTAATATTAATTGGTGGCTACTTTGAGAAAGAAAAGCTTTCCTTAAAAACATTTTGTGTGGCTATATTTTGCACTTAACAGTTGCATGAGGATTTTTAGCCCAAGAGTCTTCATCATGTGTTGAATGCTGATTCACCTCTTGGTGTAACATAACGTGACTTTTCTCTTTATTAGACCTAACCACTGCTGCCTCCTACTTCACAAATATTTAACTAAGAGATCTGTCCATCAGTTCTGCCACTTCAGAAACATTTAACAAACTAAAATAGCATGGGGCAAACAGAAAATCAGACAGCACTTTCAGTTTTGCACTGAGTAAATTATTTTTTAGAGGGGCCAGGTAGCTCCTGGGATAGGTAATGGGATGTAGAGCCCCTAACCTTCAGGTTAGCCTTTGCACTTACCCTGGGTTAATGGTGACAGAAAGCCATTAGCCTTTGGTTACTGTTTGCTGACTTATGTGAAATGAGCAGAGGCTCCCATTCAGTTTTGTGTGGGCAAGTGCCTGGGTCACATTTGGCAACCTTGTTGGTAGTTCCAGAAAAATACAGATGGATTGAGTAGGCTGTGAGGTTAAAGTACTGAACCACCAGGCTAGGGTTGGTTTTCCTTGGAAAGGAACTTTGCTCTTTCCTGGCCCACACTCCATACCTATAGAATAGATAGACTGAAGTTACTAAGGAGTTTAAACCTCCACTTTAAATACGTTCTGGTTTTCCTTACTACCATGAAGTAAAAACTCGATCTGATTTTTTTTTAAATATATTTTATTGATTTTGTACAGAGAGGAAGGGAGAGAGATAGAGAGCCAGAAACATCGATGAGAGAGTCACCGATCAGCTGCCTCCTGCACACCCCCTACTGGGGATATGCCCGCAACCAAGGTACATGCCCTTGACCGGAATCGAACCGGGGACCCTTCAGTCCCCTAGCCGACGCTATCCATTGAGCCAAACCGGTCTCGGCTCGATCTGATTTTTTACAGTGATTTTTTTCTTGCTCAATGAATGCTCTGAAATTAACAATGAAATTTTATAGCTGTTAGTCACTTATTAATCAATAAACATAAGTAATGAAATAAGACAAACAGCACATTTTTAAAAATTCTTATTAAGTCCATAATTATCCTCCTGTCCAGCTACTGTAATCTGAATTGTCCCTGAGAGAGAGGATTCACAATATCACTTTGATAACTTGGCTTATGTTTTTGTCCTCCTGAGGAATGTACTTTCCTTTCTGTACCTCCAAGTCCATCCCCTTACATTAGTTTCTAATTCAAGTTTAGTTTTCATAATAAAGGCATTCCAGAATATTCTAACCTACCAAAGTTTAACTGTCCTTTGACCACTGTCTGAAGCATACAATTGAACAATTCATAATAGTTTCTCTGATCTTGTTTTCTCATTCATTATTTTCCATATTATTCTTAAACTTTCTAATAATTATTCAAAGCAAGGATAATGTTTTTTATTAATTTGAAATTCCCTAGATTACCCAGCTGATAAAATCCACAGGCTTATTGGTAAACTTTTATGCCATTTTCCTAGAGCATTTATTTCTCATAAATTTATGGAAGTATAAAAATATTGTGACTTTTATTGGTGTCACCTTTCCTTCCATTTGATAGATACAGTCATAAGCATTATTTTAAGAATGTAAAAGTTCTCAGAGATGATGTAGAGTCAGACAACATACCCCTTTGTTTTTGTCACATAGAAACAATAAACTGAGGCAAATTAATAATCTTTCTAAACAGCTGTTGCTTTATTTATGAAACAGAGATAAAATATAAGTAGTGATTATTGCACCAAATGATTATGAGAAAAACAATTGAGACAGGTATGGGAAAGCCCTTGCATACGGTTATGTTACATAAATTTAAAACAATTTTTTCTAAGTAATGTCTAAGTAAGTCTTGGATAACTATTTATTTATTTGACAACACAGCTATGATGGGTTGAGTTGTATCTCGGAAATATTTATATATTGAAGTCCTAACTCCAGGTATTTTAGAATGTATTCTTACTTGGAATTAGAATTGTTACATTTGCAATTAGTAAAATGAAACTTAAGGACTGAAAGACTGATTTCTGGTAAATGCCTCTTTGATAGAAAACCAAAACTTACCACTCAACTAAAAAATCTACCAAGAATTTCTCCCCATTCTGCAACCACTTGGATTCTAGCTGAACTCCCTACCCCCCTTTGTACTTTCTCCCCATAAATAATGCCTGCCCCAAACCTCAATGGACTAACCTTTAGCTTGCTACAATCTGCCTACCCCAAACAGCAGTTTCTCTGCTGTTCCTAAATAAACACAATTTTTGGTAATTTGAGCTTGTCTTTATTGAAGTTGACACTGGGTATAATAGTAACTATTGAATTGTACATTTAAAAACATAATAATAATAAAGTTACTTAAAAAATATATATATAAATATATATATATACACATTAGTTTTTTCTATTTTCCCAAGAAAGGTGTACTTGTAAGGTTAAACCTTATCTACCGTGTTTCCCCGAAAATAAGACATCCTCCGAAAATAAGACCTACTTACAGGTTTCCTTCTGACTGAAATATAAGGCATCCCCCCGAAAATAAGGCCTATCTCCAGACTCTTGATATTGCAATAAACAAGCCATTCAAAGACAATTTGCACATGGAAATTAATGACTATATTGAAAATAGAATGGAGAGAAATCAGTGTGGAAACTTTGTGAAACCTAAACTGCAAGAAGTTGTGACTTGGGTGAAGAATTCATGGGAGAAAATCACTGGCAGTTGCATTGCAAAAGCACTGGAAGCAGGCTATCTTGACAAGAAGTACTCATTTAAAGACAGTGCTATTGCTAAACATGAGAGATTTGGTCCACTGATTCTGAAAGAAATGGAGTCACAAGAAATTCACCAGGAAATTCAGGAATTGGGTTGTTATGATGATGTTCCAGAGATGATGACATGATTGTTATTGAATAAATGAGTAAATTCTTGATACTGTAGGATTCAGTTTGTCTGGTTTGTATTGACAACTACGGTACTACCGTACCATATACAGGTAATAAATTTCCTTTATTTTCATTTAACAACAAATGTGTACCGTATTCTTCTTCGTGGAAAAATAAGACATCCCCTGAAAATAAGACCTAGCACATCTTTTGGAGCAAAAATTAATATAAGACACTGTCTTATTTTTGGGGAAACAGGGTATTTATCTGCCTTTTTTTCTCTGACTTTCTTCAAATCTTCTCAATTAACATTGCCTTATTCTACCCATTTAACTTAGGTTACTCTTGCTCACTAATTCTCTTTATTCTTTACTGTCTTGGTTAATATAATATTTGAACCTCACATTTATAAAGTGGGTGATGGATGATAGATTGACATTTTTGTCTTTGTGCATTTTCCCTTAAATAAAGATTGTATGCTATTGTAACTCTTAGAGGGCTTTCATATACTGCGAGGTGACTTTTCCTCAATAATTTAGCAGAATGGGACCTACTGAAACAAGGAAAATGAAATTATCTCATAGACAGAATTAAAGTTTGCATTTGCAGGCTTACTTCCCACATCCCTTCCAATGTGAAATCTCCCCTTAGACATACACACATATACATATAGACACACTTATACACACATATATACATGCTGCTGATTTGAGGACATGAATAATATACAGAAATTCAACAGTAGAGTAGAGTATCCCAAAAATCAAATCAAATATTTGAAGTACAAAGAAGCAAAAAACACCCAACCAGAAAAACAAAAAGAAAAAAAAATCCAAAAATATGAAGATAGTGTAAGGAGCCTCTGGGACAACTTCAGGTGTATCAACATCAGAATTATGGGAGTGCAGAAAGAAGAGAGAGAGCAAGATATTGAAAACCTATTTGAAGAAATAATGACAAAAACTTCCCCTATCTAGTGAAAGAAATAGACTTACAAGTCCAGGAAGGCAGAGAAACCCAAACAAGAGGAATCCAAAGAGGTGCATACCAAGATACATCACAATTAAAATGTGAAGAGCAAAAGACAAAGAGAGAATATTAAAAGCAGCAAGAGAAAAACAGTTAATTACCTATAAGGGAGTAACTATATGACTGTTAGCTGATTTCTCAACAGAAACTAAGTAGGCCAGATGGAAGTGGCAAGAAATATTCAAAGTGATGAACAGCAAGAACCTACAACCAAGATTACTCTACCCAGCAAAGCTATCATTTAGAATTGAAGGCCAAATAAAGAGTTTCACAGATAAGAAAAAGCTAAAGAGCTCATCACCACCAAACCAGGATTATATGAAATGCTGAAGGATATTCTTTTAGAAGAAGAAGAAGAAGAAATAGGTAAAGATAAAATTACGAACAACAAAGTGACAACAAATACATATCTATCAACAAGTGAATCTAAAAATCAAGTAGAAAAATCTGATGAACAGAATAAATTGGCGATTATAATAGAATCAGGTGCATAGAAAGGGAATGGACTGACAATTCTTGGGGGAAAGGGGATGTGAGGGGTTTGGGAAGAGATTGGACAAAAATCTTACACCTATGGATGAGGACAGTGGTGAGGGGGTGGGTAAGGGATGGGGTGGGGAATGGGAAAACCAGGTGGAGTGGAGTTATGGGGGGTGGAGGGCAGTGGAGAGGAATATCTGTAAAAATCTGAACAATAAAGATTTATTTTAAAACATGTTATTTTTCAGCTATTACAAAATTATTTTTAAGTTGAGTGTAGAAAACTTAATCTTTTAGATCACCCACATAAAAAAACATACAAAGCAGGCCAAAAAAAAGAAAAAAAGTTGTAAGATAAATTAAAGCCTGTGAGGTAGGACTGTAATCAACATTTTTTTTTTTAAATACAGAAATGAGAATTTTGTGATTTTAGTTCAGACATACCAAAGTTCATTACCACTAAATAAATAAATAAAGCAACAAGAAATAGACTAATTTATACAGGACAATATAGTATATAAAAATGATGGCATTATAAATTCATGCAGAAATTAATTAATAAAGTTAATGGCAGAGTTGAAAGATAATTTAAAATCAACAAAAATTGGTTTAGGTTAAAAATACACTTAAAAGATTGCAAATGGAACAATGATCTGAATTCAAGAATAAAAACTATAAAAACATTAAAGGAAAATATAAGATGAAAAGTATTTGTGATTAGCATGCATACTTGACACAAAATCCAGAGTTTAAAGGGGGAAAGCTTATTAGAATGCATAGATTTTAAAACTTACAGAAAAATGAAAGCATAAGTAACTGATGTGGAGAAAATATTGACAATATTGTGATAGATCAGATTACTTTTTCACAAATTTATTTTTATATTTCCACATTTTCATTATTGGTCATGGCCATGTGACTTATTTTGGTTAATGATATCTGAAGGAAAATATACCCATGTTTTTAAAAGAGAAGATTTAAATGTATTTATGTGGTCAGAGTTTTTTCTTGCACTTATTACCAGTAAATATGAGAAAAACATGCTGAGGTACTTAATGGTTTCCAGAATGAGGCATGCAAATGTGGCCTGAACTTGATCTCCAGAGTAGAATCAAGCCCAGTTCTGACCAGGTAAAATTTGCCAAAACCCAGCCAATCTGTAGACCTATGATCAAAAAAAGCACATAATTGTTTTTGTAAGCTACTAAAACCCAATGCTTGTTTTTTTATGAAGGATTATAATAGCATATGTATCATATACACAAAAAACTTAATATAAACTGACAAGAAAAAAAAAATCTACATGAAAAACCTGGCAAAATATAAAGATAGTATTAATTGTTTCTATAAATATCAGAATACATATTTGGGTATATTATTTCATTTAATATAATCATTGACAACTTTTATAAAAAGGAAATTAAAGGTTTAAAATTGAGAGAAAATGGCAACTTTCAAACAATCCTGTGGGAATGTAAAATTATATGAGCTGCTGAGGTAAAACCTAGATGTTATTGAAATATTAAGTATGCATTTATTTTTTTTAATTATGTATTTTCTTTTTTTAATCCTCACCCAAAGATATTTTTCCATTGATTTTTGAGAGAGGGATATTTAGAGAGAAAGATCTATGGGAAAGAAACTGATTGGTAGTCTCCTGCATGAGCCCCAACCAGGGCCCAGGCCATGGAGGATCCTGCAACTGAAGTATGTGCCCCTGACCAGAATCAAACCCAGTACCTTTCTATTTGCAGGCCTGATGGCCCCCAAATGTCCTCTCCTTCCAGCCTGATCATCCCCAGCTTTCCTCCCCTGCCAGCCTGATAGCCCCCAACTGCCCTCCCCTATTGGCCTGATCAACCTCAACTGCTCTCCCCTGCCAGTCTGATTATCCACAACTTCCCTCCCCTGCCAAAACCTGCTCCCTCTGCTAGTACTTGCCTCCTCCACACGAGGCAGTGGAGACAACGGAACTGGCCTCCTCCACACTGCACAGAGCCATGGGACCCTCAGGCCTCACCGCATGGAGCGGCCACTGGGCCCTGCCTCTGCTGTGGGCATGGCCATCTTGTGGTGACATCATGGGAGGGCATGATGCCACCTAGGCTTTTATTATATAGAATATATATATAACTACTCACAAAAATATCAATGAATAAAATGTTTAATTCAATGTATCCTTTTTAACATATTTATTCTCTGAATAAAACTTTGGGAGGTTACAAAATTGTTTCTCGTGTATTGAAAGAGCATATACAATTATTTTTCTTATGATTTCTTAAACAATATGTGCTAATTTTTGAACAATCAGCATTTATCAACATTAATAGTGTGTTTTTCTGAAAGCAAAATACAAACCTATAAACTAAGATTTATAAAATGTTAGTTGTTTATCCCTCATTATTTCACTGAAATTCTAATATAGAACATTTAGGACATCAATTTTTTTTATTTTGTAAATTACAAATTTAAAACCCTTTTTGTAAATTTTATATTTATAGACTATAATTAAAAAATAATTTTTACTTTGTTGTATTTTATTTAAAACATGATTTGTAGTTATATCTAGAATATAACATGTATGATGTATTTGTAAGCTTTTTTAATTTCTGGCTTTTATAAATGGAGAGATTAATTTAAATAAAAAAATGACATTGCCTCCTAATTTATGAAGTTGACTCTTAAAATTAATTTTCATAAGTAAAAATGCATATGAATATGCTAAGTAAATGTAAAGAAAAAATTAGATATATACTAAAGAGAAAAATATTGCTTGCAATTTTAATTTTTATTGGTAGTGTTAATTTAATTGTTAGAGTACATGATAGCACCTTTTCCTGGTTAAGATATTCACATGCCTGTCCATAAAATAGAACATGCTCATATCTGATAATTATTTCAAAACCACCTATTAGATATTCAAGTGTTGACACTGAAAGGTGATAGGAAGAATCTGAGTATTGTTTAAATATGTATGCAAGTCTAAGCATGTATTTACTGAATTATTTGAAAGGTAAAAATATATAAAAGTTGGATAATACCAGAAATATAAGAAGAATCTCAGTAGTGTATAAAAAATGTTTACAAATTCAAGATGCAAAGTTAAAAAAATCTTTAGAGGAAAATGTAACCCTTTGATAATGTGACTACACATTAAAGAAAATAATGATTGAAAATAAGAGAAAATTATGTAATGTTAATCAAGTGGAAATTCCACACACAAATAATGGACACACTATAATTGAAATGTAAGATTACCATGTAAGAAAAGAAAATTTTAATTTTGAGCATTATATTCTCTTACTTAGGCAAATATTCATAATATTTTATATTTTTTACATTTAAAATAGGCTTTTATTTTTTTATTTTTTAAATAAATTAATGCCACCTTTTAATTAGAGAAGACATTAAGTTGGGATATAATGGCATTGTAGAACCTGGTGCATTTGAAATCCTGAAAGCTACAATCTTTGAGCTCTGCTGTCTTAAACATGAGATGGTGACTGCTGAGGAAAGGCAATGGTCCAAACAATCCACAATGTACAAACGCTACATGTGACCCTGGGATTTCTGCTCAGCACTGTGGCATCTGGAAGTCTAGCTTCATCAGTGGCAGGCAGAGAAGTAGGATCAGCAGAAACCGTGGGTAATTGACAACGTGGACCAGAGTTGTCCATCTTCTCCATGCTTTATACCAGAACAGGCAATTATGAAACCAAGCTCTTCCAAGGAAGGAACCCTGAGAAAAGCCTCCCAATTCTTAAGAAAGTTTTCTGTGAAGAGGCTTATAACAGCTCATAACCCAGGGTTGCCACCCCCAGCACAGTCAGATGAGGGTCCAGTGGCTCTCTTGTGTTGCTCTTCTCCACAGAGTGATTCAGGGAAGTTTATGAATCAGCAACTCCAGCTCTTAGATCTGCTCACAGTGCTGATGCGGTTGTATGCCAGCACTCTTGGAGTCAGAGAATGGGTAAGTGTGTCATTTGATCAGACAGTTGCCAGGCCTGGCAGGAAACAGTCATTTCCCAGGGTCATGGCATCCCAGCATCTGCTCCTCAGCTTTGCAGATCCAGAAAATGGAATGTGTCAGTGATTAATCCCTAAGGATTCATGAGAGGCTGGTGCATTGTGGATTGTTTGGCACAGCTTCCAGGACATTTTTCTCTTTTCCAACCCAGTTCTCTATGAGGTGGGGCACTGACCCAAAATTCACCATGTTGGTCCTCCCTTCAGTAGACACACAGTTTGCCTGGAGGTGGAAGACATTTACAAATTCTTGGCCAAAGCGACAGAGGTATGACTCAGATTGAAGATCTCCCTAGCTACAACCCTCCACAATTTTACAATTTATCTGGAATGTGCAGAGCATCTGCTCCCCAGGCCGGGAGGCAGTTTTATAACCATGAATGTGCTCCTGGTCTTTTAGTCTTCATTTTGGTGTTGATCTTTCCCATCAATTACAGATAAAGAAACTGAAGAGGTCTTTCCAAAGCCAGCAACCCCTATTTTCAAAGGGGTTATTCTACAATAGGCTTTTAAAATATAGTTAATCACTTTAATCACCACTATCAAGTCTTATGAACAAATTTGCTGACTGATCTTCATGAAACCAAAGTGCTATGTTTGGTTCCAATTTGTTGTCTCCCAAAATTTGGAGAATGAGTTCAATGATAAAGACAATAAGCAGAAACAAAGTTCATTGAGAGAAGGATGGATTCCTTACAGCAGGCAGGGAGGGGACCCAAAGTTGGTTGCTGGTGAAGCTTCTTTGTCTCAGGTTCCACAGTCCCATGCCCTGAGAAGGCTAAATTCTATTTTGTAAAACTACTGTTTGAAATTCTCTGCTATTTAGATAGTCCCTTATTCTGTAAAGTCAACTCTACAATTTTTAGACAGCCCCTTATTCTGAGAAAATAACTACTTTCTAGCCTGCTTGAATAATAAGGAAGATAAACTTAGCTGTCTGACCTTGTAGGCCAGAGACTAGATAATCTCATGTCATGCCAGATGTATTTTTAATTGGATAGAACTGTGTTGTTTTCAAAGCCACAAGCTTCCAGCTAGATAACTACTAAGCACACATAGGGCTGGCTCTTTAATAAAAAATAAAAAAAAATTCTGGCTGAAACTGGTTTGGCTCAGTGGATAGAGTGTCGGCCTGTGGACTGAAAGGTCCTGGGTTCGATTCCGGTTAAGGGCATGTACCTTGGTTGCGGGCACATCCCCAGTGGGGGGTGTGCAAGAAGCAGCTGGTCGATGTTTCTCTCTCATTGACGTTTCTAACACTCTATCCCTCTCAATTCCTCTGTGTAAAATCAATAAAAAAAAAAAAAAAATATATATATATATATATATATATATATATATATATATATATATATATAAAGTAAAGAAAAATTCTGCTTGTTGCTTGCTTAGAATTTGAAAGACTTTTTCTCTGAGCCCCCTGGTGTAATGCTATTGAATAAAGAGGGAGTATGCTAATTGATCCTCAGGCTGTCACAAAGATGGCAGCACACACAGCCAATAAGGAGGAAATATGCTAATTAACTGCCCCACCCTCAAAGATGGCAGGACCCACAGCCACAAGATGGTGGCACCCAATCTTCTCAGCCTTGTTGGGGCCTTGCTGAACACCTGCCTCTGGAGTCCTCCAGTTTCCTCAGCCACCCAGCCTCCCAGGGCCGACCGAGGTTCAGGTAACTAGGGCCAGCCGAGGTTTGCGCTGCCAGCAGTGGCAGCAGCAGAGGTGTGATGGGGCTTTGCCTACCCCTGATCACTGGGTCACCTCCCACCCCTGAGAACTCCCAGACTGTGAGAGGGAGCAGACTGGGCTGAGGGACCCCCCACTCCAGTGCATAGATTTTCATGCCCTGGGTCTCTAGTAATAATAATAAAGTGGAACTCCATCTCTTTAAGCATTGCTTGGTTCTTCTCTGGTCTTCTGCACCAGCCCCTGAAGCCAGCCTAGAAAAGATGCAGCTGTGGTTCCAGGAGAGCCAAAAGCAGGCCAGTGTCCAGAGCTTCTTTTCCTGGTTGCAAATGGGTGTACTACACATCCAAGCTAATTAAAGTCCATTATTTCATGTGTGGAGTCCCACATGGCCATAAGTCACATGGATGCAGGGGAGCATGTCCCCTGCCATAGGACAGTCAGGAACCCAGCACATCAGAGAGAGAAGAGAATGCGCTTCTTTGTCTGGGGGTAGATATATGTTTTTCTAGCTCCTGATTGGTTCTTTCAAATAATTCTGCCTTAACAACATCCATACATTTTAAAGCTCATGGCTTCCTCGGCTTTCTTTCTGCCCAGTTGGTTGCCCTGGCAACTCCCACCTCATCTCCCTCTCCTCCCCCACCCCACCAAAGGTTGCCTTAGCAACTCCTGCCAGCTGGGTTCAGTCATATTGTCTTTCTCTGTGATTTTTCATGGAACAGGGCAGAGTCAACAAGCTGTATCCTGTCTACATCTGCAAGATTCTGTTATGCTTGGACTTTCCAGTTCCACACACACCCATGGTCCCATCCCTGACTACCTGGCCCTCTTCTATCTCCTCACTTTTTGAACTTATAAAACTTGTATTTAGTTATGGACATCAATGTGTTGTTGCCTTCTCAATAATAACTATATTATTAAAAAATATATATATATATTTCCAAATTGGATTTGCATATAATTTCCATGCATATAATTTCTTCAAAATTTTAGCAATGAAGCTTATTAGGTTGAGCAAGAAACTTTTATCTAATTCCAGATTTATTCACTTTCACATTGTATTTTAAATGATGCAAATAAAATCTCATTTCATGCATATTTAGCAAAGAGACAAGAGGAAATAAAACATAGGCTTCATCCAAATAACATACTTTGTGGAAAAATTATTCCAGTAATAATACTGCCTATGACAACTTGTTATATTCAAATAAAGATTAGTATACCCGAAGGAACTAATTTTAAAAGAAAAAGGAAGGGGGTAAGGAACCTGAAGAAGCATTTATTGAACACCAAAATACACCAGGTACTTTAGATATACATTCATATTTAATGCTCAGTTTAACTTAAACAGCTGAAATCATATTCATTTTAAAGTTAAGAAAAACTAGGCCTATTAACTACACTTCTTAATGTCCTACTTCTTTTCATTTGATACTTCTTTAACATTTTAGAGATATTGTATAAATGAAGATTAAGCTCCCTGAGTCCTAAAATGTTTCTCAATCTGGCATAGTTCTATAGCTGATTTTTAAAAAAATAAAATATCTATCTTTTGGTTCATCAGTTTATAATGTTCTTTATTATCCATAAATGAGTGAGGTCATGTGGTGTTTCTCTTTCATTGATTGGCTTATTTCACTCAGCATGATGCTCTCCAATTCCATCCAGGTTGCTGCAAATGATAAGAATTCCTTCTTTTTTATGGCAGCATAGTATTCTATTGTGTAGATGTACTATGGTTTTTTGATCCAATCATCTGCTGACGGGCACCTAGGCTGTTTCCAAATTCTGGCTATTGTATATTGTGCTGCTATGAGCATAGGGGTGCATATATCCTTTCTGATTGGTGTTTCTAGTCTCTAAAGATAGATATAGAGACAGTAAAGCAACAAGCAGACTGTCAAATTACAGCAGGTAGGGTAGGGAGATCTGGGGGAGATAATAGATCAACAGAAGGACTTGTATACATGCATATAAGTACAACCAATGGACATAAAACTCTGGGGAGGGAGGGTATGTATGGGGGGGCAATGTTAAAATATGTACACAGATAATAATTTAATAAAATAAATAAAAATAAATTAAAAAATAAATTAAAATAATAAACTGATTTTATAAATTAAAGAGGAGTACAAACTTCAAATGCTCTCTAGCTCCATCATGGTCACTTCCTAACAATTTTTATTTTCTGTACTTATAATCCCTTTAGTTGTTACCAATACTATTCACAAATATTCAATTTCTCCTGATTCTGGACATATGGTTTGATTGCACTTCTCAAAGCCTTTGAAATCAGAAAGACTTTCCTGAAGTTTATAAGTCACATGCTGTAGAGTAGCTCCTGCCCATGTTTTATTGTTTCAAAATGTTTAAATAACTCTCTTTGGATCACCATTACTAGTTGTTTATTTTAAGGTTTGTGTTTCACCACAGATTTCTATAATAATTTTTGGCTAGTTTCAAAAATGAACTCAAAAGAAAAAATAGATGTCAAAATCAAAACTTATTTGTAGATAGTTCTTATTTGGGAATGTTCTTATCCTGTATACCTCCATCAATATAGATCACCAACAATTGATTGTCTGACTATATATTCTCATGGTTTGAGCTTAGTTATTTTCAATGAAGTCTAAACTATAAATATATTTATTTGAAAAGGCCACAGACAAAATAAGGTGTTAGAAAGAATATGTAAAGCTAATAGATAAGATCTGAGATAAAGAAAGTAAATCACATTTGAATGGATTCAGTTTGTAAATTTATCTTTCTGCTCAAGGACAATATAGATGTTGTTTTTCTTCATCTCCAAAACCACATCTGCAACTTTATGCAGCTAATAGGCACTGCCTTCCCAGCTCGGCTTCATTGTCACAGCAGTGAAAGGAAAGGCTTTGCAGACAGCCTTTTAGTGCCCTCTATTGATGTTTTCAGTCATTCACATAGTTTCAGAAAAAGAAACCAGAATGATTTTTTTAAATGTCTCTGAACGAATTTTCTGTAGAGGAAATGGCAATAATTTTACTAATTTCAGATATGCATTTCACTCCTGAACATATGTTTAAACATATTACTATAACACTTGATTTTCTTTCATCAACTATATATGTCCTTAACTGAAAGAACTTTAACATACACACAAACACACACACACACACACACACACACACACAAACACACACAGTTAATGTGATTGAAAAATGCAAACTCCTTATGAAACTTAGCAGTTTAGTGCACAAACAATAGGATGTCTGAATACATAGGTAAATAGCTGGGGATATTCTAGATACTGTTTGCAGCCTGTAACACAGACACTAACTAAATCTTTCACTATGATGTTCTGTAATTATTTTATGGTATCTAACTAAACCCTGTAAAGAGTTATACCCCTAAACTGTATTGGAACATCACTTTGTCACATTGATCATTAGTCATCCTTAGCAGTTTTTGTGTGTTTTTTCTTTTTCTTTCAGAGTTTCATGCTTCAAAAATTTAAATTTGAAATGTTTATTTCACCTATAAAATAGCATTACATTATTTTAAATGTGTGTGATGCTTTAATATAAAAATAACTATTTAAAATAAGGTTGACTTCATTTTTTTTATTGATTTTTTACAGAGAGAAAATAGAGGGATAGAAAGTTAGAAATATCAATGAGAGATAATCAGTCATCAGCTGCCTCTTACACACCTCCTACTGGGGATGTACCCTCAACCAAGGTACATGCACTTGACCAGAATCGAACCCGGGACCCCTCAGTCCGCAGGCCGATGCTCTATCCACGGAGCCAAACCGGTTTTGGCTGGCTTCATTTTATAATGATAAACTCTGAAGATGAAATGTGAATTGATTTTAAAATAATGAACTAATAGGCTTGGAAAACGTACTTATTTTATTTGTATTTTATTCTTTACCCTACCCCAAACTTTTTTCTCTTTCCCTTTATCCCAGCTGAAATCTCTTAAACCATTAATGATAGTTTGGAGAGAATGAAATTTAACTTTATTAAGAACTTAGCCATTGTGTAGGAGGTGAACAATAATTCCCACAATGCAATAAGGCAAATAGAAATAAGTATGAGAAAGGACAGAATAGACACATTTCTAATATCTACCGTCATTTTTCCCTTTTTATCATTTTATATTATACTTATTGTGATAATACAGAGCACTATAAATATTCAGTTTAAGTGTACCAAAACAAAAGCAAAACCAAGAGCCAAATACAAATTACATAAAAATATCTTTATTGATTTGCAAGATTATAAAGACTCAACTCTCTAACCATATTTACAAATGTAATAATTATGTAGAGTGGTTTCTCAGTAAAATTGCTTTCTAAATAGTTACTTTTATTTATTTATTATTGACTACTAATTTGACTCCTGACTCTATGTATATATCTGGATGTCCTTAATTGAAACTGTATTATGGCCAAAGTAATTTGTTCAAAGTTTATGTTTTATTTATAACTTGAGGCCCAGGGCACGAAATTCATGCACAGGGGCATATGTGTCCCTTAGCCCATCCTGCACCCTCTCCAATCTGGGACCCCTCAAGGGATGTCCCACTGCCCATTTAGGCCTGATCCTGGTGAGGTCGGACATCCCTCTCATAATCCAGGACTGCTGGCTCCCAACTGCTCACCTGCCTGAGTGGCCAGATTATTATGTGTTCAAATATCATAATAATCTGGCCACTCAGTGTATATATTAAATATGAAAAGAGCTTAATTATTTAATGAATGCCATCATTATTCATTTGGTAAGATAAAATACATATAATTTAATTCATTTTCACAGTATTTCCTTCAGTTATGCTACATGAACTAATATAATCAATTTAAAATGCTATACACAGACAAAAAAATAACCTACCTGTAGAAAATGTAATTTCTTTAAGTAAGTCTTCATTCTAAAGAAATGTGTGTTAAAATTGTTTATAAACTATCTGAATAAGAGTAAGTGAATTCAGTCAGCAAGGACCGATGTACCTGAAAGCAGAGGCTGTTTACCCTCAGATGTTGTTTGACAAAGCATTAAAATTGTTGAGATTTCTCTTCTGCTCTTTATAAGTCATCTTGTAGTGAAGCTTACTTGAGATGTATGATAAGTCAATCAAGAAAATGTAGATTTATTTTGGGGATATATAAACTCTTTATGTAAATCTATAAGCTAGTGAAACTATGCTTATATAGTAGAAAGAATGCAGTGGATCTAAGTATGACTACCTTCACTTCTCCTATTCATTCCTGAATCCTTTTTTCCGTTATTTGAAATTTTTGTTAGTAAATCTGTTTATTCAAGGGTGTTATTTTATAGACTACATAATTACTAGCTAGTCTATAAAAAAATTGGCTTATGAGAGCATGACTTTTGGAATGTTGAGGACAAATTAGTGACATGAATGTTGAATTTCCACATAAAAAAAGTTGTGGGTGTAAATTCTCCTAGAAAGAAGAATGGAGAAAAAAAAGACACTTTAATACTTTAATGTGATTATTTGTGATATTTGATTATTATAACAACAGTATTTATATATTTCTTTAACTTTAATATCAATCTACCACATTTATCAAAGTAAATGAAGAAAACTATTTCTTCCCATCAGTGAATTTCAGTCATTTCTTGTAGAACTTAAATTAATCACATTAGACAATATTTTTTTTTCTCTACAAAAAAAGCAATTTCATATGACCCAGTTTACCACTATCAATTCATTCATTTATTAAAAAGATTGTTCTACTGGTATTGCTCATTATTCTTGTCATGGTAGAAAGGAACTTTAAAATAAAATATTGGGCTACTAACAACTGTCTTATTTGTAAGAGAGGATAATGGAAATTAATGCCTCCTTAAACTGAATTGCTCTGCTGTTTTTTACATTTTGGAAACTTATTAAGCTTCTTTCTCTGTAAGCTATTTCAATAACTACCAGTAATTGAAGGTGTAACTGATGTATTTTCTTTTTTGTTCTTCTTGTCTTTGTATCAAAGGCATGTACACAAAATTTTAGAATAAATAAGCAACTGTAAATACATAACTGTAAATATAAAACTGTAAATGTTTGCCAAAACCTGTTTGGCTCAGTGGATAGAGCGTCGGCCTATGGACTGGAGGGTCCTGGTGATTCCGGTCGGGGGCATGTACTTGGTTGCGGGCATATCCCCAGTAGGGGGTGTGCAGGAGGCAGCTAATCGATGATTCTCTCTCATCAATGTTTCTGACTCTCTATCCCTCTCTCTTCCTCCCTATAAAAAAACAATAAAATATATTAAAAAATAATAAATAAATAAATAAAACTGTAAATGTTTAATCATTTACAAATAATTTTTCTCCCTGTAACTTTCTCTTTGTACCCTTAATAAAAATGAAGTTTGGTGTGCATCAAGTGATGGATGGGTAAAATGTGCTATATCCATACAAAGGGATATTACTCAGTATTAAAAAGATATAAAGTACTGATAATGTTACAACATGCATGGGCCTAGAAACATTATGCCACATCAAAGAAGCAGGTTACAAATGAGCACATAGTGTATAATTGCATTTACATGAAATATCCAGATTATGAAAATCTATAGAGACAGAGTATATTGGTGGCTGCTTATTAAGGGGAGCATGTTAAGAGATAAAAGTAACATGTTTTTTAAAAGACTAATAGTTAAATCATTTGAAGGCAAGATAAGCTAAAGAAGGACACATAGACTTCAATATATCATAATAAACTGTGTGGCAAATTACTGAATTTCTAAATTAAGAGACTAATCATAGAATAGAGAAGAAATACGTTGTGTGAATTATTAGGAATTAGCAATTGGTAGATGTGATAATCAATAAAAAGATACAGTCAAGGTTGACCTGGAAGTTTTAGTACTAATAACAAAGAGGATAGTGGGGCTACAGACTTAAATTTGATGTTGATAGTGGTGTGCATAAGTATATATATATATATATATATATATATATATATATATATATATATATATATATTGTGTGTGTGTGTGTGTGTGTATGTGCGTGCATGTGAGCATATGTATATGTATGACAGAGGAGGGAAGAAGATAGAGAAGAAAATGATGGAGAGAGCTAGGATAGCACATGAAAATGGAAGGCTCCACATAAACATATAGAGATAGAAGTAATTCACAGAAATAGCAGAGTTGAAGTTAGGATATTTGATTATGTTTTCCAGGCATGAAAAAGAAGGTAGCTGAGAATTCATTCTTTAAAAGTTCTCCTATTGATGATATAATGAAGGAATTAGATGATCCAGTAAATAATTCTGAGGGAATAGTCAGAAATGCAGGAAATATTCTAGGCTACCATAGTGTGTATGTCAAAAGGATAACTGAAACAGACTCAAGAAGTGGAGCTTCCAGAGCTGCAAGACCCAGCTCTGTATTTCATGCTATGAGTCCTTACACATTATCTTTTCCACTCCTTCCTTTTGAGATATTCTGATAAAGATATCACCATGGTTTCTGGTCACTTTCTCAGCTAAGAAAATGTTTGCGAACGAAGAGAATGATGATGACTGAAAATGGTGCTAAGGTTGTTGGAGATACAATCTACAAATAGCACAGGATGATGGGGAAAACCCTTCCCTTTGTTCCAGCTCAGCTGGTCTAAATATGTGTCCATAAGCAACTCCTCTAGCTTATCTCTACCTCCCTTTCTTTATCTTTAAGTTATGGCCTTTGAACTTGTTCTATAAGATGAAGCTCAGGACTTATAATCTTTCCATATTAAAATAAAAGGTTCCAGTCCACTCCCTTTCCATGCCTCTGATTCTAGGGAAGGGGGTGAGGGAGTGTGGGGAAAGATTGGACAAAGAGCTAATAACTATGGACAAGGACAGTGAGGGGGCGAAGGCCTGGGGTGGGTGGGGACGGGGTGGAGAGGAGCTATGGGAGAAAAAAGAGGAACATCTGTAATAATCTGAACAATAAAGCTAAAAAAAGAGTTTTCAAAACAGAAAGACAAGTTTTTCAGGGAAGGTATAGACACGAGCATTAGCAACATTAAGAGTCTGGGATCATTTTAGATTCAGCCTACCACGAGCTGAACTACTGTAAAGAGTATTTTAAGACTGGTTGGCAGCTTTCACTGACTTGGTTCCAAATTTCTTTCAATGTTAGTATTTTTAAGTTAAATTTTTATTGAAATATTTTGAACACCAAAACGCTTGCTTGTGATCATTTACAAGATACAGTTCAAAGTAACTCCTGCCCAGTAGGGTCATTTGCAAGCAGAAAGACTAAAAAATGTGAGCATGCCACGTTACTTTCATTTATTTACTCATTCGTTTAACAACTACATGCTATCTACCATGCCAGGAAAATGCTATATAACAAAACTATACTGGAGGGAAAAACAATTGAAAGTGCCTGACCTTATGAATCTGAAATATAATGGGAGATAATCATATGAGTCAAATGTTTAATTACATTTAGACATTTATAGATAAAGCTATTAGAGCCCTTTTCTTCTTTTTTATTTTCTAAATTTCACAGGTTCAGATACACCACGGGATCTAAATTGTGTTTAAAACATAGTGCTAATACAGAGTGAAATCACACCTGAGTTTGGTTAGTTTGAGATTTTAATGCTTTTTATCAACATTCAGTGTTGAGATATAACACTGTATTATAGTATCTGCTTATTGCACTTGGTTAACCAACAACAAAACAAGCTGTGTTAGATAATATTTACTCCCTGCAGGTTTGAGACTAACTGTTTTTTGATGGGCTATGACTCATAGATTAAAAGTATAGCAACATCAAATAGCTTTGAGGCTCATATAAAATATCATCAAAATTCATAGTAAGCATAGCAGGAGAGACCACAGATATTTTAAACTCATTGTCAAGGAAGTATTTCCATCTTTCATGAAATTGAAAAGGGAACAGATTAAGCAAAATCTCTTTCTATCTACTTTATTTCTTTTAAGCTTACAGCATATATGGGGAGGAGAGAAACCTTCAGACACATAGAAGTGTGAATTGCTAATAGTTATTCAGCAGACATGCTACATACTTTGTTGACTTATAACTTAGTAAATTTCAGAGTATGTTATTTCTTATCATCATTGCTTGTGTTGACTTTTTTCTTGGCCAATTTTCAAGGTGCATTTCTAGTGGCATAGATATAACTTGCCTGCCTGAACATTTTTGTGGTGTGTTTGACAGAAACTTTTGTCTTCTAAAGCAAGGTAAATAATTGTGGAGAAATTGAAACCTACTTCCATGCTCATTACTACTCAAATTATGGACTAAATGGATGCCCTAGGTCTTTCAATTGATCCTATTTTTAATACAAGGTACCTATATTATTTTTAAAGTTTAATGATTTGGGATTTCATTTACACCAAATAATGAGAGCCTATGCATAACTACAAATTGTATCATGGGTGTTGTCATGCACTATTGCACTTGGTAGATAATTTGTTCAATCTTTAAAGAGAGCTTCTTAGAAATAACTGACATTGAGGATGCCAGTAAACATTGATGTCATGCATCTACCAGCTGCAAAATCATTACTAGGTAAAACTCCTACCGTGAGCAGCCCTCCCCTCCTTATTGCATCTCCATCACTGCTGGTCACTGCCGCCTCACCCTTTTCCTGTTGCCATCCCCTCTCTCTGCCTGCTGGCACTCACCTTGGCTGGCCTGGCATTGCCTGTTCACCGGCCCTGCTTCCCACTGACTGGTAGCTCCGCTGTTTGGTAGATTTGCATATTACACTTTTATTATATAGAATGTTATTTCAGGTCTGCTACAAATAATTGTGAGGAAGAAGAATTAACTTGTCCTATATATCTTCAAGGGTACAAACAAGACCTATGGGCACATGATTAAAAAAAAAAAAAAAAAAAATTCAGATTTTAAATAATAGAAAAATTTCTAAAGATTTATCTGGCCAAAGGGAGAAAAGTCTTTTTCTACAGCCAGTATTTTCCTTATTCCAGAAATGCTCAAATATATGCTGGACAGCCACTTGGTAGCAATGCTGTACCAAGAATATAGGCTTCTATTAGCAAGAATATTCTGCCAGATGACTTTATTAAAAAAAATCTTTATTGTTGAAAGTATTACATATTCTCATTTTTTCTCCTCATTGACCTCTTCTAGCTCATCCCCACCCCTCACACCAGGCCTTTCTCATCCTATTGTAAGTGTCCATAGGTTATGCATATATTCATACAAGTTCTTTGGTTGATCTCTCCCCATTCACTCAGAGACATAGAAGAATGCCAGATGACTTTAAAGGTATTTTATAGCCTTAGTTTCTATTCATGTTTCCACATAAAAAATTTCTCCAGGCCAAATTCTACAATAGTTCTACAGTACTGGGAGAGGCTAAATAAAACATTATGGCATAGACAAATGCAAAAAAAAAAAAAAAAAAAAAAAGAATCCCCTACACTATAATTGATAATATTTAGTTCCCTTTCTTTATATTCCATAACAAAATATTCAGTGGCAGGAAATAGTACTGGAAAAGCAGCTATTAATTTGTCTTCTGGATTATTCTTGCAATAAAAATCAGTGCATCTTCAGCATATTCTTTATTTTTACTTAGATGTTATTTCTGTTCCTTTTCTTTTTCCATTTCTTTTCAAAAGTACCGAAATACTTTTTTTTTAAGATTCATGTCTGTGAAACTGCAATTTTATCAGCTAAAATGCAACCAATTTCACAGTTAATAGTACACTAATTAACATTTCAGTATTTTAAACATATTCTTAGAACATTTCTTAATACTGCAGTGAGGCCAGGAAATTAGGCAAGTACTTGGCTGTTCAGTGAACTATTAATCTCTCTCCTTGAAGTATAAACATCCTGAAAAATGGAGCCTGAAGCTTCACATGTAAAAATGTGGAAGAAATGTTATGTTTCTGGGAATGGAAAGAGCAATGTAAGTATGAAGGAGGTAAAGCATCTTTTGAAAAAACCCTCTCCTGAGGATATGTTTTCATTGATTTGAGAGAGAGGAAGGAAAAAAGAAACATCCACGTGAGAGAAAAACATCAATTAGCTGTCTCCCATACACACCCTGTCCGGGAAGCGAACCTAAAACCTAGGTCTTGCCCTGACCAGAAATGGAACTCACAGCTTTTTTATATACTGGATGATACTCCAGTCAACTGAGCCATCTAGCCAGGACAGGCAAGCATCCATTTTTAAATACAATCCAATTTTATAAAATTGCACTTGGCAAAATACAAAAGATACTAAGCTTGTCATTAACCTTTATATTTGGGGTTCCAGAATTTGCTCATCAGAATGAAACTTCAATATTCTTGTCTTCAGTTTCAGTATCTTAAAAAATGTAATATTTATTTCAACTATGAAAACAGAATTTACTATAAAAATATAAATAAATACTATGAGTGTATAGTGATTTTACATAAAATTAATTTTAGGAATTATATTTCCTTCAAAGAAAAATATTACAGGTTGGGAATATCTCACAAAACTTGTGAAACTGAAAAGGAAGTTTTGGTGGGAACCATTAACACAAAAAATTAATGATGTATAAAAATATATAACTTTCCAAGCTTTCAGAGTCTAAAGAATTATCTAATTTTGAAACCATGAAATAATAAATTTTAATTAAATATTCTAAATTTAGTACCAGTAAACTGTTTTCATTAAAGTCATGATAAACCTTTGGAAAGAGTCCTTGACATATGATTTAAAAATATTACAATCAAACAGTAAGGCCATAAGAACTATATCTGAAGAATAGAATCTTCATATATTATTCTTATTTTGTAGAAAAATCAAAGAATTTTATATAAAAAATTGGCCCTTGGAGAAAATTGTAGCAAGCCAATTCCATTCTATATTTAGAAAGGTGAATTCCAAATCGATAACTAATCTGAATAGAAGCAATAGAAAGTATTAAATCATAAAAAACAATGCATAATTGAGCATTTCTATATCTCCAATGAGTCTAAACTTTTTAAAAATATTCTACCTGATTAATAAAATGTGCTTTTTTAAAACCAAGAAATTAAACAATAGAGTCATTGTTACATAAGTACATATCCCCTCAAAATATGTAACATTTTCTAATGTTCTAAGCAATGTTATTATATAGACAAATAGGTTTGTTTCTTAATTTTCTTATTTTATAGTCAGATACAGATATATTTGTGTCCAATAAACAATTCCAGTGGAGCTTTATCCACATAAATCAAAGCCCATCTGGAAGCATCTTTGAAAAAAAAAATGTTTTATCTACGATTCCAGCTACATATAGAAGATAGTTATTTCATATTTCACAGAATCTTAAAAACCCATATATGAAGTTTCTTTTTTTCTATGAAATAATAGACATAAATTTAAAAAAATCACCCTTTGGTTTATGCAAAACTTACTCTCCATTAGTAGGAAAAATTTTATGATTCACAAGTTTAATCAAAATTAAATTCTTCTTTGAAGTTAGTACATAACTGAAATATCTACATGAGACAAAGTTGATAAATCACATTGTTCCTGGGTATTTTATACTTTACATTATATACTGACACATCCATGGGTTAAATTTATTCTGACCTGTGATTACTGCCTTTATCTAAGCCAATCACCCTCAGCCTCACATCAACTGAGACCCCAGGCATCTATCTATAATAATCTTATCTAATAAAAAAGTAATATGCAAATTAACCATCATTACACTCAAGCCACGCCCACCAGCCAATCAGAATGAGTATGCAAATTAAACCCAACCAAGATGGCTGCAGCCACAGAGAGCAGTTGAGAGGCCTGGGTTTCCCCAGCAACAGAAGCCAAGCTTTCCACACATCCTGGGTGGCCCAAGCCTCCACTCAAGGATATAAAGTTTAAATTATAGAAGATTCATAAAACCACACAGAAATGAGGGCAGCTGGAGTGAGCAGGAGGCTTGGTTCTGCTCCAGGCTACAAAGTTTCAATTGTAGAAGGTAAATAAATTCAAGATACCAGGGCCTCCACTTGGGTCACCAGGGGGTGTGGCTGGCCTGCAAACCACCACAGGCCCCTCGCCCAGGCTATTCCATACCCCAAGGGATCCCCCATCCTGATCCAGGACACCCTTCAAGGCAAACCAGCTGCCCTCCACCTGTTAACCAGGCCTCTATCCAATCTAATAAAAGAGTAATATGCAGATTGACCATCACCCCAACACACAATAATTGCCCCCATTTGATGAAAGATCCTACCCCTATGTGGATACAAGATGGCCACCACAAGATGGCCAGCAGAAGAGGCAGTTGGGAGGCACCAAGCTGCAAGGGAGGGCAGTTGGAGGCAATCAACCCTGAAGGGGAGGGCAGTTAGGGGTGGCCAGGCAAGTAGAGGAGGGAAGTTGGGGGCAAACAGGCTGGCAGGAGAGCAGTTAGACATCAATCAGGCTGGCCTGGGAGTGGTTATGGGAGATCAGGCTGGCAGGCAGAAGTGGTTAGGGGCAATCAGGAAGTCAGGCAGGTGAGCAGTTGGGAGCCTGTAGTCCTGGATTGTGAGAGGGATGTCTGACTGCCCATTTATTTATGTCCCCAGATTGGAGAGGGTGCAGGCTGGGCTGAGAGACCCCCTCCCATGCTGTGCATGAATTTCTTGCACCAGGCCTCTAGTAAAAGCATAATATGCTAATTAGATCAGACGATCTTCCAGACAAAGCCAAGGCTGCAAGGGAAGCCTGGATCCTGGGTGCCAGGGGAAGCCAGTTCAGCAGCTAAGGGAAGAAAGGCCTACTCTTGCAGGAATTTCATGCATCAGGCCTCTAGTATATATATAAAAACCTGAACAACCAAATGATTGAATGACCAGAATGACTGGTTGACTGGTCGCTATGACATGCACTGACCACCAGGGTACAGATGTTCAATGCAGGAGCTTCCTCCTGGTGGTCAGTGAACTCGCACAGCAGGAGCACCACTAAGCTGACTGACCCATCCCAGCAGCCAACCAGCCTGGAGACAGCCACTCACTCCCTCAGTAGTCCTGCAGGTCTAATCTCTGAAGAATGGACCAGGCACTGACAGATCAGCACCACTGGCATGACCCCACAGTGCTACTGGCCTCCTGGAAGTTGGCCTCGAGCACCCTGAATGCTTCCCTTCTCTAGACATTCTGCAAGAAATAAAGGGTATAAAAGTGGCTGCCAGGTGGCTCCCAACAACCGGTGCGAACATCAGCAGGACAGATCCGGATCTTGGACAGGCAAAAGAGCATCTCACAATCCACCAGGAGGGCCAATCATATCACATCCTGGGCCCCCCCCTACCTCCCTCAGAATCCCACCTGTGCACAAATTTGTGCAACAGGTTTCTAGTAATTATATAATTAAGAATTTTATGTGAAACATTAAAACATCATTTCCAAATTCCAAAAACATATTTCTGCACTCTGCCTTGTCATTCTGGCACTGGAGTCTACAAGAGCTATCTTCTTTGTCAGTTGGCTCTCTTTTATGGTCGGCCAGTACAGGGCACCGGGTGAGATTAGATTTTCTCCCTCCTCATGTATTCTGTTATTTCCAGAGCAAAAATGCTTCTCCCTGACAACAATGGTCTATCCCAGGGTCCAGCTCCTTTCCTTCCTACAGAGCCAGTGTCCTGCTGTCCTTAACTCCCCCGCTGGGCAGTGCTGCCACTTAGAGGCCTAATTCTTAGCTCTGGTGGTCCCTTTCTCCAATCTCCAGAGACAGCCACGCAGAACTCCTTTCCTGCAGTCTGATTCTCAACTCTATAGGGTCTATTAGTCTCTAGACTTTTAGTTTCCAATAATGCAACCTCAATTCCTTTGTTCTCCCAGACCTGCGGGAATTGCTGTTTTTTTTCAGTTATTAACACTGTAAATTCAGTTTTCCCTTCTGGTCTTAAGTTTTCCATCTTCTGCCTCACACATTCCTATTAATATATTCTCTTAATTGAAATAACTAGTGTGGTTTCTTTCTCTTTTGCTGAATCCCAAGCAATAAGATAAAATACCTTTAGGTGTGAGTCAGATTAATACCTATATACTCCACCACAGTGAAAGCCAAACTTTGCAAAAAGTAGAAAGTCATGTGGTTAGACATAAGTTAGTCGTGAGACACTTTCATAAAACCTTTCATATAAATGAAGATTAATATTCTTAGATAGCTTCAACTTTTTTCTGTTTAAAAGGACTATCTGCTTTCTTACTTTGCCCTCTCTTCTTTGGGAAGCATTGTGCAAATTATTTCAAAAATGGCAGTAGCTTGTTTATTAATATTTTATGGAGAAAACTAACACTTGTCAAGTTAATGATTTTTAAGATCTTAACATTTAGGATTACATGCAAAAATACAATCATTTTTAAGTCTAGTTTAACATTGAAAAAGTTTTTTCTTATATATTAAGGTAAGTAAAGGCAAGTGTCCTGTGAAATTTTTGAAAAGTTTAATTCAAACCATAATTGTAATGGAGCCCAGCATTTTCCTGATTATACTCACTTGAGCTTCAAATAAGCCACAGATTGAATTAGAAAGAATTCAGCAATTCCAATCAAGGTTTTTCCATTTAATAACAAGAAGATATTATTCAGTGTGAATGATGACACTCAACAGTAATCACCTGCTAAGTTTGAGGCAACAATCCTTGCCTTAATAATTAAAGACACACTAAACAAACAACAACAAAAACATTTCAGTGCCTGCCCTGCATTTTTACTATGATAGACAATAAAGATAAAAAAATAAATATTTTTTGCCAATGAGAAGTTTTTGTCAGGACAAAAACACAAATGTATAAAAGACAACAATATTATAGTAAAGATTGTAATAACAATGGTTATCAAAAGCTTAATACATTAGTTTCATAGTTGACAAAATGTCTCTTTTTATATATAACTAATCTTTCAAATATTATTCTGAATAAAAATGAATATATGGAATTTACATAAAACAGAAACTTAATATTGAACAAATAAAACTACACCATCCAAATACAGATTTTATTCATCCACTTATAAGTTCCAAAATAAAGTAAATCTTAGCATCTGGAAATGTAAATATGATTTTAAGTTAAGAATAAAACAAATGATATTCTTAAAGAACAGTGGCTGTCTTTAGGTAGAGAGAGGGGATTTTCATTGGGGAAATTACTGAAAGTTCTTTGTAATTTGGGAAATATGCTCTTTCGGGACAAAGGCAAAAGGATATTGCCAGTATTTATAATTATTTGCACACACACACACACACACACACACACACACACACATAAGAGTGTATAATATATATATTAATATATATATATATATTATACAAGATATAAAAAGAAAAATCAAGTTTTTATTATATTCCCTGCACAAATGTGGAACAGAATTGTTTCACAGCAAAACCAAGGCCTTTATACTAAGGCTTTTATGATCTATTCAAGTTTTGAAATATATACTCAAGTCAAACTCCAGACATCTTCTTCAGAAAATAAAAGGGAGTATCCATACAACTGTCATCTGATTTCTCAACAGAAACTATGCAGGCCAGAAGGGAGTGGCAAGAAATACACAAAGTGATGAACAGCAAGCACCTACAACCAAGATTACTCTACCCAGCAAAGCTATCATTTAGAATTAAAGGTCAGATAAAGAGCTTCACAGACAAGAAAAAACTGAAGGAGTTCATCAGCACCAAACCAATGTTATATGAAATGCTGAATGGTACTCTCTAAGAAGAGGAGGAAAAAGATAAAGATAAAAACAACAAAGGGACAACATATACATATCTATCAACAAGTGAATCTAAAAATCAAGTGAATAAAAAATCTGAAGAACAAAATAAACTAGTGAATATAATAGAATCAAGGGCATGGAAAGGGATTGGACTGACAATTCTTGGGGGGAAAGGGGAGTGGGGTTCCAGGAAGAGATTAGACAAAAATCTTACACACCTATCAATGAGGACAATGAGGGGTGGTAAGAGCATGGGGTGGGGTGGCAACCCGGTGGAGGGGAGCTGTGGGGGGGGGGGGGGGGGAAGAACAACTGTAATAACCTGAACAAGAAGGGTTTATTTAAAAATATTAAAAAATGGCCAAAACCGGTTTGGCTCAGTGGTAGAGCGTCGGTCTGTGGACTGAAAGGTCCCAGGTTCGATTCTGGTCAAGGGCATGTACATTGGTTGTGGGCACATCCCCAGTAGGGGGTGTG
This sequence comes from Pipistrellus hanaki, assembly GCF_964339955.1. NCBI lineage: Eukaryota > Metazoa > Chordata > Mammalia > Chiroptera > Vespertilionidae > Pipistrellus > Pipistrellus hanaki. The sequence continues at coordinate 86,700,307 of NC_140504.1, forward strand.
CAAGAGGCAGCTGGCCGATGTTTCTCTCTCAATGACGTTTCTAGCTCTCTATCCCTCTCTCCTCCTCTCCTCCTCTCTGTAAAAAATCAATTATATATATATATATATATATATTAAAAATGCAAAGGAGAGTATATGTACTGAGAAAACATTAATGGCATTTGATTGCAAAGCTCAGGTAGAACTGCTAGAAATAATTTTAATATGATGTTAATATAAGCATAATTTTTTGTGTACAAGTTAATCTATGCTTTAAAATGTATATTGCTTCATAAAATATGAGTTAAGTGTATTATATGTTTCAGATGTCAGAAAGAGCAGTGATTTATATTTTAGCAATGCTGCTATTAAGTTATTCGACTTGGTATTGTTTGGCTGAAAAAACAAAAAATAACACTGCTTTCTGAAGGCAATTATAGACTATATTACAATAGATATGCTGTTGTTCTTCCCTTTTATAAAACAATGCAGAAAAGTGAGGACACAGCTTATCTAAATTGTGAAACTATGTTCTTGGCAAAGGTCTATACTTTTTTGCATTTGATAGTGAAAATTTTAATCCATGTGACCCACTTAATTTATTAACATGTTAGAAAAATATTCCTGGCCCAGCCAACTTGGCTCAGTGGTTGAGCGTTGACATATGAACCAGGTCAAATTTGATTCCTAGGTAGGGCAAATGCCTGGGTTATGGGTTTGATCTCCAGTATGGGGCTTGCAGGAGGCAGCCAGTCAATGAATTCTTTCTTCATTGATGTTTCTATTTCTCCTTCTCTCTTTCTCTCAAATAAATAAAAATATATTCTTTAAAATGTTTCTGAAGAAAACAATTAAAGCTTTGGCTTAAATATCTGCACAATGTATTCTAATTCATAAGTGGTTGCAATCAAGGAAATAATAATAATATAAAGCCAATGCATGTTGTAAAGAGTTTAAAGTGTTCCAGTTTCACTTGATTAGGTGAAATTGAGCATAGCAATAGTCAATTATGAAAACGGTGCAACCAAACTGCCTCTTCCCGAGTTATTGAAGACTCAGCCATGCAGTTTATCGAGAAAAGTCAGCATAGTGATTTGAATGGATATAAATTACTTGCAAATCTTCTGTGTGTGTGTGTGTGTGTGTGTGTGTGTGTGTGTGTGTATCACACTCACTATATTTCAGGGCTTTAGAAAAACATTCATATTACTTCTCAACCCTCTAAATTTTGTCTCAATCATAACATTTATTTGTAGGGAAAAGTAATTGAATTGATTTAAACAGTGTTGTGTTTCAGGGAATAAGGATGTCTAAGGAGAGAAAGAGAGAGAAAGAGAAAGAGAGATGGGGGGATAACAAGTCAGTGGAGTTGTCAGAACAAACACATAATTTATTAACTTTGCTATATTATATGGGTAGGGTCTCTGGGACCCCAAAGCAATTACAATAGTAACATCAAAGATCACTGATCACAGATAATCATAATAAATATAACAATAATAAAATAGTTTAAAATGTTGCTAGAATTACCAAAATGTAGCACAGATACACAAAGTCAGCAAATACTGTTAAAAAAAAATGGTACCAATAGATTTTCTTGACACAAGATTGCCATAAACTTTTAAAATACAGTGTCTTTGAAGCACAATAAAGTGAAGCATGTAAGATGAGGCATGACTACACTAAAGATATATGCAAATACACATCCACATGCATGTATTGGGTCGGCAACTAAGTAATTGCGGATTTTTAAAAGAAAATCAAAGACAATTTTTTCATGGAACTAAATAACTTTATTCTGTAATGTATTGCCCATTTTGATCAATGACCTTTTGCCATCTTTCAGGCAGCATCATAATCCCACGTTCAAAAAACTTCTGGTTTTTATTAGCAAAAAACTGAATCAGGTACGATTTGACATCATCATCATTATTGAAATTTTTACCATTCAAGGAGTTTTGTAAAGATCGAAACAAAAAGTAATCAGATGGTGCAAGGTCAGGACTATATGGTGGATGTGGCAAAACATCCCAACCAAGCTCCATTAATTTTTGCCGAGTGACCAAAGATGTGTGTGGCCTTGCATTGTCATGATGGAATACAACACCTTTTCGATTTGTCAATTCGGGCCGCTTTTCTTCAACTGCATTGTTTAATTTCGTTAGTTGTTCAATGTAGACATCAGAATTGATCGTTCGGTTGGGTGGTAAGAGTTCAAAGTAGACAATTCCTTTGTAATCCCACCAAACTGATAACAAAACCTTCTTTTGATGAATATCAGCTTTTGATGTTGTTTGAGTTGGTTCACCTGGCCTGCTCCACGATCTTTTCCGCTTGATATTGTTGTAAACAACCCATTTTTCATCGCCAGTTATCAGTCGTTTTAAAAATGGATCATTTTCATTACGTTTCTTTAGCAAATTGCAGCTGCTAATGCGTTGCGTTAACTGTGATTCTTTCAGTTCGTGAGGAACCCATGTATCGAGTTTTTGAACATAGCCAAGTTGTTTTAAGTGATTTTCAATGCATGTATGTGATACATGAAGCTTCTCTGCAATCTCACGTGTTGTACTGTGACAGTCCGAATTGATTATTGCTTTGATTAGGGCGTCATCAACTTCAACTGGACGACCAGAGCGTTTTTCATCTTTGAGTGAAAAATCACCAGAACAAAATTTGGCAAACCAATTTTGACACTGCCGTTCTTTTAAGGCTTCGTCACCATAAACAGCACATAACTTTTTATGAGCTTGCGATGCGTTTTCCCTTTGCGGAAATAAAAAAGCAAAATATGACGAAAATGTTCCTTTTGATTTTCCATTTTTCAACGAATGCCAAACGAAAACTACAAAACAGATCAAAAAACTTTTTTTACTGATTAACAGCTGAATAGCCAACTATCAAATAACAAAATGTGTTTTACATTTGTACTACGTCTGCAAACCTAAAAATTCAACTGAAGCCATATATGTGTGAAACCCGCAATTACTTAGCTGCCGACCCAATATATGTGATATATATGTACACACATACTCCTGCCATATGCACATACACACATACATTTATACACCTATACTGCATGATAGTTCAATATCAAGTCATCAAGAAAAAAACCAAAGTGCTAATCATTATCAGAGAAATGCATGTGGGGGAAGATTGCCTAAAATATATGACAACAGAGTTCATTATAAATTAATGGCATGATAGGAAAATGGGATAACATCTTCAGAGTTCTGAGAGGAGATAATGTTGAGCATAGACTGCTAAATCTAAAGAAAAGAAATACAGTCCTCATTGTAATATGAAGACAAAATGATGGTACTTTTATAGAAACTAGTAATCAAAGATAATGTGATCTGCAATCCTTATTTGGAAGAATTATTAGAAAATATTCTCTAGCAAAAAGAGAAAAGTGACCAAATTCATAAAAAGCTATTGTGAAGGAAAAAACCATTGAAACCTGTAAAGAATTTTTGTGAGTTTATTTGAGCCAAACTGTGGACATATGCCGGGAAGCAGAATCTCAACGGATTGAGATAATGCTCCGGAGAATGGCAGGTTACATTTCTATTTATACACTGAAATCAAAGGAAGGACATAGGTGGGTTACATGAAATTCATTGGTGATGAATTAAGGAGGCAGGAGAAAGCAAAGTGGTGGGAAACCCCTGGGATTGGATAAAAAGTAAAATGATGGATGTGTACTTAGGTGAGTACAGGAACAATTAAAGAATTTGAGGCATTTGTCCTGGATCCCACCACATTTGGTTGTGCCCCAGGGGCTCCAGAAAAAGGGAAGTTACAAGTTACCCAGACATCTCATAGATATGCTATCTTAGAGGCAGGAAGGCAAATGGGCTCAGAAAAGGAGATCTAAGTTGATCTTTGTCAGGTGAAACATTGGCCCAGGACATGAATACCCACTATAAGCTGTTTGTAGTTAGACATTTAATTTTCAAACCATCTTTTGTGGTTATTTTAGGTCTCTGAGTTTGCAAAACTGCCATGCAGGCCTCCCCTGAGCTTGTCAGGTTAGCATGTGGCTCTTTTCCTTTACAATATCTATTGATCATCTTCTCAAATGCAGTATTAGAATGCAAAATTCCTTCAAAGTTCATAATTTTTCAAAATGATGTGAAAAAATCTTGAACTGGAAGTTTTCAGAACATTTTACTAACTTGGTCTCTATATTTCTAGGAGTATAAATTGCCTTATTAACAAATTTAAATTAAATTTTCTGCTATCAAGGTCACATGCTCTTTCATAAATAGGATTGTGTTCATTCTACATCATTGTATCTAAATTAATGATTTTTTCTTAGTACTAAATATTAAAAAGTGTAAAAGGAAACATATTAAGAAGTAGAAATTCACATTCTAAATAAGATATTTCTTAACATCTGAATAATAAGCCATCAGTGTACAGCAGGCAACATTTAATAATATAGGGTTTGCTTTTTTCTTGTTCTGGAACATATTCATGAAATAGTTTCACACCTATTTATATTGCATTGGGAACCAATATCACACAATGGTTGTGGCATTGTTTTAGTGATAGGCATATCTGAGTTTAACTCAAATTTCACCTTGGGAAAGTGATCTAACCTTATTGAGTTCAATGCCTTCTACTCAGAAAGTTATTTCCTGAGCATCAACTCTAATATATATTGCCAATCTTATACCAATTTCACTATACTTTACCCTACTTCATTTTTCCGGTTAATAATTATCATTACCAGACACTTTAATACATACTTATCATGTTATTTTATTCTGTCTTCCTCCTAGAATGTAAATTCCATAGCGTCATGGACATTTTTTTTTTTTTTTTTTTACTCATTTCTGTGTTGTAGTGTAACCCCCATCTTACAAAGGACACCTAAAAGAAAAGTCGAATTATGGAGTCATTTATTAAAAAACAGCGGCTGATGAGGGGCAGAAGTGCTCCATAATAGATGAAATAGAGAAGGCAGGAGACCTGGATGGCAGGACACAGGCTTTATTGAAGATAAGAGTATCCCGGCCGAGGGCTGCTTCCAGAGAGAGGGCGAAAGAGCGAGGGCCGGGGGGGCCCATTTACTTTTAAGGGAAGGATAGGGGAAGGGGCTTAGGGCACTCAGCACATGCTGATTGGTGATTAGGGACCTAGAGACTTAGGACTGGGAGCTTAGGGTATTTGGCAGCTGCTGATTGGTGGTTCAGTGCTCAGGAATGTCTGGCCACAGGTGGGGTTTACATCTGTCCATCAAATGGAGGAAGGATCTATCACTCTAGACCTCACAGCCCCAAACAGTTTGCCACATCTGGCTTATATTGGCAGAATATCACAAAAGTATCAATTACATCTTTGGGTCTGGAATGAGAAACCTGTTTCTCGATTTTACAGAAGTGAAACTGAGCAAGTTAGTTATCTAAAGAATCACTGAGTAGACAGAAACACATTATCTGGGGCCACCAGGACAATTTAGAATAATTGTGCTGTCCAGATTCTGGGATCACTGAGTCAACCAGAATGCATTATCTGTAGCAATTTAGGATAACTTGTACTCTTCTAATTCTGGGACCACTGAGTCAACCAAAACTCAGTTTTCTGTAGCTACTGAGACAATTTAGGATAATTGAACTGTCTTGGGTTCCAGAGGAATGTGCTTTGATAACCAGTAAGAGCACAATCAATGGGACATTAGAACCATTATCAATGGAGTATTGGGATAGCATACATAAGTTCAGAAAATCAAAACAACTTCCTGTTGTTTTAGCAAACATTTAAGTACAGAACCCAAGCAGCAGTTTCTAGTACCATACTTCATCTGTATGCCAGGAACAATCAGTGGCTGAAGAATAGCAATCACTACTAATTATTTAGTAAAAGAATGAATGAATGCATGGATATATATAAACAGCCTTAAAAAGGGTTTTGAGAAATTGTTTCCACCTGTTCTTAATTAGAAATTACATCTGCAACAAGCACACAATGTTGATAATTTCTTATTTTAGCACTTTAAGACTAATCCTCCAGGCAGTAACACAGTACATTTGAAGGTAATATTACATGTTTTAGCTAATATGACCTCATGACACAGGGTATGGGGTAGAGATTATAATATACTTTACTTTATAGAAACAAAAAGGTAAAATAAGTGTGTGTGTGTGTGTGTGTGTGTGTGTGTGTGTGTGTATGTGTGTGTGTTTGTATAGATAGATACAAGCATTGATAAATGTATAGAGATTTAGAAAGAGTTGGGCCAGAACAGAATACTAGGACTCTTGGTTTCTTTTAACATTGCTTAATTTGTGAAAATAGAAATATTAAGTTTATCCAGGCAGCAGCTGAAGTCAAAGTATGAAGGGCATTATCTTAATTATACCACTGGTCTGACCTGTAGAGACAACTAGTGACTGGAGTCATATGAGCTGTTGGTTATGCCATTTCCCAAGCCATCTGTGTACTAATGAGGTGATGATGCCAGGACCAGGCTAATGGCAATCAGAGTTCTGCAAGTAATAGCACTTTGGAATGATCTTTTGGATAGAGCTATTCACAGAATATACAAATTGCAAAATAATTAATTAGCTTTCTCAAATTTTCCTTTCTTCCTCTCTAATCCTTTAGCATCATTGTTCCCTCTTGAATACATACACTTGCATTTCCTTTCCCCAAAAACAACTCTGGAAGAAAATTATCTTTAGGGGTCTGAATCATTGAAGGATTTTATATTATTATTTGTGTGTGTGTGTGTGTGTGTGTGTGTGTGTGTGTTTGCACAAATGACACCAACAGGGCAAATACTCGAAAGGAACTGCTTTGAAGCAGCATGTCAGAAAACTTAGGGTGAATGCATTTGATAATGAAAGATTTTCTAATTTAAAAATCATTTGCTAAATTGACAGTCTCTAGGAGGTTTGCTATTATTGCTGATCTTCTCTCCATTGTCTTACTTTTGTTTTGTTTTTTTAGTGATTAGCCTTGTTTTGTAAATTTAAAGGTAAAAGTCTGTAAGTTCCTCATGCTTCTAGTATTGAGGAGAGGGAAGAAAGGTTTTTAAATATTGGATTCCTGCACAAAAACAAGAGACTTGTTCTGTCTAGAATCCTAATATAAATTCCAGAAACCTAAAAATTATCATAAAATAATAATGTTATTACAATAAATTTATGACCAATATTTAATCCCATGTTAAATAGAATCAAAAGAATAGAAAGTATTGGATAGAAAGACTATAAGCAATAGTATTTAACCTGTAGTCCATTAAATATATTGAATAGAACCTCATAATAATTAGTCATTTCATGTAAAGGAAATTATTTTAAATTTTAATTCAATTTTCAAAGTTCAAATTAATTTTTTACTGAAACGAATAATTTCATACTGATCTCTAATAGCAATGATAGCATAAAATAACATTTTGCAGTAAGCCATGGGAACTTTTCCAGGCCATGAAAGAAATATTTAACAAAGAGCATTGACTGAAAGAAATACAAAAATTAACCTATTTTGGAAGCAAAATTGTTTACATGTAAAATTATTTGTAAAATCATGCCCTCTCTTTTGCAATTTAAGTCATAACATACAATTGAAGCAGGAATTTTAGGGGCATATAGGCAGCCTTAGGGATTTTTTAGAACTGGGGTCCAAGGAAAAAAATGCAGGGCTGCAGACTGGGAGAAGGTACATTTCCATAACACAAGGAAGCCAGGTGCAGTCACATCCCCCCTAAGACAAAGGAGCAGCAACAGGCATAGAAAGGTCTATATTTACAAAATAAGGAGAAGGAAGCCCTTCATTCAGATGGAAAAGAAGAAAGCACAGAGGAATGGAAGGGCTATGAGGAAAGAGGGACTCAGGAATCAAAATTCGGAGGGGAATAGTGACCAATCAGAGGGGATATCAGGACACAGGAACTGCAGCCTATATAATCCATGGAAACAGGAACTCAGTGGGACCTTTTCCCCCTCCCCACTTGGGAGTCCATTCTGTGGGACTCTTCCCTCTCCCCAGGTGGGAGTCCGTACTTGTTCTTCAATAGATCTCCACCTTTGCTATACCACTTTCTGTCCTTGCATTCGTTCTTTGATTCCAGTGGACAAAGATCTGGGTCCCAGTCCAAGAATTTGGTATCAGAATCAGGCAAATGTTTGATATCCATAGCTTTTGAAAAATTCAGCAACTTATATTTAATGTGATCTTTCATTCAAACTAAAATATTTATCTCTGTAACTTTCCCCTAGAGTGTGCCCACACCCTCTTCCAATTTTTTCTGGTATTAGCAATTGTTTTTATCAGCCACCATCAAAATATGATGCATTTCTTGTTAATTTTTTCCCCTTTAATACTGCTATTTCAGCCTTACTCCATGGATCCTAAAGTTAAAAGGTACTTTGCAATAAATTTGATTCATAAAGTGGTATGACACTTTGAAATGTGAATGTTCTAATTTTTAAGTAACTTAATTTTCTTGTACTGGATTATATGTAAATTACTCTTCAGAATGTAGTACTTTAATGTCACACATTGACAGAGATTTGAGAAATATACTTTAAACTATCCTTGGTAGCTTTTCTAAATTAAAATAATTACATTCTTTTATTCAAATCTATTATGGTACACCAAATATAGAAAAATTTATATTCTATATTTGGAGATATTAGTCTAATTTTTCAAGTTTATTTTAGAGTTTATGGTTTATAATAAAAATTAAATTTTAAGCAATAGTTCATATGTTCTTGTAAAAAAAAGTCATATACTATTTCATGCAAGGATATTCCATACTATTCCATGCAAGAATATATGTGTACTATAACCTTGATTTTCTAGTTACTGTTTCACTTTTAAACATTCTCAGTCTACCATTATCTCACTCAACATTGTCTACATTAAGGAAACCATTGCCATACTATAGCATTAGACGTTATTCTGTCATAATGAATATGATTGTCAGCATTAATAATAACCTCATCAAATGCAGAAAGGTCTCATTAGCATATTGCCTTTTTATTAATATAGATAAGATATGACATACTGCCATAACTATAACATATCTACCAGTATTACTCTATGAGGGTACATACTTCATGCAATAGGAAGGCATCTAATACATTACACTGTATATGTTGTAAGTAGAAGGAAATACTGTATTTATAGCAATAATATACACCCCGTGACTTCTCTTCCTGATCTGAAAATGGTTCCCCAGTTCTTTGAATATTTTCTGGCCCCTAATGTATTTTTTGTCATTCAGTGTAACTTTATTTATTGCACATGATTTGAGGTCTTCAATTTCTAACCACCAAAGATTCAAAGAACTATTTTTACCATGAAGTTTAACATTAACATCAGTGAATTCATGTATTTATGTGTTTTTATTGTAAGCATCTGAATTATTCACATTGTCATAGATCCTGAACTCATAAGTGTGGACCATGCACAGGCTGGCAGCAAGCCTGGAAGCCACTCTGCAAGCAAACAGATAAGGAGAAAAGTCATAGCATAACATTTAATGACCAAACTGAGTCACTTAAGAATGTTATATATATTGACTTCTTAATTCATATAGTATTGGGAACTGCTTGGTTGGTGATAGGGTTGACCTGGTTTCAGGAGGATTAGTCCTGAAATAATTAAGGAAAGGGGGGCTCAATCTTCCTTCTTGGTTGCTTGTTCCTCCCCAGCACCTTCATCTTTCTTCTCATCCTCAGCTTCTTGGGCATCTTCTCCTTTGCCTTCACCTCATTCTTCTTCCTCCTTTGCATCCTCAAATTCTTCCTTGGCACCTTCTTCCTCTTCCTCTCCTTCCTTTTCTTCAGCCTCTTCCTTCTCATTCTCCTCTTGAGCTTCTCCTTCAGAGGGGGGGTTCATCCTTAGCTTCCTCGGCTTTTGCAGCCTCAATGGTCTCCTCCACCTTGATCTGCTCCTCCTGGACATGGCTGGTGTATTAAGAAGGAAGGAGTGAGCAGACATCAAGTAAACCACTGTAGGCAGATGGACCAAAGATCTGGGATCTGGGTGTAGCCACAGGCTATGCTTCCCACGCTGTTGAAACTGAGCTGGGTCTCCTCACCTTCCAAGAGTTTCCTGTAAGCTGCAATGTCAACGACCAAAACTATTTTCACATTGAATTGGTCCCGATATTCTTTTAAATATCCTGCCATTTCACTCTTTGTAGTTCTCAACCCATTTTCTAATTTGTTGATTGTGTCCTGCATAGCACTAATGTGGGAGTTCTGCTTATCCTCCAGCTCTTGCAGTTGCTTTCCCAGCGCTTTGTTCATGCCCCAGCTTGCTTCCATCTCCAGGGTCTTGGCCTTGAGCAGTCGCTGGCAGGCACTGCATAGGTGTTCTGGGCAGTGCTCTCAATCAGCATGGTAAAGCAGCTCTTGAACCATTCTTCGGCATTCTGCATGTTCTCGGCAGCCACCTTCTCATACTGGGCATGGATGTCTTTGAGCACAGTGGAGAGGTTGGACTTGGAGAACACATCCATCTCCACGGAGATCTGAGCATACTGGACATGCACCTTCTTCAGAAAGGCAATTTTGTCGATCAGGTTTTCAATGCATCTTTCCAGCTCTGTGTTAGCAAGAGCCACCTCATCTACACCTTTGCTCACCTCCATCAGCCAGCCCTCTGCATTCTCATGGTTCAACATCTCTTCCTGGTAGCTCCCTGCAGGTTGTACGCAGCCACTTCAGAGCCCCGGTGCCTCCTAAATGCCCACTTCCTTCTCCTCTCCAGAGACAGAGTGCAGTGGGGCTGAGCATAGGCATCACATTTTCATTAAAATGTTCAACCCAGGCCTGCTCCATCAGTGTCCTCAGGTTACCTGGGGGCAGTGATCCCGGAGATCCTGGCCACCCCTGCCTCCGGAATGCACAGGCAACGTCGTGCACTGTCCATGCTGCCAGCCAGGTCCTGATCACACCCTGGACCCCACAGGCAGTGTCAGGCACTGTCCATGCCACTTGCCAGGTCCCAATCGCCCCCTGGACCCTGAGGGCAGCATCAGGTGCTGTCCATGCCACTTGCCAGGTTCCAATCGCCCCCTGGGCCCCCTGAGCAGCGTCAGGTGCTGCCTGCTGGAACTGCCCAGTCCCGATGGAAGCCTGGACTCCACTGGGCCTCCTCAGGCACTATCTGCCAGGCCAGCCCAGTCCCTATCGCCACCTAGACTTCATGGGTGACATCAGGCGCTGTCCATGCAGTCTGCCTGGTCCCCATCACCCCTGAGCCCTGTGGGCAGCATCAGGTGCTGTCCATGCCACCATGCTTGGTCCCGATGGCTTTCTGGTCCCTGGGGAGCTATTCATGCCACCTGCCAGGTCTCTATTACCGCCTGGACCCCATGGACATCTTCAGGTGCTGCCTGCAGAGCCTGCCAGATCACTATCACCACCTGGACCTTGTGGGTGACATCAGGCACTGCCCACCAGATCTGCTAGGTCCATGGCGGCCTGGACTCGGTGGGCTAAGTCAGTCACTGCCTGCCCTGCCCGCATATGCAAATTTACCCACCATCTTAGTTGGGTTCATTTGCGTATCACTTCTGATCGGCTGTGGGCATAATGAAGGTATGGCCAATTAGCATCTTTCCCTTTTATTAGTGTGTGTATAGATAGATAGATAGATAGATAGATAGATAGATAGAGAGAGAGGCCTGGTGCACAAAATTTGTGCACTTGGGGGATCCCTCAGCCTGACCTGTACCCTCTTGCAGTCCTGGAGCCCTTGGGAGATGTCCAACTGATGCCTTAGCACTGCTGCAGATACAGGAGAGGCTCCCGCCACAGGCGCTGCACTGACCAGCTGTGAGCCTGGCTTCTAGCTGAGTAGCACTTCCCCTGTGGGATTGCACTGACCACCACGGGGAAGCTCCTGCATTGAGCATCTGCCCCTCATGGTCAGTTTGCATCATAGTGACTGGACCTTCCACCATTCTTCAATTTGCATATTAGCTTTTTATCATATAGGATTAAAGAGAGGTCCAAAGACACTGCCTAACTCTCTTAGATTGCAGGCATAGTCCTTCCTTTTATTGTCCTTTATTTTATCACTAGATGCCCTGTGCACAAAATTCATGCACAGGGGAGGGAGTCCTCTCAGCCCAGCCTGGACCTCTCCATCTGGGACCCCTTGGAGGATGTCCAACTGCCCCTCCCACAAAGTCTGGTTGCTCCTCTCTGGCCCCCCCCCTCCCCCTTTGCTGGCCTGATTGCCCCATGCAGCCTGCTGGTAAGTTGTTTGGTCATCCTTCGCTAACCCCCCTGCTAGCCTAGTCAACCCATGCAGCCAGCTGTTTGTTTGTTATTGTGAAAACATCATGACCAATTTGAATATTACCATTTTATTAGTATAGATGCTTTTCAGATTTTGCTTTTTTTTTTTTTTTTTTTTTTTTTTTTAACAAATTGAAAAATTGTGGCAACCCTGTGTTGAGTATGTCTTTTGGAAGCACTTTTCTAATAGCATTTGCTCACTTTTTGTCTCCATGTTACATTTTGGTTATCCCTGAATATTTCAGACTTTTTTATTAGTGTGATCACATCAAGTAATATGACTGTTATCTTCTCAACACATACATGCTAGTAAAACAAATTATAATAATAAAAAATTTGGGGAAATTATAAAATCTGTAGGAAAGATAAAAATTTTGTTTTATTGGCATAATTGGACAACATTTAATTATGTTTATTTTTTATATTAAAAAAATTCCACTATTTGATATCTCTGAGTCATACATCCCCTTGCCAATAGTTTACCATTATTTCAGCTGCTGGATCACTCACTTATCTTATTTTGAAATCAATACATTATCTTCACTGCTATCCAATTGATTCTTATTCAAAATACTTTAATCCAGAGTCCATGATTATTTTATAAAATTTTCACAGCATCAGATCAGAAGATTGGGTCTAATGGATTTTAAAATATAAATAAAGCAAAATGAACTGGTAGTGAATTAATACATGAAAATGGGAAAACACATCCATCATTACAAAGGAAAAATTGTTTTAAGTGTGTCTAAATAATATTTTAGGCAATTTTTCAGTAAATGTGATGTTTTATTGACTTATTATATTTTCTAATTTGAAGTAAATAAAATACCTGAGAGTAAATTATAACCCCTGAAAATGAAATTATGAAAGAAAGTTTTCATATCTTTGCAACTTATTCCATAACATTTGTGTTGCTTTAGTAAAAGCACTTTGTACAGCTGGGGAGAAGATTAGGAAAAATAGAAAAAATAAATATCAATTAGCTTGATAATAATCCTTTGTTTTATTTTCACAAACTACTCAGTAAAATAAATAATCTAAGGTGCTGATTGCAGTGAAAAATTAAAAATTCTTTAAAAATTAATTTAATACTCATTTAATAAAACTCAGTTCTTTGCTATTTCATTCATGTATCATTGTGCTTACATCATCTTTGCTTACTATTGTGTAAATAAAGCACAATTAATAATCCACACCCAATTCCTCAGCTTGCTCCTCTCACATTTATCAACACCAAGTCTTGATTTTGAAAAATTTATTACGTCTATAAATTAAATATTGTTATTTGTATATTACATAGAATATTATATATATGCACCATGGTACAAGGATGCATTTTTACAGTATTTATTACTTTAAAAAATGATAGAGAAATAAAATCTAAAATAATCTACAAATCAACAGCAGAGGGCACTCATTTCCTGCTATGAAGAAAAGCTGAAACAGTCCTACATACATTTTTCCATTATTGTGTATTGTTTGTCAGTTTACTTAGAAAAGAACATGCACTTTGCCCACCAAAAGCAGATTGAACTGAGAAATACTTGAAATTGAATCAGTTATGAAAGAAAATTAGAGAAAATAGATGTAGAAAAATCTGTCTTCCTATGTATAGCTCTCTCAATCTATCATCTACAAGTTATCTGCCAATCATTTTTATCTATATGTATAGCTATGTACTTTAAACCAGTTACTTACATTTATAACAATTAATATTTACCTTCTGTGTATAATTATTGTTAACAGTCTTTGTAATTATGTAGCATAATAGAAATAAATGAATTTTTTAATTTTAAAAATTACATTTATCTATTCAACACAGATAAAGCTGTGTGTGTGTATCCATGCATGTGTATGAGATAGAAAGGCAGAGAGAATTTTGAAGATGTAAATAATTTTTGATGTAAAAACTATTATTGGATTTTTCTTAAAGCATACTTTAAAGAGTAGAATAGAACCTTAAACTAAAATAAAGATTTTTAATATAATAGGAAGTTTGATAAGGATTTGCACATTTATTTTAGCTTTAAATAACTGCTTTTGGTCAATATTACATTTTATTTTTTTATTCATCTAATAAAGAACAAGAGTGAATGTTATTGATCTGTCAATCATAAGGCTTATATTATGTGAATCATTTCAGTCTCTTAGGGTTTTGGAATTTGCTGTTATCTTTTTGTAATGAAACTGTGCTTTAATGGGTGAGTGCAGAGAATATTATTTTAATAAATATTTAATAAAAACATGTTTACTTATAAAATTTGAGAGTGATATATTCATATATAAGAGATAAGAGTACTTAATATTCTTTGATTACAACAGATCTCATGAAAAAATAAATGAATATATAAGTTCAGCACACTTCATCAGTTTTAGCAACAATGGGTAAGCCATCTTTTAATACTTCTATGTTTCATGTTGATTTTTCAGTAAAGAAAATAAGTTCACCATTAGGGATAGTCATACATAATATGTAATTGGAAATATGTTGGAGAGGGTTTTCTTTTAAAGTTTAACATTTAAATTAAAAGTGTTATAGATAAAATATTTAATATAGAACATTTTGATTTCTAAGGAATTAAATTACTACAAAGACATCTACAGAACAACAAAAATTGGCTTTAATTGAAAATTTATTTAAGACATTTTTAAAGATTTTGAAATTAATATTTGAATTTAATTCTATGGGAAAAATAGAGAAGCAAAATATATACAAAGTTAGGTATTAATAGTTAAATATTTAGTTAATATTGTGTACTAAAATTCTTTTCTGCTCATTCCCACTGATTTTTTGATACATTGAGTATTTCAACTTTTAAAAAATCATTTATGACTAATGTGTGTCATAGTTCTCAATTATTATTATGATAATTGCATTTATGATTTTTCTTTGCTTAAAATTAAAATATGAATGATTAAGTGACTTTGTCAGTATTAAATATATATCAATAATTTTGATGCAAACATCTGAAGCATTCAGAAGATTTAATTATATAGCTAATTCATTCTATCTACAATGATAAAAATGTTGCTGATGAGTCAATCAAAACATCTGTGGAAATACTTTTTTAGAAGAAAATATGTGATTTACTATTTCGATTTTTTTCCTGTTATAACTAGAGATGTGTTAATAAAATAAAAAAATGATTTATATTGGTGATGAAATATAGTTATTTTTATTTTAAAATGTTGGTAACAACACTGAATGTATAGCTCACAATGCTGCTGTCAGAGGAATATTTTATCTTATGATAAATAAGAAGTTAACACATTCTGAATAAAAATTAATAAATTATGTACTTTAGTTCTGCTCACAAAATCCTTTTTACTTATTAAACTTAACCTAAAGTATCTGATAAATGTATTATTATTTCTCATAATAAACAATGGAAAGAATTAAGATATCAACCTGTTTTCTCAAAATTTAGTTTTTAACTTGTCATTATACAGAAAAGTTGTTTTCTGTATATTAGCATTAAGACATACATTAAGACATGTATTTAAGTAGAATATGAGTTTAATTTAGTAAGTAAAAAAGACAAACACAACTATGATGCTTTCTTCAAAAATTTTAAACATTTTTGTTTTCAAATTGATAAATCTTATTTCTGTATACTTCACTCTATATTTTCTGTAGAGTTCTATGTCTCTAAATACCTTTCCTTGTTATTATTATCTAGCCCCATGTTTCCAGAACTATTATTTTAGACATATTATATTAAAATTCTCTGAACAGTGTCATAGGTTTAGCATGAAAGTGTATTTAATAGTCATAATAATTTTGATAAAATAGTGATATTATTTTTTTTGTTCAAAGATATTATCTTTTTCATTACTTGATTTTTTTTTGTTTTACTCTTTTCTCTACCTAAAAGAAAGTTGATTTTAATCATAGAGGTTTTGACAATGGTTTACAATTCAAAATGATTCGATTTAAATTGTCAGCAGTCTTACCAATCAATGCAGATGGGACACGATTGATCCGGTTATTGCAATCAGTAGAGATTTTGAACAAAGCATCAGCTGTGCCACAATCTATTTGGCCCCAGAAACTGCATGTTTTTTCTAGATCCTACCTTTTAGGAGGAGAGGTGTTGGATTGAATACAAATTCACAAAAAAGTCATTTAATCAATAGAGCAGAAGGCAATGAATGACAAGTAAACCTACGGGGACAGAGCAAGCCAACCGCTTTTTATGGTAGGAAACATGGGACAAAAAATTAAAAGATTGTAATAAAAACAATTCTATCTCAGAATAAAATTACTTATTTAATTAGAAAAAGAATTACAAAGTCCAAATAAAGATAGGATATGGTAAGAACTAACAATGCGAAGTATTTGATGAATAGGTGTAGATTTTTAGTTTCATGTTTAGCTCTGTATCTTATCACCCTTTTTCTCTTCCAGGTTTTTCTGTTTCTGTTAAGAGCTCAGTCACAGAATGAAAACTTGAATCACATTCAATTTATTCTTTCTTTTGTCTCTCCCATTCAATTAATCTGTCACCAGATTCTCATCTACTATATTTACCACTACCCCCTAAGATACATTATATTAAGAACTTTTCACACAGTATCTCATTTCATTCTTTAAAGTCTATGAGATAATTCTTGGTCTCAGATGAGAAAAATAAAAGGTAAAGTGCACACAGAGGATAAATAAAAAGCAAGGCCCTGAATGCCAGCCACATGCTTCTAGGATGGTGCTAAGTATTATGCGATACCACTGCATACTTAAGGAATTCTATCAAAGCAATTCTCTTCCACCTATTTGTGCTTCTCTCCATTCTTCTTTTTTTTTTCTTCCCATTTTGAAGTTATTTCTCTATCTCTAGTTTTATTCTTGTAATTCATCTTAGTAAATGCTGTTGGAATAATCTTTCTATATCTTATTTCTGTAAACACACAGACACACACAACATTTTAAGAAGTGTCCTTCCATATTTAGTGAAGTGCAAATGTGCTTCAGGAGCCATATTTAATCAGCTCTTTCCTGCCATAACACCATATATCCTGAGATTACATAAACAAAACTGAACCATTCACCTTTCCCCCAGTTTGACCTATTTTTTTCTCACCCTCATAGTGAAACCAAAATGTGGTATCCAGGTCCGAGTTCATTGTCTCACAAAATCCATGGTTAGTGGAAACAAAGTTTATTGAGAGAAGCCAGTCCTGGGACAGATGCAGCTGGGGTTCCAAACGCAGCCCAGTGTCCAGAGCTTCAGTTCCATGTAGTTTAACATCCAAGGTTAATTCATCAATCCATGTGTGGAGGCCCACTTGGTGGTCATAAGCTTCGTGGGCACAGGGGAGCATATCTCCTGCCATAGGAGGAGAGAGAGAGAGAGAGAGAGAGAGAGAGAGAGAGAGAGAGAGAGAGGAGGGGAGGGGAGGGGAGGGGAGGGGAGGGGAGGGGAGAGGGAGAGGGGAGAGGGGAAAGGGGAGAGGGGAGAGTGGAGAGGGAGAGGGAGAGGGGAGAGGGGAGAGGGGAGAGGGGAGAGGGGAGAGGGGAGAGGGGAGAGGGGAGAGAGAAAGATTCTTTGTCTAGGTGTAGATGCTTGCTTGCTAGCTTATGATTGGTTCTTTCAAAGAATTCTTCCTTAACATCCTTGGAATTGGTTATACACCCCACTGCCTTGTGATTGGTTATCTTCAAACTGCCAGTCTTAGCAGCATCCATACATTGTAAAAGTCATGTCTCCCGAATGTGCCCTTCTTCCTCACACCACCTCCCGCAACCCCCCATCTGGACTGTCTTAGTAACTCCCCTAAGCTAGGTTCAGTTCTGGGTTCAGTTTTTCCTGTCTCTGTGGTTTTTCTCAGAACAGGACATAGTCAGCAAGCTGTATCCTGTTCATGTCTGTAAGGTCCTATTATTTTAGGACTCCCCCACTCTCCTCCCTCTCCCAAGGTCTTGCCCCTGACTACCTAGCCCTTCTGTCTCCTCATTAGCTTTGTTTAATATATCTGGTCTTTTTGGGTAGATTTCTCTCATTTGCTTTGGTTTGTAAGAATACTGTCTATCCTCTAAGCCCCACTTCAAATGTTGTCTTATCTATAAAATATGCCCAAAAAAAACCTCCCAGCGATATATGCCTTTCATGTTTATAAATACCATGTATATGTTACATATACTAGTATATATGTATAATCTATAATATATATCTTCCATATTGCAATTCATATAAAAATACTAGGTGTACTGGTTAATTATATATATATATAATATATATCACATATATATTATATATCATATATATCATATATATCATATATCATATATATCATATCTATGCCATTTGATATGTATGTGATTTTGTTGTATTGACAATAAGCTTCAAAACTTCTTATGTCAAATTTTTGAAGGTGTTAACATCATAGATATTTTTATGCTTAAAAATGTTGAATTTTGTGCCAAAAAAGAGCATTTGTAGAAAGTTATAATTCATTACTTTATTTTGAAGAAAAGTGCTGCTGAATACTTTGGGAAGCTTATGGTGGACACACTCCATCTCAAGATACTTGTGAACGCTGGTTTAAATGCTTTAAAAGTGATGATTTCTGTGTGAAAGACAAAGAACATCTAGGTCAACTGAAAAAGTTTGAAGACCAACAAGCATTATTGGATGAAGATGCATGTCAAACTCAAAAACAACTTGCAGAAAGATTCAACATTGCTCAGCAAACAATTTCTGATCATTTATAAACAATAGGAAAGAATTCCGAGGAAGGAAAATGGTGCCTATTCAACTGAAAGAAAGACAAGTGGAAAACTAAAAAGTCATCAGTAAAATGTTGCTTCCATGGCACAAAAGAAAGTCTTTTTTGCATTGAATTGTGATTGGCCATGAAAACTGGATTTATTTTGAGAATCCCAAATGCACAAAATCATGGGTTGATCCAGGGAAACCATCAACATCAACTGCAAGGCCAAATTGCTTAGGAAAGAAGACGGACGATGCTGTGTTTGGTGGGATCAGGAAGGTGTGGTGTATTATGAGCTTCTAAAACCAGATGAAACCATTAATACTGATCACTACTGATAGCAAATAATCAATTTGAACCATGATTTGATTGTGAAACAACCAGAATGTGCCAGAAGACTCAGCAAAGTAATTTTGATTCATGATGATGCACCATCACACTTCAAGAACAGTTAAGATATGTTAAAAAATCTTACCTGGTAAGTATTAACACACCCACTGTATTCACCAGACCTTGCTCCTTCAGGTCTGATCGATGGCACATGCACTTACTGGGCAGCACTTTAAAATGTACAAAGAAGTAGAAAATTGGGTCTCTGGATGGTTTGCCTCAAAACAAGAAAAGTTCTGTTGGGATGGGAATTACCTGAAATATTGGGGAAATGTGTAGCTAGTGATGGACATTACTTTGAATAAAGCATTTTTGATGTTTCTCTTGAAATTATTGTGTTTTTTTATTACAAAATCTGCATTATTAACTGGTAACTATCTTTTCTAATGTTTTCTTTATCATTATACTCATCATAAATGCATATATATTACAAGAATAATTATGCAGTGGTCATAAAAACACATGGTTTTCATAAAACTTGAATTCATCTTCTCAGCACAAGTAATAGTTCCTTACTTAGAATATAACATGGGCAGATGTCATATTCTCATTTTTGTATTTCTAGCACCTAGCAGTGAGGAACAATGAATAAAAAAATATTATAGACAAGAAATCCGGTGCACAAAATTCATGCATGGGGTGTGTGTGTCCCTCAACCCAACCTGAACGCTCTTCAATCTGGGAACCCTCAAGGGATCTCCGACTGCCCGTTTAGGCCTGATCCCAATGGGGTCAGAACTAAACTGGCAGTAGGACATCCCTCTCACAATCCAGAACTGGTGGCTCCCAATCTGATTGCCCCTAACTACTTCTGCTTGCCAGTTTGATCACCCCCTGCCCACCTGATTGATGCCTAACTGCTTCGCTGTTGGCCCGATTGCCCGACCATTCCCTGAAGGCCTGGTTGCCCCCAACTGCCCTCCCCTGCATGCCTGGTCCTCCCCACAGATGCCCTCCCCAATCGCCCAAACTGTCTTCTCCTTCAGGCCTGGCACCCTCAACTGCCCTCCTCTGATGGCCTGGTCACCCACAACTGCCCTCACCTGAAGGTCTGGTCACCCCCAATTGTCCTCACTTGCAGGCCTGGTCCCTCCCAACTGTTCTCCCCTGCTGGCCTGATCACCCACAATTGCCCTCCCCTGCTGGCCATCTTGTGATAGCAATCTTGTGTCCTAATGGGGGTGGCCATTTTGTGTGTTGGAGTGATAGTCAATTTGCACATTACCTCTTTATTATATAGTATTTTAAATATTCTGTTACTGTATTATAATATTTTTTACTAAGTAATAGAATTATGGCTTACTCAACTCTGGTATCTACAGCATCAAATGCAATATAAAAATAATAGTTTATACTTTAATAGTTTTTACATGCTTACAACCAATGATAGCTAAAAAAATTAAAAATATTGATAATCATAGAAAAATTAAATAAAATTTCCTTTAGTTAAAAATCAGTTTTGCCCTAGACAGTTTGGCTCAGTGGATAGAGAGCTGGCCTATAGACTGAAGGATCCCAGGTTTGATTCCATTCAAGGGCACATGCCTGGGTTGCAGGCTCTATCCCAAGTGCAGGATGCAGCCAATCAATGATTCCACATCACTGATGTTTCTATCTCTCTCTTCCTCTCCCTTCTTCTCTGAAATCAATAAAAATGTGTTTAAAAATCAGTTTTTATTATTAGAAGATAAATATTATCAGTGATTGATATTTCAGAATTAATATCTAAATTACTTTTTCTCTTGTAAGATGCTTAATTATCCTATCAAATAAAAGAGTAATATGCAAATTATCTATCACTCAGCTACAAAGATGGTGGTGCCCATAGTGCCAGGGTGGGAGCATCCCACACCCAGGCCTCAGAAGGAGGAAGGGCTTCAAACAGAATGCTGGGTTGTTGGGCCAGGGGCATGCTCTGAGCCTCCACAGCTGGCTTGGGACAGGCCCCCGGCCCAGCAGACAGAAGCCCAGTGGGTTCTGGGCGGGGGGTGAGCTCTGAGCTGCTGTGGAGCAGCTTGGGACATGCCAAGTGGACAGACTCTGGGCCGGGCTGCTCAGAGCTGCTGTGCGGCTTGGTACACCCCCACGGCCCAGCAGACAGAAGCCCAGCTGACAGAAAGCGGGGCCACTGGGCTGGGGGCATGCTCCTGGCAGCCCCTGGCAAGTTGCTTGGTCAATGCCCCTAGCCCAGTGGACAGAAACCCTGCAGACACAATGCAGAGGGTCCTCTGCGCATGAGCTTCACAGGTACTGTAACACCTTTTCTTTTATTTCTTTTTTTTTTTTAATTTAATATATTTTATTGAGTTTTCAAAGAGAGGAAAGGAGAGGGATAGAGAGCTAGAAACATTGATGAGAGATAAACATCAATCAACTGTCTCCTGCACACCTCCTACTGGGGATGTGCCCACAATCAAGGTACGTGCCCTTGACTGGAATCAAACCTGGGACCCTTCAGTCTGCAGGCTGATGCTCTATCCACTGAGCCAAATCAGTTAGGGCAGAAACACCTTTTCTAAAGGCTCATTGAATAAGCTCCCTCTCACAACGTTCTTGGTAACTTGAGTAATAAGAATGCAAGAAGGTGATCTAGGCTTTTTCCACCACACTCCTAGGGGAAAAACTAAGGTCTGCTGCTGGAGGGGCTAAGAAATTTCATATCCTGTCCTAGCCAGTTTGGCTCAGTGGATACGGCCTCGGCCTGCGGATCTTAGAGTCTGGATTTGATTCTGATCAAGGGCATGTACGTAGGTTGCAGGCTCCTCCCTGGCCAGGGCACAGGTCAGGGCTCATGCAGGAGGCAAACAATTGAAGTGTCCCTCTCACATTGATGTTTCTCTCTGTCATTCCCTCTCTCTTCCAAGCTCTCTAAAAATCAATGGAAACATATCCTGAGGTAAGGATAAAAAAGAAAGAAAGAAATGTCATATTCTATGAAAGACACATCTTGAAAGTGCCTAAAGAAAGTTGTCATTTTCTCATGGTGAAGGGACTGGAGTCCGTGTTAATGAGAACATCGTGGCAGCTATAAGAGTGGCAGCAGCAATGGGGTGATGGGGCTGGTGCCTTCCCCTGATCAGCCCAGCCACCTCCCACAGAGGAAGGCCAAACTGTGGCTTAGGCCAGCTCCCCATCAGTAGGACATCTCCTGAGGGCTCTCAGTCTGTGAGAGGGGGCAGGCTTGGTTGAGGGACTCTCCTCCCCCCTCTTCCCGCCAGTGCATGAATTTCATGCACCAGGCCTCTAACATATATATATTCTGAAATGGGTTTAAGTTCAAGCAAATACTTTTATAAGTTTTTTTTGGTTTGTTTTGTTTTTAATTAAGTTGTCTTTATCAATATTGACATGGCATTTTTAGACTGGAACACTCAATGATCCCTTGGGCATGATGGCTTCTCCAGATTCTTTGTCCATCAGAATTAAAGAATGAGTCCATGGACAGAAGATAGTATAACAAAAGTGGAAATTTATTGAAGAACACATACAGACAAGGGAGCGGAAAGAGTCCCATTGAGTTCCTTTTTCTCCAGTTTATAAAGGCTGCAGTTTTTGTGCCTATATATTCCTTCTGATTGGTCAATATTCCCTTTGATTTGGTCACTATAGCAACTCCAGAGCTCAAAGGTCAAACTTTACATGGGATATGTGAGACCCTCCTTCGTTATTTTGTAAATATAGTTATTTAACTACTCCCAGTTCCCTTATCTTATGGAAATGTAACTTCTGCCTCCCCCGATTCCCTTGTCTTATGGAAATGTAACTATTTGTAGCTCTGTAGCCTGTGCTTTTTCCATAAACCCTTTTAATTTTTTAAAATTTTCTAAACCTGCCTATTTTACCCCTAAAAAGTCCTATTTAAATATGATATAGACCAGTGTTTCCCAAACTTCTCTCATGATGAGAATCATCTGGTGGAGTTGTTAAAACACAGATTCCTGAATCCCAACTAAGAAGTGCTAAACTAGAATTTTTGGGAACATATAGGTAAAATTGCATACCTAACTTAGTGCTCTAAGACAGATTTTATATACAGAGCACTAAGTTAGGTATGCAATTTTACCTATATGTTCCCAAAAATTCTAGTTTAGCACTTCTTAGTTGGGATTCAGGAATCTGTGTTTTAACAACTCCACCAGGTGATTCTCATCATGAGAGAAGTTTGGGAAACACTGATATAGACACTGGAGAGCAAAAGAGAAAATGTAGCTCCCTAACCTGGCATTGAAATAAATGAACCAAAAGAAAATTTTCATATCATTTATACTTCAAACCAATTGTTATAAGAGAAGGTTTCTATTTTTTTTAAAATATATTTTATGGATTTTTTTTACAGAGAGAAAGGGAGAGGGAAAGAGAGTTAGAAACATTGATCAGCTGCCTGCTACACACTCCCCACTGGGGATGTGCCCGCAACCAAGGTACATGCCCTTGACTGAAATCGAACCTGAGACCTTTCAGTCCACAGGCCGACTCGACTCTCTATCCACTGAGCCAAACCGGTCAGGGTAGAAGGTTTCTATTTAAAAAACAAAATATTTTTTATATAAATAAGTTAAAAGTTTGACTCAACTTTTATGATTATCAAATAATGGTATCAAATATTGACAGTTTTTTTTTTAATAGCTTTTTTTTTGTAGGAAAAATAATGTCCTGTGTTCTCTTAAGTCTTGATGTTTTAGATAGTTTGGTCAAAATAATTTCATAAATTATCATTATGATAGTAAGTTTTTCTCTATAAGCTTATACACATTATAAACTTAGGCAGTGACAAAATTTCACTTCATTTGGGTGTAGGAAATGGACTTTCACATGAATAATGTAATAATTTGAATGAATTGGCTTGATATTTGAATTAGAGAAGAGTACGTATTAAAATACCAAATAACTAATAACCATTGTCTGGTCAGATGGGGAGAATTATCTTGGATTATTCAAGCAAGTTATTAAGGTAACAACAATAAGGGTCCTCATGAGACAGCAGAAGATCAGAGTGGATCATAGGGGCTGTGACAACAGAAGTAAATGTTCTACATGACAGACTTTGAAGATGGAAAAATGAACCACAGGCCAAGGAATATAGGTTAGAAAAAACAAAGAAAAGGATTCCTTCTGAAGCCTTGAGAAGGAATCAGCCCAGCTGAGCCCTTGTCTTTTGCTTAGTTAAACAAATTTCAAACTCAAATGTCTGGCCTCTAGAGCTATAAGAGAATAAATTTTTGTGGTTTTAATCTACTAATTTTATGACTATTTTTTTTTTTACAGCAGCAATGAGAAACTAATACATCCTCTGACTGAGAATGAAGTCTTTTGAATATGTAAGACACATCTTCTATAAGACAATTCCTAAATTTAGGGGAATCAGTGATCCGCCGATCAATTTGATAAGAATACTTGACATTCTAAAAAAATTCTAAACATGTATATATGCACAAATGTTTGCATTCAATTTCACAGGTTAAGATAACCCCAATTTTACCCATGTAGGGACTTCTTAGAGTTCAATGATTTCAGATGCTATGTCTATATTTGGGTTGGTAATCGTTATCCAGTAAATCATGAAATATTTTTCTATATTTCTTTGATATTGTCTATCTGATTTTCTATCTCTTGCCTTTAGATGAAAAACAAACAAATGAACAAACAAAAACAAACACAAAAAAATATGGGATTGGTCTTTTTTTTTTTTTTTCCCCTAGTACTCATTATGTAGCCACCAACCCATAGATATTGTTTGGTGAAATCTTGGGTTAATGATAAAAAATGGAGATGTTTTGGACTTCTCTGTGTATAGTTTAAGGATCTCTAGAAATTTATCAAGTAGGGATTGAGGTAAACTGCTTAGTATTTTATTAAGATAATTTGACAGCAGTGTAGAGAAGAAAACAAATTAAAAGCACAATGAAAGGAAGTAATGTAATAAAAATATACGTGAAAATAAATCTAAAACTGTTAGAATTTTAAGTAATGTAAATTTAATTAGTTATTTACCATAACTTGCTTTTTAAAAAAATATTTATTTATTTATTTGTTTGTTTATTTATTTTACCTTCTCATCAAAACAGCTTCAGAGTTAAGTTTCCCAGACAGTGCTAATAAAAATTTGATCTGGGAAGATTTTAAACGAGTTTTTTAAACAGATATATTTGCAACAAAGTCCCCAAATCTTCATTTAAAAAATTAACAGAGTACTTTTTTTAAACCAGCAGACTTGAGAAGCAATGCTTTAATGCTCATTTTCCTTCTCATTCAACACCTTTCTAATCATTAGAAAGAAACAATAATACAAGTAATCATTATATATTTCTTCCAAATTTATCAGAGTCTTAGACTTACCTAGGAAAAATTTTCCAAATACAGGATCAAAATCCCAACTTGAGATATTTCCATGCAGTACATCTAAAGTAGAACCCATAAATAAGAAATTTTAGTAGAAATCTTAGGAATTTATAATGGCCAGAAACTTGGGGAATCCTACACTAATTAGCATATTTTAATGATACAGTTGGTGTATATAACTACACTAGAGGCATGGTGCACAAAATTCGTGCACTGCTGGGAGTTGTCCCTTAGCCCAGCCTGCACCCTCTCCAATTTGGGATCCCTTGGGGGATGATTGACTGCAGGTTTAGGCCTGATCCCTATGGGCCTAAACCGGCAGTCGGATATCCCTCTCACAATCTTGGACTACTGGCTCCCGATGCTCGCCTGCCTGCCTGCCTGACAAATTCCTAACTTCTTCTGTCTGCCAGACTGATCAATTCCTAACTTCTCCCCTGCTAGCCTGATTGCCCCCAACTCTGCAGGCCTGGTTGCCCTCAATTGCCCTCCCCTGCAGGCCTGGTCTCCCCTAATTGCCCTCCTCTGCAATCCAGGTCCCCCCCTAACTGCCCTCTTCTGCAGACTGGGTCCCCCCCAACTTCCCTCCCTCACTTGCAGGCCTGGTCATACCTAACTGCTATCCTCTGCAGGCCTGGTTGCCCTAAACTGCCCTCCCCTGCTGGCCTGATTGCCCACAATTGCCTGCCCCTGATGGTCATCTTGTGGCAGCCATCTTGTGACCACATGGGGGCGGCCATCTTGTGCAAGGGCATGATGGTCAATTTGCATAGTACCTCTTTATTATATAGAATTCTTCACTCTGACTTGACATTGGTAATATACATGACATAACTTTGTTCAGTTTTAAGACCATAAAGGCTAAACATTTTCAACTACACTATCATTTCTATGTAACAGAATATTTAATTTTTTTTCTAAACAGTAATTGAATGTGAACTTTTTTACTGTTGTATACACATACATACACACATGCACACATGTATGTTGTGTTTATTATTTTTTCCAATAAAATATTTAAAAAGGAAATCACCAGCATCTCTTAACTTAGTATACTGTATTTTCCTGCGTATAAGACGACCTTTGAAACAAAAAAAAAAGGTCAACCGAAAATCGGGGGCAAAAGACCAAAATTGCACAAAAATTACCTCCAGATCTTGACGGCAAAATAAGTCTTTTCTTTGAAGTGGGGGGGGGGGGGGGGTAGTCTTATACAGCAAATACAGGCCTAAACCTATGTTTTAACTGTAAAATTAGGGGGTCGACTTATACACCGGAAAATATGGTAAGTTCCAGATTCTATTTAAAATAAATGGAAATTACTACATAAAATACAAAGTAGGCAGCACATGAAAACTTTTATATGCATTCAGTAAGTATAAGCAATTGACCATTAACGAAGTGCCTTGCTTATAAAATGACAGTTAAATAAGAGAAGAGTTAATGTTAATTTGAAACACTACTCAGCTCTTTTCTTCTGGCTAACCTCCTTCTAGATCTTTTTCCTTAACTTTTAGAACATTAACTTGAAGCATTTTTTAATGTTAGCACAGTATAGCTATTCATATGGGAACAGCCAGAAAAAAAGTTATGCCTATTTGTTTGTGTTGCAGTAAGCTGCATGTCTATGTAGATTTGGTAGAAATAAAATTTAAAAAAATGAAAAAACTTGGCAATTATTGGGTGAAATCAGGTAACTATTCTTTCATTCACGTGAAATTAAGCTTTCCAGCCAAGCTATTGTTGCCAAAAGTTTCCTTTGAGACTAATGTGTATGTGTGTGTGTGTGTGTGTGTGTGTGTGTGTGTGTGTGAGAGAGAGAGAGAGAGAGAGAGAGAGAGAGAGAGAGAGAAAGAAAAGATATATATCTAGCAGTCATATCTGCAAACTTATTTAGGTATACATTTTATATTTATATAATCATTAGTCTATTGCATATACAATTACATACTTATTTGACAGACTATATTTGAAAGGCATAGTCTTATATTCCTCTTATACTACTTTATTTATAATTTTGTTATTAAAATTTGATCTCAGTATATACTTTTTGTTATGCCTTTGTTATCTTAACTAATTTTTAAATTTTGTATACTTTTATATACATCTTATTCCAGTAATGTGAGAACATTTTAGTAAATATAAGATATTGTCATGTATTTCAATTTCTAGTAACTAATACAAACCCTGGGTACGAGATGAGCTTCAAAAATGTTTCAGAATACATAAATTAATTCCTGATTTCTATTCTTTACTTTCAGCATATTTGATACATTTAGCAGTTCTGTAAGTTTTAAAATTTTATCTTTTCAGTATCCAATGTTGTGAAATGATTGTAGAATTAATTTTATGATATTTTACTCTTTTATCTTTTTCTCCTTTTGTTGAAATAGACAGTCTTTGGAAATGACACTATTAAATATATGATGCACAAATAATGAAATCACTGGAGTATAGTGAAGTATTCTAACTAGGCACTTTATGCTGTAAAGAATGGATAGTTGCTAAGGTAACGTCTATTGCTGTGAGTTTATTAGGACAGTAAACAAAGAGAAAACTATCTGCATTGCCACTGAGCCAGGAAGCAGAGGGCAGAATGGTTCCGATGGAACAGTAGTGGACATCATATTCTAGAGCTTGGCTGCCCTACTGCAACAAGGAACTTACTATAGTGCTCCTTCCTGAGATGTCTAAGCTACATATATCTTTGCTTTACTGCTCTGTGTGTCTTCTCTCCCCCCCCCCCCCCCAGGCTTCTGCTTACTCCTGCATTCTTGTATCTTGAGCTTTTATTTTGTTCATTATGCTCTTTCATAAAACCTCGCTGTGAGAGAGTGGCAAATAGGCACCAGCCTCCATCACAGGAAGCTACTCCTGTACCATGTGTCCCTGCAATAAGAATCCGTGGTCAGCGCTGGGGCAGCTTGATGTTGAAAACACAGGAGACAGCGTGAGCAAGCCCGCGGTCAGGCTGTGAGCATGGCCAGCGCTTGCATTTCTTCAGAGAGATAAACATAACTAGGAAACATGCTGCGCAGCTCTCCGGAGCATTCAGCGTAAGTGTTCTCTGTATTTTTCCTGTAAAAGTATGCCAGGAGATTAATCAATTGAAATATTTTTTTAAATAAAAGCATTAATGTAGAAATCACACCTGCATGCATACTACATAGAATGATAATTTACTAAATGGAAAGGCCTTACCATATTGGTGATCAAGTATAATGATTAGAAGTGGCCATGTGATATCTATTTTTCATAATTTAATAAAATACAGGAAATCATGCTAAGCTTCTCTGAAAATAAAATTTTGATTAGATATTTGGAAAATGCTATTTTAAAAATGCACAGTGTTATAAATATCACATGCTTTCACTCATATGTGGAATTTAATGAACAAAATAAACTGATGAACAAAATAGATCCAGATACATAGAAGAATGGGTGAGGAGTGATTAACTGGGGTGGAGGTGGTCAATGGGAAACAAACGAACAAAAGGAACATCTGTAATACTTTCAACAACAAAGAAGAATAAAAAGCAAAATAAATAAATAGAAATGAACAGTGTAACATAAGGGGACTCTGGCCCTCTGAGATACATATTCGAGGAGGTCTGTGCAATATTGACTTGCCAGAAACAAGCTAAATTGTTGGTGATTTCATTACTCCGGGGATTGCAAAGGTGACTTGTAGTTTGCCTCCGGTGACAGGTGCTATCCCTTTATTATAATTTGACCCCCTGGGTGCTAAACATTCATGGCTTTTCTATTAGCAAATCTGCATACTCCCCCATCATGTTTATTCATAATCCTGTGATGAGCTGCAGACAAGCTCGAAGAGAACTTAAGGCTTTGGCATTTTATTCAGAAATTACTTCTCTCACCCACAAACAAAAAAGGCTAGACTGATTTGCATTTATAGTAGAAAATTCATTAAATATCTGCAGGTTAGTATTTTGGATCTTTTGAAATTAAATACATTGTGATTTGTTGCAATTATTAATGAAATTTTTAACAATTAATGCCAGAAAATATGAAAAGCATGTGTTAGAGTGTTTTTAAAATGTATGCACACAAGAGGGCATCATAGCTTTTATTCAAAGCATTTAAAAATTATTTTAAAATGAGTTTTATTTTTTTAAACTTGTTCTTTATGTTTATTACTCTGCTTTTTTTAAATACTTATAAAACATTACTCAACCATGAATATTGAACAAACAATTCAATTAAATATTACAATTACAAGAGGAAATTAAAGCTAGCCTGCCATTTTAATGATTTTCTTACTACGGTAGCATCTTAGATTTTTATCCATGTGTTTGACCTTTTTTTTCCTACCTCAGGACAATCTCTAATATATGTATTTCTCTATGCCCTTTCTCAAGATGATGTATAAATTGTTCCCTGGCTATCCTTGATTTTTCTTAAGCCTCCTTTGTACTCCAGCTACTCAGGGTAAATTCCCCTCCTTGTTCAACAAGCTCTATTTGATTGATTCATTCAAAAAACCTTTATTTAATGTCAAAGGTAGAGGACTCAGATTCAGATTTCCTGGAGCTCACTTTGTTGTGGGGAGAAAATGGGAATACATATGAGTACAGATTATTGTGGCAAGTACAGTGACCCAAAGTGCTGATTGAACTCCTAGCTATGTCCCTACTACCTCAGGAGAGTAGGGTGATATGGATAAATAGTAAAAGCTGAGCAAAAATGTAAAGAACAGTTTAAAGAGTTAATTAGACACTATGATTAGACTTCTTATTTTTATAATCATTTTGAAATAAAATAAAGATTTGTTTATATGTAAGAATAGATAATTGGGATAAAGGAAAGGTTATCTTCTTTATGTGGATTTTGTGAAAATGGCGCAAAAATAAGAATAATCAAAGTCTATAAAAGCTTCTGAAAACATACAACTTTATTAGATTTTTAAATGATTCTACAAGATGTGATTGTAGCTTTTAACCATTAAACCCCTAGGTGATTATATCTTCAGCATGAAATATAACAGTATTTATGGCAACAGCAAAAAGGGCTAAGGGCTAACATGAGTGGAAGCACAGCTATATAAGAGTAATATAATCTTAGAAGAAAGTTCAAGTAGCCCAATAAGTTATGATAAGCTTTTGTCAAGGACAAGAAAAATTATTTTAAAAACATATTCACTTAGGAAATATTTTTCAGTTGCCTTTTTAAGTTGAATTTATTGGAGTGACATTGGTTAATAAAATTATATAGGTTTCAGGTGTACAATTCTATAATACATCACATTAGTACATTGTATTGTGTGTTAACCACCTAAAGTCAAGTTTCCTTCCATTATCATTTACACCCCCTCTGCCCTCTTCTAACTGCCCCAAACCCCTTCCCCTGTGATAATCACCATAGTGTCAGTGCAAAACAATTTTTTTTCTTAATCCCTTTACCTTTTCACCCAGCCCCCAAGTCCCTTCCTCCACCTGACAGCTGTCAGTCTGGTCTCGATATCTATGAGCCTGTTTCTATTTTGTTTGTTAGTTTGTTTTGTTCATTAGTTTTCATATATGAGTGAGATCATGTGATACTTGTCTTTCTCTAACTGACTTATTTGACTTAGCATAATACTCTCCAGGTCTACCCATGCTATCACAAAAGGGTTTTTCCTCTTATAGAATGGTATGCCTATTTTATAATCCTGCTCATATATTCTTATTTTTTATATTAAATTATAAGCTACATGAAAGTACTAATTTATGAATATATCTCTCACAGTATTTAGGTTGATGGTTTTAACAAAATAGCGGTTCAATAAATATGCATGACCTTAACTTGCAAAGTATCTACAGACCTTAATATGAGAATTAAATAAATTTTAATTAATTAATTAATTAATTAATTACTTTTATTGTTTAAAGTATAACATATCTCTCCCTTTTCTTCAATTGACCCCACTCCCACCATTACCTCCCTTCAGGACAAGTAGCCACTGCCCCAGTGTCCTTATCCATTGAATATGCTAAATGCATGCATACAAGACAGCATTTCTTTATTCAGTGTTTCTTTTTTTTTTAAATATATATTTTATTGATTTCTTACAGAGAGGAAGAGAGAGGGATAGAGAGTTAGAAACATTAATGAGAGAGAGTCATCGATCAGCTGCCTCTTGCACACCCCCTACTGGGAATGTGCCCGCAACCAAGGTACATGCCCCTGACAGGAATCGAACCTGGGACCCTTCAGTCCGCAGGCCAACGCTCTATCCACTGAGCCAAACCATTTTCGGCTATTCAGTGTTTCTTAATCTCTGGATCAATTTTTATATATCAGTTTATATTGATCATTATATCCCATGTATGAGTGAGATCATTGATACTTATCTTTCTCTGACTGGCTTATTTAGCTTAGTAAAATGCTCTACAGGTCCATCCATGCTGTTGCAAATGGTAAAAGTTCCTTCATTTTTTATAGCAGTGCAGTATTCCATTGTGTAGATGTACCACTATTTTTTAATCCACTCATCTGTTGATGTCCACTTAGGCTGTTTCCAAATCTTAGCTATTGTAAATTGTGCTGCTATGAATATAGGGGTGCATATGTCCTTTCTGATTAATATTTCTGGTTTCTCAGGATATATTTCCAGAAGTGGGATTACTGAGTTAAATGAAAGTTCCATTTTTAATTTTTTGAGGAAACGCCATACTGTTTTCCACAGTGGCTGCAGCAGTCTACATTCCAACCAACAGTACACGAGGGTTCCTTTTCTCTACATACTCGCCAGCATTTGTCTTTTGTTGATTTGTTTATGATGGTCATTCTGACAGGTGTGAGATGGTACCTCATTGCATCTCTTGGATGATTAGTGACTATGAGCATGTTTTCGTATGCCTCTCTGCCTTCTGTATGTCCTCTTTTTGAAAAGTGTTTTGGTCCTTTGCTGATTTTTTTAAAAAATCGGATTGTTTGTCTTCCTTTCATTAAGATGTATGAACTTCCTATAAATTTGGAGATTAAACCCTTAAACCCGTATTGGCTGTAACATTGGCAAATATGTTTTCCCATGAAGTGGGCTGTCTTCTTGTTTTATTAGTTTTTTTTGTTTTGTTTTGTTTTGTTTTTTTGCTGTGCAGAAGCTTTTTATTTTGATATAGTTCTATTTGTTTATTTTCCCCTTAGTTTCCAATGCCCTGGGAGCTGTATTGGTAAAGATATTGCGATGACATATGTCTGATATCTTGCTGCCTGTGAATTCTTCTAAGATTTTTATGGCTTCCCATCTCACATTTAAGTCTTTTAACTATTTTGAGTTTATTTTAACAAACTTCCATTTAAAATTACAAGCTTAAATATCCTAGAAGCAGTATTTCTAATCCTAGTTTTGTTGTTAAATAGCTTTGTTACTTTAATCACAAAATTTAATATTACTATGCCTCACTTTACTCATTTTTTTGTGTGTAAAACAATGGAGTTGAAATTTTAAATAACATATTTGTTCAGTTGATGTGTCCCAGACTTTGGGGTAGGCATTTGTATACATTATCTAATTTACTCTTCATAACAACCCTTATGAGATGATATGGCAATTATTTATTTGCATTGTTTTCCAGGAACCCTTGAGTTACCTGAATTATAGTGTCAAGTAACTTGCTACACATCAGAAAGCTCACTCTATGATGCTGTTCCCCCTCTGAAATGCTATAGAGTTCTATATACCTATCTTTTTAAGATTTAACATTTAACTAGCATATATTTTTTTAAAAAAGCTTTAAATCATTTACACTATAAGAATTGAATTGAATAAATATTCGTAAATAATCTGTATATTGGAATAGCAAGTGCCTTATCTTAAAAATCATTTACCATTATCTTCAAGAGGAGAACAAGAGAATCTCCTTACTGATTCATTTTGTAAAATGTTAAGTCATTGCCCTTCATGAAGAGGAAAAAGGATGTATTTAAAAAGCCACAAACACTATTCAAATTCATTGCCTCTTCCAGGTGTGCGTAATTGAGCTGCCCCAAGATCAATATGAAACTGCCTAGGATACAGAAAGTCCATAGCTACTTCCAAAGTTAGCTCTTCTAGTTTAGGAATCTGTAAGAGCACAACCTCCAGCTGCTGCTGTGGAGCAAATCTAAATCTCCATAACAAATCATGGATGTGAATTCCATAAAGCAGGAACTCCCTAAATATTTTACTTTTTCAAAGAAGTTTAGGGAGACCCTGTTGAGAAAATGCCTTTACTTTGATATTTTCTGAACTGTGGATTGACACTGGATGAGTCACTATTCATTTTAGATACTCCATTTAAAATCAGATTTTAAAAACAAGATCTTTGCCCAAGATTGTCATCCTCATGTTCCTAAAATAAATTCTTTAAATTATCTGTATTTATAAAGGCCCAGAGACTGTTATGGCAGAAGGACCAGAGGACTGATGGTTATGATGTGCACTGCAGGCAACGGGCCTGATCTGGGCCCCAATCACCATCCACCCCCCCCCCCCCCAGCCCAGCCCCCAACACCTTTGTGTGAGCCTTTCTGTGAGCCAAATTAACAAATGCCCACTGGTTTGATTAGTGAGTCAACATTCATGTTAAGACAGCTACTGACTCAGTAAACCTGGCCAGAGGAAGAGAAGAAGGAGGAAGGGGTGGGAAGGAGGAAGGAGTAGGGAAAGGAGGTGGTAACTGACACATTAGCTCAACAATAGGAGGCTTAAATGTCCAAATGAGGTTACCATGCCCAAATCAAAAGTGCAGGAATGAAGTCAAGGAGTGATGGGAAAACCCAGGTTCATTCTCAGAAAGTAGAGATCAAATTAAGAGAATCACACCAACCACAGAGGGAGTACCCTCCCCACAGCCAGCCCTGCCCCTAATTGGCCTCCTACACACTGATTGGGGGAGGGTCTGGCCAGCCAACCACCTATGGCCCCTTTCCCTAGCTGGCCCCATCCAAAATTGGCCCCTCCCACCCTGATTGGGGTCAGGCTGGCTGGCCAGGGCACGAGGGGCCCCCTTCAGGGAGGGCTAGCCGGACTCCACCCATGCAAGAATTTGTGCAGTGGGCCTCTGGTTATCTAATAATAATTTAAAGAATTGCAATAATAATTTTTTTCATAAAAATAAATTACTTTTATCTTACTCTAACACTGAAATTATGTATAGTAATGTAACTTTTATCTTTTTATATTTTTTCTTAATATTTATATTTATTGTTTTAATCTTTACTTTTAAAGTATTACATATATCCCCTTTTTCAACTGTTGACCTCTGTAAGCCTGCACTCACTCCCCACCCCAGGCTTTCACTACTCTATGTCTGTGTCCGTGGATTATGCATATATGCATACAAGTTCTTTCGTTGATCTTTTCCCACCAACCTGCCCATCCCTGCCATTCTTCTGAGGTTTGACACTCTGTTCCATGCTTCTAAGTCTCTGGATTTATTTTTGTTAATCAGTTTATGTTGTTGATTAGATTCCACATATGAGTGAGATCATGTGATACTAATTCTCTGAATGGCTTATTTTGTTTAGTATAATGCTCACCAGGTCCATCCATGCTAATGCATAGAGTAAGAGCTCTTTCTTTTTTATAGCTGCATAGTAACCCATTGTGTAGATTTACCACCGTTTTTTATTTTGTTCATTTGCTGAAGGGCACTTGGACTGTTTCTATATGTTAGCTATTATAAATAGTGCTGCTCTGAACATAGGGATGCACATATTCTTTCTGATTGGTGTTTCTTAGGATATATTCCTAGAAGTTGGGTCACTGGGTCAAATAGGAGTTCCATTTTAAATTTTGTAACTCCTACTGTTTTCCACAGAGGCTGCACTAGTTTGCATTCCTACCAGCAGTGTACTAGGTTTCCTTTTCTCCACATCCTCACCAACACTTGTCCTTTGTTGATTTGTTGAAGACAGCCATTCTGATAGGTGTGATGTGGTACCTCATTGTTGTTTGGATTTGCAGCTCTTGGGTGATTAATGACTTTGAGCATTTTTACATATTTCTCTGGGCCTTTTTATGTCCACTTCAGAGAAGTGTCTATTTAGGTTATTTGCCCATTAATTTATTTATTTTTTATTTTTTTTTAAATATATTTTATTGATTTTTTGCAGAGAGGAATGGAGAGAGATAGAGTTAGAAACATCGATGAGACAGAGTCATCGATCAGCTGCCTCTTGCACACCCCCTACTGGGGATATGCCCGCAACCAAGGTACATGCCCTTGACCGGAATCGAACCCGGGACCCTTCAGTCCCCAAGCCGACTCTCTATCCATTGAGCCAAACCGGTCTCGGCTTGCCCATTAATTTATATACTAGAGGCCCAGTGCATGAAATTTGTGCATGGGGGGGGGGGGTGTCCTTCGGCCCAGCCTGCACCCTCTCCAATCTGGGACCCCTGGAGGGATGTCCGAAGACCTGTTTAGGTCCGATCCCAATGGGATCAAAACTAAATGAGCAGTCGGACATCCTTCTCACAATCCAGGACTGCTGGCTCTCAACTGCTTGCCTGCCTGGCTTCCTGATTGCCCCTAACCTCTTCTGCCTGCCAGCCTGATCACCCCCTAACCACTCCCCTGCCAGCCTCATTGATGCCTAACTGCTACCCTGCCAGCCTGTTTACCCTTAACTGCCTTCCCCTGGAGGCCTGGGTCACCACCAACTGTTCTTCCCTGCAGACCCGATCACCCCTAACTTTCCTCCTGTGCAGGCCTGGTCCCTCCTAACTGCCCTCCCCTGTTGGCCATCTTGTGTCCACATAGGGACAGGATCTTTGACCACATGGGGGCAGCAATTTTGTGTGTTGGAGTGATGGTCAATTTGCATATTACTTTTTTATTAGATAGGATAGAGGCCTAGTGCATGGGTGGGGGCCAGCTGGTTTGCCCTAAAGGATGGGGATTCCTCTGGGGTATGGGGAGGCCTGGGAGAAGGGCTTGTGGTGGTTTGCAGGCTGGCCACAACCCTGGTGACCCAAGAGGAGGCCCTGGTATCTCAGATTTATTTATCTTCTATAATTTAAACTTTGTAGCCTGGAGTGGAGCCTAGGCTGGTCAGGGCTTCAGAAGCTTGGCTTCCTCCATTACCAGGGGCAACTCTAGCCTCTTGCTCTCTCCAGCTTCATGGACGCCACCATTTTTGTTGGGATTTATTTATCTTCTATCATTGAAACTTTGTAGACTGGAGTGGAGGCCTAGGCCAGCCAGAGCAGGCGGAAAGCTTGGCTTCCTCCATTGCTGGGGAAACCCAAGACTCCCTTCTGTTCTCCATGGCCTTAGCCATATTGGTTGGGTTTATCTGCACATTTTCTCCTGATTGGCTGCTTAATTTTAAATTGGATTTTTCATCTTTCTTTTGTTAAATTCTATGATTTCCCTATAAATTTTGGAGATTAACACCTTATTGATGTATCATTGGCAAATATCCTCCCCCATGCAATGGGTTCTCTTGCAGTTTAGTTGATGATTTCTTTTACTGTGCAGAAACTTTTTATTTTGATGTAGTCCCATTTATTTATTTTTCCATAATTTCCAGTTTTTCAAGAAAATGTATTGTTAAACAAATGGCTGAGATTTTTGCTGCCAATGGTTTCCTCTTAGATTTTTATGGTTTCAAGTCTTATGTTTAAGTCTTTTACCCATTTTGAGTTTATTTTTGTACATGGTGCAAATTGGTAGTCTAGTTTTATTTTTTTGCATGTGTCTGTTCAATATTCATAACTTTATTTATTGAAAAAACGGTCTTTACTACATTGTATGCCCTTGCCCCCTTCATGAAATATTAATTGAGCAAAGTGGCTTGGGTTTAGTTCTTAGGTCTCTGTTCTGTTCCATTGGTCTGTATGCCTGTTCTTATGACAGTACCCAGCTATTTTGAATACAGTGGCTTTGTAATATAGCTTGATCTGGCATTGTGATTCCCCCAACTTTGTTTTCCTTTCTCAACATAGCTGAGTTAGTCAGGGTAATTTTTAATTCCATATAAAAATTTGGAGAGTTTGTTCTAGGTCTGTGAAATATATCATTGTTATTTCAATATGGATGGTCATGAATCTATAGATTGCTGTGGGTATTATGGTCATTTTAATGATGTTGATACTACCAATCCATGAACATCGTACATTCTTCCACTTGTGTATATTTTCTATTTCTTTTTTCAATGTCCTGTAGTTTTCTGAGTACAGGTATTTTACCTCCTTGGTTAATTTTATTCCTGTTTCTTAAAATTTCATTGCAAGGGTAAGTTGTTGTTTTTTTTTTTTTTTTTTTTTTTTTTTAACTTTCTCTTTCTGATAATTCATTATTGGTGTATAAAAATGCCATTGATTTCTGACTGTTTATTTTGTACCTTGCTATATTTCTGAATTCATTTATTAAATCTATGAGTTTTTGGTGGAGTCTTTAGGTTTTCTATGTATAGTATCATATCATCTGTGAATAATAATAGCTTGACTTTCCTCCTTCCAATTTGGATGCCTTTTATTTCTTCTTCATTACTAATCACTACGATAGCACTTCCAGTATTATGTTGAAAAGGAGTAGTGAAAATGGGTATTCCTGTCTTGTTTCTATTCTTGTAATCTGTTAATATGCTATTGCACATTTATCAGCCTTTCACCACTGAAACAAATCCAACTTGGTCATGGTGTATTATCTTTTTAATGTATTGTTGGATCTGATTTGCTAAACTTTTGTTGATGATTTTAGCATCTATATTGGTCTATAATACTCTTTATTTGTAGTGTCTTCATTTTATTTTGGGATTAGGGTACTGCTGGCCTCATAAACAGAGTTTGGAAGTTTTTCTTCCTCTTGAAATTTTTGAGTTAGTTTGAGGAGAATAGGTGTTCATTCTTCTTTGAATATTTGGTAAAAATCCCCTGTAAAGCCTTCCAGACTGGGGCTTTTGTTTACTGAAAGATTTTGTTATTACAGCTTCATTTTCAACAGTAGTCCTATTCAGGTTATCTGATTCTTCCTGCTTGAGTTTTGGAAGATTGTATTTTTTGGGGAATATATTCATTTGGTCAGTATTTTTAATTTGTTCAAATAGAATTTTTCACTGTATTTTTATGAGCCTTTGTATTTATGTGGGTCAATAGTTACTTCACTTCATTTGTTTCTGATTTTTTTTTTTTTTTTTTGGAGATGTGCTCTCTTTCAAGAAAACAGCTTTTGGTTTTACTGATTTTTTTTTCCTGTTGTATTTTTTAGTCTCTGTGTTATTTATTTCCACTCTGATTTTTATTAGAGCCTTCATTCCATTAACTCTGGGCTTTTGTTGTTGTTCTCGTTCTAATTATTTAAGTTGTAGTGTTAGATAACTTATTACCAGTTTTTCTCTTTTTAAAATATATTTTATTGATTTTTTTTACAGAGAGGAAGGGAGAGGAATAGAGTTAGAAATATTGATGAGAGAGAAACATCAATCAGCTGTCTCCTGTTCACCTTAATGATGATGTGCCTGCAACCAAAATACATGCCCTTGACCAGAATTGAACTGGGGACTTTTCAGTCTGCAGGCTGATGCTCTATCCACTGAGCTGAACTAGTTAGGGCAGTTTTTCTTATATTTTGAGATAGGCCTTTACTTCATGAACTTCCCTCTCAGGATTGCTTTCATTGCACTCCAGATTTTGGATTATTGTATTTTCATTGACCTTTGTTTTCAGGCTGATTTTTTATTTCTTCTTTTATCTCTTTGGTAATCCATTCATTGTTTAATAGTATGCTATTTAGCCTCCATATGTTTGATTTTTTTTTGAGTGTTTTGATTGTAGTTGATTTCTAAATTTATGCCTTTGTGATCTGAGAAGATGGTTGATATGATTTCAATCTTGTTGGATATGTGGAGACTTAGTCTGTCTCTTAACATGTAGTCTATTTTTTATAATACCCTATGTGCACTTGAGAAGAATGTATATTCTGTAACTTTAGGTTGAAATGTTCTGAGGATGTCAAATAGTTCCATCTGATCTAGTGGGTCATTGTAGGATTGCTCTTTCCTTGTAGAATTGTTTGTCTAGAAGATTTATGAAGTCATTTCAATGGGGTATTAAAGTCCCCTACTATGATTGTATTGCTGTTGTTCTCTCTCTAGATATATCTTACAGCATTTTTAAAAATGTATTTGGATTTCCTTTTATTGTCTGTATATATGATTATCAGAGTTATATCTTCTTGTTGTATTTTTTCCATTTAGAGTTATGAAGTGGCTTTTATTATCTCATTATGGCCTTTATTTGAGGTCAATTTTGTCAGATATAAGTATTGTTACCCCAGCTTTTATTTCATTTCCATTAGCATGAAGAATTTTCATTCTATTCCTTCACTTCCAATCTGTGTGAATCCTTTGTTCTGAGGTGGTTTTGTTATAGACAGCAGATATATGGGTCATTTTTTTCTTGTCCATTTGTCTATCTTATGTCTTTTGATTGGCGCTTTTAATCCATTTATGTTTAAAGTTACTATTGTTAGGTACTTGTTTATTGCCATTTTTATTATTTATACCTGTGTTCCTCCCTCCCTTCCTAGTTCTTCTTAAAACTAGAATTATTTTAAGAATTGTTTGCATTGCTAGATTAGTGGTAATAATTGAATTGTTTGCATTGCTAGATTAGTGGTAATAAACTCCTGTAGCCTTTTTATTTTTTATACAAAGCATCTGAGTTCATCTTGCATTTTGAATGATAGCTTTGCTGAATAGAGTATTCTTGGATTTAGTCCATTGTTTTTCATTATTTTATATACTTCATACCACTCCCTTCTGGCCTGATGTGTTTCTCTTGAGAAATA
Source organism: Pipistrellus hanaki (assembly GCF_964339955.1). Taxonomy (NCBI): domain Eukaryota; kingdom Metazoa; phylum Chordata; class Mammalia; order Chiroptera; family Vespertilionidae; genus Pipistrellus; species Pipistrellus hanaki. The sequence continues at coordinate 86,740,775 of NC_140504.1, forward strand.
AGTGATAGTTTAATGAGAGCTCCCTTGTAGATAAATTTCTGCCTCTCTTTTGTAGCCTTAAGATTTTTTCTTTGTCTTTGACATTTTAATTATGTATCTTGATGTGGGGCTTTTGTGCTTCATCTGTCTTGGACTCTCTGTACTTCCTGGACTTGTGTGAATTATTTCCTCCCAAAGTCAGGGAAGTTTTCTGTCATTTTTCTTCAAACAACTTTTCTACTCCTTGCTCTTCTTCTCATTCTGTCACCCCTATTATGTGAATATTGCTTCATTTAAGGTTATCACCAAACTCCCTTAAACTCTCCTGATGCTTTTCAATTTTTCCCCCCAATTGCTATTCTTATTGGGTGTTGTTGTTTTTTTCACCCTGTCTTTTTTTAATTTTTTAAAGTATTCCATATGTATCCTTTTCCCCCCAATTGACACCCCCTGGCCTCTCACACTCACAAAGGCAGGCCCACATCACTCCAGTGTCTGTGTCCATTGGTTATTCTAATATGCATGTATACAGGATCTTCTATTAATCTCTTGTACTTCTCCCCTGCCCATTGTCACTGAATATATTTTTGTACATCAATTTATGTTGATCATTATATCCCACATATGAGTGAGATTATTGATATTTATATTTATCCGACTGGCTTATTTAGCTTAGCATAATTCTCTCCAGTTCCATCCATGCTATTGCAAATGATAAAAGTTCCTTCTTTTTTATAGCAGTGTAGTATTACATTGTGTAGATGTACACTCATTTGCTGATGGGCACATAGGCTGCTATGAACATAGGGGTATATATGTTCTTTCTGATGGGTATTTCTGGTTTCTTGGGATATATTCATTGAGGTGAGATTACTGGGTCAAATGGGAATTGCATTTTCAGTTTTTTGAGGAAACTCCATACTGTTTTCCACAATGGCTGCACGAGTCTGCATTCCCACCAGCAGTGTATGAGGGTTCCTTTTCCTGCACATCCTCAGCAGCACTTGTTGTTTGTTGGTTTGTTGATGATAGCCATTCTCTTGGATAACTAGTGACTTTGAGCATGTTTTCATATGTCTCTCAGCTTTCCACACGTCCTCTTTCAAAAAATGTCTATTTAGGTCTTTTGCCCGTTTTTTTTATTTTATTTTATTTTATTTATTTTTTTATTGGATTGCTTATCTTCCTTTTGTTAAGTTATATGAGTTCCCTGTAATTTTGGAGATTAAACCCTTATCTGAGATAGCATTGGCAAATATGCTCTCCTATGCAGTGGGCTTTCTTGTTGTTTTGCTGATGGTTTTGCAGAAAATTTTTATTTTGATGTAGTCCTATTTGTTTATTTTTTATAAGTAATGTTATTATTGACAGGTAGTTTTTTTCACCATTTTTATTCTTTATGCCTGTCTTCCTTCTTCCCTTCCTATTTCTTATTTTAACAACAGTCTCTTTAGCATTTTTTGCATTCATGGTTTGGTGGTAATAAACTTTCTTTGCCATTTTTTTTTTTGTCTGTGAATCTCCTGATTCCACCTTCAATTTTTAATGATATCTTTGCTGGGTATAGTATTCTTGGACTCAGTCCCTTGCATCACCTTTGCATCACTTGGTATATTTCATTCCATTCTTTTCTGGCCTGCTGTGTTTCTTGGAGTCAGTTGATAGTCTACTAGGAAATCTATTATAGGTAACTTTCAAACTCTCTCTGGCAACCTTTAAGATTCTTACTTGGTCATTGGTGTTTGCCAATTTAATCATGATGGGTCTTGGGATATATTCCTAGAAGTGAGATTACTGGGTCAAATGGGAGTTTCATTTTTATCTTTTTGAGGAAACTCCATACTGTCTTTTTGGGTTCATCTTGTTTGGAACTCTGTGAGCATCTTGAAGTTGTGTGAGTTTTTTCGTCCCAGTATCAGGGAAGTTTTCTGTCATTATCTCTTCAAACAGGTTTTCTATTTCTTGCTCAGTTGCTTCTCCTTCTGGCACCTTATTATGTGGATGTTGTTTTGTTTCATGTTGTCACAAAGCTCCCTTAGGCTCTCCTTCTGTTTGTTAAGATTTTTTTCCTGTTGTTGCTCTACTTGGGTGTTTTTCTACCTTGTCTTTTAGCTTACTGATGCAGTCCTTAGCTATTTCTAGTCTACTGTTGATGCTTTCTATTGTGTTCTTTATTTGAGCTATGTAATTATTCATTTCTTCATGGTTCTTCATCATTTCCTCTTGATTCTTACACATGTTTTTGAATTTGTCTTTCATCCTTTTCAGTGTCCTTATGACCATTGCTCTGAATTATTTCTCTGACAAATTGCTTGCCACCATTTCAATTACTTCTTTTTCCAGTGATTCTTTTTCTTTTGTATGGGGGCTGTTTCTTTGTTTCCCCATTTTCAATCCTCTCAGCATTCCAAATTATGTGGCTCACTCTCTACTGTATTGACCAAAAGGCACAAAATACAACTTGATAAGACATGACACAGAAAGAGCAAAACACATATGTATTTATCATATCAATAACCCAAAATAAAGATGACCACCAGAGAAAAAAGAGAATTAGAGGAGAGAAAAGAGCACAAAAATGATATTGAGAAAAGAAAAAAAAAAGTAAGATTAAAAAGAAAAAGAAGAAAGATACAGAAGAAAGAAATATATGTATTTGGAGAGAAAACTCCACGAAAACAACAATGAATCCAAAAAATGCAAACAATGAACACCCAGAAACAAAGGAGGGGGGCTAAATCTAAAGAGGCAGAGCTTATTTCCAGAAGATAAGGTAAAGAAATGGAATGAATAGGGAAATGGCCACAATTCAGTATTTAGTAGGTAGAAAGAAAATGAGTGTATAAGAAGAAAATTAAAACAAAATACTCAAAAATAAATAATAATTATTAAAAATAATAATAATTAAATATATGTATATATTTAAAATATTTGTATAAAAGAAAATTTATATATATAAAAATTTTCACCCTTCTTTAATCTATCTATCTATATATTCATCTATTTGTGGAAAGGGAGAATAGAGAGCAGATAAGCCTGAGTTTGGTGAGTGAAACCAATTAAGTTATTTATAGAAGAAAACAATAAGCGAGGAGAGGGAAAATTAAAGCATAAAATAAAATATAAGAAACTAATACACAATCAAACAATCAACAACAATCAGAAAAAAAATTGGCTAGTGAAGAAAGAGCAAAGAGAAGGGTGGTAGGACTTGGAACAGGGGAGGGGAAATTAGATATGTGAGTAACCCAACAGAAAGTACTATAATAGTAATGCATCAATAAAGCAGATAAAGAGCAATTTATTACAAGGAGTAAAAAGAAAGGAGAGAGAAAATCTAAAGCTGGAAAAGAAGAGAAACAGGATAAAAAATGAAGAAGTGAGGAAGAAAGGGTTGGCATAAAGGAAAAAATGAGATAGAGTAAATAGTGATAAAAATAAAAATAGAATGTAGAACACTAATTCAAAAAATAAAAAAATAAAAAATGTAAGGTTAGAATAATAATAAGTACTAATAAAATAAAGAGAAAAGAAAAAAAATTTTTTTTTTTAGTTTCTTAGGTAAAAAATAAAAAAAGTGAAGTAGTAAAGTTCATTTGCTTCAGCTTGGTTTTAATGTCCCATGGGGGCTGGTTTAAGACCCCTCTCTACTGTTCTGTCTGCCACACCTCAGTTTCTTGTCAGGTAGTCAGCACCATTTGAAATTCCCAGCAATCCACCACTCCTCTGTGTCATATACCACAATCTTCCCACTTTGTTTTTCTGCCTGCTTTCAGTCATATTTACACACATATCTAATTCTGACATGGTCTCTAAGTGGTGGTTCTTCTGTATTAGTTTCTAGGTCCAAATGGCTCCCAACCCAGACCTCGAAATAGGGGTATTTAGTATCTTTGTTTCCTTGCTAGACTCAAGGCTTCAGTGTGACTGCACTGCTAGGAAGGGTCTGGTCTTCAGGAGAAAATGGCTGTTCAGGGTTGGAGAGATCAGTCTGTCCCAGAGCAGGCTTCCTGATCGCCTCTCACTATTTTCTTCCCCAGCTTCCACAAAACCCTGCACCACAGCCTCAGTGAGTGTGTGTAATTGAGAGATTCTATGCACTGGGTTTTGCAAGTAAAAGCAAGAAAATATAAAGACAGAGCAACCGCCCACTGCACGTCTCTCTCCCCGCAGCACTGCGTGGCGCTGCAGAACTCCAGGCTGCCTTCCTGGGTGCAGCCTCATAGAGCTTGTGAGCTTATTCTAGAGCCCCCACTGCTGGCAGCCCCGTGGACTCCCTTCCACATTCAATGGCTACGCTGTCCCCAAGGGCTGCAAATTTGGTGCAGCACATTCTCCCTCTGAGACTCTAGTCCCATCTGCTCACACTTCTCCCTCCACCCCAGATCTCCCATCCCACCTCTCTCCAGGCAATCTCTGACTTTTCTGTCCGAGGATTGTCTCACCAGTTATGTGTATTTCACCAATTCCCGGTGAATATTATTAGATGCAATTATTTCTTCTATCTGCTCCATGAGAAGGTACAGAATATGTCTATTTGGTCGCCACCTTGTCTCCCCCTGGACAAACTTTTTAGGAGCCCGCGGCCAGAGAAGCTGGAGTCTCAGTGTTTGTGGGTTCATAGACAAGGCTGCAGGTCCCTGGCTGGTATGGCTGTAGGATCCTGGGTGGAGTCTGATATCTCCCCAGGTATAGGTGAGGCTCTACTATTCAAGATGGTGCTGTCTCTGTGGCAGAGCTGGTCACTCCAAGAGATACTGCAGCAGTTGTAGAGGCTGCCCAGCTAGGGGAACCTGGTCCGTCAGCCCCAACAGTCCTTTGGAATATAGCTGTCCCTCATTCACACATACTCGCTCTCCCCATAGGGCCAAGCACTCCCCTTTTGCTCTCTCACTCACTCACACTTTCTTCCTCACTGCAATCCTGTTGTTTGTATTTGGATCTCTTTACCCTGTATTCTAACTTGCTTATTTGGTCTTCAGATTTTTCTATTCTACTGTTGGAACCTTCCATTGTGTTCTTTATTGTAGCTATGCCATTCTTCTTTTTTTCTTGATTCTTAGCTATGTATTTCTCATTCAGCTCCTTATAATTCTCATTGAGTTGCTTGTAATTCTCAGATAGATGTTTGAGCATCCTTATAGCCATTACTTTGAATTCTTTATCTAAAAAATGACTTGCCTCCATTTCATTTAGTTTCTTTTCTGGAGATTCCTCCTTTTCTTTCCTTTGGAGATTATTTCTTTAGCTCCCCATTTTTGCTGTGCCTTTTTATTTGTTTCTATGTCTTAATTCAAACTGCTATGCCACCTAGATTTTTGGAGGTGATCCTATGCAGTAGGGGTTTTGTGGGACCCAGTGTTGCAATCTCTCAGATATCCTGAGCTAGGTATTATAAGAAAGCCCCCTACTTAAGTTATTTGGGTTGCACTAATGTATTTGTATCTTGAATTTTATTGTCCCATTTGTGGATGGAATCTCCTTAGAGGTTGTCTGTCTATGTGGCTCAATCCCAATCTCCTTGTTTAAGCTATTATGGATTTGCTTGGCTTCCCAGCTACCATGGCCAAGGTCCCACTCGTTTGCAACTCTCTGAAGGGGCCTAGAACCACAATAGGGATTGTGTGTGACTCTGTGACTCTCAATGGTGTCCTGGAACCCACAGCAGGGGTTCTTTGGAGGTTCACACTGGCATGAAGCTTACTGGATCAGAGGTAGTGTCCAAGGCCGGTCTGGGTGGTGGTGAGGCTGCACTTCTATCTGCTACTGCTCCTTCCTTCAAATTTGTTTGGTTTCTCATAATGTCTCCTTGATTAATTAAAAGTTGGAATTGAGTGTGGTAAGAGAATATTTAAAAACAAAAACAAAAAACATTGAATTTTTTGACCATCCAGAAAACACTGATCATTTTCCAGAGTGAAATATATTTCACTTTCCTCAACAAAGGAACTCCATTTGGTCCCAGCTTGTGTGACCTGTGAACCAGGAGGTCATGGTTTGATTCCTGTTCAGGGTACGTGCTCAAGTTGCTGGCTGGGTTCCTAGCTGAATGCCCAGTAGAGTGCATGCAGGAAGCAGCTGATTGATGTTTCTATCTCCCTATGTCTCTATACAAAATCAATAAAAACATACTTTAAAAAAACAGAACTCTATTTGAGAATCCATTGTTGAAATTTGTGACATAATAAATCCCGATCCTATTTTATGTTAATGGCCACTGCAACCCCACATTGTCTTGTGTAGGGAATGGTGGCAGGAGTTTTGCCAGTACTGCTTCCTCTGTGGTGCCCTAGACACTTTGTTGACAGAACCAATCTTAAACCCACATGGTTCTGCTGAGACAAGTCTTTATGGAAGGCAAAGAAAACAAAATAAGCAATACAAACAATAGAATACACACAATAACAGTATAATATCATGTACTAACATTCTCTATCGTACTTTTTGAAGGCTTATCTTTTCTCAAATTCCTCACCTGCGTTTCTATGATATTGGTAAGATATCTCTGTGTATTTTTAAAATAGATTCTCTAAAAAACACAGGAGTTCTTGAGTACTATTATTACTTTCCATTTTCTGTGTTTTTAAAGAATGACTGACAGTATAATTTCCTTCTCATTTAATCTTTCTTCAATTCTCCTTAAAATTGCCCACAGTGTGCACTACTGTGAGAGTTGTTGTATACATCTCCATGTGTTGCTATGTGTGTGCAGTACAGGATGGAGTGGATAGAAAATTTCTACAGAGAACAGACTGACAGCTGTCAGAGAGATTAGGGCTGGGTGAAATAAGTGAAGGGATTAAACAAAACCAAAACAAAAATACTTCATAGGCAGACAATAGTATGATGATTACCAGAGGGAAATGAGACAATGGAATAAATGCTGACGAAAGAAGACTTGACTTGAGTAGTGAACACAATACAATGTAATGATGATGTATTATAGAATTGTACACCTGAAAACTATATAATTTTATTAATTAATGTCACTCCAATAAATTCAATAGAAATTTTAATGAGTAAATATCTATATAATGATCTTATAGTTATCATGATTATTTGGTTCTTTTTATTAGTCCGTTAAAGTCATTTTATTTTATTTTTTTTTAAATATATATTTTATTGATTTTATACAGAGAGGAAGGGAGAGAGATAGAGAGTTAGAAACATCGATGAGAGAGAAACATCGACCAGCTGCCTCTTGCACACCCTCTACTGAGGATGTGCCCTCAACCAAGGTACATGCCCTTGACCGAAATCGAACCCGGGACCCTTCAGTCCCCAAGCCAACGCTCTATCTATTGAGCCAAACCGATCCCAGCTAAAGTCATTTTATTTTTAACAATAAGATCTTTAAACAATGCTATTTGAAAGCCAAGGCACATTTTTTTTAAACTATATTTTATTGATTTTTTACAGAGAGGAAGGAAGAGAGATAGAGAGCCAGAAACATCGATGAGAGAGAAACATCAATCAGCTGCCTCTTGCACACCCCCTACTGGGGATGTGCCCGCAACAAAAGTACACGCCCCTGACAGGAATTGAACCTGGGACCTTTCAGTCAGCAGACCGATGCTCTACCACTGAGCCAAACCGGTTTTGGCAAGGCACATTTTTATTGATGTATAGTCTTAGACAAAAAGGAAAGAAAAAGCTATTTTTATTCATTAAACTTTCCTTAAATCACTTCAAACATCTATCTCTATTTTTCTGATTCAAAGCAGATATTTTCTACATGGTGGTTGTTTCATTTGACATGTACTGGTTTATTATTTTGAATACACCTTTCTACTTTTTATGTTCACTGTAAGTTCCTACAAAAGTGACAGTCTTATATATAGAAACCCCTCACTGCCTGAGTCAAATTTCCTCATCTATGAAATTAGAAACTAACTAACAGGGTTATTGTGAGGTTTGAAAATTATAACATTCACTAAGCGCTTGGTTCAGTGTCTGGAACAAAATAGGTGATGAATAACCATTTTTGAATGAATATGATTAAAGAAATATATCAAATAGCATTGTGACCCCTGCTGCTTTTATACCACTTCCATTCTTTAGTTGATGATTATGCTGATTTCCTTTTGTGTATGTGAATTTAACATGTTAAGATGAAATCACATAATTATTTCTTACATTTGCAGGTTTTTAATAGTAAAAAGTATTAGAGCACTTTTGTAATGAGGCTTACAGGATTCTTTTTCTGTTCCTTTATGCCTGGAGGTAAAGGAAATGCATCAGATATTCTGAGAGATCTGCCTGCTTCAGAATATGAAAATAAAATAACAAAACCTTTTTTTTTTTCTTTCTTTCTTGGAGAGAATGAAGTCAAATGTGGATGATGGGATATCGAATTTTTATTACTATATGTGCATCTATTACTTTAATTAAAACTAAAATTCTGAAATCACTATTAACTGGACTGAAATTTCTTAATTAAATAATTTTTCTCCTGAGGGTTTTTTTTTTGTAATAAAAGGGAGATATTTTTAAAAATGTGATTCTGTGTTTTAAGAAATAGATTTCTAATGGGAATAAAACCTGAAGAGTTTTAAAACATGATGTTGTACTAGAACCACAAATATGGCATCAGTTATGGATGTGTCATAACCACAAGCCTATTTAACAAATTTTACTCTATCACCACCACTCCTGAGTTGATAGAATTACATTTTCAATGCTATGCTACATACCTACTTACTGCCAAAAAAGATATATTTGATATTGGTAAGATATCACAGTGATGAAGAGTAAATTCTTAGAAATCCTTTGTGCGATAGCACCATTAATACATGAATGGTGAGAGACTTATTGGAAATGAGTGTCTAGTTTTGTTCTGTGTTCCAGAAAAACTTTGGTTTCAATAAGCTATAGTTCTTGCTACTAGAATGTCTTCTCTGAAATATAATATGTCATTTATTGGGTTCCTCTGCACATGCATTATCTTATCTAACTCAAGAAAATTTATGAGTTACACAAAAGAGTGTATCATAAAACAAATCCTATATTTGACTTTAGTTAGATGCTTTCAGCAGACTGTTATTTTTATATAATAAATTCATTAAAAACAGATTATTAAATAACTTTTAAAGCATTGTGATAACATATGGGCAGCACATGTATTCATGTTTCAAAACATGAATTTAGGATAAAATTATAATTCTTCCAAATATTTTCTAGTTTATATTAAATTATGCAATTTAAATATTTAAAGTTTAAAATTTTTAGTTTTTATAAGTGTTTGCAAATATAAAGAAATCCTTCTATAATATTCTTTATTCCTTGCTTTGCTTTTCAACAATACAGAATACCTTGGAGTCTAAATTATCTTAATTAAAATAGATTGCTTTATTTATTAGTTAACAGACCTGGGAGTTAGCAGTACTACAGTAAGCATTATGTTGTTTCTTTTTTGGGAATTCATTATATTTTTACATTATTTATCTAAATCTCATTTATTATTACTACAATTCCCTTGAATTTCAACCTACTCTTTATTTCCAATCCATATTTTAGCAAAAAGCATATAGACTTTTCTTTACCCCCAAATGAATGTTGGTTAACATTGCACCAAATCACCTGCTTTAGAAGATGTTTTGAGAAAATACTACATACAGGTATGGTACATACTCATGTTTGAAATATTGTTTGAATATAATCAATATCCCCAAGACTTGCATTGCAATTTAGATCAGCAATCTGTCAGAAACCTAGATTAGGTCTCTTTCAGGCTTGGACTTATAGTTAATGCACCTTTCCCCATATTCCATTTTAGGTCAAAGTTCATGTCATTGGCCTGATATAGGCCACATAGGACCTCTGGACTCCAGGGACAGCAGAACTGCAATGGTGGTGGAGAAGAATCGCTTCATCATTGGTTTCATATAAAAATTGTATACCTCATAACTTTCTTTTCTATTTCTGCTTCATATAGAAATTCCTCTGATTTGATTTATTCTATTTGTGCTAAAAACAGGTGAGCATTTCTAAAGCATATAATAAAATTCTTGCCTTGAAGCCATTTATTGACTTTTCGTGAAATAATGCGTACATGCACACAGCTCTTGGGGAATAGGATAGTCTTTTCACTGATCTCGTTACCACCTATCTCTCATTGCCTGGATCCTTTTTCCCATTCTTCCCACAAAATTTATCTTCTTAAATACACCTTTCTTCCTGTCATTTCTCTCTTTAGAAGCCTTCAGTCATTCTGCAGTGCCTGAAGCAGCTACTCCCTTGAGTGTTACAAGGGATTATAAATCCGTGTATGTACCACACACTGAGGGGCACACTAAATAAATACCTTGCACAAGTAGTACCTCTACATTCCAAATATGTAAGGTGCTGTTAATTAAATATTAAATTTTAAATACTATTAGATTTTTAATTTTAGAAATTATACATATTTCTCAATAGCCCATCCTGATATTTCTGAGGTTTTATTTTGTGCCAGTCAGCTTTTTGCAGAGTGATCTCATTTATTCCTACCCCCCCCCACACACACAAACACATGCCTACATGCCTACACTGACATGTGAACAAACATAAGAATGAGAAATATGAATGCTATCTTTAATATGCAGCTGACAAGATAAACTAAGAGAAGACGTGTACAAAGTCACATGTCTTATAAGTAGTAAATTGGGATTTGAACCCAGAATTTTCATCCCAGCTATGAATACTTTTAATCACATAACTAACACATCTACTGTTTTATTAGGGTCCAGGAACTTTTTTGTTATTAAAAATATGCTTATACTTGAAAAGTGTGGAAGCCAAGACTCCCTTATATGGTATTAAAAGTTATGTTACAATCATTTTCCAAACTAAGTTCCAAATAGTGTTATTTCAAATATTAATAAAAATGCAATAAAAAGAGTTGTTTTATAGCCATTTAATTCTACACACACAAAAAAAAAAACCCAAAACAAAACAAAAAACAACCCTGAAATATTTATCTCCATAGTGGAGATCCACAATGTATGTCAGTATATTACATTCCCTGATAAGTTCATCATGAATAAAACTGTTCACTATCTCCCTATTTCAGGATTTTTTCACTAGTTCGAGCACAGTACATTTATTAATATTTTGTTAAATAGTGTTGTATGGTAGAACGTTTGAGGGAAAACAAGAATCCAGAAGATTAAGTTTCCAGTCTTACTTTCCAAAAGAACCCCAAATTTAATCTTGATCATACCTCATTTTTACATCTGTGCCTTTCTTCACTCTGCTAGCCACTCAATGTATTCTTCACTCCCCATTTAAAATTTACCATTGCTTAAGGTCCTGCTGACTTTCCACATTTTTCTGCAATATTTGACAAAAACTCTCCAACTCTTATTTTTTGAACTAAATATGCAAGAAATCACACATTGCCTTTGACATTTCTTAGAATGTTTGTTTCTACTTTATCACACAACTCATAGTGATAGCCTCTGTATGCAAGTATGGATGCTTATACATTCTGTATAACAAGTTTCTACTCTAGTATTTTGCTCATATTAGTCACCCAAATATTTACTCTTGTATTGGTGAATGTAACCAAATAATATTTTATATTAAAGCAATTTAAACTTTGTGTGGCCAAGGAAAAGAAAGATTTATATAAGAAATAAAAGTACAAATTGGTTGTTATAGAATAGTCATTGGGATGTAAAGTATAGCATAGTAAAAAATATTCTAATAACTAGGCGTGGTGCTAAATGGGTGTGGATTTATAGAGATAATCATATGTTAAGTTATGTAATATCTGGACACTAGGTGTGCAAAAAATATAATAAGTGTAATAAGTGTAATATTATGTAATATCTGGGCACTAGGTGTGCAAAAAAAAAAATGGTGACTAATTTGATGATTAGCTCTAAACCTGCTTAACATTTTTCACCTAACACTTTTGACTAGATTTGATATAAATATTCTCTTTGGTTTGCTTGGGGCAAAGCAGGGAGGGGAGTGCTGTCTTTTGTCTGTATTAGTCAGTGTGGTCACAAACAACCCTAAACCTCAAAATCTTTCAAGAAAATGGTTTGTGCCCTAGCCAGTTTGGTTCAGTGGACAGAGCGTTGGCCTCCGGACTGAAAGGTCCCAGGTTCGATTCTGGCCAAGGGCACATTCCTGGGTTGTGGGCTCTATCCCCAGTTGGGGCGTGCAGGAGGCAGCTGATCAATGATTCTCTCTCATCATTAATGTTTCTATCTCAACCTCTTCCTTCCTCTCTGAAATAAATAAAGATATATATTTTTTAAAAAGAAAATGGTTTGTTTCTCCTGGCAAAGCAGAGTTTCTACTATAGTTCTTCACTATTTGGATAATGACTAAAGAAATAGGCCCTGTCTGGGGCACTGCATGTGTTGGGCACAAGGAAGAGAAATTACTGGAACTAAGTGACAGATCTGAAAGCTTCTACTCAGAATTGGAATATTACTACAGATCACATTCTGTGGCCAAGCTTGACATGAATGAGATAATGAATACAATTATTTCACAAGGAAAGAAAGGGAATATTCAAAAACACAACCTACCACAATAAGCCAATTTAGGTCCTGAGTGATTGCTTTTAATGTTTGTTTTATTTAAAAGAAGTTGAGTGATTGTATTTTCTTTATAATAAATGGTGCATATAAAAGCCAATTAGAGATATATTTCCAAGTTATTTAATTCAAAACCTGGAAACATTGATGCAAATGAATTGATACAGAGGGTTAAACTATTTTGCCTAAAAGCTTTCTTTTAAGGCTAATTGGTAATCTAGGAGTAGCACATATTTATTTCTGCTTGTGTCCATTACTGTGACAGGTCAGGTATGGTGGAATTAAAAATTCTGTAGGTTTGTCCTCAGTGGATAGAGCATTGGCCCATGGACTGAGGAGTCCCAGGTTCAATTCTGGTCAAGGGCATATACCTTGGTTACAGGCTCAATCCCAGCTCTTGTCAGGGCACCAGTGGAAGGAAACCAATTGATGTCTCTCTCACATCGATGTTTTTCTCTCTCTGTCTCTCCTCCTCTCTTCCACTCTCTCTTTAAAAAAAAATCAATGGAAAAATATCCCGAGGTAAGGATTAATAAAAATAAATTTAAAAAATAATTTTGTAGATTGGTATTCATTTTCAATGAAGTATACATCTCTGATAGAGTTACTGGTGAGAATATCTATAATACTAAAAGTATAATATGCTAATTAAACCAGATAGATGAGTGAACTTCTGAACATACTTCCAGATGTCCTTCCAGACTAAGCTGGGGCTGCAAGGGCCAAGCCCCTTCCACGAATTTTGTGCATCGGGCCTCTAGTTTATTATAAAAATAAATAATAATTGTTTGAAGTTTTAAGTAAAATATTTAAATGAAATAAAATATTTATTAGTAAGAGACTCATTCTATGGAAAGCCCACAACTGCTTTTTCATAAGTGCAAACACACACACACACACACACACACACACACACACACACACACACAAACACACACACACACACACACACACACGTGCACATGCACACCCATACTCATAAATATATTCAAGATTTATTTGTGTTCTGTATGTATAAAACCTGGAAGTTTACATATGCTATCTCCTAGAAATTTTTGGGGGTAAAGACTAAAAATTGAGAACATTTAGAAAGGTGCTTAAATAATGACACTGAAGGATGATGAGAAGGTGAAATTTTAAAATATGTTACTTTTAAACACAGAACAGAAAATAAAGAATGTGGAAATAGTTTCATAAGTCAGTAGTGGATGAATTGACTTGGTTTGACACTGATCATCCAACAGACCAATTAGAAAATATGGTAGGTGGGGATGTGCATGTAAACAATATGAGGATGATGTTGGCATTTTAAAAATCAAGGCAATTGAATTAGCTCAAGTATTCCCAGGTATCACTTATTTAGAGAAATCACCATGGCTTCTTTAATATTAACAATAGATGAATAAATAACTTAAAAAATTAACATTAGCCACTAGTTAGCTGTGTGACCATCCCAATTTATTTTACTTCAAACATCTCATGTATGAAATGAAAATAATGTTTTATTTTGAAGTATTATTAATAATAATGTTTAGATAAATACTTAATAATATCCTTAGTTGTTTCTAGTAGTATTAATATAATTTTTATTTCACACATATTCCAAAAAGTAATTTTATAAAAATTTATTAAGACCTCTTAATATATTTCATATATAAATCACACTGTTTACTTTTTAAAAAAGCAATAGTACATTGTAGTCATAAATTTTAATAGAAATTATAAATTTGACAATTATTAGTATTTTACATACTGATATATTATCTGTGACTTTAAAAAATAATTTAAAGTCATTCTTAAAATGCAGATAAAATATATCTTTAAAATTAAATAATGCAATGAATATTCAGGTTATGCAATGAATGTATAGTAGGTAAATTCTTCTACACTAAAACCAGTTGATTTTTTTTTTTTGACATAATACATATTCAAAATGTCTCAAGCATAAATGCTGCTAGAATTAAATAGTCAGAGGTGTAATGACCTCTCAAAAACTATCTACTAATAAAGATGAAAATAATACATGCTTAATTTCCTAAAATCATTTTCTCTCTGCTCTGAATTCAATGGCACCAGCATTTTACTGATTTCATTTGTCTTGCTGCCTGAAGTCTTTTGACTTTAGTGATGGAAATCAAACCCAATTGGGCATGACAACCAACCTGATATGAGTGTAAATCAATCTAGAAAATGTGAAAAAAGATTGATATTTTCGTTGTTTAATTGAATGATATATAGTTTAGGCTATTTTTGTTGTTGAAGTTTTTGCTTCAAATAAATTTCTACCCACCCACAATTATTGAATATTTTTTAGTAAACATAAATTTTTTTCTTAACCAAACATTTATAAGTCTGTTGGAACCTTTCCCTTTGTTGTTACAATGTTTATAGGGTACAGAATGCTAAAATTGGAACCTTTTATGTTTAAATAAAAGTAGATCCAATAAATGATCACTTCCTTTTCTGATTAATAATAGGGCTTTAAATGAGAGGGAAAATACCACCTACATTCTATTGTCTTTAACTTACAGCCCAATCCCTCACTTGTATTGTCTTTCTTGATTGATTTGTCATTTGGTGGCAGCTGAACTGTATGTTTGAAGAGCTTTTGTATAGATTTAATCAGGAGATGGGAATCACGTCTTTTTTGGGCACTAATAATTTATAATTAGTTACTCAGGCTAGAACAGCTGCATCCCTTTAAATTTCTGGAAAAGAAAAGTCCTTTACATTTCTACCTTTTCTTGTCAGATCAATTTAGGCAGGTAGTCATGATGGAATAATGTATATTGGAATTAAACATATTGCACTATAAATTTTAAAAAGAAGAGCAAAACCTTTTCTGTTTGTGCTTTAATGTATCTTACCTAATTCCATGGAAAACTGTAAAGGGAAAACCTAAAATGAATTGTTGAGATGAATATTGCTAAAAAACACTTGTCTTGATATTCAGTATGAGTATAATACAATTTTAAATTATTTAAAATATAATAAAAGAACATCACAAATCATAGAGTTGTTTTAGGCTGTTTTTTTTTTGTGTGTGTGTGTGTATGTGTTGTGTATGTGTGTGTGTGTTATTAAAGGATAAGGTTTTATTTAATTTTTGATCTCCTAATAAGATTCAGAGAAAATGTAGATGTGCTCTCTCAAAACTGTCAAAAACTAATGTTCAAATACCATAGATTTTGACACCATGTGCGATGAGACTGTCTACTAATTGTTTTACCATATTCAGTAACTTTTCTTTGCTTAGTTATTATCTTCATTTGTTTACTCTATTTTATTTTTTACTAGCAGCCCAATGCACAAAATTTGTGCATGAGTAGGTCTTCCATCCCCTGGCTTCTGACACTGGCTTCCCTCTGGACCTGGGACCTGGGCTTCTTCTGTCACAATCCCGGTTTTGTCCAGAAGGTTGTCCAGAACATCTGAAGGACGTCTGGTCTACCTACCATATCACACTTTTGTTATTATAGATTTACTAGAGGCTTAGTGCACAAAATGCGGGCACGGTTGGGGGAGGGGGAGTCCCCTCAGCCTGCACCCTCTCGAAATCTGGGACGACTGGCTCCTATCTGCTCACCTGCCTGCCTGTCTGAGCATCCCTAACCACTTGTCTGCATGAATTATTGCCACTATAACCCCTTCCTGCCTGCCTGATCACCTCTAACTGCTTGTCTGCCTGCCTCATCACCCCTAACCACGCACCTGCCTGTCTGATCACCTCTAACTACTTTGCCTACCTGATCTTCCCTAATTGCTTGCCTGCCTGCCTGATTATACCTAACCCCTCTGCCTTGGCCCCCTTCTCTGCAGCTTCATCCAGAAGGATTTCTGGAATGACATCCAAAAAGCTGTTTGGCTGTCTGGTTTAATTAGCATATTATGCTTTTATTATTATTGATATATTATTATTATTTTTTTGGTTAATCCTTACCTGAGGATATTTTTTCCATTGATTTCCAGAGAGCTTGGAAGGGAGGGAGAGAAAGAGAGAGAAAAAAAACATCACTGTGAAAGAGACACATCAACTCTTGCCTCTTGCACGTGTTCCCACCCAGGGTAGGGAGTGAATCCACAACCCAGATACATCCCGTTGACTGGGAATCATATCTGTGACCTTTGGGTGTGTCGCCTGATGCCTTCACCACTGAGAACACTGGTTAGGGCTGTTTACTCTCTTTTAATTATAGACTTATTTGCAAATTGTACAGTGTATATATTTGATTGTATACTGAATTGCATTAGATTAATACATGCATATCTGTGCATACAGAGAGGTATATATACCAGTATTTATTGCATATATATTTATGTTGCAAGTTTGAGGTCACTCCTGGTCTTTAATTTTCTCTGAGAATCTGATAAAGGTCATTTCCTGCAAATATTATTGCCAAGCTTCCTTTCAAACTTAATAATTGCTTGGGAAAAATTATAGCCTGTGGATGAATTTTTTCTGGGCCAAATTTACATTAAATATTATATTTAAAATAAAATAGCCTCTTCTTTTCATCTCATAATCCTTGCCTTAAAATAATCTTTCCCTATCTTAACTTCTAGTATAAGTTTGATATATCTAATGCATTCCTTTTAGGTTTGTGGATATTTTAACGAACATCTAATATTCTTCTCTTTAGGGATCAAGTCCATGTTTGATTCTTCTTTGTCTCTCTAGCATAACATAACACCGTGCTCTGGACAACCTAAGGCATAAACAAATCAGGAACTACATGAAAGTAGTGATTCTGGAAATTGTACATAATCCTCCAAAGTTATGAATTATCAAAATGGCTAAAATCATTAGAAAGTCCCCTGAAATAAAGAAAACATCATCTAAGTAAAAAAATTCCTTGTCAGGTATTATAAATTACTTGCCCAAATATAATTTAGGAGGAAAGGTATTATAAAATAACTACAGGCTTGGCACATGCAATTCTTGCACTCGGGGGGTGGGGGGGTGTCTCAGCCTGGCCTGTGCCCTCTTGCAGTTCAGGAGCCCACGGGGAGGGAGGGTGCCTAAGCTGTCAGTGGGACATCCCTTGTGCTGCCACAGAGGCAGGAGAGGCTTCCACCATCACCGCTGTGCTCGTCAGCCGTGAACCTGGCTTCTGGCTGAGCAGCACGCCCCCTGTGAGAGCACACTGACCACCGGGGTCAGCTTCTGCATTGAGCGTCTACCCCCTGATGGTCAGTGCGCATCATAGGAACTGGTTGTTCTGCCATTTGGTCTATTTACATATCAGCCTTTTATTATATAGGATAATTATTTTTATACTTATAATTTGGATATTTGAATATATCAGTAGGCATATGATATGTGTTCTCCCTAATGTGGAAATTCAAGTCTGCCTTGTATTTTTAGTTGTTGGTATTAAAGAGCTAAATGATTGTCTTCTGAGCACTCATGGGACATGAAGAAGTTTAGGGTGTCAATGCTTATACAGCTTATTAAATTGCTTATGCATTATAGATAGAAAAAATATAAAGAAGGCGAGATATTTTTGCAACAATACACACCATCACACTGCAAATTTTATAATGGAGCAGTTTTAGCTAAAACATTATAGACTGTATGAGATAGTTATCATTTCAGCACTTTTTGTCTTATGTTCTTTCAAGTTCTTCATTTATATATTTTTCATGTAAGTATACTTTGCTCTTGAAAATAACATTTTCACCTGAGAGACAAGGAAAGTCTGAGTTCATGTTTAATTTACAGAATTGCCTCAATTCAACAAATGTTTGGACTTATGAAAATTACACTCAAGTCTCCAGGCATCTTTTCCACAGAGATTTGGAATGGCGTCTTTAAGGTCTCTGTGCAAAATCAATAGCTTCAGCAGTTTCATGCCAACATACAGAATAATTTTCATTTCACACATGAAAGATATTAAGCTGGTGCTGTAAAGATATAAAATAAAAACAGAAAAGTATAAAATAATTCGTGAAAAATATGAGCGGTGAATGTAAATTGTATATATTACTCCATCAATTACCATAACCCATTCTGTTGTAAGAAATGATACAGATATCACCTTTGTGTTATTCTTTATTCAGTTTTCTCCAGTGGTACCATATAACAAAACTATAAATTGATATCACAAGGATACTGGCCTTGAAACAATCTAAACACAGAATAGGCCCATCACCATGAGAATTTCTCCTGCTGTTGTTTCATAGGCATGGCCACCTCCCGTCCTTGCTTTCTAACCTTGGCACAACTGCTCTGTTCTCCATTTCTAAAATTTTGCCATTTTGATATTACACAAATGGAAGCAAAGAGTAACTAATTGTCCTTTCAGAATAATTACCTGGAGATTCATTCAAGTTGTTACATGTTTTACAGATTGTTCATTCTAATTACTAACTATGGTATGGACATACCAAAGTTTGTAAACCATTCACTCATTGAAGTACATATGCTTTATTTATCTTATTAATAAAGAGAAATAAATTATTTTATTAGCTCTTATATATAAAGTACCTATCTTCTTGTCTTTCTATGGTTTCTAGAGTATTTTGGGGAACATTCTTTTGAGAGTAACATAGTTTCTTTAGTGGTTGCTCTCTGCATTGCAATATACAAAAGCCATTAATCAGTCAATATTAACTGACTCATATTAAGGTATCAATATTTTATCATTGTGAGTGAAGTGTCAAAATCTTATATTTAGATCTATGTCTCCTCTCCACTATTAAATACAATTATATTGAGATTGGATTGTGTTATAATTTTTGTTTTAATCATTACATATCATTTTAAGTATGAATGAGGATAATAGTCTATTGTACTTACACATATTTATGGTGATTCAATTGTTATTGATATTTTTTTCTTATCTGACATTCCCAGGATATCTCCTTTTATCATTTACGAGAGGCCCCATGCATGAAAATTCATGCACAAAGGGGGTGGGGATTCCCTCAGACCAGCCTGCACCCACTTCAATCCAAGACCCCTAAGGGGTTGTCCGTCCACCAGTGGTTGGAGACCCCTCTCACAATCTGGGACTGCTAGCTCCTAACCACTCACCTGCCTGCCTGCTGGATTGCCCCTAATTCCTCTGCCTGCCTGCTTGGTTGCCCCTAACCTCTCTGTCTGACAACCCCTAACTACCTCTGCCTACCTGTCTGATTGCCCCCAACTGATCTCCCTTGCTTGCCTGATCTTGCCCCCAATGGTACTACCCTGACAGTCTGATCTCACCCCTAATTGCTCTCCCCTGCCAGGCTGATTACCCCTAACTGCCTCTGCATGCCTTATCGCCCACAACTGCCCTCTCCTGCCAACCTGATTTCACCCCTGCCGGCCTGATCACCCCTAACTGCCCGCCTCTGCCAGCCAATTTGGTTCTAATTGGGTCAGTTTCTATGCCAGTCAGCGTCTCTGAGCCTATCAATGGGGCATGATCAGAAAGGCAGGAACTGATCAGCAGCCCTGGTGGAGGTCTGGAGAGAAATGGAGGCATGGCTATTGGCCAGTCCAGGATAGAAAGAGAGGCAAGCTCTGATCAATGGCTGTCATAGGAGCTACAGATCAGACCCAGCCTCTGTCTCTGCAGGCCTCTCTCTGGGCCTGATCCACTGCCCCCTAGGGGTGTCGAACTCAATCAGAGAAGGGGCTAAAATCTAAAATCCAGCCTAAATCGTGGGCCGAATGGTTTACTGAACAGTCATAAAATGACAATGTCATAAACTGACAGCGGATTGCAGTGATGACAGCGCGGTGCGGGCCACATTGCAAGGTCTGGCGGGCTGGATTTGGCCCGGGGGCCTTGTGTTTGACACATGTGCAGGCATTCAGTGCTGGGATCGGGTGCTGCAGCACTGACTTCATCCTATAAGTCCTTAGACCCTGGCTCTTTATTATATAGATTTTCTGTTTTAAAACCTCCTTTAGCTACTCTTTAAGGGTAGGTCAGCTAGTGACAAATTATTTGAGTTTTCTTTTATCTGTGAAAATGCCATAATTTTCCCTTCATTCCTGAAGGCTAGTTTTGCCAGCTCTAGAATAAAATTTAAAAAAATGATCTTTCTTTTCTTAGAGCACTGAAAAATATTTTGCCATTTTCTTTTAATTTGTATTGAGAAGCATGCTGTCATTAGGATTGGTGTTTCTCTATAGATAATGTGTTGTTTCTCTACTTTCAAAATATTTTTCTTTGTCTTTATTTCCAGAAAGTCAACTATAATATTACTTTGTGTGTATTTCCCTGTGTTCATTTCCCTGTTTCAGATTTGCTCAGCTCTTTGCATTTTTGGGTTTAAGTCTTTCACCAAATTGTTAAGTTATCCATTATTTTCTTAGAGCACACTTTCATGTCCCACTCTCTTTTTCCTTTCTTTCTGGGATTCTGATAGTATACATTTTTTATAGTACTCTAAGTCCTTGACCATTTTTGTTTGTTTGTTTGGAAAATGTAGTACATAGTAGGTATATGCTTAGCATTCAAATGTTATTATGGAAAAGTGGAAAAACAGATATTAAAGTAGAATTATCTATCTTATAGGGAATTTATAGCGTTTCATAATTTGCACAACCTACATTTGTTCTACATTCCTACTTTGAGGATCAATTAAATACTGGCAAAGAAGACACTTTTACCTATCCATTTAGGTAGAACTGTCAATGCTTTTTATTTATTTATTTATATTCATACCAATTGCATTCTATTATAGGAATAGCAACAACACTCCTTAGAATATATGTTATTTTTTATATGGGTTGCTCCCTCTTGTCTCACATCCACAGTTTTCTTATGTAATCATGAGAGCCTTGTCACAGTGTCTAAAAGTATTGGTCGGCAACTAAGTAATTGCGGATTTTTAAAAGAAAATCAAAGACAATTTTTTCATGGAACTAAATAACTTTATTCTGTAATGTATTGCCCATTTTGATCAATGACCTTTTGCCATCTTTCAGGCAGCATCATAATCCCACATTTAAAAAACTTCTGGTTTTTATTAGCAAAAAACTCAATCAGGTACGATTTGACATCATCGTCATTATTGAAATTTTTACCATTCAAGGAGTTTTGTAAAGATTGAAACAAAAAGTAATCAGATGGTGCAAGGTCAGGACTATATGGTGGATGTGGCAAAACATCCAACCAAGCTCCATTAATTTTTGCCGAGTGACCAAAGATGTGTGTGGCCTTGCATTGTCATGATGGAATACAACACCTTTTCGATTTGTCAATTCGGGCCGCTTTTCTTCAACTGCATTGTTTAATTTCGTTAGTTGTTCAATGTAGACATCAGAATTGATCGTTCGGTTGGGTGGTAAGAGTTCAAAGTAGACAATTCCTTTGTAATCCCACCAAACTGATAACAAAACCTTCTTTTGATGAATATCAGCTTTTGATGTTGTTTGAGTTGGTTCACCTGGCCTGCTCCACGATCTTTTCCGCTTGATATTGTTGTAAACAACCCATTTTTCATCGCCAGTTATCAGTCGTTTTAAAAATGGATCATTTTCATTACGTTTCTTTAGCAAATCGCAGCTGCTAATGCGTTGCATTCACTGTGATTCTTTCAGTTCGTGAGGAACCCATGTATCGAGTTTTTGAACATAGCCAAGTTGTTTTAAGTGATTTTCAATGCATGTATGTGATACATGAAGCTTCTCTGCAATCTCACGTGTTGTATTGTGACAGTCCGAATTGATTATTGCTTTGATTAGGGCGTCATCAACTTCAACTGGACGACCAGAGCGTTTTTCATCTTTGAGTGAAAAATCACCAGAACGAAATTTGGCAAACCAATTTTGACACTGCCGTTCTTTTAAGGCTTCGTCACCATAAACAGCACATAACTTTTTATGAGCTTGTGATGCGTTTTTCCCTTTGCGGAAATAAAAAAGCAAAATATGACGAAAATGTTCCTTTTGATTTTCCATTTTTCAACGAACGCCAAACGAAAACTACAAAACAGATCAAAAAACTTTTTTTTACTGATTAACAGCTGAATAGCCAACTATCAAATAACAAAATGTGTTTTACATTTGTACTACGTCTGCAAACCTAAAAATTCAACTGAAGCCATATGTGTGAAACCCGCAATTACGTAGTTGCCGACCCAATAATTGTTTTAAGCCACAATATGCACAATCCAAAGAGAATACTGTTTTAAATACCCAACCCAACTAATTTAAAACCTTCTATATAGCCTTATTTATTCTGGATATGTAGTGAAGATATTTTGGTCTTTTTATAAATTATAGAATTCTGACTATCTATTGCTGTATTAAAAAACAACTCCAGGTTAGTGGCTAAAAATAATGATTTAATATTATTTTTCATATTTCTGTGAATTGAAGGGATTAAATACAACAGATTTTTCTTGAGTTCTATAATGTGTTTTCTGTCAGATGGTGGCTAAACCTTCAGTCATATGAAGACTCAACTTGGCTAGGCAGATAAGATAGTTTACACATACTTATGGGTCCTTTCCCTCAGATAATATAATATTTAGACAAGTAATCTTCCTACCAAAACAAAATGAAATGAAACAAGCAAACAAACAAATTAAACCAAATAAAAACAAGATGTCTACACATTGGAACATGTTAATATATCACAAAAGGGCTTTGCATATGTGGTTTACTTAAGGATCTTGAGCTGGTGAAGAATATCCTGATTACCTGGGTGGGCGTAATGTAATCACTGAGTTCTTAAAAGATGGAGACAATACAGAGTGAGGGGGGAAAAAAAAGGATGTGACAAGGTTGAAATGGTGATATGGTGAGAAAATGTCCAGGACCCAAAAAAATGCAGGCAGTCTGGAAACATATTCTTCCCTCAGAGATGCCAGAAGGAGCCAACGTTACTGACACCTTGAGTTTAGCCTTCTGTTATTGATTTTCACTTTTTGAAAATTCTAAATTGTAAGTCATTAAGTTGTGTTGTTCGAAGCTACTAAGTTTATAGCCATTTATTACAGCAGCATAAGAAACTAATACCTTTGTGATTGGTGAGACAATTGAGAATTGGTTAGATCTCTCTTTCTTTCTTTTTAAAAAAATATATTTTTATTTATTTTTACAGAGAGGAAAGGAGAGGGATAGAAAGTCAGAAACACCAATGAGAATCATCGATCAGCTGCCTCTTGCACACCTCCCACTGGGGATGTGCCTGCAACCCAGGTACATGTCCCAGACAGGAATCAAACCCAGGAACTTCCAGTCTGCAGGCTGACGCTCTATCCACCGAACCAAACCGGTTTTGGCAGATCTCTATTTCTATCTGTGGAGCCATTCTATATTATAATGGATCCCATTTTGTTGACAATAAACAAAGATTTCTCCTTTTAAAATGATTTTTAAAAAACATTTTAATCTATTACACAATTTGATTTATTTTTGAATAAGATATGAAATCTATATGTAATTTGTCCAGATGGCTACCTAGTTATCTAAATTTTAGTTATTGTATAATCTTTCTTTTTTTGAAACAAGTAGCAGTGCCACACTAGGTAACACTACATATTTGCTAGAGCACATTAGCCTTCAGAGGTAAAGTTGATTCTGAAGGGAAACAATTCTCCTTCAGAAGAGGCAGTGATCTTCACCTAGATATTGTCATTATTGACTAAGCAGTTCCTAGAGAAACATTTCACATCCTATGTTACTTTCCTAGGCCAATAGCCACAACATATCACAAACTGGGTGTCTTAAAGACAAAAACAAAACAAAACAACAACCCCACACTGTAAATGTATTTTCTCAAAATTGTGGGAGCTAGAAGTTCAAAATCAAAATGTCCACAGGGTCATGATCCTTAATAAACCAGCAATAGAATTCTTCCTTGTCTCTTTCTTACTTTTGGTGGTTTACTAGCACTCTGAAATTCATTGGCTTGCTGTATAACTACCTCTGACTTTGTTGTCAAATGAGGTTCTTACTGTGTGCTTCTGTCCTCATATGGTTACATGGCCATCTTTTGTGTAAAGATACCAGAGATATTGGATAAGGGCACCAGGACCGAATTTTAACTAATAACATAAGCAATTACTCTATTTCCAAATTAGGTTACATTTTGAATTACTAGGGATTAGGACTTCAATATAACTTTTTGGAGAGCTAGGACACAATTCAATATCAATATATAACAATTTCTGGAGCTTGTACCTCCCTTGGATAATTTTCTTGATCTTCTACTTAGCATCTTGACTCCATTGAATTACTGGTGTATTATTAGACTTCCATATATATAAATCTTACAAAGTGAGGCATAATTTCCTAAGTAGAAAATCTTGTATGCATCATCTTTTTTTATTTCATAGATAAATATCTATATTTGTTAATAATTACCAGTGCATCAGATTCTTACAATTTGTAGACAATTATATTTAAACTAGGGTCCCGGTGCATGAAATTTGTACCATGGGGAGGGTCCCTCAGCCCAGCCTACCCACTCTCACATACTGGGAGCCCTCAGAGGATGTCCTACAGATGGCTTAGGCCCACTCCCATTGGGAGTGGAGCTAAGCTGCAGATTGGCCTCCCTTTGCAGCAGGCGACCAGGCTGATCAGGGGAAGGCGCCAGCCCCATCATCCCACTGCTGCAGCCACTGCCAGTCACCGCAGCCACTAAGGTATTTTCATCAACACAGATTCCAGTCCCTTCACCATGAAAAAATGACAACTTCTTTAAGCATTTTCAAGATGTGTCTTTCATAGGATATTCCATTTCCTTCTTTCTTTATTTTTTTTTTTTATCATCACCTAAGGATATGTTTCCATTGATATTTTCCCCTTCCCTTCGATACCAAGCTCAGCTCCTTCCCAAGCCTAAAGTCTCCACCCAAGGCTTTAGGCTTGGGAAGGGGGACTCCCCCTACCTCGCTAATAGCAGGCTTGCTTGGCTCTTTTCCAAGCTTAAAGCCTCCATCCCAGGCTTTAATCTTGGGAAGGGGAATCCTCCAGCCCCTTTGAGGACAGGCTTGGCCCTTTCCCAAGCCTAAAGCCTCCGCCCCATAGTCGGCTGGGAGTGACCTAGGTGCCAAGGAGGTTCCCGGGACCCAGGTATGTATGCAAAGCAACCACCATCTTCGTTGGGTTAATTTGCATACTCACTCTGATTGGTTGTGGGCATAGTGGAGGTATGGTCAATTTACGTGTTTCTCTATTATTAGGTAATATATGTTCAGTGCACAAAATTCTTACACTGGGGGATTGTCCCTCAGCCCAGCCTGCATCATATCCAATCTCAACCCCCTCAGAGGATGTACAGCATCTGCAGGGGATATCCTGTGGGATTGGGCCTAAACTGGAAGTCAGACATCCCTTTCACAATCTGGGACTGTTGGCTTCTAACCACTTGCCTGCCTGCCTGCCAGCCTGATCACCCCCTAACTCCACCCCTACTAGCCTAATTGATGCCTATCTGCTCTCCTGCTGGCCTGCTGGCCCCCAACTGCCTTCCCCTGCTAGCCCAAAGGTTCCCAACTGCCCTTGCCTGCTGGCCTGGTCACCTACAGCTGCCCTCCCTACAGGTCCAATCATCCCTAACTGCCCTTCCCTGCAGGCCTGGTCACCCCCAACTGCCTTCTAGTGCTGGCCTCTTTACTCCCAACTGCTCTCCCCTGCTAACCATCTTATAGTGGCCATCTTGTGACAATGTGGGGGCTGCCATCTTGTGATGGTGTATGGGCATCGCATGAGGGTGCAAGGGCCATCTAGGCTTTTATTAGTATAGATTATCTGACACAATTGACATAACGCATCTAAACTTATCATATATAATAAAAGCCTAATATGTAAATCGACCGAATGGCAGAATGAACAGCAGAATGACCAGTCATTATGACGTTCACTGACCACCAGGGGGCAGACAGTCAATGCAGGAGCTGTCCCCAGCCCACAGGCCCCAGGCCAGACAAGGCAGGTGCCAGCAGGTTTCCCTAAACACCTACTGGTTGCCCTGCAGAGGGAGGTGACTAGAGGCAGCAGTGGGGGGGGGGGGGGGGGGGAGGCCAGCGAATAGGTGGTGTTATGCCAGCCAAGGTGGGTGCCAGTAGAGGCCCTGATCACCTCACTGGTCTCCTCACATATCAGCCCTGATTGCCAGCCAGGCCTAGGAACCCTACACATGAACAAATCTCATGCATTGGGCCTCTAGTTACTGATAATATCTTTGGTCAATACTACAGCTCTCAATTTTACAGTGATGTTTAAATTATACTTGAATATTATTGTATAGAGTAGTCCTTGATCATTTTTTTTAATTGATTTTTTTACAGAGAGGAAGAGAGAGGGAGTGAGAGTTAGAAACATAGATGAGAGAGATTCATCGATCAGCTGCCTCTTGCACCCCCCTACTGAGGATGTGCCCGCAACCAAGGTACATGCCCTTGACAGGAATTGAACCCGGGACCTTTCAGTCCACAGGCCGATGCTCTATCCACTGAGCCAAACTGGTTTTGGCACTTTGAATAATTCTTGCCAAATCAGTTTTGGCGGTCATTTGATCATTTTTAATAGTCCTTGCTTAATCAATGCACCAAACCCAGTTGGAAAAAGAACTACCTTTAGAGAGCAGGGATATTCATCGTGGGTCTCTCAAAGATGAAGCCAAATTTGGTACTGACATCTAAGTCCACTCAGGGAAGAAAGACTAGGAATCAGCAGACATGGATTCTGAGAATCATAGAGTTTATTCTATGGTACTATATGTATAGTTGGCAGGTAAACATCATTGGTATAAATGTTTTTTAGGGCAATCTGGTCCTATGTTTACAAATCAAGATTATAAAGAACAATTTTGTCTCCAAAATCTATTGATCTAAGGAGGTAGAAGCACTTAATATCTAGCACAAACAATCTGGTTATCAGACAGCTTATAT
Source organism: Pipistrellus hanaki (assembly GCF_964339955.1). NCBI lineage: Eukaryota > Metazoa > Chordata > Mammalia > Chiroptera > Vespertilionidae > Pipistrellus > Pipistrellus hanaki. The sequence goes on from NC_140504.1 coordinate 86,768,134, forward strand.
ATCTTTCTTTACTATCCAAGGTGACATTATTTTAGATTTGTTGAATGAGTGGGATTTGGAATAAGTTTTGGAATCTGCATCATGGTAAGAGGAATAGGGAGGTACTCTTTGGTGCATGGTTAGCACACTGAGAAATTGACTTCTATTAGGCCCTTAGCGGAATTACTGGCTTTTTCAGCTACCACATTTATTTGGTCATTATCAAGCTTTAATGACATAGCATTTAAAAACTTCGTCATATTTTAAGAAGGTGGCCTAAAATAAATTGGAATAAAACAGGAGTGCTAACCTTTGTTACTGACTGAAATTTGAATTTAAATTTGTAATATGTAAGAATTTGAAATATATAAGAGTGTTTTCATGTATTTTAATATAAAAGGCAAGATTAAGTTAATTTTTACCTATTTGAAAAGGGACCGATTTGTTTTGTGTTACATCCACTGAAGTAGAAAATTAGCACGAGGCTATGAAAAGAAATAAAAAAAACACACACACCTCATTATGAACTAGACTGAAAAGAAAAGTAATTACTTGGTGCACTTTCAAATGCACCTTAGGAAGACAATGCACTGAGAAAAAAAAAAAAAGAGGTATTAAGACCGTGAAAAATAATCTAAACAGCAAAGGTCAAAAGTACAAACTTTATTGAGAGCAATGCTTAGATCAAGTGATTTGGGCAATGCAGTGTTCTTCAAGTTATGCAAATCTGGAATATAATTTTATTTCCTTCTTTAAAGTACTTTTATAAATTCTTCAATAAAAGTGTCCTGAGAGTATTTCTAAGTAAAATATAGGATCAATAGATAATATTGCACTGTTACTCAGGTGACTGGCAAGGCTACTTGATAAGCCACAGCTGTTATTCCCTTTGTTCTTAAACTGTCAATAAAGTAACTCTTGATAATCGTGATGGTTAATTTTGTCAACTTGTTGAGACAGTCCCAGATATTTAATCAAACAAACATTATCCTGGACAGTTCTATGAGGATGTGTTTAGATAAGATTTACATTTAAATCTGTGGACTTTGAGTAAAGCAGGTTTCCCTCTATAAGGTACTTGGATCTCATCCAACCATCCCAAGCCTGAATGGAACAAAAGCAGGAGGGCCCCTCATCTGCAACCTTAGCTACTACTGCTTTCCAGCAGATGGCTTGCATACAACTGCAGCTCTTTCCTGGGTCTCCATCCTGTCAGCCTCTACCACCATCAGATTTTGGATTTGTCAGGCATCCACATTACATGAACCTAAATTGGCCTAAATTATTTAAGATATTAAATTCAGAAAATTTTGAATACATTCTGAATAAATTCTTATTTATTGACTATCTGGTTGGAGGTATAGTGACCTCTGTCATACTGAGGAGACAGAGAGAAGCTAGGTAGATAGAGGCGGGACCATATTAGAGAGTAGAATTGGGGAACCCAACTAGGTGAAATTACTAAGACACCCCAACTGGCAGGGAAGGGAGGGTGCATGACGGAGATATGAGTTTTAAAATGTATGAATGTTGCTAAAACAATCAGCTTGCACATAACCAATCACAAGATAGTAAGGCATATAAACCAATCCCAAGGATGTTGCTAAGGCAGAATTCTTAGGAAAGACCAGTCAGGAGCTAGCTCACACTTCCACCTCTCCCATTCCCAAGTGCTATAATCATGGGTTAATGTCAGGAGATGCATTTCCTGTGCCCACGTGGCTTATAGCTGTAAGGCTCTCCACCCATGAACTAAAAGACTTTAATTAGCTTCAATACTGAACTTCTCCCAACTGCAACTTGGAAAGGAAGCTCTGGACACTGGCCTGCTCCTGGAAGCCCAGATGCATCTTTTCCAGGACTGGCTTCACTCAATAAACTTTGGCTCCACTAACCGTTTTTGTCCATGACTTCATTCTTCTATTCCGTGAGACAATGAACTTGGACTTAAAAGCCCCACATTTTGGTTTCATTATTATGACCCTTTCCTGATTATGACTTCTAAAACTTCAAGAGGCACTATCAAGCATTTAGTCACATTACATTATTTTAAGGTTAAAAATGTGCTGATCTGCCAAGACCGGTTTGGCTCAATGGATAGAGCGTCGGCTTGGGGACTGAAAAGTCCCGGGTTTGATTCCGGTCAAGGGCATGTACCTTGGTTGCAGGCATATCCCCAGTAGGGGGTGTGCAAGAGGCAGTTGATCAATGTCTATCTCTCATCGATATTTCCAACTCTCTAACTCTCTCCCTTCCTCTCTGTACAAAATCAATAAAATATATTTTAAAAAAATGTGCTGATTGTGCTCTGGACAGTGCGGCCAAATTGTTGGATCCTCAGCCCATGCACCAAAGTGTTGCAAGTTCTATGCCCAGCCCTAGTCAAGGTTCGTGCTTCAAGAATCAAGAGGCAACCAATAGATGTGTCTTTCTCACAGCTCTCTCTCTCTCTCTCTTTTCCCTTCCTCCCTTCTACTCCCTCTAGGAAAAAATATCCTCTGGTGAGGATTAACAACAACAAAAGCGTGCTGATTGTATCTGCTTAAATATTTTCTCACAGGTCAACCAAATTTGACACAAATGAAGATTTGAAAAGGCATTAAAAGAACTAAGATTGTAAAGACCATTTTTAAAAGTTGAAGTTCACATTAAGTTGTCATCATTATCCCCTAATCTTCAGATTTTGTGTGAGGCCTCTGACAAATAACTTACACCTGTTCTGTTTTGGGAACTCATTCAGGAAACACAGAACAGTGAGCACCAAGTCTCCAGAACAGCTCATCTGTTTGGAGATCACACTTAATCCTGGTAGAAGAAAAAGCCTGGAACCTGCAAGTTATTTTTCCACCACTACTATACTAAATTTGCAAGACTGTAGTAACTTAAAAAACACACAAATTTATCTTACAGATCAGTAGGTTAGAATGGATCCCATTGGGCTATAATCATTGACTAGATATATGAACACACAGCAAAATATAAAAGGTGGTTATCTCTGTGTCTGTGATGTAAAGGTATAAGTGATATGTCCCTTATATTTACATATATATATATATACTAATATACTAGAGGCCTGGTGCATGAAAGTTCATGCACTGGAAGGGGGTCCCCCAGCCTGGCCTACCCCCTCTCACAGTCCAGGAACCCTCAGGGGCAGGAGACAACATGGTGATCAGGAGAAGGCAACACCCTATCTTACCTCTGCTTCTGCCACTACCGGGAGCAAAAGCCTCTGCCAGTCCTGGTTACCTGCACCTCGAGCCAGCCCTGGGCAGCTGGGGGGCTGAGGGGACTGGGGGGCTCCAGAGGCAGGTGTGCGGGGTGGCCAGACCCGCCTGCAGGCAGGCTGGCCATGCCACATGCCTGCTGCCCCAGCAGGGCTGAACGGACTGGGCAATGCCATCTTTGAGAAGATGGCAGTCAATTAGCATATTCCCTCCTTATTGGCTGTGCGTGCTGCCATCTTTTTGAGGGCATGAGGGGCAATTAACATATTGCCTCTTTATTAGATAGAATATATATATATATATATATATATATATATATATATATATATATATAGTTTGAACTGAATTTATTAATTTTGATTTAGAAATTAAAAATAGGAAAACCTGCCGAAACCGGTTTGGCTCAGTGGTAGAGCGTCGGTCTGTGGACTGAAAGGTCCCAGGTTCGATTCCAGTCAAGGGCATGTACTTTGGTTGCAGGCATATCCCCAGTAGGGGGTGTGCAAGAGGCAGCTGGTCGATGTTTCTCTCTCATTGACGTTTCTAGCTCTCTATCTCTCTCCCTTCCTCTCTGTAAAAGAATCAATAAAATATATATTTTAAAAATAGGAAAATCAAACTTTTGAAACAGAGCAACATGCATTTAATATAACATTACTTAAGAATAAATACTTAAACAAAAGAAACTAATATATAATTGATTTCAATGTTAATTCTAAACCTTTTTCAGTATAAACAGAATAAAATTCTCAGCTAGAGAAAACACACTTGAAAGACAAATAACCTTAAATTTATTGGTGTTGTTATTAAAATCTCCTTTATTAAGATTTATTTGTATTTAAGTATATTGACAGATAACAAAGAAATATGCAGAATCGTCTTCAAATCCCACATGAGGAATAATGGACTCTTCAACTGATATATAGGAGGATGGATTATTTTAAGAGCTTTATATTACCTGGGACAAATAGCTTTATACATAAAGTCATTTATTTGTTTTTCTCTCTAAAAGTAGTCCCACAAGGAGATTGCATCCAGGCATTTAATGACTTCTCACTTCTTTATCTTTTACCTGGTTATCAAAAGCATTTGACACTGCTGTTCTCAACTTTCTTTGTCTGGAAACACTCATTTCTCCTTGACCTCTCAATAGTATTAAACTTTGTTGGCCACAAAGGAGACATAAAAATTTCTACATATAGATGATTTGCAGCGAGATTGTAAGAGCTCCATTTGTTAATAGTTAGTAAACCCCTTCTCTAGATTAGTTCAACCACAGGATTTAAGAGAGGTGTCTAGAAATGTTGGTGAATTCTGTTTTCTATTCTCCTCTCACCCAGACTAAAATGATATTAGTAATGACACATTTTCCTGCAGCTATCAAAGGTCGGTGTTCTTTGTTATTTAATGTAAGGTTATTTCCTTAATTTTGGATAAATAAGTTAAACTCTATTTTAAAAATGCTGAAACATGTATATAAGCAATTGGAAGTCAGATTTATTTTTATATTGGTTCTTTTTTGTTTGGCATAGCCAAATTTTCTTTTTTATGTCCTGCTTTAAGTGAAGTCAATTTTAACAAGAATTCTGTGTCATAAAATAGAAAACTTATAAACACAAAATGCAAATTATATTTCTTTATGATAACATTACTGAGCTTTAGTTCATACCATGGCATTTATTCATTTCAAGTATACAATCAATAGCTTTTTGTATATTATCAAAGATGTGAAACTGTTACCCCAAGTTTCTGATAAAGAAAGTTTGTATTAATTAGCGGTCTGACCAATATCCCTAAAGCCCTCTTCCTCAAGTCCTATGCAACCACAAATGTACTTCTGTATCTATATGTGAACAAAAAGGGACCAATGTTTACCTGACTAACTCAGGGAAGGGCTTCCTGGCAGCCTTGCAAACACACCAGTCAGCAGCTGTGCATCACTGCAGGTTGTCCAGGACCAAACCAGAGAGGGTTGGACCTGCATTACCACCATTTGCCCACCATCCAGAACTGAAATATCATTGTTGACATATACACATAAGGAACTGTTTAACATTGAAATTGGGTCTCAAAAGAACTGATGGCCCAGAAAGAAGCTCACTACAGACTGATTCATATGCCTTTCAGCATAATGATTATTGTTTGTCTCATTTTTGATTCTTATAAGTATATTTCCAGTAGGACATGATCTCACTCATCTAGGGAAAATGGTGAACAATATAGACTGATGAACAAGAGCAGACCCAGAGATAAGGAGCTATGGGTCAGACTGTTGGACCTCAAAAGGAGGGTGGGAATAAAAGGGAGAGATCAACAAAGGACTTATGTGCACACATATGAGCCTAACCAGTGGTAAAGGACAATAGAGGGGGTGGGAACATGAGTGTGTGGGGGTATTGGAATGGGAGTTTGAGGACAAATATGTGATACCTTAATCAATAAAGAAATTAATTTAAAAAAGAGAAAAGAAAAAGAGAAAAAAAAGCAGCATATCCAAACACCTGCCACCAGCCTGATTCGTGTGTCTCCATACTTCAGCTTTTCAATGCTTTGTATGTCTCAGTTCTCTTTTCTCTTTCCTTCCAGTTGTAGGACATTAACTCAGCCAGCTTTCCTGTGGTTCTGGGTGATAGACGTTTTGTCTTTTAGTTGTAGTCTTGAAATTGTTGTGTGAGGCAGCAGTTTAGGTGTTTATCTATGCTGTCATCTTGGTTTCTCCATCTATAGAGGTTCTATAAATTATGAATTAATTTAGCCTCAATATGTATATTATTGAATTAACAAAGTATAATTTGTATACTCTATGGGTTTCCCAAATACAAATTTGTGAGATTTTTTATTATTCCACTATTTATACATTTCAGTAATTTCAAGGTTTGAAAATCTAGATTTATGAAAATGGTAATTCTCTTTTTAGATATATTATGAAATATATAAATCAAGATTTTCTTATTATTCTTACATTATTTTTATAAATCCATATGATGTGATTTTTATTTACCTTGCCAGCTGTTTTAGATGGCTGTGTGGGACCATCTTTACTCAGGGATTGCTGGAGAGTCAATTGCAGTAACATCAATAAGGCTAGATTGCCTAAAAGTCACTGAGTGAAAGATTATTAATACTGACTAGGGGCCCAGTGTAAGAATTCATGCACCATGAAAAAACTGAGGACCTTGAAACTGGAGTAGGCAAAGGGGCAGGTCTCAGACCCTCCTGCTGTAGCTCCTGGTCCCCTGTCTGCTGGCAGCCCTGCTCCCACCACAACTGCTCCCACACACTGAAGGCACAGGCCCCCCTCACACCACTGCTGGCGCTGGCCCAGATTGCCCTGTTCCATCAGCAGATGCAAATGGGGACAGTGCTGTCAGTGGGTGTGAGTGGTGACTGCTGCCCTGATCACCCCTCAGGAGCATGGGGAGGTGGAGAAGCCTTCAGGGGAAATCAGGGCTGCCAGATGCTGCTCATACCTGCTAATGGGGCTGAGTGATTGGGACTGGCACTGGGCAAAGGCAGAGGGTGTAAGCAGCAGCTCTGGCACGGGCTGCAGGTGTGAGCGGGGCCAGCACCAGCAGTAGGTGTGAGTGCCAGGCAGGACCATGGTACATGGCTGCAAAGAATTTTCAGTAACCAGCAGAGGCTTTCTCCAATGACAGCAACTAGCACCCTGCCTTGGTCTGGTGCTCCTCCCTGCTCACCTGATCCACCATCCCGTCATGGCCAATGCCCACCATGTTTCGCACATGTCTCCTGATAGTCAGCGCACCTTATGGAGACTGGTTGGTTGTTTCGATTGTTCCACAGTTCAGTCTATTTGCATATTAGCCTTTTATTATATAGGATGAGGCTGAAACAAGGTTGAATCTTGGAAGAAAATGCCTTTTCATTTAGGAAGTGAAGATAGTAAGGAGCAATAAGATTGAGAATACTGACATGAAATGAAAAAATATATTTAAAAAAATTATTCAATATAAACAATTAAGCACTGCTATTGCAAATTGTTGTCAGTAGATTCACTTTAATTGTTGTTTTTGGTATTTTACAGGAGACCAATGATAGTTGCCTAAATGAAATTAAAGTTCTACATTAAAAAAATCTAATACAGTAACAAAATATAATTTATAAACTATATTTCACATCTAATAGCATTTGCTAGAGAAAGTTGTTTACAAAGATCATTTAAAATTGAAGTAATGTTCAATGATTCTCCATGAATTAAATGATGATGGGAAATGTAATACTTATTTTAGAAGGAAAAATGTTTTATTGTTCTTATTTAAGTGGATACAATAAATTCCATAAAAATTTTTAATTTTGTTTAAAATTGGTAATGTTGAATTAGAAGAATAAGTAATGTAAACAGATAAATATTTATCATTGATTTTTATGCAAGTTCAGAATAAAACTAAAGATAATATTTTAAATGTAATTGAATAAAATAACTACTTTTTATAATAAATATAATTGATCATTTGGCAAATTCAAAAATATGTAAAAACAAAATGAATTAATGGTTATATTTATGCATGCTTGCAATAATCAGTTGGGGTTTATAATGTGTCAATTTAAATATATTTGAATTTTAATATATAGGATATTGAAATTTTAAAAAATATTTGTGAGTATAGCAGAATGCAATGTAGAATTATAACTTCTCAAGATAGTTTACAGATAAGTTTTGTTCTTATTTTTTTTTCTACCAATCCACATACTTCATTGTCAATTTTATATACATTAAATATTATATTATGTGATATTAGGATTTTTCATATATATGTCTGCATATGCTATTTTTAAAGGGCAAATCTTCACTGTTTTTGCACAGCATAATGGTACATTTAATAGTTACACAAAACTAAACAACATCAAAGTATATTTCCCCAGCTTTTAATCAATAATTGGTTGTGAAAGACTTTTGAATTTGAAAAATTTGACCCTCAATATATCTGGGAACATCTGAAGTGTTCTTGCTTTGGGTTAAAAAATAATCTGATTCCCCCAGAGCTCCAGTACTCCAACAGTCAAATATGGCTTTTTTGTTCTCCACAGGGAACACCACTCCTGCGGTAGAGTGTCTGGCATAGTGTGGATTCATGTTGTTCTTCTGACTACAGTCCCTGCCCAAGTTAGCTATGACTTCTTCTCCAGGTCCTCATGTCTTTGGGGAAGTCTATGTGTCTGGTGGGAAGAGAGACAAATAGTGGCTTCTTTATTTTATAATTGATTAGGGGGACTCAATACTCTTAAATATCTGTTTGATATTTGCATATTTTTTTTTTTTTTTTTAGGTCTTTTTCTCACAAATTGGCCAATGCCATTTAAAAAATATACTGATGGTATTTTATAGAATAACATTTTAAATTTGAATGACAATAAAAGTAAAATGCTTGCCATAGGGGTGAAAAAACATGTATCATAATTTACAGATTATTTAAATATTCCACAATTTAACTCAGAGAATCAATATTAAAGAAACAATTTTCTCTTAATGGCCACTTTTATTAAACAATTAGAAATCCCAAGTTAAAAAAAAAATCTATGCTTTGGCAATAGTTATAATGAGCCTTGTGTTTTATATTTATTATCATATTCCATTCACTACTTAATTGAATGACAAAATCTGGTATTGTTTCAGAAGATATAACTTGTTCAAGGTCACATGTCTATTAAATGGTAAAGCCAAAATATAAACACAGATCTGACATTTCAAAGTGTTTCATCTTCCCACAATGATAGGATGCTTCCCTTCAGAAAATATAGCTCCTGGCCAAATTTCTACAATATCAGCATTTAATTTAATTACTAAAATTTCACTGCGTTTCAATAAAAGAGATGCAATATTTTTCAAGTGAAAAGAAATTAAGTTGATGCTTCTATGAGCAATGTTAGATATACCCCCAAAGATTATTAAGTATATATAATAGTTTAGAAAATAATTGTTCTCTTGGTGTCAAATATATTAAAAATATAACCTGAATATTGTTAACCTTTTTGTCATATTTATCCTATATAATCACAACGTAAAAAATATTATTTGGTTTGGGGAAAACAGAATGAAAACTTATAAAAACATTCTTATCTTCACTTAACCCTAACCCATTTGAAAAGTATCTTTAATATAATTGTGTCATTAAATCACAGAAATGGAAATTATGTTAACAGCAGGATGTTATCTCTTATTGAGGGCGAGCAGCAGGGTTGCTGCTAATGAGAACTTCATCAACTTACCAGTAAAAGGTCAGTCCACAGAGCTCTCTACCCAACATATCCCGAGTAGTCTTTTTTCCCCCTTTGATGGCATATCACAATGAAAAGCTAGACTTATATGTGGATATATCATAATGAATCACTCTACTTGACAAGAAATATATAATTTTAACATGTCTATTGAAGTTGGTACATATTTAGAAGTTAATTTCTTTCCCTAAAAGGAATATTTGGCTTGTTTTGTTGACTTTTTATCATTGCTGTTGTTTGTTTTTAATCTTTTGATATTATATTTAAACTAGAGGCCTGATGCACAAAATTCCTGCAAGGGTTTGGCCCTTGCAGTTGTGGCAGCTTGCCTGGGCCCTCGCAACCCGAGCTTCATCCAGAAGATTGTCTGGAAGGTCATTCAGCTGTCCAGTCTATTTAGCATATTACCCTTTTGTTATTATAGACTAGAGGCCCAGTCCACAAAATGTTTGCACTGCGGGGGTAGAAGGGGAGAGGGAGGGAAGATCCTCTCAGCCAATTCTGCACCCTCTCACAATCCAGGATCACTGGCTCCTAATTGCTCACCTATCTGCCCGCCTGATCACTCCTAACTGCCCCCACTGCCAGCCTGGTCACCCTCAATTGCCCCCCCTGCCAGCCTGGTCACCCTTAACTACCTCCTCTACCAGCCTGGTTGTCCCTCACTGTGCCACTCTACTGGCCTTGCCGCCCCACATAGCCTGCTCTCAGTCATTTGGTCTCTCCTCACTAATGCCCCTTCTGTTTTGGTCGCTCCATGCAGCCTGATGCTTAGTTGATTGGTCATCTGTCACTAACCCCCTTGCCGGTTTGGTCATCCCATGCATCCTGTTTGGTCATCTGTTTGGTTGTTTCAGTTGCAACAGTCTCTTAGGCTTTTATATATATAGATGGGTCCTTGGTTCAAGAACTTGGAAGGGATAAAGGCATTTTAAACATTGGTTAGGGCATGGATAAAGATAGGGCTTCATACAGACTGATCTAATTCATATTCTTATTCTACTGGAGGCCCAATGCATGAAATTTCTGCAAGGTTAGACTTTCCTTCCCCCAGGTGCCAGCACTGGCAGCCCTATGGCATCTGGGATTGGGGCTTCCCTTGGTGGCCTGGGCCTCCCTCTCCAAGGAGATCATGGGTGGATGGCCGGGTCCCCGACCAATCACATCGTACCCCCTTTGGCTGGCCTGGCACCAGTGGGTGTCATAGCATAGTCATCTGGAAGGTCATCTGGGAGGTCATTCGGTTTAATTAGCCTATTATGCTGTTATTATTATAGATTACTTTCCTGCTCTACAAACATAAAAACAATAGTGTAATTAAAATAACCATTATTTATTGTGAGGTTATTTCTCCCATAAACTAGTCCAAATGTTTTATAAGCACCTTTTATTTTATATTCACAGCAAGCTTATAGCAATTATAAGGATTCATTTTCATTTGCTTTTCTGCAGATTTTTGAGGACTGCCTTGAAGAACATAAGAGTTCACTGAATATATTACCTAATAATAGATAAACATGTAAATTGACTGTACCTTTGCTACGCCCATAGCAAATCAGAGTGAGTATGCAAATTAACTCCCCAAAAGATGACAGTTAATTTGCATACATAGATGCCCAGCGCCTGTGTCCCAGGAACATCTGGCACCCAGGTCACTGTGAGGTAAGACCGCATAGGCCCAGAACAGCTTGGGAAGGGCCTGAACCAGGGGGCTCCTCGACAGGCCAAGCCTGCAATCGGAACAATGGGGCAGAAGCAAAGCCTGTAATCGATAGCAGGGAGCTGGGGCTCCGCTCCTGCGATCAATTGCAGGGAATTGGGGGTCCAATCACAGGGAGCTGGAGGGCCCTTCCCAGACCTAAAATTTTGGCCAGAGGCTTTCTGCCTGGGCTGGACCCAGCCTGTGATTGGTGTGAACTATAGAGGAAACACCTTTTCTGACTGCACATTGGCTAAGCTCCCTATATGCCACTGATAATATTCTTAGTAACTCGGGTAATAAGAATCCAAAAAGGTGACCTAGGGCTTTTCCACCACACTTCTGGAGATAAAAAGCTAAGGTCCGCTGCTGGTGGGCTAAGAAATGTCATATCCTGCCCTAACTGGGTTGACTTGGTGGATAATGCCTCAGCCTGCTGACAGCAGGGTCTGGGTTCGATACTGATCAAGAGAATGTACCTAGGTTGCAGGCTCCTCCTGGTTGGAGCTCAGGTCAGGGCTCATGTAGGAGGTAACCAATCAAAGTGTTCCTCTCACTTTAATCTTTCTCTATGTCTCTCCCTTTCTCTTCCACATTCTCTAAAAATCAATGGAAACATATTCTCAGGTGAGGATAAAAAAAAAGAAAGAAAGAAATGCATATTCTATGAAAGACACATCTTGAAAATGCCTAAAGAAAGTTGTCATTTTTTATGGTGAAGGGACTGGAGTCCTTGTTAATGAAAACACCTTGGTGGCTCTGGTGACTGGCAGTGGCCTCAGTATGAGAGAGCGGGCAGTTGGACTGAGGAACCCCACACCCCCCAGTGCATTAATTTCGTGCACAGGGTCACATAAAGTTTAAATTGCTTTAATATCAAATATGTTTTCAGAGTCTTGTTCTCTCTGTTCTTTTGGCACTCCCATAATTCTGATGTTGGTGTGCTTGAAGTTGTCCCAGAGGCTTCTTATACTATTTTCAACTTTCTGGATTCTCTTCTCTTCTTGCTTCTCCGGAAGAGTGTCTTTTGCTTCTTTGTATTCCAAATCTTTGACTTGATTCTTGTGTTCTTCTAGTCTGCTGTTGGGTCTCTGAATAATATTTTTTATTTCAGTCAGTGTATGTTTAATTTCTAGTTGGTTTAATTTCTTTTTCATATCCTTGAGGGTCTTGTTAAATTTATTGGCCTTTTCTAGGAAATTCTTGAAAAACCTTATAACCATGGTTTTGAATTCTATATCCATTCTTTTGTTCTCCTCCATTTCTTTTGTTTGAGATCTCCTTCCTTTTCTTGGCATTTTCGCTGCTTGTGCAAAAGCAGCTGTGTGGAGCCTGGGCTATTTTGTAGAATGTGTGGGGCGGGGCTTCAGGGCTGGGCGGGGTCTCAGGACATCACTACGCTGGGGCTTGGCTAACAGCGTTGGCTGCTGTCAGCCCTCTCTGCCTTTCAGAGTTTCTAAGTCCCCGTGTCCTTGCGCTCCCTCATAGTAAACGATGATTGCTGCATACACCTCTGCAAAAATGTCACCCTCACTTTCGGACCTGGTGGTCGACAGATCAGTTTCTCCCCATAGATGTCTGGGTTCCCAGCGTCACCCCAGAAACTGGATTTCAAAGTGATCGGGAGCTTATTTCCCTTCTGGTTGAAAAAAAGCCGCACGCCCAGTGCCTGCCACCAGCCTGATTTGTGTGCCTCCATACCTAGGCTTTTCAGCTTTTCAGCACTTGTGCTTCTTTCTCTTTCAGCCAGCTTCCTCATGGTTTTGGGTGATAGACATTTTGTTTTTTAGTTGTAGTTTTGAAATTGTTGTGCGAGGCAGCAGATTAGTTGTTCACCTACACAGCCATCCTGGTTTTCCTCTGCATTCTCTTTCTTTAAAAAAATATTTTTATTGATTTAAGAGAGTACATTAGAGGAAGAGATAGAAACATCAATGATGAGAGAGAATCATTATCGGCTGTCTCCAGCACACCCCCTACTGGGGTTGAGCCTTCAATCTGGGCAGGTGCCCTGACCTGGGAACTGAACCATGACCTCCTGGTTCATAAGTCTAGGTTCAACCACTGAGCCACACCAAACAGACTGTATTCTCTTTCAAGTGTTAATTTCAAATAATTGTACTTTAGAAAGTCCTTAATAACTATCTTCTCAATTACTCATTCATTCAATCCATTCAGCATATATTTATTTTGCATCTATATATGCCAAGAACTTTCCTAGTTGCTGCAAATGCATCTGAGAATTAAATCCACACTTTCATGGCGTTAACATTCACCTGGGAGCAAACAGAACATAACAAGTCAATGTATATTGTATAGGGGTAATAAGTGCTTTAAAAAATAATAAAGCTGCTTAATAGCATGGGAAATAGAGGGATGGTGTGAGATACTATTTTAGATAAGAAAGCATTTAGGCAGAGATCTGAATAAATGAATGAATGAAACGTTCAAATACATTAGGGAGAAAAATTTAAACCATAGGAAATATACATAAATGTAAAACCTGTGATTTGGAAGCAGGTTTGGCATATTAAAGGATGTCAAAAAAGACCTGTGACTGAGTGAAGAGACAGGAGGTATAGTATGAAGTGAAAGAGGGGGTCCTGAAAACAATCATGCAGGATCTTGTATGCCAGGGTGATGGCATGAATGAATTGGGAACTTATGGGAGAACTTTTTTTTTTTTTTTTTATCAGAAGAGTAAAATGATCTAGTATATATATTCATTGAAAAATGAGCACTGCTATGCTGAAAGTAGCCCTGCTATAAATCAACTTGAAAAAAGATAATTGAGAAGGGTATAATTATATATATATATATATATATATATATATATATATATATATATAGCCTAATATGCTAAGTGTCCAGGCTGATGGTCAGCCATTCAACCAATCAAAGCGCATTATGCTAATAATATACTAAGGCTGCTCAACTGCTCAGTATGACTCGCACTGACAACCAGGGGGCAGATGGTAGTACTAGTAGCTTAGCTTACTGCTGGGGTCTGGCTAATTGGGACCGAGTGAGACAGATCAGATACACTCTGGAGCCCTCCTGCGGTCCCTGCCTGGCTGCTCAACCTCCTATGTCTCTCCCTGGCCCCAGTAATGCACCGATGGGGTCCCTCAGCCTGGCCTGTACCCTCTTATAATCTGGGACTTTACAGGATATGTCAGAAAGCTGGTTTTGGCCCAATCCCGCAGGCCAGGCTGAGTGACCCTACTGGTGCATGAATTTGTGCATCAGGCCTCTAGTTCTAAAATAATATGTTAACTAGTGACTCATTCAAGTTATACATTTTTTTTTTCATATCCAATCTACTCAGCTATAAGAATATAAATCTCTATCTACCCATCTGTTTTTTGTTTGTTTTTTGTATGCTTAAAGAATAGTTAATAATGGAAAATATCACATAATTATTAGTCCCATAGTTTTTAAATAGGAATATCCTTATTAATATTTCAGTAATGTGGTTTAAAAAATAAAATGTCAATAAGTTAATTATACCTTAATAATGCTCTGAAACATGCTTTTTTTCTTCTTTATTGAATAAAGTATTACATATGTGTCCTTAACCCCCCAATGCCTCCCACCACCACCACCTCCTGCTCATACCCTCAACCCCTGGTGTCTGTATCCACTGGTTAGGCTTATATGCATGAATACAAATCCTTTGGTTGATCTCTCCCCCTTACTCCCACCCTCCACTACCTTACCTCTGAGGTTTGATGGTCTGATCAATACTTCTCTGTCTCTGGATCTGTTTCTGTTTATCAGTTTATGTTATTCATTATATTCCACAAATTAGTGAGATTATGTGATATTTCTATTTCTATGACTGACTCATTTTGCTTAGCATAATTCTCTCCAAGTCCATCCATGCTGTTGCAAATGGTAGGAGTTCCTTCTTTTTTATAGCAGCATAGTATTCCATTGTGTAGATGTGCCACTGTTTTTAATCCACTCATCTGCTGATGGGCGCTTAAGCTGTTTCCAAATCTTACCTATGGTAAATTGTGCTGCTATGAACATTTGGGTGCATATGTTCTTTCTCATTGGTGTTTCTAGTTTCTTGGGATAAATTTCTAGAAGTGGGATCACTGGGTCAAATGAGAATTCCATTTTTAGTTTAGTTCCATTTTGAGAAAATGCCATACTGTTCCCCAGAGTGGCTGCACCAGTCTGCATTTCCTCCAGCAGTGCACAAGGGTTCCTTTTTTTCCACATCCTTGCCAGCACTTGTCTTTGCTGATTTGTTGATGATAGCTATTCTGACAGGTGTGAAATGGTACCTCATTGTTGTTTTGATTTGCATCTCTCAGATGATTACTGTACCCATCTGTTTTATTAATGTCACAAAATAAAAGATAAACAACTATATATTTTTTAAATTGAAGTGAAGAACACTTGTCAATATGTTTACTTTTTAATTATCATAGAATAATCAACATAATAAATGCATCTTTTAACTTTAGAAAATGCTTTTTTCATAGATTGATTCATTTTCTGTCTTAGAGGAGAACTGTTGTGATTTAAATTTATATTTACTGCTATTTATATTCTCCCCCTTTTACTTTTAAAACATTTATTTATACTAAACCTCTTTTTATGTCTATTTTATAACTGCCCAATTAATTTTGATTGTACTAAAGTGAAAATAAGTAGGCACATAACATAGGCACTATACTGTCAGCCATGCTTTCCCAGGTACAAAGCATCAAATAGAGCATATTTCCTTTCCGTGTTCTACTGTTTAGTAGGAAATAAAATATTAATAGTTATAACAGTATATAAACAGTGAAAAATGTAAGATAAAAAACTTCTTTGACTAAGTAGCTGTGGACATATTGAGATGGTTCTTACTTTAAAATAGACATATTTAGAACTATGCAATAAAATCCTTTTTCTTTTTTAATATATATATATATATATATATATATATATATATATATATATATATTTAGAGAGGAAGGGAGAGGGATAGAGAGATAGAAACATCAATGATGAGAGAGAATCATTGATTGGCAGCCTCCTGCACACCCCCTAATGGGGATTGAGCCTGCAACCAAGGCTTGTGCCTTGGGCTGGAATCGAACCTGGGACCCTTCAGCCTGCCGGCTGACATTCTATCATTTGAGCTAAAAGGCTAGGCCATAGTTGGCAAACTGAGGCTCGCAAGCCACATGCGGTTCTGTGGCCCCTTGAGTGTGGCTCTTCCACTAAATACCACAGTCTGGGCAAGTTTATGTTGAAGAAGTGGCATTAGAAGAAGTTTAAGTTTAAAAAATTTGGCTCTCAAAAGAAATTTCAACCATTGTACTGTTGATATTTGGCTCTGTTGACTAATGAGTTTGCAGACCACTGGGCTAGGGGCAATAAAATCCTTTTTCATCTATTGCTAAAAATAGAATGTTTCTTCAGATATGTCATAAACATACATATTATAAAAATGTGTATATATTAGAAAGTCTGTAAATATACATATTTGTTAATGTAATATGAAATGTTTGTTTTATTGCATAATTCCAAGTTGTGTCTATTTTTCAAGAAACCTGAGCTCAGAAGTGGATCTCAATGAATTTGTATCTAAATAAGGGAAGATATTGTTCACCAATTCGAAAATGTCAGAGAAAATTCCCCATAGCAAGGAGGTTATTTAATAAATAAAATATGAAAAGAATATCTAAGAAAGATCTGCAATAATTTGAATTGTTTGTAATATTATTTGTTTTAATCATACAGGCAAAGAAAACTATAAATAACATATGTAACTAAGTAAATCAAAGAAGTTTTATAGTATTTCCAAAGTAAATTATTTGGGGCTTGTACTGTATTGAAAATTGATTGTTTTTTTATTTTTTTAATAGGTACTTGGTCACTTGGTTATTTAAAAAAATATATTTGTGTTGATTTCAGAGAGGAAAGAAGAGGGAGAAAGAGATAGAAATAATTAGAGAGAAAATTGATTTTCTGCATCCTCCATACCTATCCCACATTGGGTATAGAGCCTGCTACCCTGGCATGTGCCCTGACCAGGAATCAAACCATGACCTCTTGGTTCATAGGTCAATGCTCAACCACTGACCACTGAGCCATGCTGGCCCTGTGCTTTTGTTTTCGTTTTTTAAAGAAAGCCTGAGCCCAAGCTATTTCAGAATCTGTAATGTTTGGTGCCTATATATTAATTTGTGTTTACCTAGTGCTATTACTACAAGAGAAACATATTTTTTAAATAAAACAAATTTAAGTATAAGAGGAATCTCTTACACAGGAAAGAATATGATTACATTTTTGTTTGTCTGTGTGTGTGTGTTTACTCTGTTTTAAAGGATGCATTTATTGGCTTGCTTTTATTTGTATGAGGATAAATCCTGTTCAACTTCGTATTTGACTTCTTATTCAAATGGCTTTGTAAGACTACACAGAATAGAGATACTGTGTTTCCCCAAAAATAAGACATCCTCCGAAAAGAAAACCTAGCGCATGGAAAGATAAGACATCCCCTGAAAATAAGACCTAGCGTAACTTTGGGAGAAAAAATTAATATAAGACACTGTCTTATTTTCGGGAAACAGGGTAGCTATAATACATTTTAAATTATTTTAAAGGTAAACAACAATGTGGGAAAGCATGATATATTATTTCTCTCTCTACCCAGGAAAATTGGGTTACCATTTTTCCCAAATTAAAATAATAATGACTGAGCATTTATTATTAGTTTATTACAATTTAAGCATTGGGTAGTTACATGCTTGGAATTAATAATCCCTCTCAATATATCAACTAAATAAATACTACTGTCATTTTCATTTTACCAATAGAGAGACTGAGGCTCAAAGAAGATGGGTCCTTTTCCAAAGATCACATAAACATGGAGAGGTAAACATTCTACACCACTAACTGCTTTTGCATTTTCATGGAAGTATACTGGTTTTCCTTTTGAATAAAACCATATCCTTACTGAGTACTGGCATCTCTGCTCTTTTAATCAAGTGTTTATACTTTCAAAAGAGATAATATGTGTTCTTAGCTTTGGCTGCCTTGGACATTGGGCTGCCTTCTAGTGTGCTATTAGCATTCTTCTACAAGTCATCTCACTGGTGCTGGCTTCTCTGAAATCTGGTCCACTATATTTTTTGTTAAAGTCTTTCAATGATTCTGTATTGTGTTGAGGTTGAGGTGACAGGTTTATTTCACTCAATATATGAGATACAGGCCAAAGATCTGAAGAGAAGCACTTGAATCTACCATCCAAATTTAAATTTTAATAGTGCTCTCTAATAATAGGCTTTTTAATAGACTTCTTTAAGTGCAAAACAGTTTGAATAGATTATTATTGATTTTTTAAAGATCCCTTGTTTTATGATCCCAGCAGAAATATCTGAATGGTGGGAAAAAAGAAATGTTAAGCTTTGGAAATCTGGTCATAAACCCAGCCATTATTTTGTGATAGGGATTACTACAAATAGTGTCTATTCTAGGGAATCTGTGGTTATCTAAAAAGAGGAAGAAACAGAAGGGAACCAAGTATTTAAAGATACAGTTCAAAATCCAAAAGATACACAGATATATTTGAACCATAGCATGGAAGCTGATCAGGGGAGAATATATGAAGAAGCAGTCAGAATCATTTAAAAGTCAGGTAAAATATATATATATATATATATATATATATATATATATATATATATATGTGTGTGTGTGTGTGTGTGTGTGTGTGTGTGTGTGTGTATACACACACATATATATCCCTTGAATGCAGTAAAAGTTATAGATAACCTTAGTAAAAGCTGACCAGTGCAGAACATCAGGTAAAGTAAGTTGGAAGTGAATGTATGGTGATAGCAGATACCAAAAATGCCTTACCAAATATTTAATACTAGAGTCCCAGTGCAACAATTCGTGCACAGCAGTGGGGGGGTGTCCCTTGGCCTGGCCAGCAATTGGGATTGACCTGCTGGGAGAAGGACCATGGGAGGTTTGCTATGGGAGCACTGACCACCTGGGGGAAGCTCCTGCATTGAGTGTCTGCCCCCTGGTGGTCAGTGTGTGTCATAACTACCAGCCAGTCAAGTGGTCATTCAGTTGTAAAGGTTGCTTAGGCTTTTATATATCATCATAATAAAAGGCCAACAGGCATCACAACTGAAACAAACAGTCACCATGAGGGGACCCCTACAATGATCGGGGGCGTGGCCAGCTTTCAAACTGTGGGTGCCCCTCGTGCAGGCCAGCCCAGTGCTCCAGAGGGGACCCACACGTCAGAC
Source organism: Pipistrellus hanaki (assembly GCF_964339955.1). NCBI lineage: Eukaryota > Metazoa > Chordata > Mammalia > Chiroptera > Vespertilionidae > Pipistrellus > Pipistrellus hanaki. The sequence continues at coordinate 86,787,546 of NC_140504.1, forward strand.
TCTCCAACCTCATGAGCCCGCACCTGGCCTCACCAGCAGCTGCCACTTTCCTCAGCCATCAGCCCGCCAGCACAGGAGGAGAGGAGAGGTGGAGGTAAGCTGCTGGTACAAGTGAGATCAGAATCACAGACTGCCTGCTAAAAGCCTCACACTCCCACCAAAAACCAGTTCTATAGATGTTTCTCCGTGTGCCTCCCTGCCCCATCTCTGCCAATGGGACCAGGCCCTGACATGCCTTCCTCCAGGTTGCTGTCATCTTCGGAAGGTCAATGCCCAGCTGACTGCCCAGGCTTCAGACAGTAGATGCCCCACAGATGCCATGACAAAGAGGTCATGGAAGGTCAAGACACGCCTCTGGTTGAAGCAGGTTCTGTGGGAGCAAAGGGACCAAAAGAAATAGTTATGTCCAACAGCCATCTAAATGCAAACGTGGTGTGCAAATTAGTCATTGTTAGAGCCGAATTTAGTATTGGTGTGCCCCATTTTAACCAGAACCCTCAAATAGACTTACCATGTTGATAATTCACTTTACTACAGGAAAAATGAACAAAGATTCTTAAAATAAGCAAAATATTTTGCATCTCATGGTACAAAATGTTTAAATATCATTGAAAATAATCTCTATGAGTAAAGGGAGTTATATTAACAAAATCTAATATATCCAATTCAAAATGTCATTCAGAAATGCATCTACAATGTAAAATCAAAGTATGGGATCTAGGGTTTGGAAAAAGCAACTTTATTTCACTCTACCTGCTCACCCCTCAGCCTTATGCTTTGCACAAAAGTCTTAATAAAGAGATAGAGCAGCCAAAACCGGTTTGGCTCAGTGGTAGAGCGTTGGTCTGTGGACTGAAAGGTCCCAGGTTTGATTCCGGTTAGGGGCATGCAAGTTGGTTGTGGGCACATCCCCGATAGGGGGTGTGCAAGAGGCAGCTGGTTGATGTTTCTCTCTCATTGACGTTTCTAGCTCTCTAGTTCTCTCCCTTCCTCTCTGTAAAAAATCAATAAAATATATTTTAAAAAAGAGAGAGAAAGAAAGAGAGAGAGAGAGAGTGAGAGAGAGAGAGAGAGAGAGCGAGCGCAGAAGGAAAAGTAATACCTCATGGCACTGAAATTTATCTGTTTCTTCAACAAATATTTATATATAAAAAGTTGTTTTAACTTTGAGCCTGTTTTATAGAATCACAATACAGCTCTGTCCCCATCTTCAAAGGACTTGAAGTCTCTGTGAGTTTCTTGTAAGGTAAACATGTAAACAGCCAAAGAAGGAGCAGATTCTTATTATAAAAATTACTGAATAAGAAACTGTCCTCACTCTCTCTCTAGAACAAGAATTGAAAGGAGCAAATAAATATAAAGAATGAATCTGAGCTCCTTTGAGTTTCCCAAGCCTCAGGGACTTATGTAGGTTTTGTGAGGCCTAAAGTTTACTCAACCTGAAGGACTAATTTTTTTGGGGGGGAAAGGGGACCTTTTTAAAATTAAGATTCAGGAATGACTTTATTTAGAATAAGAAAATAAATTACAAATAACTGTAGGCTTGGGGAATCTGTCCCTTTCTCTTTTAAATCATTTCAGACAAGTTACCCAAAGTGCTGCTGGTGGCAACTTGCTTGCTCTCTCCCCCAGAACAGATCCAGCCCTCACAGGGGCTCTGAAGCTTCCTTAGCTTCACCATAACAATAAATACATAAATAAATAAAACATTTCAACAACACTCCTTTCTGGAAAAAATTCTTTCTTTTTAAATTTTTTAATTTTATCAAACTAGTAAATACATAAGTTCATAATCTATCTTTATTTTCCCTAATAGGTGTGCAGTGTAGTGGTATATCATTGCTGTTTTTATTCTATTATTGGCACTGTTATAGATGTCTCCCATTTCCCTCCCTTTATTCTCCTCCACTCAGCCCCCCCCCCCCCACACCTCTGGTCATCACCACACTTTTGTCTATGTCCATTTCCCTCCCCTCTGACCTCTGTCAGTCCCTCCCATCCTATATAATAAAAGGATAATATGCAAATCGACCAAACAGTGGAGTAACCAGTTGCTATGATGTGCACTGACCACCAGGAGGCAGATGCTCAATGCAAAAGCTGCCCCCCCTGGTGCTCAGAGCACTCCCAAGGGTGGTGGTAAAAGCCTCTCCCACCTGCACTGCAGGCAGGCAGTAAGGAGCAAGGGTTCCCAGACTGCAAAAGCCCTGGACGGTGAGAGGATGTCTGACTACCAGCTTAGGCCCGATCCCTTAAGGCAGACCTCCCCTGAGGGCACCACCTCCCTCAATGCATGAATCTCGTGCACCAGGCCTCTAATAGTTGAATAAAAGAGCAAAACTACCAAATTTGGAGATTTATATCCAGTTTCTTTAGGATATGCTGAAACTATTTTTTTGCTGTACTGGAAATGATCTCTACCAAAAGAATTAATTTGAGTCATACTCTGGGAAAGAATAATAGGTAGTTAAAAATAATAAATGCTGCTAGAACTAGTAAATCAGAAATTTCACAATGCAAGCTTGACATCTGGGACATTGTGATGGTCAAAACTAAATATTTAAAACCATAGATAGATAATGAAACTGATCTCAAATGGAAGAAATGTTTTTCTTTCTACCATCTCTCTGTCTATCTAACTATCTAATTGCTATCTATTTATCATCTATCTATCTATCATCTATCTTATATTTTTTGTTGAATCATAGAAAGTTTTAGGGGGAAATAGAAATACATTTGACAAGTTTGCACTTTAATTTCTTTGTTTCACTTTAACTAATATGAGTGTATAATTTTCTCAGAAACAAACAATAGAAATAATTTTTAGAGTAAAAGTTCAATTAATGTGCTTTTCAATAAGATAGACTTATCTCTGCCACTTCATTGCTCTATAACCTTGGGAAATTTAACTTTCCTGCCTGTGAGTCAATTTCCTTATACAGCAAATGGAGGCAACAATACTAACCTCATAAGGGTATTGTGAGTCTAAATAGGATATATGTATTTAAATGCTGTCCATCACAAAGCAAAAAACTGAAAATAAAATTAACTTCTACTAGAATGCTTTCTTATGGCAGGCATTTTACATTGATTTTGTAATTTTATCTTTATGGTAGCTTTGTGAAGGGGGTAAGCTATTGTGCCAATTTGTTCCCACCTGCCCCATCTCTCTCCCTGCCTCTTATTATACATCCTCTTTCATTGTTGTTACTGTTTTTTTAGTCAGTATATAAAGAACAAGGCACTACATTAAGGCCTAGAGCTACAAAAATAAATGTGACATAAAAATTGCTTTAGAATTTATCAAAATATAGGACAAAACCCCCACAATATATAAAAATTATGATTAGAGTGCTCTATTACTTCTTTTTAAGATCTTATGTCTAGTCACTGAGAAAGGAGATCCAGTGTTCAGGAGTCCTACTTTCAATATTGGGCCCTGTATACTTCAAATGTAAGTAACTCAGGCTTTCTTAATTCATTTAATTTGTTTTGTTTTATTATTGCTCTCCCAACCCCCATTAACTAGGATCATTGTATTAACCATCTGAGCAATAGTTGGTGAAAGGGTTATAGTACATTAAAGATTCTTTCTAATTCTTAACATATTAGAGAAAAACATTTTAGCGAATTATAATTTGGATGCTATATTATCTTTTAGAGTTTTTAGTAAAGTGTGAGATGAATTCTATTTGCTTGAAATGATAACCCTCTGCTTTTTAAGATTCATTTTTTTAAAATATCTTTTATTCAGTTAAATTGAAGGACAGAATAGAATGAAACAGATAATGAGCTAGCAGCTCATAAGACTAACCTTTTTGAATAATTAAAAAATGTACATTTGCTACCTTGTTATGTTTCAACAGAAAAGACATGCATTCATCTCATCCAAAGGAATTTTAGGGATCTCTACACATCAAAATTAAAGAATCAGAAATGCACAATTATTACAGGGAAAAGAAAATAGCTGTCAAATATATCTGTAGGAGAGAAATGTATTACAGAACAAATAGGAAGACTGAGTTGTATTAATGAATTTAGAAATCATCATAAGAAGAAAATGCAACAATTAATGGATATTAAGAACTTTTAACAGTTAATTCCTAATACTGAATAGAAATTGATCAAATTACTGTATTGAGATGGAAGAGATCAGCAAATGGCCATAACTAAAACTAGTTAATTCTTTATACAACACCCCCCCTAACCCCCAAACAGGGATGTTTAAATATTAACCATATGTGATTAGGAGACTAGCATAAAACATTTAAGACAAAAGCTAAAAATTATATAATATTTTTATTTCTTAGTAAAATTATTCTTATATAGTACTATAAAATAAACATATTTTAAGAGTGGCAGTTAATTTTCCTAAGACTGCCACATTTCTATATTTTATCATGTAGGCCATTAAGTTGAATTAACATGGCATTTTATAAACATTCTTAAGAACTAACTTAGCTCCCAAATTTTAAATATCTCTAACAAATTGTATGTTTCTTAATATAGCAAAAAATTGACAGTACAAATAGTTTTACTGCTTAATTGTGTCGTGACAAAATACAACCCCAGAAGATGACTCAAAAATACCTCTCTTTAAGGTACTTAGCATCATAATTGTTAATTCTTACGGAATGAATCAACTTAAGGAAAATTCTCTTCATCGAAGGTTAAATGATCACTAGAAATACCAAATGAGAGGCAGGTATCCCAGTCGTTGCTTTGTTGTCTCTTGATAACACTCTTTCATTTATGTTTCTTTTATTGACTATAAGTGTGAATAATTTATAAATGTGTAAATGGAGAACATTTATAAAGAACAACAGTATCTCCCAAACTTAAATTAGAGAATAGCCGAGTTCACTGTCACTCTCCTGAAACAGTTTCACATGGTGTTCTGTGAAACCACTTTCATTTCAGAATGTCTAGAATGGAAGGAAAATTGAAACAGATATGAAATCTTAAGTAACTCAATTTTATGTAAATTTATGTATGAAACAAAAGGCAGTGCTGCAATGAAATCTTCTGGGTTTTAATTTGATTCAAGGTCTGATACATATTTTGACCATCTTTCCCTCATGCAGAAAGAGAAATACTCCAGATAGAACAAGTCATTGACTGCCTAATGTACATCAATCAAGCTTGCTAACTTACGATGTTTCTCAAGGGTATTGGCTCTTTGGGAGTCGTCAGAAATATAAATGGACAACGTGATGTGGGTATACAGTGCAACAGAGCAGGGAGGCATGGTTCAATGTGCCACATCCTTTCATTTTAAACATCTAATTAATGGTCTGCTCTATATCCTGTTTCTCCAGGGTCAGAGGTATTGTTAAGAATCTTTGATGTCACTTGATTAAATAAAAAGAGATGACTGATTCATCTGGGTGTGAGATAGGGAGGAGAAAGCCCTTTCTCCAGAAAACTCATGGGAAAGAACAGAAGCAATGGAATACCAAGAGAATTAGTTCCCTTTGGGAAATTTTATTTATTAAACTTTAAACCCCTAAGGAAGAAATTAAAACAGTTTATTCTAAGCAAATAATTAATTTGATATATTTTGTCTGTGAAGCTAATTCCCTGAATCAGTTTTATCATTAAACCACTTGTAGTATAATGAGCAGAATATTTTAAAGAAAAAATATATTTATGAGAAAAATGGTGTCACCAATTATAGAATTTTATTTTCTCTTTTGAAAAACAAAATATGTATTGCAGTGAAAATTTAGATGTGTTCAAATACTGAGGTTTATACATGAGGGCCTATATAGGTTATAAGAAAAGAAAATCAATAAACTTACGTCAGCTGGCATGTATTAAATATGGCAAAATTCACATGAATTTAAATTGTATTACTTTTGATATTTATAAAGAAATCAACTTTGAGTGAATATATTTTTATCACTTAACTATTTTCCTGGGTTACAAACACTATGAAAAATTGTGATTCATTCCTTTTTTTTCTTTTCTTTCTTTTTTTTTCTCATACATTCAGTCATTGAATGCTGAGCTATCTGGTAGAAAATTAAAGGTGAATGGAATTTAAAAAAAAAAAATAATGTGCCAAAGATCTCTCTTCTTTCTTCTAGTCATTCCTCTTAGTGCTGCTATTAATGATATAATGAAGCTTATATTCTTACAGGAATGACATAATAAATACAAATGTAAATAAAACTCAAGTATTACAGATGTTGTTAAACCATATGAATGAAATACATAGCATGAATTGACAATAACTGGAAGAAGTCAGTTTAAATAAGATTGTCAGAAAGATTTTTTATGTATTTTTATTGATTTCAGGGAGGAAGGGAGAGGGAGAGAGATAGAAACATCAATGATGAGAGAATAATTTATAGGCTGACTCCTGCACGCCCCACACTGGGGATTAAACCCGCAATCGGGGCATGTGCCTTGACTGGGAATCAAACCACTGAGCTATGCCTGCTGGGTAACCATTACATTTAAAAAAAACAAAACAAAACATATATATATATTATTGATTTTTTACAGAGAGGAAGGGAGAGGGATAGAGAGGTTAGGATTATCAATGATAAGAGAAACATCCATCAGATGCCTCTTGCACACCCCCTACTGGGGATGTGCCAGCAACCAAGGTACATGCCCTTGACTGGAATCGAACCTGGACCTTTTCAGTCCGCAGGCTGACGCTCTATCCACTGAACCAAACCGGCTTTGGCTATTACATTTTTTTTTAAATGTTACTAATCTGAGAGAGTATTTTTTAAATGAGACTCAAGACTTTCTGTTTGCATGGAGAAACAGTTTTAGAAATTCTCCTCAAAAGTATTTTTCTTGTTACTATTAGCATTACCATTTGGTATTTATTATTTATTTCTAAATTAATGTACAGTGGTTGAAGTTTTTTTTGTGTATAGCTCCATGAATTTTACCATAGGAAGACATCCATGTGATCCCCAACACATACAGGACACAGAATAGCTATTTCACTCCATGAACCTCCTCTCTGCTGTCCCTTTTTAGTGATAATTTTCACATACTCCTAATTCTTAAAAACTCTGATTTTTTTCTCCCTCAGCATAGTTTTCTCTTTTGGGGGCAATTATATAAATGTAGTTATATAGTTTCTGACTCCTTGACACTGTTGCTGGGAAACCCCAGGTGGGCTCGGGCTGCCTGTCACTGTGTCCAATAATGAAGGCAGGGTTGACTCATGTAAGGTGTTTGTTGAGAAGGCGAGTCAACCAAGAAGTCAGGGCCTTTAAAAACATTCAAATCCTGTCTTACAGCAAGGTGCAGGGGACAGGATTATAAAGGGGAAGGGGCTGGGGAATGGAATGCAGTTATGTGTAGTCCTGGGGTCTGCAAATGTCAGCTATTATCCTTAATCATCAGGCCATGAGATTATGTTGATGAGATGATGTTTTAACTCCTGGTAGGTCAATCTCACCCTACTGATTGGTTATGCTTGCTAGATTCACAGCTGAGTCACCCCCCCAATAACTTCATACAGGTCTAGCAAAAGAAATTAAAATAACAACAACCAAAAAACACAAGCCTTAACCCCTTATTCAAGTAAATATATGTGTTCTAAGATTTAAAACAATAGGGTTATTTTTCAGATTAGTTCAGATGTCCCATTTAGCAGATTATAAATCCCCCTATCAAAACTGACTTTTTTGCTTTCAGAATAATGACTTTAAAATCCACTCAAGCTGTATGAATCAATGGCCTATTCACCTTTATTGCAGGGTAGTATTCCATTATATAGATATACCCAAGTTTGTTTCTCCTTTCATCTATTAAAGGACTTTTAGGTAATTTCCAGCTGTTGGCAAATATGAATAGACCTATTATAAACATTTGTGTACTGGCTTTTGTAGAAATATAAGTTTTCATATCTCTTCAGTAGTACCAAGGAACACAATTACTGGGTAAGTGTATATTTAACTTTATAAGAAACTACTGATCATTTTCCAGAAGTTTGTAATACATTAGCCTGAGCAGATAGTTCTCTAAAGAGAACATACAGATGACCAATAGACATATGAAAAATACTCTGACTCTGGCCAATCTGAGCAGGCTTTTTATTAGAATACAGTGTAGCTTCGGGTACAGAACATGTATAATTTGCATTCATAAAAAGCCTATTAAAAAAAGAACTGGTGTTGCCTCAGAAGTGGGGGGTAGTCTTATACAGCGAATATAGGCCTAAACCTATGTTTTAACTGTAAAAATTAGGGGGTCGTCTTATACATCGGAAAATACGGTACGCATTCAAAAAGCATTCCCCTGTCAAATGCGGTATTACTATATTGTTGTTTTGTAACTGTTTTCAAATTTTTTATTTTATCTTTAAATTTCATCTTTTTGACTAAGATGTTCCTGGATGTGTTTTTGTTGGGGATATCTTTTGTGGGGTTTTTGAATATGATGTTTCCAGATGTGATGTTTCTGGGATTTCTTTTGGAGAGTTTCCTGAGCTTCTTCACTCTGTGGTTTGATTTATTTGCCAAATTTGAAAAGCTTTCAGCATATATATATATATATATATATATATATATATTGTCAAATTTGAGAACCTTTTAGAATATATGTATTCTAAAAGTATATGCATGAGCATGTCAGATATATATATATATATATATATTTATATTCATGTGACTGAAAGTTGGTAAAGTAATACAGATAACTTAATCATTATTTTACATTTTTGTCTCTTAATTTATTGACAGTTATATTTTTGTGAATTATAAAATAAAAACATTTATAATTTATAATTGTTTGTTTATATTAAATATAAACATACTACAGGCCTGGTGCACAAAATTCATGCACTGCCAAGGGGGTCTCTCTGCTGGGCCTCCGCTTCTCACAGTCTGGGAGTCCTCAAGGGATCTCCCTCCGGGGTGCGGGCCTAAGCATCAATCTGGCCTCCCTCTGTAGAAGGTGATCCTGTGATCAGGGGTAGGCTACGGCCCCATCATGCCTCTGCTGCCACCACTGTCAGCCATTAGGCTGCCTGAGCCTCAGCCATCACAGCCACTGTGGCTTTTCTGAGCTTCATCTGACCCTCATTGCCTGAGCCTTGGGCCCTAGAAGCTGTGGCAGCAGCCATCAGGAGTGCTCACAGCTGCCACTGCCATATAGGGAGTACAGGCTGCCCTCCACCAGGCCCTACCTCCTCTGTCCCTATTCTTGCAGTCACTTGCCCAGGGCTGGCCAGGGGTAAGCAGCAGCAACTATTGACAGCTTCCTGGAGCCTCGGGCCAGCCCTGGGCAAGTGGCAGCTGCCATCGTGTCCCCAACACTACAAGTTCCCTCCTCTGTCCCTGACGCTGCATGACCCCACCCAACTGCTGTGCACGCAGCCTGCTGATCGGTCATTACTGTGAAGGCATCACAACCATTTTACATATTACTCTATTATTAGATAGATATAGATATCATTATTTTTAAAAATATATATTATATTATAAATATTACCTTTTATTGTTTTATTTAAAATAATGTCAACATTATTTAAAATAATGTCTTCTATAGTGGCATTAGTAATGGGTGATAATAAAAAAATAACTTTTAAACAATACTGATACTTAAAAATTAATTATGTAATATATATTAGGCCAAATCTTTTAAAGAACTGCTACTATGTGAAAAATATAATTATCTCAGAAAATACTGCAAAACATTTAGTTTTTGTTACTTACATGAATACAGCTAAATTTCTCATTATGTTCAGTGATTTAAAGTACTGACAAATAAAATACACTTTTAATGTACTTTCATAATATTTTATTATATACATATGGGCTGGTAATATCTATTTCTTTATCTTAGTGATAATTAGGAATTCATAACTCTAATTAAAGTGTCAAGACATTCATTTCTGGTTGGTATGGTTCAGTTGTTTGGGTCATTGTCCCATACATCCAAAGCTTGTGGGTTCGATCCCAGGTTAGGGTGATCGGGGTGTGTATGGGAGGCAGCTTATAGATGTTTCTCTCTCATGTGGATTTTTTTCTCTGTCTCTTTTCTATTACCTTCCTCTCTCTCTGAAAAAGAAAAATTATCAGGATATTTAAAGATACATATGACAAAAAGAAATTATCCGTGACTTTTATTGCTGAGACTATTTTCCCTTTTCTCAGGTTGTGTCTACTTTATGATCTTGTCAAGTATGAAAAAGCAAATGAGAAATTACAAACTTTTAGTTAAATACAAGAAAAAAGTACCTGTGCTCTGTACATTTAACATTTCACCTTGTGAAACCCTGTTCAAGCCCGGCTGGTGTGGCTCAGTGGTTGAGCATCGACCTGTGAACCAGGAGGTTAGCTTTTGATTCCAGGTCAGAGCACATGCTCAGGTTGTGAGCTCTATCCTCAGTAGGGGTCATGCAGCAGGCAGCTGATCAATGATTCTTTATCATCATTGATGTTTCTATCTCCCTCTCCCTTCCTCTCAGAAATATATATAGTTAATATATATTAAAAATAACAGAGATAGAGTCAAACTAAATTTGCTATGAGCTTGACACTCTCAGTCTCTGAAATCCCTTTTTTACAATGTCAAATGAAAGAGTAGAAATTATAAATATCATAGATTGTTCTATCATTGTCAACTGCAAATAAAATAATTTAAATTGAATATATTTCCCAAAATATCATTTATTTTACTTTTATTTTGCCCATTAATACTTAGGTACAATAATGCTTTCTAGTTTATATGAAGAAAAAGTGCTTTAAAAATATCAATAGTTATCCAATATCATAAAACTATTAAGAAGTAACTTTGGCTTTGAGTCTGCTACTTTTTGGTTTCAAACTTTGTAGTTATAATTATCATGTTCCCCTTTTTACTTTTATAGTTTTTGTAAATACATTATATTTATCACTGTGTGAATAGACTCTATATCTTTTTCATGAAAGCATGCCAATATACAAGGCCTGAATAAATGAGATATCAAGGGTAATAGATTTACATTTGGCTGGGAGAAACTAACAACAGCAATTAATATTTATATTTGCTGAAAAACAGACTTTGGAATTTTGATACTTAGTACCTTAATTTGGTTACATAGGAAATGATTTAAATTAGTTTAGACAGACCAAACCAGAGATGGGTGGACCTGCATTACCACCATTTGTCCACCAACCAGATCTGAAATATCATGGCTGGCATGTACACATAAGGAACTATCTGGCATTGAAATTGGGACTCAAAAGAACTGTTGACCCAGAAAGGAACTCACTACAGACTGATTTATTTGCCTCTCAGCATAACCATTATGGCCTGTTGCAGTTTAGGTTCTAACAAGGGTATTTCTTGGATCACATGATCTCACACATCTAGAGGAAATAATGAACAACATAAACAGACTCAGAGAAAGAGAAGCAGGGATCAGACTCTCAAACCTCAGAGGGAAAGTAAGGGAGGATGGGGGTAAGGGAAAGAGATCAGCCAAAGGACTTGTGTGCATACATACAGGCTTAGCCAGTGGCCATGGACAACGGGGGTTGGGAGGGGGGGCATATCTAGGGAGGGGTTTGGGATGGAAATGGGGGAATAAGGACAATTATGTGAGACCATAATCAATAATAAATAAATAAATAAATAAAAATAAATAAATTAATTCAGACAAATTTCTAAGACACATCTTCTTTTAATCTTGTGAAAATATAGGATTGAATTATCCATCAAATTGTTCCTGTCTTATACAAAATTATTAATACCAAATAAAAAAAGAATGATTTATGTAAGTAAGGCATTTAAAGAGAATAAAATATGAACAGGGAGACAAAATAAAAGTCTAAAATTCTGTGCATATTTTGCAAAGAGATAAAGGTCAAAAAGAGTATTCTTGGAAAGGACATTAAAATAGCCACATTAAAATAGTAATATGTTCCAATCAATAAACTATAATTTCACAACAAAGTTGTAATAAAATACAACAGGATTCATCAATCAAGTGGACTATTATTTTTAACTCATTACTAATATATTCAAAGAAAGGATGCATAATCTCAAATTCAAATGAGGTTACTCAAAAATAATATTTCAAAGGGTAGGTAACACATGCAGCTATAAAAGGATCTATAAGACATCTTGCATGCTATAAGACAGTTACTACTTGAGCACGAATCAGTTATTCTTATTTTTACACTTTATCTCAAATTATATTGGTGGATAATCAACATTTTTTTTAAAGCAAGTCTTGATTTCTGATAATAATTGAACTAACCAAATACCATGTAGACCCTGATATGGTACCTTTTGTCCGTGTCATTATATACCTACTTAAGACAAATTTTTTTAACGCATATGAATTTAATAACTATAATATCAGTGCAAAGCAATGAATATTTTATTTAGATTTGAGTGTCTAATCTGCGCCAGTTAGCATTTTATAACACTAATTTCAGTAAAATGTTTACATTGAAAAAAATCAAAGGCAATATATAATGAGGATTAAGTGCAAGTCTTTACTGACAGACTTTAATTTTGTCACAATCTGTGCAATTTTTCTCAAGTTCTACTTCTATATGCTCTTATCTCATCATCTTTAAAATAGTAATGATAATATTAACTAGAGTGTATGAAATTCATCCGTAGGCCTGGTTGCCTGGTTGGCAATCAGGGCTGATTGGAGAACAGGCAACGATTCCTGGGCCAGGCATGGAAGGAACCACCACCATGCAGTTCCCTGCCTACCCCCGCCCTCCTCCTTCACTTGCTGCTGTGCCGCCACCACAGCAGGTAGGCTGTGGGCCAATCAGGGCCTGCTGGCTGGGAGAAGGGACTGTGCACAGGAGGTGTGCCACTGGCTCCAAAGGAGGGAGCAAGCCCTCAGCCATGACGGGAAAGGGGCTTCGTCCACCACCATCCACCCCCGTCCCAGCTTGGGGCCTGGCACCGATTGGGTGATTGGGGCCTCCCAGCTGGGGGAAGGTAGGCTGTGGGAGCACACCGAACTTCCCACCAGGGGGCAGCTCCTGCATTGACCGTCTTCCCCCTGGTGGTCAGTGAGTGTCATAGCAACTGGTCATTCCAGTTGTTCCAGTCATTCCAGTCATTTAGGCTTCTATATATATAATAATAATAATGATACAAATACATTTCAATAGGCTTGTTAAAAATAATAATATGTGCATTGCATGTACAGCTTAATAGATTAGAATTTTTAATTAATTGTGAAGTGTTAATTTAATAAAACTTTGGGGACATTATAAATTATCTCAATTATTATCAGAAATCAAGACTTGCTTTTAAAAAATGTTGATTATCCACTAACATAACTTGAGATAAAATGTAAAAATAAGAAATAACTGATTCTTGCTCAAGTAGTAACTGTCTTATAGCATGCAAGTTATCTTATAGATCCTTTTATAGTGTGTGTTACTTACCCTTTGAAATATTATTTTTGAGTAACCTCATTTGAATTTGAGATTATGCATCCTTTCTTTGAATATATTAGTAATGAGTTAAAATTCATCTATAACTAAGATGCTGACAAAATACATACAAGAAGAAAAATATCCTAATGACTTTTTTTAGTCTACATTGAAAATATTGGCTATATCTAATATTGGCTATATCTTTATTCAAAAGTCTTCCTTGGATATGAAGCTCTAAAAGTAGATTCAAGTAATAAAATACGTGATCTTGGAAGAATGCTGGCACTTAGGGATTCTTTGACCAGTCTGATTTTTATCCTTGGGCTAACTTTTAGATAGAATAATTATAATCAATTATTTTTGGTGGAAATACTAGATTGTAATAATGAGTGATAATTTTGGCAAAGGGTAAATTGTTACCTATGTCCCCATGCATTAGTCATACAAACTTGCTTATTGCTAGTGATGGATAAGGCAGATATTCATGTTGGATGACCTGAGCATAATATATAGGCTATCTAAGGGTTTTATTGGTATCTATCCAACTGAATTGCCAAAATTTCTAATCATGAAATTTCATTGCCATTTTTTCATCACTTTTTCTGATTTTTTGATTTCTAAATCACAAATAACACAAATTTTAAATAATTGACATATCCACATTATAATTTAGTCTGGGAAACAATTAGTTAGAAATTCATGTATTATTTTGTTTAAGATCAGCATTTCTAAAAAAAACAACGTATGTGTATTAAACCCTAGTTGGAGAAAATTCACATCAGAAGTATAGAGTTCTATTCTGTTCTAAATTTTAGAGGCTATTAGATAAAAAATTGTTAAATGACCTCTAGGCATTTATAACACACTAGAGGCCCAGTTCATGCACTGGGGGGGGGGGGGGGGGGGGGGAGACACGGGTGTCCCTCAGCGCAGCCTGCACTCTCTCTAATCTGGAACTCCTAGGGGTGTCCCTCAGCCTAGCCTGCACCCTCCTCACAATCCAGGACTGCTGGCTCCTAACCAGTTACCTGCCTGCCTGCCTGATTGCTCCTAACTGCTTCTGCCTGCCAACCTGATAACTCCTTAACCACTTCCCTGCCAGCCTGATTAATACCTAACTGCTCCCCTGCCAGCTTGATCGCTCCCAACTTTCCCTCCTCTGCTGGCCAATTTGGTTCTGATTAATTGGTTTCTATGCCAGTTGGGATCAAAAGCTTTGCCTTTTAGGCAGTCATAGACTCCTCACAATTGATCCAGATTTGTTTCTGCTTGGTCGGCTTCTATGCCAGTAAGTTTTTCTGGGCCTATCAATGGGGCCTGGTCAGAAAGGTGGGGCTGATCAGCAGCCCAGGTGGAGGCCTGGAGGGAAATGGAGGCACAACTGCTGGCCAGGCCCAGAGAGAAAGAGAGAGGGAAGTGCTGATCAATAGCTGCCACAGAGACTATGGATCAGACCCTGCTTCTCTCTCCAGACCTCTCTCTGGGCCTGATTCAAAGCCCCCTCAGCGGTCAGTGCTGGATCACACACCTGCTGACTGCAGGACTGACTTTTGGTGGTTGAGCCTCTGGTTGTGACAGACCCAGGGTTTTTATATATTAGGATTAATTGTAGTCATTGTCTTTAGTTATAGATATAAAGCACATAAAGTTTGTGAAAAGTATCCACATGAATAAAATAAACAACATAGCTATGTCTATATTGGCACTAATAAACCTTTAAACAAACTTGCCATTGAGGTGTCAGGATGGCGAGTGGTCAAACTTGCTATTATAGTAAAAATTCTATATCAAGCTTTATGTTATCCATAGTGTCATGCCATACTATCTTAATTCACAAAACAATGCATAGATTTCATAAATAATTTACTTGAATAGCCATGTTATAAAATATATCACTTTTTTTTTTACTAGATATCAATTACCTGATATTTTCCCTTTAATTTACTAAACTATGGCTTGTTTCAAATTGAAATGAATAACAGCACTCTCTTCAATAACTATAGCCTTTTACCTAATGATCCAATAAATTAATGCTTGTTTGATGGGTGTGTATACTACTTTTCCAAACCCAATAGGAAGTACCAGTGCTTTTATGCAGAGGCAATATTTTCTCTTGTTCTAAATTTCTCAATGGATCAGCAGTTAATATAGTATTTTCTGTAACAATTAAATTAAAGTGCCAGAGATTTGTTTCTCCAGATGTTCAATTTTTTTGATTAAGTAATGCCTTAAAGGAACATTTTAATATGGTAAGTGCACTACCTTCATGAACCAAGTTTTACTTGTTAAATGATGAGTAGCTTCCTGCCATTACATTTTCATGAAAAATGATGATTGTATAAGCCTTATACAGTGAGAAAAAAGTATATTTGGCTGTGTAGGCCAATACTGAAATACAAACCCACAAAAATGTTGCATTGTTATACAAAAACATTAAAAATTATAGATAATTAAGAGTTGTGTAACCTTTAGAAAATAAAGTGACACCATTTATGAAGCTAAAGGTTAAGTAAACATATTTAATATCTCCAAAACAAAAGTCTACATAATGTGGCATTTATTTATTTACTGATTCATATTCTATCAGAATTTTAGATTCCTGTTAAATCACAGCATTGGTAATAGTAATTTCCCTAAAATGCATGAGACTTATTGAGAAATGTAGGCAGACCTGCAAAGTCAAACAAAGGCTTTCAAAATGTTTACACGTTATCTTGAAACAATTCCAACAGAGGGGGCAAATTCTTATGCAAGACATCTAAAAGTCTTCTATTTGTAGATATGATGTAGTTATTAGCACCATACTTCCCTCTATGAGCAGATAGAACTCTGAAAAAAATACATTTAAAAAAAATCCAACTTATTTCTGTTTTTAAAACAATAGGCAATGTATGACTTTAATCCCTCAACAAAATGGGATTCACTTATGCTCCCTGATGAGACCTACAATTTTCTTGGCTTTCTGCCAGAAAGTAGTTTCTAGGTAACAGTACAGGAAATAATAATAACAACCTCCTTGAATTGAGGAGACAATCAGAGCTTGAGAAAGCAGATGCACCTATAGTTTGCTAGATGGTAGACCAGAGGATGAAAATATAGAGAAAACGCATTTCTAAAATGTGGGTGGGTTTCCCCTTGGAACTATTGTGCAGTAACAAGCTGCACATGGGAGGATGATATCCCATTAAAATAAACAAAGAAAGGCTTTAGGAAGGAAGCTGAACAATTCTTCGAGCTCATACTGGGTTCGAACTCATTCTATTGCTGACTAGTCAGAGAGGAAAATCCTCACTGAAACCGGGTGCGCTTAGTGGACACATGATAAGACTCATACCTTAGCAAAATTGAATTATTTCTGGAATAAAGTTTGTTCTTAACTCACACTAGCAACTTAAAATGAGTCTCAAAGGATCCAGATAAGCATCAAATATTCTAGCAGCCTGATAAAACCTCCTCTACTCTAAAGAACACAACAATATCTAGAGCACAGAATGCAAAATTTACAATGTGCAAGCTCCAGCCAATAGCTTCTACATATGTGTGAATTCTATGATAGCTTCGAAGGTGCAGAGCTGCAAGACAAGGTCCTTCTCACCCCAACAATAAGATGAATCTTTACAATCTGCAAAATCATGTTTTGAACCCATGAGAGACACTGAGATTGCAGGTCAGTGGGAGAACAGAATTCCAATGGGTAATGGGCTACTCTGTGGACAGTGGGAACACATGAACTGTTTTAACTTTGGCAGATCATGAGAGGTGGCATAGGAAGAAAACTTCTGAGAATTCAGTGAGTTCTTAAAGGCCATATGTGAACTGGCATGAGAGTTTTGAACTGGGAAGCCCTATAACCAAAAGGGGTCCTCAGCCACTCAACAGCCCTTTTCAATGTCTCTCCAACAAGTGCATGAGCAGGAAAGGTGGCCTGAGTGTCCCCGTGGTGCAGGCATGGAGGCCGCTGAGTTCTGAAAGTGGAACAAAAGAATTACCCAGTGCCTATTTGTGCTCCTGCCACTGCGGAAGTACAGATTAGTGACCAGCTGGCAATAGGGACGAAATCTGCCAGCAATGGCAGCCTTTGTTATGAAGCAAAATCTGACTGCTGTTGGGGGATGAGCACTACTGACCTGGATAACCCTGCTTTGACCCATGGAGGAGCAAGTGCTTGGAGAGCAATTTCATCCTTGGAGCAGTGGATGTGCAAGACCTGCTGAAAATTTAATGTAGAGAAAGAATACTAAGGAAAAGCCATCTGGCACTTTAGGCTTCACATTAAAAAGCAGTTAGTGGTTGTCAACCACTGAAGGGATTTGAAGCCTGTGGCATATGTAAAGTAGTTATAGCAACAATAAAACTCAAACCAACATCAATTATAGTCCAGATTGATTTAAACCCTCAGAGGCCTGAAAAAAAAGGTGCACCCATGTGAAAGCATATCTGTTACTTACTCAGTGTTTATAATTATTTTGCACACATCATTAAAACTACTGTAAAACACACATTATAAGCAATAATAAATTACACATTATGAAGAGGTAAATAGCCAATATAACCAGGAACAGATAAGACCAGATATTGGAACTATCAAAGATGGTCTTCAAAATAACTCTAAGTAATATTCAAGGAAATAGTAAAATAAGGGAAAATACAGATAGACAAAAATAAATTTTATCAGAGTAAAAAAAAACCTAATAAAGTATCAAATTAAAATGCTAAAAATGGAAAACAGGATATCAGAGGAGTTAAGGGGTTATCAACAAACTGGATGAAACAGAGCAAAGAATGAATTAATTTCGAGATAAGTCAATAGAAATTATGCAGACTGAACCATAATGTGAAGATCAAAAAGAAAACAAACAAAGATAAGAGAATCTAAGTGGACAACATCAAATATTTTATGTATGTATAATAATTTTTGTTTCAGAAGAAAAATGAGGTAGAAGAAATATATAAAAAATAATAGACAACATTTTCCCAAATTAATAAAAAATAATGAAGAAGCTCAAAGAATCCCAAGATAGGTAATTATATTAAAACAACAACAATAACAAAACATCAAGGCACATCAGAGTAAGACTTCTGAAAACCAATGAGAAGAAAAAACAAACTCTTCTTTTTATCAAGAATAAAAAGAATCATTGCATATAGAGGAAAAATAAAAAGAATAGACTCAAATTTTTGACCAAGATACAGAAATATTTACCCTATTACTTAAAACAATTGTAACAGAGAGATCAACTTTATTAAAGATATTCAAGACATTAGACTTTAAACAAGAAAAAGTGCTACTACTTGGAAGCAGGACACAAATGATGTAAATTATTGCCCCAGCTTACTACCTGGAAATATTCTTTAATATAAATTACATTAAAATAACTTTACTTGTGCCCTAACTGGTTTGGCTCAGTGGACAGAGTGTTGGCCTGCAGACTGAAAGGTCTCAGGTTCAAGTCCCATCAAGGGCATATACCTTGATTGCGGCCACATCCCCAATTAGGATGTGTACAAGAGACAGCTGATTGATGTTTCTCTCCCATCATTGTTTCTAACTCTCTATTCCTCTCCCTTCCTCTCTGTAAAAAATCAATAAAATATATATTTAAAAATAATACTTTATTTGCAATCAACTTTTATTTTCTCTTAAAAATAAGTAAAATTGATGAGTCATGTTATATATTTTCATGTTATATATTTTCAAGGCTACTGATACAATTTAATAAATTTCCCTGAAGGCTAGTCAAACCAAAGTATATATTAGTATACATCACCAGTGTCTGAGTGTATTACTTTTAAATTTTTATAATTGTTTTGTTTATGTTTGTCTCTAACACTTCTTGCAAGGGAAAATTCTACATTATTTTTAGCCCAAAGCCTAGCTCAACCCCTATAATATGCAATAGCTAGCAGTCAACAAGGCTTTATAAATAGTACCTATGCATGACAGGCTTATCTATAAACACAAAATTATACATAACCTCTAAATGCAAGTATCTCTGAGCTCAGAAAGAAGATATGCATGTTTATTATTAGCTTGTAAGTTAGATGTCTCAGAAGAGATGATGTGTAATACAAGTTCTTTAGGAAGGAGGAGAAAATAACAATGAAAAGGCCTTATCACTTAATAAAGACATGTACTCAAAAGCTATTGAAATTTGAGCTTGCCCTTGAATGAACATGAAATTTCAGTGTCTACAATTAAAACTTAAGGACAGGAGGAAAACAGTATGTTGCTTTTTGAAGATTGATGAAATTGTGCTGGGGAGTGACTGAAGTAATTGAGAATTTATAGGTATTTGAAAACCAAACCAAACAGCTGGGACTATTTTTGTCTTTGTTTATTTGTTGTTTGATGGTGATTGTGGTGTTTTAGTTTAAGCAGTAAAGAGAGAGAGTACCTTTTTGTTTGTTTTCTTTATTAATTTTAGATTAATTTGTGAACACTATGCAGAATTAATTGGCTGTGAAAAGAAAAATGGACAAACACTAGAGATAAGATGAATATTAGGAGGCCACTAAGAAGATTTAAATAAAATATTGAATAAGCCTATACTAAATTTTAGCATAATTTATAGAATAAGTAGACTAGCAGACAATTGGGAGTCAGACATCCAAGAAGATTTATATAGTTCTCCCTCGAATAATAATAAAATGTTTAAGAAAATAAGAAATCCCAAAGTAACAATTGGTCTCAACTGTTAATGATTCCTAAGCCATAACAAAATACTGTGTACTATCTACAAGTCTTGTCTCAGTTTTGTGCTATAGACTAAGAATTTTTTATACATTGGTTTGAGTCTCTTGGGAAATAAGAAATACAATAATATGGCAATGTTGTCAACAGAAAGAAATCAGCGATGCACATAATTGAGGAACAGAAAGTAAGAAAGCAATCTTGTTGTATTTTTATAATCAAAGACAGTGAGGTCAATCATTACTGTGATTACCTAGATTTTCAATCAACTAAGTAATACACTGTTTATTAATGGCATGATTATTTAGAAGTATTTAGATTGTTAACCACTGAGTTGGGAGTAATGAGAAAACAATATACTTAATACATTATTTCTCATTCAGAAATAATTGAGATAATGTGGGGAATAGAGAGAAAGAAATAAGTAAACCAAAATAGAATTGAAATCAGAAGTAGAGTGAAAGGACAAAATATGTCTTTAAATTGATAATTTTCTTACCTAAGAACAAACAATATACCCTGGATTAGAGTCCTGGAAATTTTTATTTTCATTTTTTATTTAAATGTAAAATAAATAACATCAAACAACATACAAAAATCTTAGAATTTATTTTTCTATACCTAATGTGAGGGAAATCATTCAAAATTATGAAATAGAAGACTTCATTTTAACGCTTATGCGTTATGGACAGCTCACAGGGACGCCAGGTTCTTGACACTGAGCAGGAAAGAATTCAAGATTGAGACAGAGAGGTTTAGGGAAGAACAGCAGATTTATTCAAGTGACAGTATGCACCGAAGAAAGGTGAATTCAGACAGTGAGTCCCATGGATTGAGTCTGATGGGGAGGTTTTTATCCGTTATGGGCAGGGAAGGGAAATGGGGGTGGTTCTTGGTCTCTGATGCTGGGGGTCAGCTGGGAGAGAGGTTGTCTACACAGCTCATCTCAGTCCCTCCTTTCCAGATGGTGTCAAGGTGATCAGAAGGGCTAAGTGTGGCTTCAAACTGCGACTAGTAGGTCAACATGGCTGCTATCTCAGGCTGAGAAAGGTTTTTATTCATCTGAACTATTTAATAGTCCCAGAAATTTGGGAGATGGTTATCAGGGAGCAGTTGTCTAGTCACCAGTTTGGTCCACAGTATTCTAACCTAGAAAGGGAGGGGAGGGGTAGAGCCTGGGGCCACTTTTCCCTATGCTAACTTTCCTGCCTCACAGAAAATTTCATACATGTGAATAACAAAAATTATATTTTAAATGTATTAATTTTGGATATTCATCACATTTCTAAAATAAAATATTAAACCATGTTTTTAATGAACATGCTTCTTATTGCTATATATTTCTAGGATTTACATTATGTAGTTATTTAGTATGTGTCTTCTTGAGATATTTGAAAGGCTTTTTGTTTTTTTCTTCAAATTTCCCTCTAGGAACTATTGAAATTATTTACATTCCTACTAACTGTGTGAACTGCCAAGCATCACTGGAGTAATATATATTTTTAATATACTTTTATTGATTTCAGAGAGGAAGGGAGAGAGATAAAAACATCAATGTTGAGAATCATTGATCAGCTGCCTCCTGCAGGCCCCCCAGTGGGAATGGAGCTTGCAACCTGGGTATGTGGTCTTTGCTACTGATTAACTTGATACAGATTTCTTATGCACTTGCAAGACAATCTGTACTTGATAAAATTCAAAAGGTATTTAGGCTATAGTTACAAATATGCCACTAAAGGGTAATTTTCAGTGTTTTTCCCTTTTGACTGTGCTCCTCATTTTTCAATATTAGTTCTCCAATATTTTTTCTAGAAATAGCCACTTCTATGAATGGCTTCTAAGGTTGAATGATTTTGGTGAGACCTCTGTTAATCAGTTGTCCCAGGATTCTGGTTCTCTGTATTCTAATATGGCTTTGGGCTTTGTGGATAAGGAATCTCTTCCACCCCATCTAATTCATTTCCACTTTGGATCCAACTCTAGTTCTAATTTCTCTGTTAATTTCTTTTCTTTTTCTTCTGACCTTTTTTTTCCAAATCACTAGGGCCACAATTCGGGTGGACTGTCAGTACTCTCTCATCACTTCCATTTTTGAAGCCTTCACAATCTCATTCAGTCTCTGACTAACATGAGAGGTTATCAATATCATCATCATCATCATCATCATCATCATCATCATGATTTATTTAATGTCATTATTTACAGGAATGAATTTCAACACATAAAAATAAAAATATTGGTAGGAGGGATTGGCTCAATAGGGCAATGCCTAAGCCTCATCTTGAGCCACCAAAATTCCCTGTTAAATAAGATAATAATAAAACAGTCCTCTCTATCCATGAGGGATAAGGTTCAAAACCAGCTGATACCTGAAAACACAGAGAGTACCAACACATATCCATTGTTGTCTTTTTCTTTCCTTCTGTACATTCATAGCTTTTTAGTTTAAGGACACACTTTATGGCTACTCTTTGACATATCTAAATTGCCAGAATCACTACTTTATTTATTTATTTATTTATTTATTTATTTATTTTAATTATTTATTGTTTAAAATATTACATATATCTCCTTTTCCCTCATTGACTTCTCCGCAGTGGTTCCCACCCACATCACATGCCCTTAACCCCTACTGTCTGTGTCCATAGGTTATGCTCATATGCATGCATACAAGTCCTTTGGTTTATCTCTTAACCCCAATATCTCCTTTACTTTCCCTCTGAGGTTTGACAATTTGTTTGATGCTTCCATGTCTCTGTATCTATTTTTGTTCATTAGTTTATATTTTTCATTATATTCCACAAATTAGTGAGATCATGTGATATTTTTATTTCTCTGGCTGGCTTATTTTGCTTAGCATGATGCTCTCCTGGTCCATCCATGCTGTTGCAAATGGTAAGAGTTCCTTCTTTTTTACAGCAGCATAGTATTCCATTGTGTAGATGTACCACCATATTTTCAGCCACTCTTCTGCTGATGGGCACTTAGGCTGTTTCCAAATCTTAGCTAATGTAAAGTGTGCTGCTATGACATAGTGATAAATATCTCCTTTCTGATGGGTGTTTCGGATTTCTTAGAATATATTCCTAGAAGTGGGATTACTGAATTAAAAGGGAGTTCCATTTTTAATTCTGATAAACAGAATCTCCATATTGTTTTCCACAGTGGCTGTACTAGTATACATTCCCACTAGCATTGGATGAGGGTTCCTTTTTCTCCACATTCTCACCAGAATTTGTCCTTTGTTAATTTGTTGAAGATAGCCATTCTAACAGGTATGTAGCTTAAGGTTACAAAGTTTCAATTATATAAGATAAATAAATCTCAGAAATCAGGGCCTCCACTTAGGTGGCCAGGGGGATGTGGCTGCTGGCCTGCAAACCACCACAGGCCCCTCGCCCAGGTAGCCCCATGTCCCAAGGGAAACTCATCCTGATCTGGGACACCCTTCAGGGTAAACCAGCTGGCCCCCACCCATGCACCAGGCCTCTATTCTATCTAATAAAAGAGCAATATGTGGATTGACTATCGCTCCAACACACAAGATGGATGCCCCATGTGGTCAAAGATCCTGCCCCCATGAAGACACAAGAAGACCACCACAAGATGGCCAGCAGGGGAGGGCACTAGGGAGGGACCAGGCCTGCAAGGGAGGGCAGTTGGGGGTGGTCAAGTCTGCAGGGGAGGGAAGTTAGGGGTGACCAGAATAGCAGAGAAAGAAATTTTGGGGGGACTGGGCCTGCAGGGAAGGGCAGTTAGGGGGGGCCCAGATCTGCAGGGGAGAGCAGTTGAGAGGGCGGGAACTAAGCCTGCAGGGGAGGGTAGTTAGGGGTGACCAGGCCTGTAGGGGAGGGAAGTTAGGATAGGGCCTAAATGAGTAGTCAGACATCCCTTGAGGGGTCCTGGACTAGAGAAGGTGCAGGCTGGGCTGAGGGACACTCCCTTCCCCCCCTCCCATTCTAGAATTTCATGCACCTGGCCCCTAATATAAGCATAACCAATGGACAAAAGTCACTGGGAAAGGGGGAGTGAGGGCATGTTTCAGTGAGTAGGTGATGCTGGGGAAGGTGTATGGGGGAAAAAAAGGAGACTTATGCACTATTTGTAGTATTTAAACAATAAAATAAAAATAAAAATAAAAGAAGACTAAATCCGTAATAAAAAATTCCCAGAAGCTTCACTAATAAATTCCACAAATGTTAAAGAATCAACACTAATCTTTCTAAATCTCTTCCCCCAAAAAATGAAAGTGGAAAAAACACTTCTGAAATCATTTTATGAAACCAATATTGTCATAATACAAAACCACACAGAGGAGAAATGTGTAGAACAAAAGAGTCATAGCAACTAAAAAAAAAAAGTTTCAAAATGTAAATAATTTTCAGTACTTAACAGCATGTAAATATAAAGAATTATATTTCTGTATAAACAATAGTCTGACAGTTGTGTTTAACAGGTCAAATTACTAATACAAACATGGGGTTGGATTCTTAACAGTACGAATCAATGCCTTTGTGGGGGGAAAAAAGGATTGTAGCAAAATTATAAAATATTTACTCTATGAAAATAATATCCTGGGTGCATGTTAAATAAAGAGCCACATAACAATAACTTGTTTATATGGACATTAAATACTAAATAATTTAACACAAGCAATTCAAAGAATATTAAACAGCTCTGCTGTTTTTCCACTTATTCCAAATTTATTGATTCTGCTGTTATTCAAGTTAAACGCAGAAAATGATAGTGTAATTTATTGTTTAATTTTGTAATCATTGTTTTCTTATACATTACAGATACATTAAATAACAATATGCAAGCAAAAACAAATGTATATTATTTGGCTTTTCTTAATTAATTTACACTTCCTAAAATAATTCAATGCCTCATGATATTCCTGTTTGATTAGATTTGAAGGTAATAGGTCATTTTATTGTATGAATAAATTTAATTTAGTGTTTTGTAGACTATTATATTTTCCAGATTTTACAAATTATCTCATCTTATTTATATTTTAAGTATTGTATTTTCTTTGTCATAAGTCAGAATATTTTAATCAAATTGTATTTCTATTTTAGTCTTTCTTTCTATGTTTACTAGAGGCTCAGTACACAAAATCGTGTGCAGGTAGGGTCCCTAGGCCAAACCTACCATCAGGGCCATCTTCCCCTGCTGCTGGCAGCCACCTCGCCCCTCGCTGCCACCCACCTGGGTTCCCGGTTTTCCACCAAACAATGGGAGCATGAAGGCGCCCGCGTATGGCCCTGCCCGTCTCAGGTTGCCCTCTGTGTGTGGGGTGACTGGCCAGACAGGATCCTTGGTTGGTGCCGCCTGCATCCCCCACCACCCACCCTGGTTTCCTGTTCACCATCTGGCAATCAGAGCCTGCCAGCCAGGGGGAGGGTCCAAGACGCTGGCTGTTCCACCTGCTTGGTGGTCCCCCCTGCTTCAGGTCACCCTCTGTGTGTGGGGCAACTGGTGGGGTAGGAGCCTTGGCCTGGTGCCACCTGTATCCCCTGCCACCCACCTCAGGTCCCTGTTTGCATCGGGCGACGGGAGCCTGCCGGCTGTGGAAAGAGATCGAAAGGAGGTCAATGCACCTCAGAGTGACTGGTTGAGCAGCCTTTCTGGTCATTCTGCCATTCTGGGCTTCTATTATATAGGATTAGTAGAGTTCAGTTTTCTCTATCCTATCCCTTTTTTTTTTTTTTTTTTTTTTTTTTTTTTTTTTTTTAACATTTCCAATAGCCTTTGATGGTCCTTGTTACCTCATCCATAAAAAAAATATCTTACAAATTCTTCTTTTTCCTCCTATTTTTTTTACATTATTTCACATCTTGTTAATTTTTAATACTCTCTTATTTGTGCAATATATCTGTTTAAAATCATTATAGGGCCGAGACCAGTTTGGCTTAGTGGATAGAGCGTTGGCCTGTGGACTAAAAGGTCCCGGATTCAATTCCGGTCAAAGGCATGTACCTTGGTTGCGGGCACATCCCCAGTAGGGTGGTGCAAGAGGCAAAGAGGCAACTGATCGATGATTCTCTCTCATAGGTGTTTCTAACTCTCTATCCCTCTCTCTTCCTCTCTGTAAAAAAAATCAATAAAGCTGAAGCCGGTTTGGCTCAATGGTAGAGTGTCGTTCTGCGGACAGGTTCCATTCCGGTCAAGGGCATGTACATTGGTTGTGGGCATATCCCCGGTGGGGGGTTGGGGGGTGTAAGAGGCAGCTGGTCGATGTTTCTCTCTCATCGAAGTTTCTAGCTCTCTATCTCTCTCCCTTCCTCTCTGTAAAAAATCAATAAATATATTTTAAAAAATCAATCAATAAAATATATTTAAAAATAAATAAATAAATAAAAATAAAATAAAATCATTATAGGTATTTCAAAATCTGACTTGAGTTAATCTTTGTAGTTCTTTGATAAACCCTTTATGAAGACATTTGTTTTAACAACAATAATAAATTGTTAAATAACAAAAATAAGTAAATAGCAAAACACTAAATATCTGTTTTTTGCATTAAAAAAATCTAAACTTTGGTTTATGGCACTTTTCACTCTTTATCTCCCCCCCACCCCCCATGTCATTCTACTATTTCAAGTCTATTCTTTATTCTGTTCATAAGTCATTATAAAAAAAAAAAATTAAGATGGACCTCAAACAATAAAAGATAAATCAAAGTTAAATATTTAGAAATGGAAAAGTGGTTATATAAAACACTACAATTATTGTTTTGATTTCTTTAGGAATATAAATTTAGGGATCATGTAGATCATATTCTTTTTTTAAATATATTTTATTGATGTTTTACAGAGAGGAAGAGAGAAAAGGATAGAGAGTTAGAAACATCGATGAGAGAGAATCGTCTATCAGCTGCCTCCTGCACACCCTCGCAGGCCGATGCTCTATCCACTGAGCCAAACCAGTCTAGGCATGTAGATCACATTCTTGAAAACCTCATACTACTATTTTTATTTCCTCCTGTCTTTCTTTTATTTATTTTTATTTTTTTTAAATATATTTTATTGATTTTGTACAGAGAGGAAGGGAGAGAGATAGAGAGTTAGAAACATCGATGAGAGAGAGTCATCGATCAGCTGCCTCTTGCACACCCCCTACTGGGGATATGCCCGCAACCAAGGTACATGCCCTTGACCGGAATCGAACCCGGGACCCTTCAGTCCCATGCCGACGCTCTATCCATTGAGCCAAACTGGTCTCGGCCCTCCTGTCTTTCTTTTAAAAGTGCCAGAAAAAGCTTTTCCACTAAATCCTTCAACACAGAATTCAATTAGACTGATCTGCATTGATAATCATACATATTTTATTTTTTACCAATTTTCCAAGTTCATATTTTTTATTTTTATATTACACCCTAATCTCCAACCGAATTTCAGTTAAACACACCTTGCAATTTCTGTTTTGGTTCATTTGCTAATTCAGTTCTCCCACCTGTAACACCATTTTCTAGTCTCAATCAGTAGACTAGGTGGAAGATAATAATAGCCTGTGGACATCAAAATGAAAACACAGTAACAATCTGGGTGTCTGTTGATTTTTTAAATTACTGAAATAACTAACAGGAGATTTTTTTTATTGCTTAAAGCAGGCAATTCTGTCAATAAAGAGAATAGCAGTGGTGGTGAGGAGCTATGTTATAAATTCTTCAGTGAATCAATAGGGATTGAGGATTTGAGAAGTTTCCTCAATAACAGAAGGCAGGAGAGTAGTTGGATTGATGAGAAACATTTAAAGGAAGCAGGTTTCTTTAGAAAGATGAAAGGGGCAATAATTTTTAAGAGGTTATCAGAAGGATGTGTCATAATGGAGCGTTGGAGAATCGTAGCCTGCACTTAAAAGGACTCCAGAGGAAGCAGTGTTCTACTGACAAGTACTGGATTAGAACAGTGGTTGGCAAACTCATTACGGTAGTCAAAAGAGCCAAATATCAACAGTACGATTGAAATTTCTTTTGAGAGCCAAATTTTTAAAGTTAAACTTCTTCTAACGCCACTTCTTCAAAATAGACTCGCCCAGGCCGTGGCATTTTGTGGAAGAGCCACACTCAAGCGGCCAAAGAGCCTCATGTGGCTCGCGAGCTGCAGTTTGCCGACCATGGGATTAGAACACAATTTTGCTTGAGGACATATCATAAGGTGCAGAGGACACAGTGTGGGATGTAATGAAATTTTGAATAAAATAGTAGGTATAAAAGAGTCAAGAAAAATAAAAGTCTTAGTAATGGTAAGGGATTTAGTTTTTAGATACTGAGTTAAATAAGTAAGGCAAGCAGGTGGAATTATTTCTTAAAATTTGTTAATGGAAGTTGGCCTCTTTCTTGAGATCCATTTTTTTAAATCTTGAGAAACAGGATCAGTTGTGACTTAGTGAAGAAAGGTCAGATAGAAGAGAACTTAAGATCTGTGGGCATCCCTTATAATTGACTTTAAAAGGCATTATTGGAGTAAAAGTTCTAACTCCAAATTTGGGGCTTGGAAAATCTAGTTTAAAATCAAGTATATATGTGCTATTTTTAGATGTCCTTCATAGACACAAAGCCTAGTGCTGTTAAATGCTGGTTAAGTGACCAAGATAAGTCAAGCTTATACTTTATTACAAATGCTGTGCCAATGATGTATGATAATATAAAAAGGATATGGAAATCATTATATATCATATAATTATTTCATGGCACTAATAATAAGGAGAAAAAATGAATAGATGGATATATCTTGTGCCCAGGCAAAAACAAAGTTATCAGGTTAATATTTTTTTCTTCATTTTAACTTAATTAAATGGACCTGCATAAATGATTTTATCTAAGTGAGCACTTTAATAGAATCCTGCCTCACAAGTGTTTTTTTAAATATGTTAGAATGCACTACATGTTGGTCTACTTGTGCAACCTTATACCCACTCTCTACATTATCTGTGTTCCAATAATCAGGGTTTTTGTTTTGATTTGTGTTGTTTATAAGGGTCATTTTTTTTTTCCTGCTAGGCTCCTGCATTTGTACATACTACACACTATTCACACTAATGGCATGGCATTTTCCATTCCTTTACCTATCACCAAACTAACTCTCATTAAACTTGAGATCTGAACATTCAAATGTTATTTTTTCAGAGTGGCTTTCCTTTGACATATGGAATCATAGTGCTCTGAATGTGTATCAGTCTTGTAATTAAACACTTGTTATTTAATATACATCTGCCTCAAACACAAGAATATAAGTTCAATGAGTTAAAACATTGCTTATGTTAAGCAAGCAATTTATTTTCTCAGAACTTAACATATTATTTCTCAAAATTTCAAATATTAAATGAATATTTTATATATGTATATCAACTAATACCAAACCAATTAAGCATACTCCAGAAATTTCATTTGTATAAATTTCATCTTCAAGATATTGTTAATGATGGATCAAAATGATGCTCAATTTCCATAATCATCAGAGAGATGCAAATTAAAACTACAAAGAGATATTGCCTCTTACCTGCCAGAATGGCTATCTCAATAAATCAACAAACAAAAAGTGCTGGAGAGCATTGGGGAAAGGGAACCCTCGTGCACTGTTGTTACAAATGCAGAATGGTACAGCCGGTATGAAAAACATGGAATTTCCTCAAAAATTAAAAATTGAATTTATCCGGGACTTCTGGGAATATATCCTAAATTATTGAAACACCAATCAGCGAGAAAAAAATGCATTCCTGTGTTCATAGAAGCATTCTATACAATAGCTAAGATCTCAATACAGCCAAGTGCTCATCAGTAGATGAGAAGAATAAAAATGCTGTGGTACATGTATGCAATGGAATACTATGCAACTGTAAAAAAGAAGGGTTTCTTATCCTTTGCAACAGTATGGATACCATTATGTTGAATATAATTAAGCCAATCAGAGAAAGACAGATATCACGTGATTTCCCTTATAAGTGAAATCTAATGAACATAATAAATTGATAAACAAAATAGGTCCAGAGACATGGAGGCATGGAACAGACTGGCATAACTCAGAGTGTGTGTTTGGGGTGGGGTGGAAGGAAGGACTGGAAGAGATTAACAAAATAATGTATATGCAAAAGGGAACATTTGTAATACTTTCATCAATAATTTTTTTAAAAGGTAAAAAAAAAGAATGTATATGTATATATGAATAAATAGTCCATGAACACAGACAATTGTATGCTGGAAGCCTGGGATGGGGTGGGGCTCGGTAGAGGAAGGCAAATGAGGGAAAATGAGGGCATCTGTAATTCTATCAACAACAAAAAATAATAAATTTAAAAATATATGGATCAAATATTCAGAAATGAATGCACTTCTAGTATTTTTTTTTTTTGAAAACAGGGGAAATAAATTATACATTCAGTGAGACATTGAACAATTAAAAAAAATGTGGGAAACTAAAGGTTAATTTTTTTGGGGGGAGAGAGATTAATCCTTACCAGAGGATATTTTTCCATTGATTTTTAGAGAGAAAAAGGACAGGGGAGAGACAGAGAGGTAGAAAAAGGACAGGGGAGAGACAGAGAGGTAGAGAAATATCAGTGTTAGAGAGACACATCGGTTGGTTCCCACCTGCACATATCCCAGCCAGAGCAGGGCCCTGACCAGAGCCAGGGATCAAGCCTGCAACCAGCATATGTGCCCGTGACCAGAATCAAACTCAGGGCACTCTATCTACTGATCCAAACTGGCCAGGGCTTTTTAAGTGATTCTTGTAGATAATCTTTTATCCTTAATGCTGAAAACATCTTTGGTTAGATAAGGATTTATATGTTTTTTTCCTCTGAAATTTCAACTACAATATTATATTTGTGGCCTAAATAAATACTGTTGGGATAAGTACACTTCAGCAAATTTGAGGTATATGTTCCTGACAAGCAAAATTTTCCAAAAGATTAACATACCTAATATAAAGTTTTATTTTGCTAAAATTAACAATAGAAGTAAAATTTCAGTGTCTATACTATATTATAGTTAATTTGTTGTAAGTAACTGTGATCCAGAAGTGTTATAGAAGGGACAGCTAACTCTTTGAGTAATGAACCAACCATGAGAAGATACGTTCTGTGCTTCACCGTAGAGAACTGGGGAGGCAGCAGTCTTACATCACGCTCTTCCCCTGAGAAGTTGCAATCACATATTTTTTGCATTTCATAATTTGTCTTAATAATGAAGGTTATTTAATGCTTTCTGGGTGAGGAGAGAAGTGTAAATATCTGTTATGAGGTGGTATTATTAAAATGAAGGTGATAGATAGTAGTACTTTATGAAGTGTAGGCAACAATGTAGGATGTTTAAACAATTATTCTTCAAACTTTATTCTCTATAAAACTGCCTGTGTTTTGCTATAATACGCATGAGTTACTATGTTGAAAGACCTAGTTAAATGCAAATGTGCTACTTAAGACAAGTAGAGGAAAGCCATTTTTTATTTATTATCAACATTTATACGTCACAATCTTTCCCGTGTGTAAAGTTAGATGATGAAATTTGTAGTGAAAAGTTTTTAAAAAATAAACTTCTATCCTTAAATTTTTTCATACGTATTGGTTAGTACTCTACTTTTCTCTCTTTTAGCTATCAGGAACTTCAAAGATATAAAAATAAAGTAAATCACAGTAGCCCCACTTACCAGGGATTTCTCCTTCTGCTATTTGTCACCCACTGTTAACCACAGGCTGCAAATATTAAATAGAAAGTTCCAGAAAAATAATTCTCACACTTTAAATTGCAGGTGATTCTAAGTAGTGTAATGAAATCTCATGCCTTATTGTTCCCTCACACCCAGGACCTGAATCATCGCTCTGTCCACCATATCCATGCTGTATTCACTTCCCAACCTTAAGTCAGTAGCTCTGTGGGTTATCAGATCTACTCTCCCGGCATCACAGTGCTTGTATTTAAGTAACCCTTATTTTATTTAGCAATGGCAGCAGGTACAAAAGTAGTGAGTGATGCTGAAATTCAGATATGCTAAAGAGAAGCCATAAAATTCTCCCTTTAAGTGAAAATATGAAATTCTCAATTTAATAAGCTTATATGAAGACCTCAGCAAGGAACCTCTGAAAAAAGTGACACCAAGGCATTTACTACAATTAAGGGATGGCTCTATTTTCAGATAAATGTGTGGATTGTCTTTCTCCTTTGTTAGTGCTATTATGAATTGGAGTTACCACCTAGGATCTCAGTTCTTTCCCTCGATGTGGGAAAGATCTTAAGGTCAATGGAAATGAAAGTAAAACAAGATGATGTTTATTGAAGATACACTCATTTGGTAAATGGTGTCTGAGTTGAGTTATAGAATACTTAGCTTGTGTTTTGAGAACTAATTGTGTATGTGGGGAATACTACCCCCTTTCCCCACCACACCCCCCAACCAATGTACACACATTGAAACTGGGTCCGGAAACAAAACGTCCTCCATATTTTCAGGGGCTTGGGGAGAATCTGACCTCAATAATGGAGAGTACTAATTGCTATTGACAACAACTGAATGTGAGTGAAAAATGCAGAATCGCAATATTAGCCCCACCCCAGATTTACTGAAGCAGGCTACTCATTTGACAAGTTATACACGTGATTGATATAAACGTTAAAATTGGAAAGACACAGGATTATGTAAGAGTTAAATAGTTGGCCCTGATCCTGTTCAAGACTGCTTTGTTTCAGGGCCTTTAGATTAATAGCTTCTGCTTGGTCTTGCATATAGACATGCTAATGGTTAGAGAAATTATTTTTGTGGCTTGAGTTTAAAAAAATAGCCTTTTACAAAATCAATGATTATTTATCAAAGATTTGCAGGCACTCCTTGACCAGACTCCCATCAATTAGAGTCACCAGGCTAAGAACAAATGTTTCACAACCATACTTGAACTCTGCCAGTGATCAAATGTCTTCTGTCATCAATCACCTCTTGCCCCTTCCGTTTTCCTCTTCTCTTGACATAAATGAAGCCTGAATTCTGTGATTTCTTTAGATGGTTCTTTAGGACACAAGTTGGTCATCTTCTTGGCTTATTGGCTTCCTGAATAAAATCCTAATTCCTTGTCACTTAGTTTATTGATTTGGACTTGGTTACACAAATGCATTAAGCAGTGATAACAAATAACAATAGGACCTTGGTTTTTAATTTAAGTGGAGAATTGAACCTTTTGATGGTCACAGGGTAGTATATCCTCAGGTAAATGCCCTTGCTTAATCTT
Source organism: Pipistrellus hanaki (assembly GCF_964339955.1). Taxonomy (NCBI): domain Eukaryota; kingdom Metazoa; phylum Chordata; class Mammalia; order Chiroptera; family Vespertilionidae; genus Pipistrellus; species Pipistrellus hanaki. The sequence goes on from NC_140504.1 coordinate 86,820,831, forward strand.
GGAGACTTTATCCTTTTTTTTTTTTTTTTTTTTTTTTTTTTTTTTTTTAATTCAGCATCTAGCTTTCTGGCAAAATTCCTATATTATGGAAAGTGGTAAGTAATTACTTGCTATGTGAAGGAATAAGTTTCATACTTTTAATCATTTCAGGTTTACTGCTGCATGAACAACACTACAACTTTAATGACATATTACAAATCATTTTAAAGATTTGAATAAGAAATACTACATTGAATAAGATCACTAGTTTTTAGGAATTTGTAATCCCATAGATTCCATTAGATAGAGATAAGCTTTGCTGACTTGTTCATATACTTAGATAAAAATAAAGACATATTGCTTCAGGAAATATGGTACAGTTAGCATCTATAATATCTCATTCATAATAAACTTATTATTGCTAAAAACTGTGCTCCTTATTAATGCTTATAGCATAGTGACTACTATTTTCTAACCATTAAAATACATAATATAATATTTTAAAAACTACATTTATTTTAATTTTTATTGGTCTAAGGATTAGATTACATGGAACAAAATACACCATAATCTCAATTTGTAATTTTGCATATTCCATTTTAGTTACTTTGCAAACAAAATAACTATTTCTTTATATAAACAATATTGCCTAATCCTTGCATGGCAAGGAGCATATCCAACAAAACATAAGAAATTCCAAGCACATGATAAATTTCTTAAGTATTTATTGAATGAGTAAATAAACACACTTGGTATAAATTATTAAATGGCTCCTGAAGATAAATTAATGCATTAGAAAGAAAAATTATAGATTTTTACATATTGGTTTAAAAGTTTTTACGTGGATAATCTATATTAATGAAAGGGTAATATGCAAATTGGTCAGGACGCCCTCACAGTAACGACCAAACAGCAGGCTGTGTGGGGTGAATAGGCTGGCAGGGGGGTTAGTGAGGGACAACCAAATGACTGAACAGCAGGATGTGTGGGGCAACCAGGTTGGCAGGGGGGGCAGTGAGGGTTGACCAGGCCAGTGGGGGGTGGGGGGCAGTTGGGGCAACCAGGCTGGCAGCAGGGCAGTCAGCCATTCCCCAAGGGGCATAAACCATCAGTCAGACATCCTCCAAAGGGTTCTGGATTGGAGAGGGTGCAGGCTGGGCTGAGGGGACACCCCATGTTTGAATTTTGTGCACCAGGCCTCTAGTTTTATATAATGGTATATTAATAAATGATATTTTTTTACTTCCTCTTATTTAATATATAATTTAATATAGATATTAATAATTTTTTTAGATAAAGCACAAAATTTTATATCTACCAAGTCACACAAGTAATTCTTAAATACTTTTATATTAATTTTTCAAAAGAATTTTTAGTCTTAAGTCTTTTTTTCCCCCTCCACTAAAAGTTTGTTTCTTATATATTGTGTTACAATTTTCTTAACTACCATTAAGATACATTTTTTACTTATAGCTATTGAAGAGGACCGAAGTATAGAAACCCTAAAACTGCCTCTTAGAATATTGATTTATTAACAACAACAACAGCAACAACAAATCAGAAAGAGCTTTTTATCTCCCCCCTTTTCTCATAAGAAATTCAGATGGAAGAATCTGCTTGAGAGAGGGAACCTTATCATAACCACCTTAGCATTAAATAGGAAGTATCCAAGCAGGGGCCAATTACCTAGAACAACCTCTGTGTCCCAGTGTTCCTGAGTTGCCTAGAAAACATTCTATGTTCTGCCATATATGTTGTGTTCTTCCTCAACTAGCCATAAATTGCCCATTTTCACTTTTAAAATTTAAGACTCCAAGCTCTCCTTTTCTTTTTCCTTCAAAATGAGACATGTGGAGATTAAAAATGGCGGCAGAGTAGGAAGATGCTGCGTGGACATGCTCCCAGGAACAAACTGGAATTACAACTGAAATACAGAAAGGCTTCCTGAATAATCAATAGAAAACTCACAGGAGAGAATCCTGATATCTAAGGACTGAAGGTGGAAACTGCATAGAGATTGGTAGGAGAGTCAGAGTATTGAAAGGGCTGGCCAGGCACCTACTGATGGCAAATGCATTCCTGAGAGCTATCTCAGCTGTGGGGGGTGCCACTGAGAACTCTGGGATCTAATCCCCAAGCTGGGCTCCCCAGCAGAGAGCACCAAACTGAGGAGGGTACCCATATAACATCTACCTGTGAAAAGCAATGGGATTCTGTCTGCCATAGCGTGGCAGCTGAAAGTTAGGGCACCCTCTTAAAGGGCCAATGCACAAAAATTCCCTATGGATCCACCCACCTTGTGCCTGGAAGAGGGAGGGTGAGGTGGACTGGAGCTGTGAGAGCAAAACCCAGGACTGGGGACTCTGGGGATAGAACTCAGAAGGCAGACACGCCAAGTTTCCTGTGCTGAGTTACTCCCTCACATGGCAGAAGACATCTTCCCCACACAGACATTTGCCTTGGGGGGGTGGGGGCACAGTGGACACACCATATTGGAAAACACCTTGTCCTGAGAACACTTAAGAGATTAAAAGTGCCGAAATAGGTTTGGCTCAGTTGATAGAGCATCAGCCTGTGGACTGGAAGGTCCCAGGTTCGATTCCGGTCAAGGGCATGTACCTTGGTTGGGGGCACATCCTCGCTAGGGGGTGTGCAAGAGGCAGCTGATCGATGATTCTCTCTCATTGATGTTTCTAACTATCTATCCCTCTCTCTTCCTCTCTGTAAAAAAATCAATAAAATATATTTAAAAAAAAGAGAGAGATTAAGAGTAACAATTAGCCTCCAGGCAGAAGCAACTGTCCCACCCTGTTGAAAAAACTCTCGCTATACCTAAGGACAATTCCCTGGGGGCAATTCAAGCCAGAATCCTATTAGTCTATAGGCAGAGGTGGTCTAATACAAATAAGAACACACTGGAAGGAATATATAGCAGATTAAGGGAAGCTGAGGGTCAAATCAGTGAATTAGAAAACAGAGTTAAAAATATCATTCAATTAGAGAACTACAAAGAAAAAATTAAAAAACAGGAGGATAGCTTAAGGAAGTTGTGGGACAATGTGAAACATAACAATATTAGAATATTAGGTGTGCCAGAAGAGGCAGAAAGGGAGAAAGGAACAGAGAAGGTGTTTGAAGAAATAATGGTAAAACACTTCCATAACTGGTAAAGAAAAGTTAGATAAGTTCAGGAGCCATAGGGAACCCCAAACAAAAACAACCCAAACAGACCCAAGCCCATCCACATCATAATTGAAATGCAAAAAATTAAAGACAAAGAGAAAATCTTAAAAGCAGCAAGAGAAAAGAAAACTATTATCTACAAAGGAGTTCCCATAAGGCTGACAAACTACAGGCCAAAAGGGAATGGCATGAAATACTCAAGGTAATGGAAAGCAAGGATCTGAGACCAAGATTACTATATCCAACACAGCTACCGTGTTTCCCCCAAAATAAGACAGTGTCTTATATTAATTTTTGTTCCCAAAGATGCGCTAGGTCTTATTTTCAGGGGATGTCTTATTTTTCCATGAAGAAGAAAATGGTACACATTTATTGTTAAATGAAAATAAAGGAAATTTATTACCTGTATAAGGTACAGTAGTATGGTAGTTGTCAACACAAACCAGACAAACTGTGAATCCTACAGTATCAAGAATTTACTCATTTATTCAATGACAATCATGTCATCATCTTCTGGAACATCATCATAACAAACCAATTCCTGAATTTCCTGGTGAATTTCTTGTGACTCCATTTCTTTCAGAATCAGTGGACCAAATCTCTTATGTATCAAAGTGGGGGGAGGAGGATTACTTAAAATGACACAGGGGGGATCAGATGGGGGAATCAAAATGGCACAGGACACCTTCACCAGATATCCCCCCTACCCCTTTATCAAACATTTACCCCCTGGGGCCTGCCTGGGGACTGTCACTGGGCTTGCTGGGGCCTTGATCTGCCACTGACTGAGAACCTTCAGTCATCATGAGGGCAGTCGGGAGCATCAGGTAGTATCACCAGAGACAGACCAGCACTCAGCACCTTCGCCGGGTCCTGTCCACTCTAATCCTCCTGTTCTTCTACACACATCTGCGAAAGTCTCCTCCTGTTTCTCGCCCCAAGCTCACCGCTCACTCCGACCTCCGCTCCACCTCCACACAGCAGTGACATCAGGACTCCGCGTAACATCACTGGTTACTAGACACCAGTCAGTGCGGCCCTAGCGACTAGTTTACGGTAAATTAATTTTCATTCTGAGACAGAGCCTGGGGGAGCCTTATTTTTTGGGGGATGCCTTATATTTCACTCAGAAGGAAACCTGTAAGTAGGTCTTATTTTTGGAGGATGTTTTATTTTCAGGGAAATAGGGTATCATTCAAAATATAAGTTCAAACAAAGAGCTTCCCAGACAAAAAAAACAAAAAAAAAAACAAACAAAAAAAACAACTAAAGGAATTCATCACCACCAAGCCAGCATTACAAGAAATGCTAAAGAGATTGCTGAGAAGAAGAAATGGAAAAAGAAACATAGCCAGATAGAATTAAAATGGCAATAAATAAGTACCTCTCAATAATAACCCTAAATGTAAATTGATTAAATGCTCCAATCAAAAGGTGTAGGGTAGCTGAATGGATACAAAAATATGACCCAACTATATGCTGTCTACAAGAGACCCACTTCAAAATAAAAGACACATACAAGATGAAAGTGAAGGAGTGGGAAAAAAATTTCCATGCAAAAAAAAAAAAAAAAAAGCTGAAGTAGCATAACTCATATCTGACAAAATAGGTTGTAAAAGCATCATGCTAGTCAAAATAAGCCAGTTGGAGAAAGATAAATATCATATGATCTTACTCATTTGTTAAATATAATAAGCAACATAAACTGATGAACAAAAATAGAGCCAGAGAGAAAAAACATTCTAGAATATAATAGAAGTAATCCCATTATTTGCAGAATTTTAATATTTCCTACAACTTTTGTGATATCATACTATATTAGTATATTATAGTTTTGGTAATATTATTTTATTTAAAATCCTTTTATTCTTGAAATATTCATGTTTATTGCATGTAATTTTATCATGTTTAAAATTGTTTTTCTTGAGATGTTAATGTTTATCCCATGTAATATTATTACATTTAAAATAATTTTTCTTGAAATAAAAAAAATGGGAAAAAATGACATATATACTCAATTTGGCTTCAATATATACTCAAACTGTCTTTGAAATTTTCATTCTTATGTGAGTTTTCCTTGTGCACATAGAAAATTTGATTTTCACCTGTTAATCTATCAGTTTGTTTTTTAGTCCAGTGGGAGTAAAAGCTTTGTTTTGCTTTTTACTCCCCACACCATTAAATTAACAATAAATCACCAAATTCTCTCCTGGACCCTATTGTGACTATGAAGCAGGTAGTACCTAATAAACAACCAGAATGTGAAAAAATAAAAACATTGCTGTAAATCTTTCTAAAAAATTATTGCATTTTCTAAAATACCTAAAACCAAGTTATGATACCTGATATGAATTCAGATAGGTATTAATATCTTAATTTTTGTTGCCCATAATACTTCCTTGTACATATATTATACATACAGAGATCATGGAAAATTTACCTTACTACTTTAACAGATTTATAGCAAAAAAAAAAAGCATATTTCAGTGGGAGGTGAGAAATATATTTATTGAGTGTTTTGTCTATTGGGGTTTCCATTTAAAAATCAATACAGTATCCTTCAAATGCATTTTTCATTTCTAGCAAAACTTTAAAGATTTATTTCTTTGTTTCTTTTTTTTCTGTAGGACAACTCTATATTGATTGTTTAAATAAAATGTTACTACCTACTATCACTTCAGTTATTTTCTGAATTCACTATGTTCATCTTTTCAATTATGCAATTTTTCAGTTACCTTGTGTTTTTGACTCCTAGTCCATTTTATTTTTATGCTCAGTATGACTGGTGGTCAAATTTACATAGCTAAGTGGAGGATGACTAATTCCTAAAAGAGTTAAAACCAAAAATAATATTTATCATATTTAAGAGATGAGATAGCCATTTAAGTTACTGCCTCTGGCATTGTAATATAAGAAATATAATTTTTTTTTTCATCATGTCTTTGGTTCCTAGCAATCTTTAAACAAAAAAGAGTTCCTAAAGTCCTTTAGATTTCCTAAGTGATAGGATGAGAAGAGTTATATATATATATTGATAGCATTTTTTGTTATCCTATATAATAAAGAGGTAATTTGCACATTGGCCCTCACACCCTCGCACAAGATGGCTGTCCCCATGTGGTAAAAAATGGCCAAGAGGGGAGGGTAGTTGGGGGTGACCAGGCCTGCAGGAGAGGGCAGTTAGGGATGACTGGGCCCACAGGGGAGGAAGTTAGAGGCAATCGGGCCAGCGGGGGAGCATTTAAGCCTTGATCAGGCTTGCAGGGGAGTGGTTAATGGGTGATCAGGCTGCCAGGCAGGAGAGTCGTTGGGAGCCAGCAGTCCTGAATTGTGAGAGTGATTTCCAACTGCTGGTTTAGGCCTGATTCCACAGAGGTCCCAGATTGGAGAGGGTGAAGGCTGGGCTGAGGGACACCCAGCCCCAGGGCACAAATTTAGTGCACTAGGCTTCTAGTTTATTATATAATCTGGCCACTCAGTGTGTATGTATATATGTATATGATAGAGGCCTGGTGTATGAATTCATTCATGGGTGGGGTCTGGCAAGCTTGGCCATGGGGAGGGGACATGGGCAGTTGGCTGGCCTGCCTGCTGGTCAAACTCCTGGGTGAGGGGACAATTTGCATATTAGCCTTTTATTATATAGGATATGCATTGAGTGTATGTATAATAACAGGGTAATATGCTGTTTAGACTGGATGTCCCTCCAGACATCATTCTGGACATCCTTCCAGAGGAAATTAGAGCTGGAGCTAAGCCTCCTAGGTCCCAGGTGCCTGCTGGCAGCCAGAGAAGGGAAGCCTGGGTCCCGAGTGCTGGAGGAAAGCTGGCCAGCAGCTGGCAAAGGAAGGACTAATCTTGCACCAATTTTCATGCAAGAAATATATATTATATATTAGAGATCCAACATTACCCTTTTATTATCTAATATTATAAATGCATATTACCCCTTTATTATCCTATATAATAAAGGGGTAATATGCAAGTAGACCAAACAGCAGAACAACCAAACAACAAATCAAAGCATAATATGCTAATGCTGCTCAACCTCTCTCTGTGACGTGCACTGATCACCAGGGGGCAGATGTTCTGACAGGTAGGTTATCTTGCTGCTGGGGTCTGTTGATTGGGACTGAGTGAGATGGGCTGGACACTCCCTGGAGCCCTCCCATGGTCCCTCCTTGGCCTAATTGTGCACCGGTGGGGTCCTGCAGCCTTCACCCTCTCGCAATCTGAGAACCCTCAGGGGATGTTAGAGAGCTGCTTTCAACCGGATCCCGCAGGCAACACCTCTTAGGAGGACTCCAGATGCTGGCGAGCACTGCTGTGGAGCTCCCTTATACGGACTGATTGGGCAAGAGCCCATAGCAAGCACAGTGGGGCCAGAATGAGCAATGAGCAGGAGTGCAAGATCCTGCAAGCCACCCACAGAGACACCAAGCCACCCACAGAGACCCCACCCACGCACAAATTTGTGCATTGAGCCTCCAGTATTTATATATATATTATTGATTTTAGAGAGGAGGAGAGAAGGAGATAGAAACATCAATCATGAGAGAGAATCATTGATTGGCTGCCTCCTGCTGGGGATTGAGCCCGCAACCCAGGCATGTGCGTTTAACCAGAATCAAACCTCAGTCCAAAGGCCCGTGCTCTATCCACTGAGCCAAACCATCTGCAGGGGTCTTCAAACTTTTTAAAGTGGGGGTCAGATCACGGTCCCTCAGAGAGCTGGAGGGCCGGACTATATGAACTACTAATTCCTACTGTAACACCTTGGCTGCGCTCACTGCCCAAAAAACCTGGCGGGCAGGATCAGACTCCCCTGGGGGCTGCATGTGGCCGAGGGCCGTAGTTTGAAGACCCCTGAAGGACTATCATAAGCCTCTTTTAATCTTACCTAGATTTATGCTAATAAACTCTTAATGGACCCTTAGATAGCTCTAGAATGGCAACTGGTTCCCAGAGGAACCAACCATGTGATTAGAGGGTCAGAACTTTCAGTCCCACCACCTGACCTCCAGGGAAGGAAGAGAGGCTGGGACTGAGTTAATAATCAGTATATCTCATAATGGAAGTTCCATAAATGTCATAAACAATGGGTTCAAGCAGCTTCCAGGTTTATGAGAGTGTCTCCATTCTGGGAGATTGGCATACTGCGCTGGACAGAAGCTCTTCTCCCAGGACTCTTCAAGACCTTTATCTGGTTGTTCATTTATAGCCTTTATAATATTCTTTCTAACAAACTTGTAGTAGTAAGTAAACTATTTTCTCTGAGTTCTCTGAGGCATTCTAGCAAGTTTATTGAAACCCAGGAGGGAGATATGGGGAACCCTGATTTATAGGCAATGGGTCATAAAAATGAGAAATCTGGGACTTATTGGCACCTGAAGTGGGAAAGGTCTTCTTGGACTGAGCCCTTAACCTGCAGGGTCTGTCTCTAGCTCTAGGTACTTAACATTATAATTGAATTGACTTGTAGGACACCTAGTTGGTGTGTGCAGAGAAGTAGAGAATTGCTTGGTGTGAAAAACTCACATATTTGCTGTCAGAATTGTAGCTACAAACTGATCTTACTGGACCAAAGTTTATTGGCTCTAAATCACTATTACATAAATGTCATAAGGAAGTCCTGGTCTGCAGAAAGAGTAGCTGAGACTTATTCAAACAGACATAGCAATGGGGTGTCGAGGTAAGAATTATTGAGCATTACTGAGTGCTCAGCACTCTGGTATATGTTTACCATATATTATCTATTTTGTCCTTGAACAGCTATATAGGATATATTTTATGCATGGAAAATCTTTAGTGTATAACTCATGCAAGCCACTAGCAATTTGAAAACAGGCAGACAAAGCCAATGATGAGACATTGCAGGATTTATAGTTATGAAACTCAAGGTGAGTTCTACATGAGGAAATAAGTCCACTGAGAGGTGGTAGTGGATATGTGTGTTGGGTTGAATGTAAATATTTGTATTAAAAATCTAAGATGGAGTACATTTTTAAAAAAATGAATAAGTAGTTAGATAAGTATTTTATTTTTCAAGCACTTACAAGTTACTAGACACAGTTCAAACACTTAGAACTATTTACTCATTTAATCATCATAACAACCCATGGAGGTAGGTAGGAACTTTTATTAACATCATGGAGAGGAAATATAGAAATACAGAGAATCATCAGCAAATGATCCCAAATCAAATAGGTATGAAGTGGTTCAAATTCTAGCAAAGTTCCAAGCCCCAGGCTACAAGACACAGAACTATGAGTTGAGTTCCACTGGTGATTAGTGGCTACCTTACAGAATTAAGGGGGCATATTTAAGTCCCAGTGTCTGAACAGTTGAAGTTGTAGGGGTAGGGCATTCATGCTCTGAGGCAATTAGGTACCAAATGTATTTGAATATTAGATGGACTAGTAAAAAACTCAAAAGCTTAACTACTTAGAAATAAAGGTGAGGTTTATGGGTAAAAAAAATAAACCTGCTCTAGCTAGTTTTCTCAGGGGTCAGAGCATCAGCTCAAACTGAAAGGTCATGGGTTTGATTCCGCTCAAGGGCACATACCTCAGTTGCAGGCTCAATCCTAGGTCAGGGTGCTTGCAGGAGACAAACAATCAATGTGCAATGACATTCCTCTCTCTCTGTCTCTCACTATCCCTTTCATTCTCTCTAAAAAGGCAATGAAAAATATCCTCAGATGAGGATTAATTTTAAAAAGCATAAAAGCAACCATCAATAAAATAATAAGAATGCCAACTCCATGGGAGAACATGTTTACCAATGATACATTAATAAAGGGTTAACCTCCAAACTCTACAGAAAACTCATAAAACTTAACAAAAGGAAGATAAACATCCAATAAAAAATATGGGCAAAGGACGTCAATAGACACTTCTCCAAAATTGACATATAAAAGGCCAAAAGTTATATGAAGAAGTGCTTAAAGTCACTGATCATCTGAGAGATGCAAATCAAAACAAGGTACCACTTCACACCTGTCAGAATGGCTATCATCAACAAATCAACAAACAACAAGTGCTAGAGAGGATGTGGAAAAAAAAAAAAAAAGGGAACTCACATGCTCTCCTGGTGGGAATGCAGACTGGTGCAGCCACTGTGGAAAACAGTTTCCTCAAAAAATTAAAAATGGAACTCCCATTTCACCCAGTGATTCCACTTCTAGGAATATATGCCAAGAAATCAGAAACACCAATCAGAAAGAATATATGCACTCCTATGTTCAAATCAATACAATTTACAATAGCTAAGATTTAGAAACAGCTTAAGTGCCCATTAGCAATGAGTGGATTAAAAAACTATGATACATCTATGCAATGAAATACTACACAGCTGTAAAAATGAAAGAACATTTTTCATTTGCAACAGCCTGGATGGGCCTGGAGAGCATTAGGCTAAGCAAAATAAGTATCACATGATCTCATTAATATGTGGAATCTAATGATCAACATAAACTGATGAACAAAAAGAGACCAAGAGACACAGAAGCATCAAACAGACTGTCAAGCCTCAGAGGGAAGGCAGGGAAGGAGAGAGGGAGGGAGGGGAAAAGATCAACCAATGACCTCATATGTGTATAAGCATAACCCAAGGACACAGATAGTGGGTGGTGAAGGCTTGTGGGGAAGAGGGTGGGAAAGGGCAATGAGGGGAAAAAAGGGCCATATGTAGTACTTTCAACAATAAAGATTTATTTTTGAAAAAAGGATAAACTTAATTATAAAAAACTAATATGCCAAGATAAGAGATGATCAAACCCTGGTTAAACATTAGCTATTGATCTATAGACAGAAACATAATACATATACTAAGACACAAAAACTGTCCAGAAAGCACTGAAGCTTTCTGCTAGGGTAAGAAGTACGGAATCTAAGCAGAACATGACAAAAAGATAGATAAGATTAAAAAGTGATAAATAAAACCTACTTAGATTTTCTGGCTTTTTCTAATACAAAAATCTTAACAACTTCTTACACATTTGACCATTTTTTTTCTTATTTAGTTGCATATTACGCATGTTTACATCTATGGCAACATTTTCATAATAGAAAAAAATACATCATTTTTTCTATTTTTTGAACGTGCATGTAATTTGTGATAGTTGTATTACTAAAAGAGTAAACCCCTAAAAAATTGTGCCATGATTTTAATGAACATGTTCCTTACAAAACTACTCAGATGATTTGATACCTGAGTCAGAGGCCCCAGCACAAATTAGATATAATGTCAAAATAATTTTATTATTTTTTAGCATGTGTGTGTGACTCTTCTTATATTTATTTCCAAGAATATGAATCAAAGTGTCAGTGAAGTGCAGGTAAAACCAAACAAACAAGTTTCATAGATTCAGCTCATGCATCATTGATCAATGAATGTTATCAATTTTCACACAGCCAAAGATCCTGATAACTTTCTTGTTGAGTGCATAGCATAAATTTTAAATGACCTAGGGCTCACCATGAGGAGAATTTCTAAAAAGCACTCTCAATGCCCTAAAAATATTCTGAATTACTAGTCTATATAATAAAAGAAACTTTTAATGGAATTCTCAAAAATCACCTAAAACAAACAGAAATATACTGTTTTGTATTTAAATTTTCTAAAGACCAACTTTCAAATAAACATTATGATAATATAGGTAACAAAAATATTTTTTCACAGTTGATAACCTCTGAAGTTTGAAACTTCAAAGCACTTATTAAATTAAAATGATAACAATTATAAACTCCAATTGTCTCAAATCTTATTTTTATATTCTTATTATAAGTTCAGAAGATAGAACTAATCCATAAGACATTTAATACTGACCATCAATTAAAGAACATTTTGAATGCAGACCTGGTGTTCACAACATCCAAATAGGCAGTGCCATTGTGGACCACTGACATGATACGATTGGGAATGTCTTCCTATGTTCTGCCAACCTCCAACTCTTCTCATCATGGGGATCACCTGATGATTGCCTGATTCTTCTCAGAAGTCACTGCTGTATTTATTAACTGTTGCTTCTAACACGTAAGGAAGTAGAAAAACCATCCAGGCCCACATTACAACAATAGGGATTCTTTTGTAAAATAGCAGAACAATCTGGAGCTACTGGGGGTGACATTTTCCATGCCTTTCCACCCTGTTTTATTTGGTAGCTGACAAAAGTAGAAACCTCTTTCCTGCATCTGTCCAAAATGGAAGAGTCTTTCACTTCCTATCAGAATTTAACTTCCTTATTCTTCCTTTCCTCTAAGTAAAATCATTTTCTCTATTTTCTGTCCCAACCCTTGGAACTCTTATTCCATGATAGCAACCTTCTCTATATGTATAAAGTCTTATTTGGGGACAAATTTCTTTATTCTCTTACCCAACACATACCAGGGTCTTTGTTTCTGAATTTCAGTCCCTTACTATTGGACCTCAACCATATTTTACAAATACTAATGTTTAGGCCCAGTCAGTTTGGTTTGGTGGTAGAGTGTCAACCCATGAACCAGGAGATCAAGGTTCCTTTCTCCGTCAGGGTACATGACCCAATTGTTGGATTGGCCCCCAATAGGGGGCATGCAGGAGGCAGCTGATCAATGATCCTCTCTCATCATTGATGTTTCAATCTCTGTCTTGCTTTCCCTTTCTCTCTGATATATATATATATATATATATATATATATATATATATATATATATATATTTTAATACTAGTGTTTAAAGATTCATAAAAATCGAGTGAACTTTTGCTCCCATCTTATGGTATACTGACCTATCAACACTCCCTTTTATTTATTATATTAGAAGCCCACTGCATGAAATTCATGCATGGAGGGATGTCCCTCAGCCCAGCCTACACCCTCTCCAATCTGGGACTCCTCAAGGAATATCTGACTGCCCATTTAGGTACCATCCTGGTGGGATCTGGCTTAAATGGCCAGTCCTTCTCACAATCCAGGACTGCTGGCTCCCAACTGCTTGCCTGCCTGCCTTCCTGATTGCCCCTAACTGCTTCTGCCTGCCAGCCTGATCACCCCTAACCACTCTCCTGCCAGCTTGATTGATGCCTAGCTGCTCCCCTGCCAGCCTGTTTACCCTTAATTGCCCTCCCCTGTAGATCTGATGACCCTCCAACTGCCTTCCCCTGCAGGCCTGGTCACCCCTAACTGCCCTCTCCTGCAGGCCTAGTACCCCCCAACTACTCTTCCCTGAAATCTTGGGTCCCTCAAAACTGCCCTCCCCTGCAGGCCTGGACACCCCCAACTTCCCTCCTCTACCAGCCTGGTCCCTCTCAACTGGCCTCCCCTGCTGGCAATCTTGTGTTGGCCATCTTGTATACACATGGGAGCAGGATCTTTGACCACATGGGGGCAGCCATCTTGTGTGTTGGAGTGATGGTCAATTTGTATATTACTCTTTTATTAGATAGGATAGAGGCCTGGTGCATGGGTGGGGGCCAGCTGGTTTGCCCTGAAGGGTAACCAGGATCAGGGTGGGAGTTCCCTTGGGGTGTGGGGCAGCCTGAATGAGGGGCCTGTAGTGGTTTGCAGGCCGGCCATCCCCCTGGAGATTCAAGTGGAGGCCCTGAAATCTGGAGTTTATATATCTTCTACATTTGAAACTTTGTAGCCTGGAATGGAGCCAAGCCTTCTGCTCACTCATGGTGGTAGCCATTTCTGTTTGTATTTATGTATCTTCTATAATTGAAACTTTGTAGCATTGAGTGGAGGCCTAGCCTGGCAAGAGCAGGCTGAAAGCTTGGCTTCCTCCATTGTCGAGGATACCCAAGCCTCCCTCCTACTCTCTGTGGCCCCAGCCCTCTTGGTTGGGTTTATTTGCATATTTGTTCCGGATTGGCTTTGTGGGCATGGCTTGTGGGCATGGCTTATGGTCAATTTGCATATTATGCTTTTATTAGATAGGATTAGTACCTGTATCAGTCTTAATTTTAATACTTTTATCCATTAATTTGATTTTGTCATGCTCACAGATGACTCATGCAATAAGATTACCTTTCAATTCTCTAGGAAAGGTTTCCTATGACTATTTTCTCTGCTAAATTTCTGGTAAAAAAATTCCATTTTTATACACTGGAACTAACAGCCAAGTTGCATCCATCTACCTCTGAAATTTATAATTTAAATTAGACTTATTAGAACATTATAATCTTCTACTCTGAGCTACATTTAACAAAATTTAACTCTGACTTTAACAAGAACTACAGCTTTATTTCTTTTTCTAATTTCATTATTTATTTGTTTCCCTACCCATTAACACTGTTTTGTTTTCTCCTTTAAGACAGCCAGTGTTTATAATCAATTGCTTATATTATTGTCTTTGTAATTCCCTAATAATTTGTCCTAATCTTAGTATTTGTAAAAGATGCCACCATCTACTCAGTTATTTAGATCAATTGCTTGTGAGCAATGCTGGATATTTACATTTTCTTTGTCCCTCAGATCCTGTGAATCAGGTCCAATGATTCTGTCTTGTAAATGCACTATTATTATCTTTTTCCCTATTTGCACTCTCATCTCAGTGTTTTGAGCCATCCTTACCTTTCACCTAAACAACACGAACCACACACACACACACACACACACACACGCTCACGCACACACGCGCATGGCAATACAATATAAAAAATAAATAAACATAGGTCGATATTTGTGGGTATAGTGAAACACTTTCTAAAGGTTCCCTTTAATTCTCATGTTTAGTTTCTATTTCTCTTTTTTTAAAGCACTGAAAAAAATGTTTATTTGGTTAGTTATGTTTACAGTAGGTAAAGGCTACACAGAGAAAACCAACAAGAGCAGGTACCTGTCAAAGATGTTACTGATCTGTTTCCATATCAATAAAACTCCAGTAAGGCATGATTCAAAGAATCCCAGTCTGGACATGAGTTACTGAATATCTTCAATAGACTTAAAAAAAAAAGAAAAAAGAAAAAGTACTGGTTATGTAGTGGTATATTAGTTCTAATCATTTCAACAACCCTGCATGTTGGGCATTATCACCGCCACTTGGCCCACATTTAAGGAGAAGCAGGAAGCGGTCTTGTACCTCGCTCAAGGTCAGCAACTTATAATTGGCAGAGCTGCAGTCTACACCCAGGCTCTCTGACTTGAAAGACCACCATCTTTCCACTTAACTCAATCATCACTCTTTCCAAAGCAGCCCCAGTTTTTGTTTGTTTGTTTTTTTACTTTATGTACATCCTTATTTATCTGCCAGTGAATTATCTAGGGCACATTTTTATACTTTTAATATGTTTTTTTTCTTTATTGATTAAGGTATTAAATATGTATCCTTAACCACCCATCACCCTCTACCCCCCTTTACTTTCTCCCCCCCCCCCTTTAGTGCCCCCTAGTGTCTGTGTCCATTGGTTAGGCTTATATACATGCATATAAGTCCTTTGGTTGATCTCTCCCCCTTCCCCTCACTATACCCTGCCTTCCCTCTGAGATTTGAAGGTCTGATATATGCTTCTCTGTGGGAATTGAGGGGATGCATATTTTGTGTCATTGACCATGTATTGTTCTGATTAGATATTGGGAAACAATTGCAAGGTAAATTTAGTTTCTTTATTTCATAGCTTTTAAAAATGCTAGACTTTTTGTCATGCTGCACCATGAGTGATATTTTTTGTTTGATAGATTTTATTTTTGAGCAGTTTTAGGTTTATAAAAATATTGAGTTGAAAATATAGTCCCCATAAAACCCTTCTCCCAGCCACCATGCACAGTAGCCCTTATTGTTAACGACTTGCTGTAGTGAGATATATGTTAATAATAACTTGCAATCATAACAATAATATATCGATATAATAGACGAAGCAATATTGATGTATTATTATTAAATAATACAGTTTACATTAGATTTCACTCTTTGTGCATGTTATTAATTTTGACAAACATATAATAACATAATTCCAACATTAAAATATCATTCACGATAGCCCTAAAAATTCCCCATGCCACTTATTCATTGCTCTATTGACCCCATTGCACTCCTAGTAATCCCTAGCCTTTTTATTCTCACCATAGTTTTATCTTTTCCAAAATTTCATAAAATTGGAATCGTATAGCATGTAGCCTTTTCAGACTGGCTTTTTTCACTTAGCTATATGCAGTCAATTTTCCTAAATGTCTATTTGTAGAGCAATCTTATAAAAATAAAAATAATATCATGTCACTACCCTGCATAATGCCTTGATGCATTCTCATTGTTCTAAAATAGAGTCTAAACCAAGCTTGTCAAACTTGCATGAGGCCCACAGTCAATATTTCTGCAGCCCAGGCAATACAACAGTATGTAAGAAACATTTTAATAGAAGTTTTGTACTTAAATTTTTACAATATCCTGTTATACATAATTATTAACGACAAACTACAATGTTCACTAAAGACTGATTACTATAATCATTATGAATGCAATTTCCTTACAGGCCTTATGCACACCATTTCTCTCCACTAATACTAGCAGTGAATATTTTAGCAGCTGATTGTCATGTCATTAGTCTTGGACTGAATTGTTTGGTGTGTGCAACAGGAAATATTTCGCTTTTGGAGGACAAGAAAAATAAGTTTATTTGCATTATGCTCATTAATTTATGCAGTTATTCAGTGTCTGCTAAGTTAATATTCAATAAAAATATTAATTTTTATTAAAATGTTCTATTGTTTTATGTTAACAATACTCATTTATTTCAGCCCTTTGTATTCAACATCTCTCTATAGAAATAAATTTATGTTTCTATGAAAATTGAAGCTTTTGATTTTTTATGGCCCACATAAACTTAAACCTTGCTTGTTTGGCCCATTTAGCCTGTGAGTTTGGCATGCTTGCTCTAAACGATGTTAAGACTCTATTACGAAAAGTGTGTTTTCTAGAGAAAAAAAATACAGCTTCACCTACAAGTTTATTCTAAATACGATTCTCAAGGACCATCCCAGTAATACAGAGTCATTATCATATACTGGGAAGATCCCAAAGTAACTCAGATGTTCATTGAAATTAGAAAGCACTGGAGTTAAAGGCCCTGAATGATTTTTGCTCTGCATTCTCTTTCTAGCCCTATTGTGAACCATCTGCCCCTATGTAACCACTGAATAACAAGGGAGAGGGATAGAGAATTAGAAATATCGATGAGAGAGACACCGATTCAGCAGCCTATTGCACACTTCCTACTGGGGATGTGCCTGAAACCAAGGTACATGCCCTTGACCAGAATTGAACCTGAGACCTTTCAGCCTGCAGGCTGACACTCTATCCACTGAGCCAACCGGTTAGGGCTAGCTTAATATTATTTTTGCATATGTCATTGTCACTGCTAAATTGTGAATCCCATTAGGAATTTAGAATAGAATGATTCTCATTTTCTTCAGCATCCTCAGACTCTAGGACACTGATTAAGTCACAGATGAATTTTCTCAGTAAACATGCAATTGCTGTGTGATATCAGTAAATATTCTTACTCAATACTGATATTTTTAACATGTTTATCTGTTGTCTTGTGCAAAGAACATTGATTTTCAGAATCAGATACTTTTAGTTGATTTTATTTTATTATTTATTTTTTTAAAATATATTTTATTGATTTTTCACAGAGAGGAAGAGAGAGGGATAGAGAGTTAGAAACATTGATGAGAGAGAATCATCAATCAGCTGCCTCTTGCACACCCCCTACTGGGGATGTGCCCACAACCAAGGTACATGCCCTCAACCGGAATCGAACCTGGGACCTTTCAGTCCGCAGGCCGACGCTCTATCCACTGAGCCAAACTGGTCCCGGCTTAGTTGATTTTAAAAGAAGAGTCTAAAATATCCTATATAATAAAAGCCTAATATGCTAAGTGTCTGATTGACCAGTCAGCCATTCAACCAATCAAAGCGTAATATGCTAATGACATGCTAAGGCTCCTCAACTGGTCACTATGATGTGCACTGAGCACCAGGATGCTGATACTCTGACTGGTAAGTTAGCTTGCTGCTGGGGTCTGGCCAATCAGGACTGAACAAGACAGGCTGGACATGCCCTGGAGCCCTCCTGCAGTCTCTCCCTGGCTGGCCAACCTCCTGCATCCTTCCCCAGCCCCAATCGTGCAACGGTGGGGGTCCCTCAGCTTGGCTTGCACCCTCTTGCAATCTGGAACCACACAGGGGATGTTGAAGAGCTGATTTCAGCCTGATCTCACAGGCCAGGCTGAGGGACCCCAGACTGGTGCACAAATTTATGCACTGGGCCTCTAGTGTTTCTATAATTTCAATTTTATTCTCCTTTGTGTTTAGCCTAAAATTTAAGTGTTTCTTCTTTTGCCAACATTGAGTATAATCCACAAATTTTTCTTAGTTTCATTTACAAAACAGATATATTCTTAGCAGGCTTATTGGTAATTTTAGGTCTTCTCTAGGTACAATTTTTTTGGGAAAAAGAATGAGGTTTTTTGATTGTTACTTTTTATTTTGTTTGATTGCTTGCCATTTTATAGCAAGCATTCAACAATTTCTCAATAAAATTAATTTCATTTTTTCTATATATATCAAGTATCCTTTCAGAATTTATTGTAAAAGCTTTCTAACTACACTTGTTTCTAGATAAATGCCTTTTCTGTATATCTTTATAAAAGCCTGATGGAATGAAATGATAGGTTCAATATCATACAGTAAAACAAAGATAAAATAAAATACAGATCTCCTTAATCTTGGTTCACTATTCCCATCATGGCACCAAATTTCTTTGTGGAATATTAATGGGAAACTATATTCTAGCTTGCAGGCCAACAATAACCAACAGCAAAATAGAGTGAATAGCTTGAAAGAAAAGCACCTAGCACATCAGCAATAAAGACAGAATATATCCGTGAAATACTGCTTTCCTTGGGATTCAGAATTTATATTCAAAACAATTGCAGTTGCTCTGAGACACCACAATAACACTTTTACAGCACAGTTTCAAAGGTCTTATAAATTAGATTCTTCCTTGGCTCAGTCAAAAATACTGTGCTCAGCAGTTTCAACAATGGGAGCCTCATCTAATTAAATTAAGTGCTGTAGAGGCCCATGCCAGCAGTGCTACCTTGAGCTGATAGATTCAGGTTCCCAATATTGCTAATCTGGCATGCAGCCACCAGAGACTCTGAGCCAACAATTTGATCTTAAGTAACTGAAAGACAAGAAAGGGGCAATCTTCCTTTTAATGGTACAACAGTTCTAACATGAAAATTTATATCTCACCACTGCCATCTATCTAAAACATTTTTGGAGGCCCACTTATTAAATTTAGACATTGAATTCTGAAAAAGACTGTGAGCTCGTTACTATTTTAATATTATAACTAATTTTCCTCCACAATCATCTGTGACAAAATGGCAAGTTTTACTTGAATGTATTTTCAACACTGAAAAATCTCATAACATATGGAAGATTTAGTGCTTTTCAGCTTGTGGGTTTTTCTTTTTCTTTTTTTACTTGTTAGTTTGATAGTTAAAAAGATAAAAGTAAAACTTGCCACAAAAAAATTAATTATTATAAAATTTTAAATCTGGAGCAAACTTACTAGTATACTTTTTTACAATTGTAGGGCACTGAATTTTTTCAGTGAATTTATATATTTAGATATTTTACTAAAACTCATAATAAAATTTTCCATAATTTAATTATCAGGTTGTTTATTTGACTCAAAGTTTAATTAAGACTGATTATAAAATAATCTTTCAATTATAAATAACTATATTATTATGTTTATTCATTTCAGTCATGGTCTCAGAACTACCAGAGTACATTAATGAAAGTAAGCAAAAAGCATGGTATATATTAGAATTAGCAGGCATATTGATAATTTTTGGTCCTTTTTTTTTTTTTTTTTTTTTTTTTTAGATGTAATCTCTTTTCAAGAAAATCTTATAAGAAATTGAGAATATTAAACTATAAATATCAATAAAGGGGCATAAAGTAAACTATAATTATCATTATAGTAGAATGAGTGTTATGAAATCTTAATCTGGCTTTTGAAATATGTTTAAAAGTGTAAGGCTTATGTAGCAGTCATGAGGGATCACACCTTGGGTATGTAGTGATGGAAAGATATGTCTAATGTATGAAGGACTTTAAATATCAGGGCAAAAGACCAAAGCTTTAAATCTAGGGCTAGTTCTCAACCAAAATATGAAATCAAGTATTTAAAACAAGTGATGTGTATGAAAATTAAAATTTGGAAAACACTGATTATGTAGTTTGTGTATTAGTAGTCTGTAAAGTTGATTATGATAACAACCCAAACATATTCACTTTTGTGTTTGCACTATAGGCCCAGTTCATGAAACGGGTGTCGTCCCTAGGCCTGGCCAGTGATCAGGGCCTATTGAGGTTGTCTTGACCAGTCCAGATCAGGGACAGGCTGGCTGAGGTCTGCCAGATGGGGCCTGCCAGCCAGGGGAATGTATGGGGGAGGGACCTCGGGAGGTTTGTTGGGCAGGGGGAGGTTGGCTGGGCGGGGGGAGGTTGGCTGTGGGAGAGCAATGACCACCTGTGGGAAGCTCCTTCTTGGCACATGTGCCCCCTGGTGGTCAGTGTGCATCATAGTGACTGGTCGACTGGTCGTTCTGGTCCTTTGGTCCTAAATGTTGCTTAGAATTTTATGTAAATAGACTAGTGGCCCAGTGCATGGATTCAGGCACATTGAAAGGAAATTAAATAGAAGGTGGCTGGTGGAGCAAGACTGGGCAAGATGGGCCAGGCATGCCCTGGAGCAAACCTCTCACAGTTCCACCCCAGCCAGCTGCACATGGGGCGAACTGCGGCTCAAAGGACATCTGCAGAGTGAGCAGGGTCCCTTTGGCAGATGGGGTCCCTCGGTCTGGCCTACAGGGACTGGGCTGAAACCAACTCTTTGACATCTCCCAAGGGTCCTGCAGTGCAAGAGGTCACTTTGCAAAACTGCTGTCATTCAGGGTATGGAACGCAAATGCAAGTGTGCAGTAAACCAGGTAGTGGTAAAATAATAATAATAATAAAAGAGGTAATATGTAAATTGACTGTCATACCCTCAGGCCGGCAGGGGGGATAATGAGGGACAACCAACAGCAGGCTGCATGGGGCAACCAGGCCAGCAGGGGGCTATGAGGGGCAACCAGGCCAGCAGGGGGCAGCTGGGGGTGATCAGGCTGGCAGGAAAGAGAAGTTAGGGGTGACCAGGTCAGCAGAGGGGGGCAGTTGGGGGCAACCAGGCAGGTAGGTAGGTGAGCCAGTGGTCTAGGATTATGAGAGGGATGTCTGACTGCCAGCAGTAGGACATCCCCAAGGGTCCCAGATCGGAAAGGGTGCAGTCTAGGCTGAGGAGACCCCCCATGCACAAATTTCAGGCACCTGCTCTCTAGTATATAATAAGAGGCTAATATGTAAGTAGACCAAATGGTGGAACAACCAGAACAACTGCACAACCAGTCTCTATGATGTACACTAACTACCAGGGGGCATGTGCAGAACATGGGGGTGTTGGCCATGGCGGGATGCTGAAGCAGGTGAGCAGGGGCCCTAGACCAAGGCAGTTTACTGGTCAGTGTCGTCGGGATGAGCCTTTGGTGGTTACTGAAAATTCTTTACTCCCGTGCATCACGGTTCCACCCAGCATTTGCACTTGCTGCCGGCACCAGAGCTGCCGCTAGCACCTATTGCTGGTTCCCGGTGCCAGTCTCAATCACTCGGTTGCAGCAGCAGGTATAAGTGGCAGCTGCTGACCCTGATTGCCCCTGAAGGATTCTCCACCTCCCCCTGCTCCTGAGGGATGGTTGGGGCAACTCCTGTGCCTACCACTGCCTTACAGCCCACAGTTCCTTTCAAGGTGCATGAATTTGTGCACTCAGTCCCTGGTGTGTGTATATATATATATATATATATATATATATATATATATATATATATATATATTACCCTTGATTTTTTCAGTCTCTATTAAAAATTCTTCAATGGATTTAATGCAACCAGGATAGTTTTATCTTCCTGCCTGGAATGTGTGGCCATTCTCTAGCTAGCCTTAACTACCCTAAACCCACCCTGTTCTCTCATGAGGCCCCTTAATAACAGAATAAACTTCTCCTTTCCCAACACACCCTGCTCTTTTCAGCCTCCTTGCTTTGTTTCTGGTATTCCTTCTGCATGAGATGCCTTCCCTATGTACCTCCATATAAGTTGCTGACCCTCCAAGCTAGCTCAGGTGCCACCAGCTCCACAAAGTTTTCTCTCATCCCTCTAGCAAAGTGAGATTTCCCCTATGGATTCCTGAAACTGTTGTCTTTTCTTCTACCTTAAAAAATCGTTACTTAGTTTCACATTATCTCCCAAACAAAATTTAAGTTCTCCAAACCAAGGTTCTATCTGTTTTATTTTATATTTCTACTAGAGGCCCGGTGCATGAAATTTGTGCACAGGTAAGGTGCCTAGGCTTGGCTTGCGATCAGGGCTAGCTGGGGCCTTCCTTCCCCAGCTGCTGGCTGCCAGCTGGGGCCTTCCTTCATTCCCACAACACCGTGGTGGTCAGAAAATGTAATAGTGAGCAATTGAACTCGGGGACTCCCAGTGGAACTCCTGAGGAGACAATTTGAATATTAGGTTTTCAAATAGATATCAATTAACTAATTAATTCACTCAATGAATCACCTGAAATTAGTATTACATCTCTCAGGGGATATAGTGCAGAGGAATTTTTTGTGTGTGTTTATTTTGTTCCATTTTTTAAATCTTCAATCAAGTATATGCTTGGAGAGATGAAGAGAAAGAAAGAAAAGGAGAGAGAAAGAGAGAAAGAGAGAGAAAGAGAGAGAGAAAGAGAGAGAGAGAGAGCGAGAGAGAGAGAGAGAGAAGAGATATCTATTTTAGAGAGATATGGGCAGAGTTTGATAGGAAAAAGGGGGCATGGGAGATTGTTTAACAATAATAAATGCACTGACATTCTTTCTCTAATCACAGATTAACACTTCATTATCCCACTTTATTGAGTTGGGTGATATAATTATGTAATTTATATGCTCAGCTCTGCTGAACAGAGTCATTAGGATGACTTTTAGTTTAATATGTGATCCCCTTCAAATAAAATTACTTTAAATGAGTTTTCAGTTATTTACCTAATAGTGAAAAATTTCAATCTATGCATTTTGATGATTATCAGCTACTATTAATACCTCTTTGACTATTATATATTACATTGTCAATCTTTTTATAAATATTCCATCAGGATTTATAAGTTGAAAACTGGGTCTATGGCAAAGATTACCACTATGTATTCTAGATACTGAAGAAAGTATCTACCCACTAATATTTCCTGAGTGTAAAATATTATTAGGTTAATTCAATTAATTTTTAGTTTACTTTACAAATATTTAATAAAGGTGTCAAATCTTTTAAATTTCTTTTCAGATCATCTATAGATTATCCTATCTAATAAAAGAGTAATATGCAAATTAACCATCACTCCATTACACCCACACCCACACCCACAAGCCACGTCCACAAGCCAGTCAGAGCAAGTATGCAAATTAACCCAACCAAGACAGCTGCAGCCACAGAGAAAGCAGGAGGGAGGCTTAGGTTTCCCAGGTGATAGAAGAAGCCAAACTTTCTGCACACCCTGGCCTGCCCAGGCCTCCCTTAAGGCTACAAAATTTCAATTATAGAAGGAAAATAAATCACCTGCCATGGAGTGAGCAGAAGGCTTGGCTCTGCTCTAGGCCACAAAGTTTCAATTGTAGAAGGTAAAAAATAAACCCCATTACCAGGGCCTTTGCTTGGGTTGCTGAGGGTTGTGGCCAGCCTGAAAACCACCACAGGCCCCTCAATCAGGCTACCCCACACTCCCAGGGAACCCTCACCCTGATCTGGGACACCCTTCAGGGCAAACCAGCCAGCCCCCACCCATGCACCAGGTCTCTATCCTATCTAATAAAAGAGTAATATGCATATTGACCATCACTCCAACACACAAGATGGCTGCCCCCATGTGGACCCAAGATGGCCACCACAAGATAGCCAGCACTTGGAAGGGTCCAGACCTGCAAGGGAGGGCAGTTGGGGGCAATCAACCCTGCAGGGGAGGGCAGTTATGGGTGGCCAGTCTGGCAGAGAAGGGAAGCTGGGGGCAAACAGGTTGACAGGGAGCAGTTAGACATCAATCAGGCTGGCAGGGGAGTGGTTAGGGGGTGATCAGACTGGCAGGCAGAAGCCTTTAGGGTTAATCAGGAAGGCAGGCAGGTGAGCAGTTGGGAGCCAACAGTCCTGGATTGTGAGAGGAATGTCCAACTGCCCTTGAGGGATCCCAGATTGGAGAGGGTGCAGGCTGGGCTGAAGGACACCCCCACCACTCCATGCACGAATTTCGTGCACCAGGTCTCAAGTCAAGTATAAAGAGCATTCTTTAGAAAATCAAAGTCAAACATTCAGAAACACTAAAATCTATATTTAATTTAACAGAGGGAAACTCTATTAGGCACATACAATGTATACTAACAAAAGGGTAATATGCTAATTAGACTGGAAGACCTTCTGGAAGATCTTCTGGATGTCCTTCTGGACAAAGTCATAGTGGTAGGGCTGAGGCAGATGCAGTTAGGGGTGCTCAGGCCAGGAGGGGAGGGCAGCTGGCAGTGATTAGGCTGGCAGGGGGACTCTTGGGGGCAAACAGACCAGCAATGTGAGGCAGTTGGGGACAAGCAGGCTGGTGAGAGGGGAGTTTGAGGTGAGCAGTCCAGCAGAGGGAGGCAGTTGGGGGTAATCAGGGTGATGGGGGGGGGGGTAGTTGGTGGCAAGCAAGCTGATGGTGGGTCAGTTGGGGGTGATCAGGCTGGCAAAGGGGGCCAGTTGGGAGTGAGAAGGCCAGCAGGGGGTGTGGAAGGTTGGGGGAGAATAGGCCAGCAGGGAAAGTGGTTAGGGGTAATCAGGCAAGCAGGCAGGCAGGTAAGTGGCTTGGAGCCGACCATCTTGGATTGTGAAAGGGATGTCCAACTGCTGCTAGTCAGACATCCCCTGAGAGGTCGCAGATTAGAGAGGGTGCAGGCCAGGTTGAGGGACAAACCTTGCCCTGTGCACAAATTTTGTGCACTGGGCCACTAGTATTGCTTATAAAATCCTTTTGGTTCAACTCTCGGTCCAGCCATGATTACAGCAAAACAATACCAACCAGGCTCTAACCAGCATAGCACAAAGGTAGCTTTTACCTAATGCAGATTATAGTTTCATTCCTTTTTTTTTCCTTTTTATTCAATTTAACAAAATTATACAAATTTCAGGTGCACAATTCTACAATGCATTATTTGTACACTGTACATTGTACTGTGTTCACCATCCTAAGTCAGGTCTCAGTCCATCAGCATGTATCCCCTGCTATACCATTCTCCACCTCCCTCCAATCCAAACTCCAGCCCCAGGCAATCACCACACTGTTGTCCATGAGTTTTCTTTTTTCTCTTCTATTTCTGTTTCATACAACTTTGCTCAATCTTTACAGCTCCCCCATCCCCACCTCCCAGACAACTGCCAGCCTGCTATCTATGCATCTGTCACTATTTTGGTGTTAGTTTATTTTGTTCATTATATTTCACACATGAGTGAAGTAATATAGTACATGTCTCATCAGTAGATGAGTGGACAGAAATAATTGTGGTACATTTACACAATGGAATACTACTTAGTCATAAAAAATATTTCCCAATCAATGTTGCTCAGTGGTTGAGTGTTGGCCTATGAATAGGAGATCATGTTTTGATTCCTGGTCAGGGTACATGCCAGCATTGCCTGTTCGATCCCCAGTGGGGAGCATATAGGAGGCAGCTGATCAATGATTCTCTCAGAGAAAGAGAGTGGTAGAAAGAAATAGAAATCTTACCATTAGTGACAGCATGAATGGATCTAGAGAGCATTATACTAAGTGAAATAAACCAGTCAGAGAAAGTAAAGCTTCAATCCAAATATCCTATGACTATGTGGCACTAGACATCAAGAAAATAAGCTGAGTACTCTTGCTTATACAACCTTAATGGCCAGGAGTAAAGTTCAAGGAGCCACTTTTGTCAATCAACTGAAGCGAAGAGATGAAGCCTTTTCATTTTTTGCCTCCCACACCAATGCTTCTGAAATTCATTTTATAAGTCTTCTCAGACTGCCGAATCATATCAAGCACCAGTCATATGTGGCATCCTCAATGAGGAACATATCCTCCTCCCTTGCCTATTTTTTTTTTTTTTTTTTTGCTTTATGTTTTTCTTTGCTTTTCCATGTTTGCCACTCATGCTCTTTTGGATCAATTTCCAAGTAAACTATTTGCAAAATACCCTGTGTTTTGGGTTCAGCTTTTACTGAAAAAGAATATAAATATGTAAGAAAAAGTTTGTGTTCAATTATGTACTTATTACAAGCCTTTTCTCTGTCAAATATTTGCTCTTATATGGAAGGAATGAAAATACCATTTGAGTCAAAAAAACTTCTGTTCCCCATTAAGAATTATAAAATTCCTGTACCTCTGGAGTTTACTGGCTGTATCATTTCCTTGCTCAGTTTTCCTCGGTGCAATTCTCTTTTGACAGCCCATCAGATAAACCATCAAGGAAATCTTTTGGGTGTCATGCATGTACTTTCTCTTCCATCACCGAATTTAAACTTTCTCACTTTCAGACCTATACATATTGAATATATAGTAAATAGCAGTGGCTAAAATCAATAAACCCCTCAATCAAACTATGAACTAACACCATATCACCAGACAGAAGTAATAGAGTTGAGAAGGGTCAGAAAAGGGCAGCTGGAATAATGAAGGGGATGAAGTGGCTTTCATATGAGTATAAACTAAATCATTTGATGATAATCTGACTTAAATTTAATTTTATCCAGAGTAAAAAAGTCTGTGTAAAGTCATAAAGTTTTGGAGAGGACAAGCTATTTTCCAACTTTCTCAATGTTAGAATCATGATGCGTGGTTCATTTTGAAGGCACAGTATTAAAAGTTCTCTTAAACCTATGTGTTGTAGTTATTATTACCCCACAGGGAGCAATCTATTGAAACAATGCATAAGAACACCAAAAACTATGGCTGATAAATATTCATAAATAGATAATATTGGCATCTGGCACACAAAAGAGCATATCTGTGACACCTGCATATAAAATGTAGGTTTCTATCTCTTGCTAAACAGGTGAAAAGCATTTTTTAATCTTTTAGAGCTGACAGCCTTGCAGGTTATTCAAAATAAGATATATATTGCCATCACAATCCAAATAGGGGCTCTTTTTCATGGTAGGCAGTGTGAGATTCATCACTTGTCTCTCACCTTAGAAGTAATATTGCAACATACTACAAACCACTGGGGCCTTGGCAACTTAATTAATGTGTCAAGTTGCTGTAGTTTCCTAGGGATTATCTCTGATCTGCTGTCAGACACATATTTTAAGCAGTTAAAGTGTTTCTCTACTTTTTGTTCACTAGGATCTAACATAATATCAGTGATGAAATAGGCTTGCATCATTTTATAAGGAATATCATGATAATCAAGATGCCTTTGGACTGAGAAGCACAGGGAACAGAGTTGACATACCCTGGGGCAAATACGTGCTGGCATATTATTGTCCTTACTGTATTGAAACAAAGCACTTCTGATTTTCTTTGGTAATGGTGATAAAAATAGATTAATAACTGCATTTCAGGTTACAAAGTGAACTTAGATTTGTTATACTACATCTATTACTGCAGGTTAAAATAGTACTACCAAATAAGGAGTTTGGATGATAGATGATCAATAATTTACCTATATTTTGGGTTAACTGGTGATGTTAACTAGTTATTGAGTAGTGTTGATCATTCCTACAATGTTCAAGAATTGCATGATAGGCCTGAACTCTGCCATCACCTCCGTGGATGCAGAATTTGTTTTATTATCGAGATTGAGAGGGGCTTTTCTTTGGCTTTCAGTTGTCCCTTTCTGCCATTCCTGGGGTTAGGGGATTGATGTAGGCATTCTAAGTATATTTATTTCATTATGTATTCTCTGAATGGAAAATAACCCTCAGATAAATAGAGGAGGAGACAGATTAGGTCCACACCCCCTTTACAACCTGTGTACAAGATCTATTTTAGTGACCTCTGTGATTTCTCAGGGCAACATGAATGAGCGTCAAAGCCAATATTTAAAACAAACAAACAAACAAAAAACAACAACCAAAAAACAAACAAACAAACAAAAAAACCCCTCAGAAATTCTAGTTATTCCCTGTTTATTTGCAAAATTAGTCTGGTGACTGGTGTTAAATTCCTCTAGAGCACATGTGTCAAACACAAGGCCCGCGGGCCAAATCCAGCCCGCCAGGCCTTGCAATGTGGCCCGCACCGCGCTGTCATCACTGCACTCTGCTGTCAGTTTATGACATTGTCAGTTTATGACTGTTCAGTAAACCATTTGGCCCGCGATTTAGGCTGGATTTTAGATTTTGGCCCCTTCTCTGATTGAGTTCGACACCCCTACTAGTCTAGAGTAATCATGGACTAATATTCATGGTATACTCCCATACCTGAGATGTAGAATCCTTCCTCAAAGAAACTGTGAGCTCTCTGTGAACTAAGAACTAACCAAGAGGCTAGTTCTGCCTAAATATAACAAGTTATATCTGAGTATTCTTCCAAGCAATTTCATTTCCACAGACTCCTTGATCAAGGAGATATATCAAATATTCTTTTTTTTTAATTAAACTTTTTGAGATAATTGTAGATTCACATGCAGCTGTAATAAATAAAGCAGAATTGTTTTCTGTATACTCTTTACTTGTCACCCAGGGATAACACCTTACAAAATGATACTGCAATATCACAATCTGAGTATTGGCGTTGATAAAATAAAGATATATAACATTTTTTATCACAAGAATTCTTCACATTGCCCTTTTATACTCTCACTTGATTCTCTCCCAACTCCCCCCCCCTCTAATTTTGTCTTTGCAAGAATTTTATATAAATAATACCATAGAATATGTAACTTGTAAGGGAAAGCTTTTTGTACTCAGAATAATTTTCTGAGAATTCCTTCAGGCTGGCGGTTGTGATAGTAGCCAGTTTCTTTTTTTATAGCTGAGTAGTATTCCATGGTAGGGATTTCCAATGTTTTGTTTTTTAATCTCTTCATCTATTGAAGGATATTGGCTCCCCCCCCCCCCACTATTTTTTACTATTATGGGTATAGTTGTTATATACACTTGTGTCCAGGTTTCTATGTACCTATGTCTTTCTTGATTACTGTACATATATAATAAATCTTGAAATTAGATGGATTCCTCTTTATGACTGTTATTTTTGGGTGTTTTATCATAGTTGGTTTCATTTCACTGTGATCTGAGAAGATGTTTGATATGATTTCAATCTTCTTGAACTTTCAAATACTTGTTTTGTGTCCTAACATGTGTTCTATCTTTGTGAATGATCCATGTGCACTTGAGAAGAATGTATAATCTGCTGCTTTGGAGTGAAATGTTCTATAAATGTCAATTAAATCCAGTGTGTCCTATACAGTCACTGTTTCCTTGTTAAGTTTTTGTCTGGAAGATCAAACCAGTGAAGTCAGTGGGGTGTTAAAATTCCCTACTATGATTGTATTATTGTCAATCTCTCCATTAAAGTCATGTAGAACTATATATTTAAGTGTTCCTATATCGAGAGCATATGTTTGCCAAGATTACATCCTCTTGTTGGATCAATCTCTTTAGTATTATGTAGTGACCTTTGTTGTCTCTTGTGATGGTATTTATTTTAAAATCTATTTTGTTGAAAATGAGTATTGTTACTTCAGCTTTTTTTTTTTCTTTTTTCATTTGCATGGAAAAATTTTTTCCAACCCTTCACTCTCATCCTGTGTGTCTCTTTTGTTCTGAGGTGGGTCTCTTGTATACAGTATATACTTGGGTCATATTTTTGTATCCATTCAGCTACCCTATGCCTTTTGACTAGAACATTTAATCCATTTACATTGGACAAGAGGCCCCATATCTTCCATGTAACTGGCACCTGAGTAAACCTCCTTCTATTCACTAGCACCTGCCTCATAAGTTTGGCTTTCATGGTGCCATGCAGCCAGGGAACTTAGTTTCTTTCAGTTACAGTTCTGCTTGGCTGCTTTTCTAAACTGGGGGGAAAGTGGGTTTGCATGGAAAGATAGGCTTTTTATTTATTTTATATATATATATATATATATATATATATATATATATATATATATATATATATATATTAAGGTAGGCCATTGGAACATTCTATGTCAGTATATAAAATGCAATTGTTTGAATGGGATATAATATTTTGCATTTTTTTTCCAAACAGAAAGTGGAGGTGTGGTGATATTCCTGTGGTCAATTTATTGGGCATTACTTCTGGTCACCTGGTATTTCTCTATTCCTGGACTCAAGTCCCTATACTGTCTCACTTCCTTTCATAATGAGGCAGGGAGTAACAAAGTTTAATAAGAGCAATAATTTAGAATCACTTATTCTCTTAGGTTAGAATTCCTAAAATAGCCCAGGACAGAAATTCTGTTGTATGTGACTTAGTGAGGAATTTATTTGAAGAGAAAGTGATTGAGGAAAACAGAATAGGAAAATACCTTTCTATATTTCAAGCTTATTTAATGTTCTATTGTCTCTGCTTGAAGCAAGCCCTTGGATAACCACACTGCTTTATCTGGCCTCAGCTGGGGGTAGAGTAGATCCTTCCACAAATTGCCCTACAATTGATGATGGGTACTAGGAGGGACCTGTTGGCCCTGGGTGACCCACACACACTATTGCTATTGAATCTGATCTTTTTTAAAATATATATTTTATTGATTTTTTACAGAGAGAAAGGGAGAGAGATAGAGAACTAGAAATGTCGATGAGAGAGAATCATCAACCAGCTACCCCCTAGCGGGAATGTGCCCGCAGTCAATGAAAATGCCCTTGACCAGAATCGAACCTGGGACCCTTCAGTCCGCAGACCGACGCTCTACCACTGAGCCAAACCGGTTTCGGCTGAATCTGATCTTGATCTGTCTCTTCTCTATGTTAGTAAAGTAGTTTTTCCATCTAATGCTTGACTATATTGTGTTTTTCTTGGCAACCCCAACACCAAAGTGCAATGGGCAGAAATATGTATCCTGCCTTGGGTTTGATAACAGGTGCACAGCACTCTGCTTGCCAATCCCAACTTCACAAAGAGCAGAATCTCTGCCTTTGCTGAGGCTGCTCCGTCTCCTTGGAGAATAAGAGCAACCAGCAACAGACATTGACCTTGACTTAGCTGTTGTTTAAGTTTCACATCTGCTTCAAACTCTCAGAAATTATGTATTCTGTATAATATTGTGATTAAAAATAAAAATTTAAATTAAAAAAAAAACACTACACCAAATTATCCCTATAGAAGACGTGGAACAACTGAAACTCTTAAATTGCTTATGAAATTGTAAAATGGTACAATAACGTGAAAACAAATTTTTAAGTGTACTTAAAAATCTTTGCATGTAACTCAGATCACCTCCTTGAAGCTAGAGGCTGGAGAG
Source organism: Pipistrellus hanaki (assembly GCF_964339955.1). NCBI lineage: Eukaryota > Metazoa > Chordata > Mammalia > Chiroptera > Vespertilionidae > Pipistrellus > Pipistrellus hanaki. The sequence continues at coordinate 86,852,549 of NC_140504.1, forward strand.
GAAGTGGTGTGTTTTAAAAAAGAAAGAAAAGAAAACAAAATAAAAATCAGAAAAAAATGATTAACCATTTGCTATGTGAGGGGAGAATTATGAAAACTCCAGAGGCAAAATGTCATAATTGAAATAGGAAGGCAAAGAATTGAAAGAAGCACAACTCTGCGACTACAGCTGCATAAACAATATTCCAAATATCAATCTGATGCAATTATCTTAAGCCTGAATGGGAACTTGGGAGGGGTTCTCAGAGCAACCTCAAAGTCTTTCACAGGAGGAGTGATTCTGAAGAATAGATCAAGTGAAATAAAACAAATTAGGCTAAGAAATGTAGTCCCTTTAAAAAATATCTTTATTGTTGAAAATATCACATATGTGCCCTCCCCCCAAAGACCTCTTCTAGCCCGCCCCTGCACCCCACCCCAGGCATTCACCACCTATTGTCTGTGTCCATGGGTTGTGCATATATGCATACAAGTTCTTTGGTTGACCTTTTCCCACTCACCATCCTCCCTCTCTTTGCTCTGAGATTCCACAGTCTGTTCCATGCTTCTTTGTCTCTGGACCTGTTTTTTTCATCAGTTTATTTTATTCATTTGAGGGCACATATGAGTGAAGTCATGGGATACTTGTCTTTCCCTGACTGGCTGGTTTCACTTAGCATAATACTCTCTAGGTCCCTCCATGCTGTCTCAAAGGGTAAGAGATCCTTCTTTTTTTACAGCTGCATAGTATTTCTTAGTATAAATGTACCACAGCTTTTTTTTATCCACTCATGTACTAATGGGCACTTGGGCTGTTTTCAGTTCTTAGCTATTGTAAATTGTATTGCTATGAACATAGGGGAGCATATATTATTTATGATTGGTGTTTTGGGTCTCTTATGATATATTCCTAGAAGTGGGATAACTGGGTCATATGGCAGTTCTATATTTAAATTTTTGAGGAAAAGTCTCTGATGATCAGTGACTTTGAGCATTTTTTCATATGTCTCTTTGGCCATATGTATGCTTGCTTTGGAGAAGTGTCTATTTATGTCCTTTGCCCTTTTTTAAATTGGATTGCTTGTCTTCCTTTTATTAAGTTGTATGAGTTCCTTATATATTTTGGATACTAAATCTTTATCAGATGTATCATTGGCAAATTTGTTCTCCCATACAATAGGCTCCATTTTCAACTTGTTGGTGGTTTATTTTGCTCTGCAAAAGCTTTTTATTTTATGTACTCCCATTTATTTATTTTTTATCCTTTGTTTCCTTTGCCCTATGTGGTTGCTGAATTTACAAGCAAGCAAATTTTTCAAACAATCATTTACATGTATTGACAAGTATAAAATCTTTATTGGATTTTAAAAAAAAGGAAGAAGATTTTTAAAATGTATTTAGGTGTTTATGTTTTTCTTTCTATTTGAACACTGTATATGTGTTCATGTGTATGCCTGTGTTCATGTGTGTGTGAACAGAAGTCTGAGCAGAATGATGTGGAGGGAAGGACAGTGAAGAACAGCGTATTTCTGCCAAGATTTTTATCTGAATAATTTTTTGAGGCACATTATAGAGGTTTGAAGTAGGGCAGCTGCTTTAATGAGTGAACTTGTGAATCTAAGATGAGTACATTTGAAACTATGGGCACAAGCATTGATGATTTGAATGCTGATAGAAGAGTTGGGAACAGGACCATTCATTCCCTTGCATTGATCTGGCACGCTGTGGGCCAGGGTACTACCCTGGAAAACTAGAGCTCTGATAAGACAGAGGTCAGTAATTATGGCCATCAGAAGACTGGCATTTTTTTTCAAGGGCATTAGACAATGTGAAAGCAACACAAACACACGTCACTCACTTTGAGAGTGAATCTTCAATGAGAAAACTGAAGCTGAAAAACATGACATCCTAAGTTACACACAAAAATAATTGGGGAAAGCTTAGAAATAAAGTTGCTAAGGTCTAGTATGTGGAAAGAGCAATATCAGAACAGAATTTTTTCATAAAATTAATGGTGCCGCTTACCAAGTAAGTGTAAAAATGGTTTCATGAGCATTTGGATTATTGCTCAAAGAATTTTATAATAGCATCCTATATACTTAATTGTAATGCTTTTTATATCACATTATTTTTTATAATATGAAGTTTTACAGTTAAATTTTAATTAGCAAAAGAGCAAGTGATAGCATTAAGAAATCTAATACCAATTAAAAAAAAATAAGAACAGCCAAAACCAGTTTGGCTCAGTGGATAGAGTGTCGGTCTGCAGACTGAAAGGTCCCAGGTTCAATTTTGGTCAAGGGCATGTACATTGGTTGCAGGTACATCCCCGGTAGGGGTGTGCAGGAAGCAGCTGGTCGATGTTTCTCTCTCATTGACGTTTCTAGCTCTCTATCTCTCTCCCTTCCTCTCTGTGGAAAATCAATAAAATATATTTTAAATAAAGAAGAAATCTAATACCAGCTTTCTGAATATCTGAATGACCACTGAAAGATTTTCTGTTATTTCTTGTATATAATTTTCAGTATTTAGCAATTTCAACAGATTTATATATTTTTATTCACATAGCTTATTCTCTCAGTTTTCTTGATAGACACTTTCCTTTGGCCTTTAATATGTGCAAATACACATGTGTGTATAGATAGAGATCTGCATAAACATACAGATAAGACTTTCCTCAGTTGTTTGGTTTCTTTGCTTTTGTTTTTTGGTAAGTTTGCTTTTTTTTTTTTTTAGTAAGATACAATGTGAAGTTGAATGAATTTATCTGCAGTTTTTCTCAGAAATACAACAGCAATGAAAGAAGACTTCTATGGGATACTGGCAAGGCTATTGCATATTTTTAAATCCTCTTCCTTCATTAATTCATCAAATGTTTATTGAGTACCTTTGAATGCAAAATACTGTGCTAAGCACATAGGGATTAAAAAGATAAATTGATCATTATTCCAAACCTGAATGTTTTCAGTTTAATAGTTAGAATTAGACACAAAATTACCATAATCAAATGTGACATGCAAAATGCTGTGAAAACACATAGGAAAGAGAAATGTGTTATATCAAGGACAAGGCATAGGGACCTTCAAAGAGAGCGATGCTGAGATGGAACATGAGAGTTGCACAGGAGGTGACTAGGCAGAGATGAATAAAGAGGTACTCCCGGTACACAGAACTGAAGGGGAAAGAAACAGGAGTCAGGAACTGAAGGTGAGCTACCTGTGTGCAGGATACTAATGTTGCTGTAAGTCGACAAAGGAATGTGTGTTCAGAGACTGAAAAAAAAAAAAAGTTGCATGCTGGTTTATATCCCTGTGAATTTTAACCTTCAAAACAAATTTACTAATGTTAGTCTCTGCTATTCTCATTGGATTTTCTTCTTAAACCTATTAATTTTCAAGACCCCCTCAAACTCTGTATAGTACTTGAAAATTGATTCCCCCAATAGGTGAAATCATTTCTTCCATTATATCAACTTTGTCATAACTACCTTATATTTTATGGATCTCATATCAGAGGCCTTTGTTTTTATAATCTATGTAATCCCATTATTCTAAACTGCTATACACTGTATAGATTTAGAAAATAGAGAGTACACTGAACAGAATAGGCACTCAATAAATATCTGAAAAAAATATATGTCTGTAATTCAGATATCAAAGTCACCCAAGCCGTTTTGTAGAGGAGCAAAAATTGAAATGCCTAAGCTGTGATGTCAGTGCTCAGACTCTGCTCCCAGACTCTGGTTCAGCTTCTTAAAGCTGCCCTCTTTAAGGCTCTTTCAGCGGCTGTTACCTCCATGATTCCCCCATCCCTCCCTATTTGCTTCAACAGTGTAGCTATTTCTAGTTGCTGTTCAGAAGTATATTTACTCAGGAGCTAATGAAGCTTAATCTTACTCATGCTGGCCCCTTTCTATGCTCAGAGGGAGGGTCCAGCAATGTACTCTCATGTTCATATATTTTCATAAAATTTGCAAAATTGAGAGAATAATTGCAATCAGTTAGGATTGCTTCTTCACACTCTAATTTCCACTCTGTCACACTTTCTCTAATTCTGTGTGGTATTAGGGAGACTATTGCTAAAGTTGAGGATTCATATTTTTTGAATTTTGTTTCATATACAGAGTGGGGTAAAATTAGGTTTACACTAGTTTCTATGGAAAATAATATAATAAATAATAAATAAGAATAAATTATGTTTTGTATACTCACAGATGTAAACTTAATTTTGCCCTATCCTGTGTGTGTGTGTGTGTGTGTGTATAATATCATTTATGTTATAATAGATATCAAATGTTAACATAAGTAGATAATTATATGCATATTACACCTGCATTAATTATATTGCATTAATAATTACATATGTTATATTTATATTATATATACATGCATGTAGAGAATTTCATATGTATTATATATTAATTTTCACCTTTATATATGCATTTGTGAATATATTAACATATATATATATAATTTTTCTGCCCTTTATGACATATCGTTATAAGTTTAATGTAATAGTTATATGACTTTTAGTACTTCATTTTTATACTCAAAATGTATTGCAATTATGTTTTCCTTTAGGTTTGGGGTTTATGAAATTTGGATTTTTTTTACTATACATAAGAATAATTATTCTAAAACATTAATTGAAGCTTCTTACCTCCATCCCAAATGATGTTTGACTATTTCCTTCTGCAGAATGATTGTCTTAATATCTGGAAAACTGGGAGTTTTTTTGGTGCGTATTGTATAGTGTATGGTATAGAGTTGCTTCTCACTTTTAAGTTAATCAGTTTTATCTATCACTTTGTCTGCACTGACTTTATTATATGCAACACCACTCCTTTCCTTTTCCTACTCCATTTCTCCTTCATTCCATATTGTAGTCAACATCCTCATATTTCATGATATTGTTATTTTTGAAATAAAATCACAGATTTTATTCTAATATTTAGCCAATACTCAGAAAAATAAAATGGTACATAGAAGAGAAAAATGATTAATTTGTTTAGGTGGTGTACATGTATGTAGGATAATATTTTGAACTAATATAATTCTAAAATGAAGCCATTTTATTCTCTAATATTACTCTTTCTGAAGATATAATTTCTGAATTAAAGCGACAAGTATATTTATATTGCACCATTTGAGTCAAGTTATATTTATAATTTGGTTAGAAAATAGAAAATAAAATTAACTTTGAGTCTGACGAAGTAATTGGTGACTGTCAACAGTTTAAGTTTCTTTATGCAGTTACATGCTACACAGAAAAGAAAAATTAAAACCTGATATTTAATTAAACAAAACAAAAAAAGTAAGAGAGATTGATATATGTAGTCAGAGTATCCCCTGAGAGAAAAATAAATGAGCAGTTAATTAAATACCGATTGCCTTAGGTTGTAATCACTTCATTAAAAAGATATACTGAAAAGAATTATATGCAATTAATACTCTAAAATTATTCAGTTACTTAAAATAATTAGTAGCTCACCACCATTCTTGCTTTACATTTGAAGAAAACCAGTCTATTTCTGAAAACATTGTGATGATTTTTATATGAAAAATAATTATTTCAGTAAAGCAGTAGATCAAACATGAAAGAGCTAAAATAATTTGGTTCTCTTTATTTTTGCTGTAGATAAATTATAAAAATGTTTCTTTTCAGTAATGTTAATTTAAAAAATCTAATGGAAAATATATTACTTTTTTTTTAAGTTTTGCATGAGAATATATCTAAAAAATACTTCTTTTCCCCTCTTTTCAGTCTGTTGATACCTAAACCTAATATCAAAACAAAGTAAAACACTATTTTCCTCCTTAAATTATTCTCCTATGTGTTGTTCTATATTATAAACTGCCTGTTTGCTCTCATTCTTCATTCATCCTTTACCTAACCATTTGATTCTCCCAAGTTCTAGACTTCTTAACTCTCAAACCACCCTTTTTAACTGGTCTCTGTTCCTAGTCTCTACTTAGTTGAATTTTGTTCTGACTACCAAATTAATTTCAGTAAAACATAATCTAGATTATGTATCATACTTCACCTGGGGAAGCAGAACTTACTTGAGTAATGTATTGAGATAGAAAACTGTCCCCTAATTAAATGTTATTCAATAAATGAGCATTAAGAATTATTAATTAATAATTATAAATAAAACATTGGGAACCAAATTATATTCAGAGTATATATAAAATCATTTAAATTAAAAAACATGTACAATTATTTTAAAAGTGTTACTAATTGAATTATTCATAATACATTTATGGTTGCCTAGGAACTAAAATTTCAAGTCTTCTAACAGCTGTACATTATCCCCTGAGAAAGCTGTGGGATCAGAATTGTTCTCCACTTCCTCTTCTACAGAAACTATCCAGAGAGCTTCTATTCTCATATCTTCCCAATAAGCCAATATAATCATCACCCTACTTTTTACTTTTACCTTTAGAAGTTTTATTGTAAGAAAATAACTTTTAGTCTTATAATGGCATGATGACAAGACTAGCTAATTTTCCCTTTCCTGCTGATATTTATAGTGAAAATAGGGGAGACGGTGGAGGAACATAGCTAGTAAATAAGAAAAGACAATATAAATAAACTTGTCTTAAACCCACCTATCACAAATGCTGCATTATTCTTTTATCATTGAATGATCAAACAAATACCTTTTGTCTTCAGAATACCCAGAAAAGGCAGAATGTTAATTCTGATAAGGTAAAAACAAAAGAAAACCCACAAAAAAACAAAACAAAACAAAACAAAAAACACAACAAACTATATAGCATCCCTCCCCAAAGAAAGATACAAGGGGGTCACATTTACTTCATAAATGGCATACCATTAATATATATATATATACTGAGTATAAAGGTTAATTTTTGTCTTTAAACACTAATATACAGATTTACTATTTCTTTTATATATGCATTTTATCTGTTTTTGGCTTCAGTTACAATTGGGAGGCAACTGGGTAACATGAAGCACAGTGTCTAGGCAAAATCCTTTTCATGAAATATCTGAAGTTTAACCCTTCTCTATCATCCAACTCCAGTCTTTCGAAAAGTGAGAGAGACATAGCTCTTATTTTAACTTTCATATCATGCTTAATTTCTCTGGAAATCAAATTATTTTCAAATTAGTTATTGAAATTCTTTTTTAACTAGAAGTAGGTATTTTTAAATGAAGTCAACATTTGATCATTAATTAGCAGCAAATAATGTCCATGCATCTCAAGTGTAAATATAAATGCATTTCAAGTACTATATTTACCTTTACTAATGAATAAACTAAGGTAAGCATGTATACTTATTTTTATATGTATCCTATATACAATAATAAAGAGGTAATATGCAAATTGACCATCACTCCAACACATAAGATGGCCATCCTCATATGGTCAAAGATGGCTGCCCATGTGGAAACAAGATGGCCACCACAAGATGGCCAGCAGGGAAAGGCAGTTGTGGGTGATCAGGCCAACAGAGGAGGACAATCAGTGGTGACTGAGCCAGCAGAGAAGGGTAGTTCAGAGTGACAAGGCCTGCAGAGAAGGGCAGTTGGGGGGGGTGGGTAGGCCTATAGGGGAAGACAGGGGCAACCAGGCCTGCATGGGAGGGCAAGTGGGGGTGATCAGGCCAGCAAGGGAGGGCAGTTAGGGACACCCAGGCTGGCAAGGGAGTGCAGTTAGGGGTTACCAGGCCTATAGGGAATGACAGTTAAGGGCTACAGGCTGGCAGGGAGGGCAGTTAGGGTGACCAGACTCGTAGAGTAGGGAAGTTAGGGGTAATTGGGCCACCAGGGGAGCAGTTAGGCATCGATCAGGCTGGCAGAGGAGTGTTTAAGGGTGATAAAGCTGGCAATCAGAAGCAGTTAAGGGCAATTAGGCAGGCAGGCAAACAATTGGGAGCCAGCAGTTTTTGATTGTGAGAGGGATGTCCCAGATTGAAGAGGGTGCAGGCTGTGCTGAGGGACACACACTCCTTCCCCCCATGCACAAATTTTATGCACCAGGCCTCTAATTATTTATAAAATAAATTTCAGAATATTTCTTAATGACATCACAAAACATCAATAAACATTTTTTATTAAGTTAAACAGCCATACTGTTGTATTAAATTCATGTTAATAAAACATTAAACTGCAATTGAATAATTATCACTTTTTACTAGTGAGAAGCAAATATACATTATTTTACTAAGATATTTTAATATTGAAAGAATCCTGTGAATAGCAGTGAAATCATGTATGGGCAAATGAACCACATCAAAATAAGAGAGCTTCATGAATCCCAAAATACCCTTGAGTATTTTACTTATGTCAAGTCTTTTTTAAGTATATGCTTTATGCATTATTCTGTGCAAAATAATGCCCTATTATAAGTACTTACTCCTCCTAAACACCTACTTGTATTGTCAGATTAGATGGTTTTAGAAAGCTATCTCAGGAAGAGATTAACAAATGGTGAAGGAGTTAGTGGAAGCTTCACTGACACTCTCCCAGGACCAAACTGGAAATACAACTAAAAAGCAGAAGAACCACCCTGAAAAATCAACTGAATACCAGCTGGAGAGAATAACCAAGGATGGTAAGTGGAGATCCCATAGAAACTGGTAGGATGTACAGAGGCCCTAAAGGGCGTGCCTGGCTCTGACAGATAGTAGCTGAAGTTCTGGAGACATAGCTTAGCTGAGGGGGGTTCCCACTGAGAACTCTGGGGTCTAAATCCCAAGGTGGGATCCTGAGCCCAGAACACCAGAAAGAGAAAAGTGCTTCCAACTGTCTCCCTTCTGGCCTGCTCATCCCAAACTGAGCCCCCCACTGTCCTGATAACCCTCAACTGACCCCCACTGATAGCCTGCTTGCCCCCAACTGGCCCTCCTGCTGGTCTGCTTACCCTCAGCTGTCCCCCCTGTCAGCCTGATCACCCCCAATGGCCTCACCACCAGTCTGATTACCCACAACTGCTGTCCCATCCTGGCCTGATCACCCAAAACTGCCCTCCCCTCTTGGCCCCGCCACCATGGCCTTGTCCAGAAAAATGTCTGGAAGGTCTCCTGGAATGTCTCCCAGTCTAATTAGCATATTACCCTTTTATAGATAGAGGCCTGGTGCACAGGTGGGGGCCGTTTGCCCTGAAAGGTGTCCTGGATCAGTGTGGGGGTCCCGCTGGGGTGCTTGGCCAGCCTGGGTGAGGGGCTGAGGGCTATTTTCAGGCTGGCCAATCCCCCCAACAGGGACCCTCACCCCATGGGGGTGTGGCCAGCCTGGGTGAGGGCTGATGGCTGTTTTCAGGCTGGCCATGCCCCCTGGTAACCCAAGCTCTCAGCCCCTCTTTTTTTCCTTTCCTTTTTTTATTTTTTTTTTATTTTTTCAGCATTTCCTTGAGCAGAGCCCAGGGTTGGCCAGGGTGGGCAGGTAGCTTGGCTTCCTCCATCACCAGGGGAAACCCAAGCCTCCTGCTCCCTCCAGCTCTGTGGCTGCCACCATCTTTGTTGGGTTAATTTGCATACTCACTCCTGATTGGCTGGTGGGTGTAGTGGAGTGATGGTTAATTTGCATGTTTCTCTTTTATTAGAGTAGATTTATTTACTAGTGACCCAGTAAACAAATTTCATGCATGAGGGGGAGTGTCCCTCAGCCTGGCTTGTACACTCTCCAATCTGGCACCCAATAGGAGATGTCCGACTGCCAGTTTAGGCCCAATCCCTAAACTGGCAGTTGGACATCCCTCTCACAACCTGAAACTGCTGGCTCCTAACCGCCTGCCTGATTGCCCCTAACTGCTCCTGCCTGCCAGCCAGATCACCCCCTATCTGTCCCCCTGTTGGCTTTAATATGCAGTAGCAACATTGATTCTATGGAGATGCCACTGCACAGTCTATCCTGCAGAGGCCATAAATCTTATTTTTCCCTGCTCACAGAGGGAATCCCAAATAAGCATTCATTTGCTCCTTGGTTCCATGCTCTTCTTGTTTGTAGCTTTCTCTACTGAGAATACATGAAGAACTTCTCAAAAATTTAGTAGAAGAAGAATTGCATGCATGCCTACCAAATTCCTAAGCTTCTCTAACTTGGGAGTCTCTTCACAATAAAATGAATTAAACTTTGACTTACCAGTCTATATGCACATACTCTTAGAGTGGAATAATGTTGCCTATATTTCTTGGTTACAATGGCATGTTTATGAAGTTTAAAGTGCTCTATTTCTCTATCACATATTTCATCAGTGAGTCATTGTTAATGTGGTGATCTAACTATAAATAAACTAGAGGCCTCATGCATGAAATTTATGCAAGGGGCTCAGCCCTCATAGCCGTGGCAGCTTGCCTCCGTCCTTATAGCCCTGACTTCATCCAGAAGGTCTGTCCCAAGAAAGACTGTTGTAGTCAAGATCTTGTCTTACCAAAATGAGTAGGGTAAAAAAGAAACAAACCATAGGCTTTCAAATAATAATAAAAATCTTCATAATATCAGGACCTAGGTAGAGTTAGTAAAAGTATTAAAGAAAAAGATTTTTGCCCTAGCTGGTTTGACCTGAGAACTGAAAGGTCCCAGGTTCGATTCCAGTCAAAGGCACATGCCCAGGGTGTGGGCTCAGTCCCCAGTGGGGGACTTGCAGGAGGCAACCAATCCATGATCTCTTTCATCATGGATATTTCTATTTCTCTCTCCCTCTTCCTTCCTCTCTGAAATCAATAAAAACATATTTTAAAAAAGATTTGTGGTAGATTATTTCAGCTGCGGTTATCTAGAGAAAGTAATTGCTATTTTAAAAGCACAATGGGTAGAAAATAGGTAGTTGAAAACAACACAAATTGTATAGACAAGAAGATATGGACTGTAAAGTCAGCTTAGCCACTATGTTGTTTTGTAGCTAAGGGCTATTTAATTTATTTTTCTGATCCTCAAATTATTTAATAACATTTACTTTGAAAGATTCATGTAAGGATTAGAGGTTTTCTAAAAGTCAGACAAAGTGTCTATACATATGCAATGATATATCATTATTTGTTTTTATTTTGTAACATAATAAAGGATTTGCCAAGAGAGTAAGACATTGCCAAAGTCCTAAGTTCATGAAGAAACAAACAGCTGGAACTGTCTGGACTTGCATTTTGCAAATTCAAGTTGTAAGTTTTATACCAGAACTTAATAAATGATGTCTCTGGAAACTGACAAATTGAGAAAGCTAGTACGGTTCCTGGAGTGTAAATTGAGATGGAGAAAAGCAGAGCTGAGTATAAAGCAGGTCATGTCACAATCCAATGTACTCATGGGCTTAAACTGGGATGCAACCCAGGAATATTGCAGAATTGTCAGCCATCATCAACTTAAGCCATAGTTCAATAGAGTTTGTTCTCATGCCTAATCGATTAGTTTTCAAAAACTTGGCAGTTTTTTGATATTCTGTGATTCTGACTTATAATTGATGATTTATTTATGGCTTAGTAGACCAACATGGCTCTCTGTGTATTATCTGTGGGCTTGTGTTGAACAGACACGATAGGAAATGGTTTGAAAAGAGCAAGTTGAGGGAAATAAATACATATAATTTTGACAGGATGTAAAACCCACCTTCACTTTACTTCTTCACTTGTACTGCTGATGACAGGATTTGGAGAGATGTAGTGGCAAAGCCATGACCAGAGCACAGTGGTTTTGACACCAGGTTCAGTATTTGTTGTGTTAGCCAGCAGTTGTTCTGTGACCAGATTTATTCCATCCAAGAACACAACTAGTTACAGAGAATGTAATTTCTCTTCTGAAAGTCATGACTAATAGGCATTATTTGGTCCTGGTTCTATGAATTTTGAAAACTTTTTAGAAATGAACATTTATTTAAAATCCAAAATGTAAGACAACAATCTTTTGTAGTCCTACCAACTAAAACAACTATGACAACTTAAAATAATTATGCTTAAATGTAAACATTTTTATTGTTGGTTACTGCTGTCTTTTCATGTCTGAAACATAAATCCCAGATACTGTCAATTTAGAATTCCTTTAAATGTATATTTACCTTTCATAAGAAAATTGGTAAAATTATTTACATATCTAAAATTAAGTTTAAACATATTAAATTTCTACAAGTTAATAGGACTGATCTTTTGTTTTTATATCGTTACAAAATAAAATCAATTATTATTTAAACATAATTAAAACAGTAAAATCAGTTATAATGTTAGAAAAATAGTCACACAATTTCATATTTATCTTTATTCAAAAGCAGCAGTAATCAGAACTCTGATATTTTTGCAAAAATTTCAGCAGTTGTTTATGCTAAATGGAAAATATAAATAAGTAAAACTGCCACATGAACATTAATCAAGTGTTTTATAAACAATTGGTCAACAGAAGAAATTTTGAATCTGGACATTTTAATTTATGTTATAAGTTGTTTTTATATTATGTAATAGATTTAAATATGAATTAATTTTAAAGCTGAACATTTTTTCTATAGCTACTTTGTTTCAGTTATTAATGATACAGTGAGCCAGAAGACCAGAATCACAGAAAGAGTTGAAAATGACCATGACATAAAATATTACTATTATAGTTTCCATTTATAAACCTAGTAATAGTTCTTGCCAAAACCGGTTTGGCTCAGTGGTAGAGCATCGGCCTGCGGACTGAAAGGTCCCGGGTTCGATTCTGGTTAAGGGCATGTACCTTGGTTGTGGGCGCATCCCCGGTGGGGGGTGTGCAAGAGGCAGCTGGTCAATGTTTCTCTCTCATCAATGTTTCTAGCTCTCTATCTCTCTCCCTTCCTCTCTGTAAAAAATCAATAAAATATATTTTAAAAAATTTATAAACCTAGTAATAGTTCTTAATAACATGTTGAGAGACAAGGAAAACAGGAGTCTGAATGGATAAATAAAATTTCTTTTCTGTTGAAAATAAATTAGTAAGGAATCCTTGAGGAAGAATTGAAAAAATATAAATGAAAGTCTGTACTTTTTCTTTATTTTTTCATCTTTGATTTTTCAGTAATCCCTCTTCCCTGCTATTTCTATTGCTGCTGTTTTTACCACAAGGTGTTTTAACCTCACTTGTGATTTCTTATTGACAGATATCAATGATTTGGAGAACAGCACACAGCACAAGAAAGGGCATATGGGGATTCAATGAGCAGGTGTTAATCTTTTACAGAGAATTTTTTTTTTTTATCAACCTCCAATCTTCTGACTTCAGAATTTTAAAACTGATATGTTAGACACATTTTCTCTATTTTGTGTGTTTCCCTGGGGTCATATCTCACCTGCTTAATTGCTTTGTTGCAATTGAAAGAAAAAGAACACAAAATAAGCATTCTCACTTCCCCTTTGTGAAGAGTTTCCTATTTGATTTTTCTACCTTTTTTTTTTTTCACTTTTCTTTGGAGGGTGGAGTGTTGGTAATATAACTGAAATGAACTTCTTTACTAGATTTTAAGACTTTTGAATATATGGACTGCCTCCCCAAGATTTAGCATCTTCACAGAGTTTACAAAGTTTCTTGACTATCACCAGCTCTTCAACCAATACCTATCCTTTATCCAGACAGATGACTATTTCTTTTTTATCCAAGTCTGTAAACAAGAATGGTGAGTATAAGTACAGTCATGATGAAAACCTGGATTTTAGAAGTTGGTAGGAGCAAAGGAATGTAATACTTAAGATAAATGAAAATATGTGTCATATATATATTTGGTTTCTTTTGATATTACATAGAAATGACATTTCTATAAATGTCTGGCACACTGATAGACTTATCTTGCCAGAACTTTATAAATACATTAACTCCAATGTGCTTTCTGGAGCTACTATTTTAAGACAAAAAGCATGTTTATATAATAAGCCCGAGTCATCAAGAAAGCCTTAGACAGAGAAGTGGAGTAGGGATGGTGAACACAGTTTAGTAGCATTATCAACCACATTCCTGGCCTAACCACAAGTTAATGGGTTCTTATGTATCTCAGTTGGTACCAAACAAGAGATGTTTGAAAAAATTTTTTTCAGATGCCAAACAATGGGAACAATAATACTAGTGTTTCTCTGAGACTTGTTTACTGCAAAGCTTTGCTACCATACATGTTTTTATGCATGGCACCACAATCAAGTTGGAAGGAAGCAGCAGCTCAATAGAGTATTTAGGATTACCTGGGTGAAAAGAGAAAGGAGATCTATTTCCTTTGGGTCTATTTCACTGGGATAAAAGATGTACAGAGAGCTGGTAAAACACTATTTTAATGCATATATGTGAATGTATCCAGAAGAGATTAGCATTTGAATCAACAGCCTGACTAAATATGCTTGGCTTTATAATTGTGGGTGGGCTTAATCCAGTACACTGAAGACTTAATCGAACAAAGAGGTAGAATGTGGAGAGTTTTCTCACTCTGCCTGAGCTGAGACTTAGACCATTTGCCTTCAAACATCAGTGCTCCTGTTTTTTAGCCTTTTGGACTCAGACCACAACTTCACCCTCACCATTTCCCTCCCCCTTCCCTGAACCCTCTTTTCAGGCCTTTGGACTCAGACTGAATTACACCATAGGCTTTCTTGGTTCTCAAGCTTACAGATAGGCATCATGGGACTTGCTGTCCTCCATAACAACGAACCAATTTCTGTAATAAATCTCCTGTGTATTCATGAATGCTTGTATTCATTTGTCTTGCTTCTGTTGGTTCTGTTTACCTGAACAACCATGACTAGTACTGTAGAAAGTTAGAGAATCTGAGCTAGCAAATGACGGTGAGGGTTATTCAAATTTAAATTATATCATAGAGTTGTTAAAAATCAATGCCAAACTCTTAAATCTCTCTTCTGGGCTGAAGTGAACACTAAAAACTAACTCTCCTGGATTCCTGTGCCCCTTAGATTATAGATGTAATTTTTTTTTTTTTTTTTTTTTTAGGTCAGGACAACTGGATTTTCTTTCTTTTTTTTCTCCTCCATTTTTTTAACTAAGGTATTATATGTGTACATATCTTACCATTGCCCCCACACCCTACTCCCATATATGCCCTCACCTCCCAGTGTTTTGCATTCATTGGTTATGCTTATATGCATGCATTCAACTTCTTTGGTTGATCTCCCCAACCTCTCCCTAACCTTTCCATTATAATTTGACAGTCTGTTTGATGCTTTACTTCCTCTGTATCTATCTTTTAGTTCATCAGTTTATAATGTTCTTTATTATCAACAAATGAGTGAGATCATGTGGTATTTTTCTTTCATTGACTGGCTTATTTCACTTAACATAATATTCTCCAGTTCCATCCAGGTTGCTGCAAATGGTAAGAATTCCTTATTTAAAAAAAAAAAAAATATATATATATATATATATATATATATATATATATATATATATATATATAATTGACTTTTTACAGAAAGGAAGAGAGAGGGATAGAGAGTTAGAAACATCGATGAGAGAGAATCATTGATCAGCTGCCTCTTGCATGCCCCCATCTGGGGAGGTGCCCACAACCAAGGTACGTGCCCTTGACCAGAATCGAACTGGGATCCTTCAGTCTGCAGGCTGACACACTATCCACTGAGTCAAACTGGTTTAGGCTCCTCCTTTTTTATGGCAGCATAATATTCTGTTGTGTAGATCTACCATAGTTTTCTGATCCAGTCAACTGCTAATGGGCACCTAGGCTGTTTCCAAACCTTAGCTATTGTAAATTCTGCTGCTATGAATATAAGGGTGCATATATCCTTTCTGACTAATGTTTCTAGTTTCTTAGGATATATTCCTAGGAGTGGGATTACTGTGTCAAATCGGAGTTGCATTTTTAGTTTTTTTGAGGAAACTGCAAACTGTTCTCCACATAGTTGCACGAGTCTTCATTCCCACCAGCAGTACACAAGGGTTCCTTTTTCTCCTCATCCTCACCAACACTTGTCATTTGCTGATTTGTTGATAATAGGCATTCTGACAGGTGTGAGATGGTACCACTTTGTCATTTTGATTTGCATCTTTTGGATAATTAGGGACTTTGGGCATGCTTTCATGTGTCTCTTGGCCTTCTGTCTTCTTTAGAAAAGATACTATTTAGGTCTGTTGCCCATTTTTTTATTGGATCTTTTATCTTCCTTTCATTAAGTTGTGTAAGCTGCCTGTAGATGTTGGAGATTAAACCTTTATTAGTGATAAGATTTGCAAATATGTTCTCCCATACAGTGGGCTTTCTTGTTGTTTTGTTGATGGTTTCTATTGCTGTGAAAAAGCTATTTATTTTGATTTAGGCTTATTTGTTTATTTTCTCTTTAGCTTCCATTGTCCTAGGAACAGTATCAGTGAAGAACTCCATTTCTTAGAAGGTTTTAAAATCTATATATATGAAAGGCTAATATGCATAGTGTCCCCTCAGGAGTTGGACTGGAGAATGCGAGTTTGATCACTTGCTATGTGTGCTGACTACCAGGGGGTAAAACGAAACAGGGTGGGAAACAAACAGCAGCAGTGGGATGCTGAGGGAGCAAGGGAAGGAGGAGGTGGGTAGGTGGGGAGGTGGGGAGAAGGGGAGAACTGCATAGTGGTGGCAAGCACGGGTGACGAGGGAAATAGGAGGTGGTTGAACCTGATTGGCCCTGATCACCAGCCAGACCTAGGGACCTTACCCATGCATGAGTTTTGTGCACCAGGCCTCTAGTTTAAATATATAATAATATAACATTTTTATTTTAGAGTAAAATAACCTCCCCCACCCCTCCAAAGATAAACAATCCTTGTAAAAGTGGTTGTAATTAAGTCACCATGCTGACATGAGATCCTTTAGAAAGACAAGAGACAGGCAGTGGCCCAGCTGGTGTGGTTCAGTGGTTGAGCATGAATACATGTGCCAGGAGGCCATGGTTTGATTGCTATTCACAACACATGTACTGGTTGTGGGCTTGATGCTCAGTAGGGGACATGCAGCAGGCAGCCAATAGATGATTCTCTCTCATCATTGATGGTTCTATCTCTCTCTCCCTCTCCTTTCCTCCTGGAATAAATAAAAACATAAAAAAGAAAAAAATAACTTACCCTCTTCACTTACTTTAAAAAAATATAGTCAGTGAAAAAAATAGAATTTGTTGTTACTTGTCCTTAGTTATTAAAAGTATTTTTTCTTGCAAATAAAAAAATATATAGATGCAACATCTTAAAATATACTGTTATCATGTAAAATCTCAAATGCATAAATATGTTTATTTATATACATCAGTATAGATTGGATGTTGATGAGCTTTAAACAGTCTTATATGTCACTATAGGGTAAGTTTAAGAATGAGTTAATGGAGGTTAGATCTAATTTCATGTGAGTAAATGAAGAGCTTCTTTATCTAAAGCCTCTTGTAACCTGGAATAATGAGCATAGCAGTTGGGATGGGTTATGAATGGAAATGTAATCAACTGGCATCTAATTATGTGACTTGTATAAACATGTTCAGGTGGCCAATGTAAACCAGGCTCTGACACAATAGTTTTCCAATAGGGAATCCAGAATAAAATTGTCATAACAGATATAAAAATCTTTGTAGAGAACGGACACTTTCCTTAATTGCAGAGGAAATATTTCTAGAATATAACTTGAACTTATAATTGATTTTAAATGTATGGCTTTGTTAAATTATTAAAACTGAAAATGCCTACATAATCTAAATGGTCTGGCTGCCCCAATCTGGAAGATACAATAGAATCACAACAGTTTTAATAAGATTGAATCCCTCTAACTTGTTCCTGTCACCAGCAGCATCTGTTTCAAGATTGGAGACAGAAAAAATACCATGTTTTTCCTGTAACATTTTATACATACACTAGAGGCCCAGTGCAATAAATTCGTTTTGAATTTATTAGAGTGGGGGGTTCCCTCAGCCCAGCCTGCACCTACTCCAATCAGGGACCCCTTGGGGATGTCCGACCACCAGTTTAGGCCCGATCCCAATGGAGTGACCTGTCTCTCTCTCAAGCATGCCAGAACCTCTCCTCCCTCTTTTGTTCCTTTGTTTCTCAAGGTACCCCCCACCCCTCTCCTCCAAGGCCCCTTTTTGGCTCACTTCTTCTACCTCTGTGACTTTCTAAATAAAATTTCTCTTATAATTGGAGTCCTCTCTCTGAATCCTTTTCCTAAACAGAATTCAAGAACATAGGTTGCTGGACGCAGGTAAATCCTCGTGCCATTGCTAGCACCAGGATGAGCTTTTCTGTCTCTTCACACTGAATGACTTCCCCATCTTACTACAGTTTAAAAGCTATCCCCTGTGTTTTGACATTTTAAAGAGAATCAGTTCTAAATCGCCAATTACTGATAATTCACTCAGTCATTTTCCTACTCAAATACACATCCTATTTCACACTCAGACTCTATTCCACTTAGTGACTAATGCTCTAGATTCTCTAGTCTCTCATAAATTTGTTATTTAATTTTTAAAAAGTTAGCAGCCAAAATTGCAATTGAATATCTCTCCAAAAAAGTTTCCACTCATTATTTGTTCTTTCCCATACATGTTAACAAAGGATCCTCCATCTCTTTGAATAATAAAAATTACTTATTTCTTTTGGCCAGTAAATATTTTCTGGAATCTGATAAACATAATAAATTTGCATTTTAACTTAAAAAAATAAACAAAAATTCTTAAGAATTTTTCTAAAATAGCTTAATTTTTTTTCTTTTGATGTTAAGAAAAATGGTGTGTTGTGTGTGTGTGTGTGTGTGTGTGTGTGTGTTTTAAAATTCTGTGGGTCTATATTCTTCCCAATTAAATGCATTTCTGAAACTAAAGACAAAAATGTCAAACATATTTAATCAACTATAAGTGAAATATTATACATGAAATTCCACTGGGTTATGAAACAGCAGAATGGGCTTCTGGTCATTTTAGTTTTCTGGGTCTCGTGAACTAATTGTGACTGTTCTTGGTAATAATCCACTTTGACTAGATCTTTAGTTAGTATGTACCATCATGAGACAGATGGGTTTGTCTAGAGATTTTTTTTTTTTTTTTAGAAAGTACCAGGTTTTATTATCTTTTTATCAAAAGTCAGTAAGAGACAACAGTGTGAGGGACTACAAAAGGTGCTCACTTCTAACACAGCCAGAGGAAAGGACCTGGGGATGGGTGGGTGGGGGATGGAAAAGAGGACATAGCCAGCTGGGAACCCTGGATTGTGGGGGTGAAGGATACAGAAAGTGAGGCTGATTCTCCCCATCTTAGACAGTGGGGTCAGAAGATGCAGCCTATGCAGGATAGGCCACCAAGAAAGCCCTCCTCTCTGGAAGGGAGGATCATGGGTAACAGGCTCTGAGCTAAGGCCTAATCAGCCCTCCCCATCCCAATCTTTTGTCCATGAAGAAAAAGGTCACACCAGCAATGCTGGGGCTGTGACTTGGTAAGCCAGCTTAGTTCTCTAGCAATGCTGTCCTATGGACAGAAATGGCCTGCACCTGCTTGTTCACTAGAGTAGCCACTAGCCACATGTGGCAGCTGAGAACTTGAAATGTGGTTAGTGTAACTGAGGAATGGCTTTTTAACTTGATGTAATTTTAATTGACTTAGCCACTGTGGCTGGTGGTTGGTGTATTAGTTAGCACAGCTCTCCAATTTTCTCTTAAATTTGGAGAAATGAGGAACACCAGCTGAGTTCAAAGCAGAAGCTAAAAGGAAGGTAGAACTATCTACCCTCAACTATTCTAGCCCCGTGAAGGGGCACCAGGAATGAGCAAGAGAAATGGGCAAAACCCCCCTCAAGCATAGAAAAATTCACTCATTCAACTGCCCAATCAACTTCAAATGGGAATATCACACTATCTCCTGAAAAAAATATATTCATCTATTCTTCTAGAACCAAGAAATAATAAATTATAAGAAAAGAGGCACAAATATCCCACCATCCCTTTCATTATGTTTTGGGATGTGCTAGAAAACTGTCTCAGCAAAAGCCACTTCTTAGAAGAAGCAGCTTCAGAAAGGGCCAAAGTCATGAACAGAGAACAGTAGAGTCTGTTTTCTAAAATGGGGAGGGGACTTGAAGGAAAACAGAAAAGTGCGGTCCTGTTGGAAGTTATAAATAGTAATAATAATAATAATAATAATAATAATAAATAAAAATCATATCTTCCGACTCTTCTCTCATTTTCGAGAAACAAAAACCAAAAAAACAAAACAAAACCAAACAGCCATTAAATACAAACTTAGCAGGAACGGTGGAAATGTGCAAGAGAGCAGAGCCGCCTTGGCGCCTGTGCACTCCTGCCCAGGCAGAGACTCTACACAAAGGAATGCACTGTTCAAACAAACAAACAACAAACAAACAAAAAATCCCACTAATAATAGATTTACAAAAATTCTACAAATTCATTTCAATATAAACTTTCAGCTCCCCTACCTCTTCCCTCCCCAAATAATAATAATAATAAAAGTTGATTTCTAAAAGTCATTTAAAGAGCCCAATGGCCCGAGGTATACCACAGAGATTCCTGTAGTGTGGACACAGTGCCCTTCAATGGGCACATCTCAAGGTGCGGATGGTTCTAGTTCCTTCTCCCAGTTCCTGGCAGAGGGGTGGCTATGGAAGGGAGGGCAGGGAGGAAGGCGCTGGAGACAGACCTCCAGCAGGACTCACGCCACCCCTCAGAGGGGCTCTGGGTGAGGCGTGGCCAGTACAGGCTCTAAGCGCAGCCCAGATTCTAAGCCGGAAGATGCAGACATGATGCCATCCTAGGCTTGCCTTCAGAAAGGCCACGTTGAGCCTCCTTTCTCTGCGGGGACCATGGAGACCCAGCGAATCCAGAGGCAGGCAGGAACAGATGCTGAGTCTCCTGTCCCTTACAATGTAATCAGAGCTGAAGATGCTCACAGGTCAGTAGTAGGTTGTCCTCCCCCTACTCTAAAGTCCATCCTCCAAAATCCTCCGGCTCCTCGCCCCCCTCAAGTCCAAGCCGGTGTCCGTGAGGAAGCTTCAGGCGTAGAACTCATTGGTAGGCTTTTTGGAGATGGGTTTCCTGCCCAGATCGTAGCTGCCTTCATCCTTCTTCACGCGGTTCATCATCAGCAGGACCAGGAAAACGGCGAAGAGGATGCCGCCACCTCAGAGCCGCCAGGACCTCTTTCCTCTCAAAGATGTGCTGCTCTGGGCAGCGCTGGACGTGGACACCCTGTTGGATACATCCCGTACCCTTCTAGCGCACTGAGAGCTCCTTGGGGGTGACCTCATTCTCCTCCAGCTCCTTGGGTTCGGGACCCTGCTCCCAGGCTTGCCCTCTCTCTCAGAATGGGTTTATCTAAGGACACGGAGGGTTGGATTACTCCGGGGAAGGCCTGGGGGTCCTCTGAGTCATCCAGATCTCAGAGCCAGACAGCTCAAAGTCATCGAGTTCCTGCCCGGGCTCCCCCACATCCTCGTGGTCTGGAAGGGGTCGGAAAAGCATCTGACTTCCAGGAGGTCGTGATGACTTCGGTCTCTCTGATTGACTCCACGGAGGCGGTGGGGAACCCACTGGGAGGAGCAGCAGGAGCGTGGCGGGCGGGTGGGGGCCATGGCATGGCGGTCTGGAAAGCTAGAGATTTTTGTAAAATATGAAAATAAGAACTTATGCCCTAACCTGTTTGGATCAGTGGATAGAGACTCGGCCTGCGGACTGAAGGGTCCCAGGTTCTATTCAGGTCAAGGGCATGTACCTTGGTTGCTGGCACATCCCCAGTGGGGGGTGTGCAAGAGGCAGCTGATTGATGTTTCTCTCTCAATGATGTTTCTGGCTCTCTCTCCCTCTTCCTTCCTCTCTGTAAAAAATAAAAATAAAAACAAGACAAAACAAAACAGAACAAAAAAAAAAAAAACCCAATAAAATAAATTAAAAATATATAAAAACAAGAACTTAAATATCAATAAAAATAAGCAACTATAACTTATTTGGTTTACTGATATTTGTGTTAGTTTCCAGGGGTGCCATAAAAAGGTACTACAGGCTTGGTGGCCCACACAACACACTAATTTCCTCATGATTCTGGAGGCTAATGGTCTAAGATCAAGATATCAGAAGGATTGAGTGGTATCTTCTGAAGCCTTTCTCTTAGTTTGTAGAGGATTTATCTTCTACACGTCTTCCCCTATGTCTATTCTGTTCTAATCTCTCCCTCTTATAAAGTCACTATTCATATTAGATTAAGGCCCACACATAACTAGTATGAGCTTATGTTCTGAAGTGCTGCAGGTTATGATTTCAGCATATGAATTTTGGGGGACATAATTTAGCCCATAACAGCATTGAATTAAATAAAACAAATGTAGAAAACATGATACCATAAAGGAATCAAAGCAAATTTATATGTTTGAAAAATGACTTGCTAAGTATAAAGCCAGGAGAGTGGTTGCTTTATTTGTAATGTTGACTTTATGTATATGCTAAAATGTATAATCTGGAAAATCCACATATATCTCTCCCAGAGCCTAGAATACAGCTCTCAGACTATTCTGCTGAAGACCTTAGTATCACCAAAGGACATATGAATAAACCATGTCAGCAGCATATTTCAAGATCAGAGATGAAAAGGCTGACATGTTCTGTGACATTTTAAGCATATATAAAAGAAATAAATTTCTAGATATACTAAAGTTGGAAAGTAATTATCAGTTATAATTTAAGAATATTCTCACCATTCCATAAACTATTAAATTCTTCAATAAGCAAAAAAAAAAAGTCTCTAAGTTAAAGTTTGAAAATTTAACATACAGGAAGAAATATAGTATACTTTAGATCAGTGTTTCCCAAAGTGTGGTACGCGTACCCCCAGGGGTACGGGAAAAGTTTGGTGGGGGTACGCATTTCACTGGAGTTTGGTGGGGATATGCACTGCACCGTGCTTAGTTGTGCCTAATTCTACGTTCTCATGAGTACGAGGGGTACTCAGCATTACAAAAATTATAGAAGGGGCACACATATGTCAAAAGTTTGGGAAACAGTGCTTTAAATAAATCTCAAATAAAAAAATGCTACCCTGAGTTTACAATGTCTGTAATGTATTATTCTCAAATCTGATCCTTTATTTTGATCACCTTCATGGTCAGTTAATATTGCTGCTGGCATATGTAATAAAATTTTAATCTTTGACCTACTTTGATTATCGCATATAAATTTCAAAAATATCTGTATTTTTTCTATAGTTGCTTCATCTGGGAAATTTTGATTTTTAATTGTGAATACTTTATTATAGTAATAGCTTAATTGCATAATGCTTTATGCTTTATAAAATGTTTTAAAATGTAACATTTTATTAAATTATTAAAACAACTTATAATATTTATTATAATTTAGATAAGAACACCAAATGTTTAGAAAATATCAAAGCTAACAGTGAATGAGTGACAAGGTTTCTTAATTGTAAAACAGACACAAGCCTATATTATTAAATTTTAATTATTCCTTGTTCTGTAGGATATGATTCATTTGAGATTATGTCAATAAAATTGTTTTTAGTCTCCATTCTATTTTCAAAATTAAAATAATAATGACTTACCTGTACAAGGTTAGAAAGCAGTTTGAATACTGAGCAAACTAATGATTTTTTTGGGTTATTATCAAGGGCATAGACGTGGACATTGCTTGTTTATTTAATTATGATGAGATAAAGTTAAACTAAAACAGCCATATAATGGAGAACATATTTGAAGGAGGTTTTTTTTTTTTTCTTTGATAGGAGTACTGAATAACAGAAAATTATTTTAGTTTTAAGTGAAGAGTTGGTGGCAATAAAAGTTCATAAGTTTTCTTTAACAGCCACAGGTAAAACCATTTTATATTTTTTAATATTTACCTCTAAATATAACATTAAGTTTGTAATATCTAATGATTTTATTAGATATTACAGAAAGATTTAATTATCTGGTTACAGAAGTACTTTATTTCTCCTTACTTTTATCAAGTCAGTATATAATCTTACTTAAAAGTATACTTTTTAATCCACAGAATTAAGTAAATTTAGCAGATCACAAAATTATAGTTTCTCAGGATTCCAAGAGAGTAAAAACCTTCTTTTCAGAAGTAATACTAATATTTCAGCTCTGTTTTCTACACTATTCCAAAAATATTTTTTCCATTATCTTTACACTAGAGCCCTGGTGCAGTGGTGGAGTCCCTCTGCCTGGCTTGTGGGGATCGGGCCTAAACCAGCTCTCAGACATCCCCCGAAGTGTCCTGAATTGTGAGAGGGTGGTTCTTGGGTGACACACCCCGGAATCGGGCTCTCTTCTTTCTGGTTCCAGGTGCATCACCTGAGAACTGCAGCTGACAAGTCACTGCAGCTCAGCAGCTCCTGCATTGAGCATCTCCCCCCTCGTGGTCAAAAGGCATCATAGCTACTGATCAGGGCATCTCACCCTGGTGGTCAACGTGCATCATAGCTACCAGTTAGATGGACAGACACTTAGCCTTTTATATCTACACTAGAGGCCCGGTACACGAAATTCGTGCACAGGGGTGTGTGTCCTTCAGCCCAGCCTGCAAGCTATCTAATCTGGGACCCCTCAAGGGATTTCTGACTGCCCATTTAAGCCTGATTCCACTCACAATCCAGGACTGCTGGCTCACAACTGCTCACCTGCCTGCCTTCCTGATTGCCCCTCACTGCTTCTGCCTGCCAGCCTGATCACCCCCTAAGCACTCCCCTGCCAACCTGATTGATGCCTAACTGCTCCCCTACCAGACTGATTGCTCCTAACTGCCCTCCCCTGCAGTCCTGGTCACCCTAATTGCCCTCACCTGTAGGCTTGGTCCCTCCTAACTGTCCTCCTCTGTTGGCTATCTTGTGGAGGCCATCATGGGAGCAGCCATCTTGTGTGTTGGAGTGATGGTAAATTTACATATTACTCTTTTATAGATAGGATATATATAAAAGCCTAAGTGACCATCTGACCATTCTACCTTCTGTCTGGTAGCTATGATGCACACTGACCATCAGAGGGCAGACACTCAATACAGGAACTTCTTTTTATTCAAGAGAATAAAAACCTATGATGCACACTGACCATCAGAGGGCAGACACTCAATACAGGAACTTCTTTTTATTCAAGAGAATAAAAACCTTTGTTGGTGCCAGGTCTGTGGTGCCATTTATTTTTAATGGCTAGTGCACTAAACTAGCCATTAAAAATAAATGGCACCACAGACCTGGCACCAACAAAACAACACTCGGCTTCCCCCAAGTGGGACACAGGACCCGTCACCACCCAGAGCAACACCCTACCAATTTGCAGTCAATGCTGCTAAGATCCCATGGTGTTAAATGTGGCACAAAGCACAACCCACCCCAGAAACAATCACTGTGGGTGATGGGTAACGATGTCATGTAGCAACACCAGGCTTCCTATCCCTAGTGACTATCCTCCTTGGAGTTTCTTCAGCCCAGGAACATGACTTGCTTTATAGCCAGGTGCAAATATTTTACACTTTAACCAAATGTTTGTGAAGCATTTTCATGTGCCTCATCTCATTTGATACTCACAGAAGTCCAATCTGCTTCAGGTGATATTTACTACTGTGTTGCTAATAATTACTTGAAAGAGAAGTTGGGGTGCTTCACTGGGTTGGAAAAAGTTTGGCTAAATCAGAAAGCAGGTCTAATTAGCAAGTTTGTTATATATATAAAAGGCATGACTCATGCATGTGCGATACATATAAAGTTCTCACTGGTGCCAATCACATGGGTGTTTTTCCATCTGTCATTGTCTATCATTAATTTGGTGGACACTTCTGTTTTAGAGAAGGGGCGAATAGTGATATTAAAATATTTCTTCTAATTAATTTCCTTTTTATGTGCATGAATCCATGCACTGGACACTAGTTAATACTAGTATATAAATATTTAATAGCAATACAAAGACACTAGAGATGATATTAAAATCAAATTCAATTTCCAGCACCTATGTTTTTATTTGTGTAAGTGCAGTAAGTGCCAAGTGTTCAGCAGAAGACTAAAAGCATTCATATTTTGAATCAAATTATGATGAGGTTAAGTAAAATTAAAATGCATATCCTTGGTAAACATATTAATTAAAACCCAGTCATGTAATTGGAATGCTGAATTATTAGATGGAGATTAAATGAGTTTTTCTTGGGTGAATGAATACTCACTATATATTCTAAGACACATTCCAATTCCATCAACATTCTAAGTGTGCTCCTCTGTAATCACTGTGCTCTCCTGATTTATAGTATTTTTCTTTACTCATACTTCCCATATTTTAACAAACATTATATATATCATTTAGAATATTGAAAGTGATGAATTAAGCTAAACTTTTTTTCCTAGTTATTTTTAGCATCTATAACACCCCTTGCTTCAATAACCATTAAGGGAGTTATTAGCCAATTATTTTAAATATGTGAATATGTTGGAATGCAACAAAATCACTATACAGTCAATTCTTTTTGAATGGTTCAGAAGATTTCTAACAAACTGTTTAGAACATTTAAACAGAATAACAGAATTATTTAAATTAAAATCCACTAAACAATGCTCTTAAATAGTGAATTGAAACCTGCATAGATAACAAATTTACAGGCATGCAATTAACATTTGCTTAACATCAAACAGCTCACATGGTTTACTAATTTTAGTTTGAGTATTACATCTATATATTTCAATCTATGAATACCAAATATCTTAGGCAACTTAGATAATAATATGTTAAAAGAAAGTGGAATATCTAATGGAGAGCAATATTTCATATTTTCTTTCAAAACAGCAAGGTATATCAATCCATTACTTTTGAATCCTCTCCTGAAGATATATTTTTATTGATTTTAGAAAATGAGGAAGAAAGAGAAAGGAAGAGAATGTGAGAGTGAAACATTGATCTGTTGCTTCCCATAAGTGCCCCATCCTGGGATCAAACCCACAGCCTGATATGTGGCCTGACCAGGAATCAAACCTACAACCTTTTTGGTGTATGAGATGATGCTCCAATCAACTAGGGCCTAGGCCACCCAGCCAGGACTCAATCTATTTTGAATTGTTTGCTTTCCTCTGGAAAGGATCCAGACTGTGCTCTATACTAGTGATTATTTTGATGCAATAGATATCAATAGATTAGAATATATTTAATCAAAGAATAGAATAGAAGAATAGAATAGAATAGAATAGAATAGAATAGAATAGAATAGAATAGAATAGAATAGAATAGGAATTGTCAGAATACATAAGAATCACAAGAAACTGAAATGTTCAGACTCTAGGGTAATGCTGCCTAGATTTAAATGCACATGCTCATGCTTAATGGTGTAAAAACTCTGGTTAAAATAAATTTTTTTGTGCTTTATTTTATTCACAAGGATAATACAGATGCTTCCACTTCAGAGATCTCTTGTAGAAAATAAACTAATAATAATGAATAAAGCACTTATAACAGCACCTCACACACTGATACCCTTTAAATGTAAGCTATTACTCTACAATATTTTGTGATTTTCAAATCATCCACTTTGTTTAAATATGTATTGCTGGCAGAAAGAAAATATTTCTCATTGTCTTTATTCTGGGGAAGAACACATGTTGAGAACATGTTAAAGATAAAAAATAATTTTAATATCAGAAAAGAAATTAGTGATAAATTCAGAAAAGGAGTCTTAATTTAAAAGACATATAAGTATGTGAGTTCAAATACTTGTTATGTCAGTGTTACATAACAATCAAATCAATTAAAATACAAGTTTTTAAAATGTAAGGTAAACATTGTTATGTATATGTAAAAACAAAGAAATAAATGTGTTTATCTCAGCTGGAATATATTGAATATTTTTGTGGATTGTGTTTTCTCAGTAAGTTTAAACTTCTATTTAATATAAATGGAGCTAAATATCATGTGCCTAATAAATGAATGATTTTGAGGGAAGAGGGCAATTTCTCATATGGTCACTGGTTCCATTCCTGGTAAGGGCACACGCTGGGGTAGTGGGCTCATTAACCAGTAGGCAGCAAGCAGAAGGCAGTAGATCAATGCCTCTCTCATTGATATTTCTCTCTCTCCCCCTTCTTCCCTCTCTAAAATAAATAAATGATTTCATTAATTAAAAACATTAAAAATGTAAATAGGTATGCCTTTCAAGAGAGAAATTTGACAAAATGTATGCTTTTGGGAAGGTGTTAAAAGGAAATAAGCAGAGTCAAAGGTCTATTTTGGCAGAGCACAAATGCAGAAAAATATGCCAAAACCTTAGCATAAGACCTCACTTTTCAGGCCCACCACATGCATTTCTGTTACCATGGTTTAATGGTTTAGTTAAATAGCACCAGTTCACCAAAAAGAGTGTGCAATCTTTGTTGCCAGTTATTCAGTCAAAAAGTCATTATGTAAAAACAAATGTGCATCATAATAGACACACACATCTCTCAAAGTCCACACATCAGTTATGCAGTTTATGCATGAACATAAAGCATATTGTTGTGTTGCTTTCTTTTCTCTCAGTAATAAATACATGTTGTATTGTATAAAAATGAATAATCATGAAAGGAAAATAGACAAAAAATAAAAACGAAAAACAGTAAGTTCTATTAGCAAGATTTGAATCAAATGTAAATGGAGATATGGAGGAAATAATTAATTATTAAAATGTCTACACTGCGGTCATTTGAAGTACTGTAAACATGGACACAGAGAAACTTGGAGAAGGCAAATTTATAGAACCAAATGAGGAAAGCAGTTGTGATGGAAAGGATAAAGATATCCCAGAGGAGTGGCATCAGAAAAAATTCACAATAAAGGCAATCTTGAGACACTATGCAACATTAAAATTTTTAAAAAATCAAATGTTGGAAGTGAATCCAAATTTAGACAGAGTGTGCTAATTGGCCAAGACATGGAAAAATTTATCTTTATTCAGAGCATAAAAAACTAGTAAAGACAAATACTTTTCAAACTACTTTAGATAAGACTTTTGTAAATAAGAAAAACTCTTTACTTCTCAATGTATCTAAAGTTCTGAATAGCAATGTATTAAATAAATATTAACTTTATTATTTTCATATCTATAATAATAAAAGTGTAATATGCATATTGACTGACAGCAGAACGACCATCCGCACCACCTTCCGGATGAAGTTGGAGCTGTGGGGGTTGAAGCAGACAGGGCTGCGAGGCCTACTCTTGCACAAATTTCAGGCATTGGGCCTCTAGGATATTTATAACTAATAATAAGACAGTTTTATGCTCTGCTTAAAATTTTTAAAGGTCATGAAATAATCATAATTTTTCCCATTAAGGTCACCTTGCATGATTTCAGCCTACATGGAAAGTGAGGACCGCCTGCTTTACTTATGAGTAAAGAATTGGCATCTGACTTTCACTTATTACATGAATGTGCATTACTTTTAGCAAATGTATGCATATTAATAAAATAATAACAGTATACATGTTTATGTACATATGTAAAGAATTGATTCTTTTAAATATATAAAGTTTGATATAAACTGTCCTCCAGTTTTTTATAGTACTGAAGATAAAATGGTATTAAACTATATGGACTATTATCATTAATATTAAGCAAACAAATGAGACTATCAAACCAATGATATCATTTCAAAGCTAAACGCATCACCAAAGAAATGGTGCAATCTATATCAGAGATTTTCCTGTAAGTCATATCCAAATACATCACAGAGGTGATATAACATCTATAATAATAAAAGGGTAATATGCTAATTAGGCTGGACACTCTTCCAGACTTCACTCCAGACATCTTCCAGGATGAATCCAGGGCCTGAGGGAAGCCCCTGTCCCCGGTGCCTGTGGGGGCCAGAGGGAAGCAAGCCTGGGTCCTGGGTACCAGCAGCCGGGTGAAGGAAGGCCTACTCTTGCATGAATTTTGTGCATCAGGCCTCTAGTGTATTATATTAAATCAGAAGGAACATATATTTAGATTTATATAATAATATTTATATGATATGATTTCTAGTAAATTATTAAGGTGTGAAAATTGACAGATAAATATTAAAAATCTGAATACCATTAAAGGGATAATATCCAGAGAAATAAACTCTTGTGAAAATCTAAAAGATCTAGAAGAATAAATATTAATACCATACTAACTGGACTATTGAAAACTATTTTTAAAAGTCTCCATAATAACAATATTTCTATAATGTATAATATCTAGGAAAAATGGCTACAAACAAGGACATATGATGGTAACAAACGGACCTGAAGCTACATGTTATTAAAAATATAAATACATACTGAGAAATTCTCTTTATGATGAACTAGGACCAAGTCCATAGCTACACATATTATAAACATCTCCAGATTTGTTTCCTTCACTACACGATGACAATAAGTAGATATCAATCTATGTAGAGCATATATCATATGTATAATGGGGAATAAATAAAAAATGTTCTATGAAATAACATATATCCCTCAAAGAGTAGTGCAAAATTAAACTACTATAACTGACATGCTATTTAGTTTAGTTAAGTAAAATATGCTCTATTGTCTTTATTAATAATAAAGGCTAAATTATACTGTATAGACCCATCCTTTTCAGATAACTGTTTCAAATATATGGTTTGAGGAAATAAAGACATCAGCAATTTTTATAGTTTAATCTTCCTTTGTATTATCAACATTAATTTAAATCTTAATGAATCACAGAATATGTCGACTCAACACAAGATGATTCTGATATGGGTCAAATAGATTAACCCTGCTTTTCATGTTATTGACATGTAGTGGAGTGAATAGTGTCTAGTCAGAGGAAGACAATAAAAAAGAGCCTTAATAGTCACTTTACCACACACTAAGTTGATCTGACTACAACTTATTTCTCATGAACAAATGATGACAATGAGCTTTCCATGACTATGTATATGCCACAAAAGAATTTCAAAAGTCATCTTGTTCTGAAATCAGTATTTATTTTATAATTTATGAAGCATTATATCCTATAATTTTCTGACAAGAAGGAAACAAATCCTCTGAATCCATTCTTTTGTTAGAATATATATAATTTTCTAGAGGATATTTTGACTTGCTAATTGCTTCAAAATCTGTATTTATATTTATTATCACATTTTCTAAGGTTATGTACATGTTAAGATATTTTCTCTTTATAATGTCTTTCATTACACTAAGTGATATATAAGGTGCTCTCAAGATAAACTTTTGACAAAATATTATTGAATAGAACACTTCTATATACATTATTTATTGCATTATTTTAGGAGATACTGGTAAAATAATTAAAGGGAAGAAAGGGAATTTCAAATACAAAATTTAAACATAAAGGGCATAAGATAGTAAACTGAGAACTTGGAGTCATAGTTCTTAGATTGGAGGTTAAACATTCCCAGGATAATGTATGGATTAAGCACACTGGAACTCTAACCATGATTGAATTATCAATTATTTGTTGCTGTTTTTTTTATTTATAACATATTGATGAAAATGGCACCTTAGCTAGGAGAGTGAAATCCTGTCTAATGAAGAGGGAATATGATAATTGACCATCACTCCATCACAAAGATGGCTGCACCCACAGCTGAGGCCAAGTTCCCATAAGGAGCCTTAATGAGCAATGAGCAGGGACCTGAGGCTACGCTCTCTCCCACCCCCGTGGGGCTTGACAGGGGACCTCAGGCCACACCCTACACCCCAGTGCCAAGCCAGGGGACCTGAGGCCATGCCCCCTCCTCTCAGGGCTTGACAGGGGACCTCAAGGTGTGCTTCCAACTCTGGTGTTGGGCTAGGGGACCTGAGGCTGCACCCCCCTGGCTTGGCTGGGATTGACAGGGACCTCAGGCTGTGTCCCCCACCTGGCAGGGCTTGATGGAGGACCTCAAGGCATGCCCTTGCCCCATTCTGGGCTGGAGGACATCACACCATGACCCCATCCTGGCACTGGGCCAGGGGACCTGAGGCTATGCCCCCTGTCAGTGGAACTGGTTGGGTCTGGATCTAACCCAATTGTGAGAGGGGGCAGGTCTGGGTAACACATGATTTTTGAGGTGCATGTGGGTGGACGGGGACTTTACTCTGTGTCCCATGGGGAGCCCTAGACTCTGACAGGAGGAAGGTTTTCATATGCATTTTACTGATTTTCTTTCATCTCTGACACTTCTATTATAGAGAAAGGCAAATAGCAATATTAAAACATTTCCTCTAATTTATCCCCTTTTAATGTGCACGAATTTCATGCACTGGGTCACTAGTATGCCTATAAGAGCACAATGCATAAAGTAAATGCTATCTAAAATTTTGAAACTATTATCATAGCCCAGAAAGTAGCATGTAAAGGAGTAACTAGAGAATCATGGTAAAGGAAGTCCAATGGAAAAAGGCTGTCTTACCAGCATCCTATATAATAAAAGGCTAATATGCAAATTATCCCCTCAACAGGGAATTAAACTGGGAATTCAACAAGGTGGTGGGGCTGGCCCAAAAACTTCCCACAACCCCTCCCCATGGCTGGCCCAGCCCAATCAGCCCCGAACCTCAACCAATTAATCCACACTGACCAGGCTCAAAATAACTATTGAAAGGATAGGTTACTAGAGCATGTAAATAAAAGGAAAGCGTGACATGTTTGCTAATGGTTGCCATAAGATGTTGGCTGTTGGTATAGTTGATAAAATTCTGGCAAAAAATACAGAGATGATTGAGAATTTGTGGAGCATCTTAACTGTGAGAAAATTATATTGAAACTTCTTTAGTTAGTTTGGTCACTATATATATATATATTTTTTTTAAGTAGAGTTTAGATGCTAATAAAACATGGAACGAAACTGAAACTCATTATTTCTTTCTGGGCAGCATGCAAGGGTGATTTCTTTCTTAGGTTTTGGTCCAGGTAGATTTGAAGAATCAAGCCACTAACAAAAGGTGATATATGAAAAGGTGGAAATTTATTGGAAACATGTACAGACTCCCACATAGGGAGGGGGTCTCAAAGGGGGTAGCCCCCTAAGCCCCTCTTCCTAAGGTTTATAAAGACTGCAGTTCTTTGTGTTCTGATATTCCCTTCTGATTGGTCACTATAGCAGCTTCAAAGCTCAAACCTCACATAGGGACCACCTTTTATTCTTCCCTTTCAGTGGTAGAATTCTCTTATCCCCTGTGCAAATCTGTTTTTCTCTTCCTCCCCTTTGTTTCTCTGTCCACTGTGGCTATCCCTTGTCATCTGTGAATGGATGTATTCCTCTCCCCTTACCCTGTGGAGCTTTCTGTTCTTTGTGAATGTGCGCCTCCCAGCTCCCAACTTTGCAGTCCGCCCCCATGGACCCTCTTTATTTCTAAAACTTCCTAAATCTGCCGAGTTTACCCCTAAAAACTCCTTTCACTAACTTATATTTTTCATGTTTTATAATATTGACCTCAAGAAAATACTACAATTGAATAACTTATGATAATTATTAAGATTTATAAAATAAGGTTTCAATGTACCTCCAAAAGTCTAGCTATACCAAGAGATAATTTCATTTTATAAAATAGAGATTGTTAAAGGCATTTTCATTCTAAGTGGACAGTCTAATATTTTTTTCCTGAGAACCAATGAATCTATACTCTTCTTAAGAGAGATCTTTATTTGAGAAATCATGGCTTTAATATATCTTTAAAATTGTTTCTTCTTTTAAAATACACATCTACCAAAACAAAAGTCTGCTTCTTTATGATTTCCACCAGTCAGTTTTGTTTTTTAATTTTTTTGCTGACAATGTAACTGCATATTTTCAATTAATTTATACATTAGGAAGGCAGATAAGCACAGTTTTCTATTATCTGTCTACAGTCGACAAGGTCTGCTTTTAGAGAACTTTTCTGAAAAGGCATAATTTGTTCTCAATAGTATTTTATAAAAAGTTCACTTGACATAGCAAAAACCACGCAAGTCATGTTTTTACAAATATTTTCTATTTCTTTTAAAACCTCTAGAAAATCACTAAATTATCATAGGAAACTATTGAATGTTTTTTTTTTTATTTAATTTTAATGCATTGTTTCTCAAGGGGATAGAAGTTTCTGCATCTATCAGGAAGATAGCTTAAACCACTATAATAAGTTTCAACTCATGGATACTTAAAATTAGTTATATACATCACACTTATTAGATTTTTAACGAAATTATGATAGACCATTAAGTACAATAGTCATTAAAAGCAAATTCAAAAATATAATGTTGCTTTTTTAATGTGTGCTAATTTTCTCATTTAATAATTTTTATAACACTATTATTTTGGTAGATTTGTACTTTGGTAGATGTGAATCTTTGATGTCAAAGGGACAATAAGGTTTTTGGAAGTACTACTAGCATTTTAGGCATTTCTCTCCATATTTTGTACCTAATTATTAAAATCTTAGTAATAATATTTGAAAAAATAAAAAGGAAAATAAAAATTGTTGGAAGTTAGCAGACCATGGCAGTGAAATGTGATTATTAATAGAAATATATTAATTTATTTATAAGAAATAAATTAATATATTTATTATATTAATTTATTTATTTCTTATAAATAAATTAATATATTTAATAATTAATTTATTTATAAGAAAATAATTTATTCTTGCTAATTCGATTGCATTTATCTCTTTGGTATTGAATAAGTATGATTATGGATTTCTGAAGTTACTTTTCATGGATTCAATTTAAATAGATCCAGAAACATAGAAGCATGGAACAGACTGATGAACCTCGGAAGAAAGGCAGGGGCTGTGGAGCAGGCGTGGATGGGAAGAGATTAACCAAAGAACTTATATGCATACTAGAGGCCCCTCGCATCAAATTTGTGCGCTGATATGGTGGTCCCTAGGCTTACTTGAGATCAAGGCCATTTTCCCTGGCTGCCAGTAGCCGGCTCCATTCCCAACTGCCACCCACCCCCAATTCAACATTCGTCATAGGGAAATTGGAGCCTGCTGACTGGGGAAAGGCACCAAGAGGTGGTCAATGCACCTCATAGTGACTTGTCAAGTGGGCATTCTGATTGTTCTGTTGTTACGGTCAATTTGAATATTACCCTTTCATTATATAGTATAGAGCAGTGTTTCCCAACCTTCTCTCATGATGAGAATCACCTGGTGGAGTTGTTAAAACACAGATTCCTGAATCCCAACTAAGAAGTGCTAAACTAGAATTTTTGGGAACATATAGGTAAAATTGCATACTTAACTAGTGCTCTAACACAGATGTTATATACAGAGAACTAAGTTAGGTATGCAATTTTACCTATATGTTCTCAAAAATTCTAGTTTAGCACTTCTTAGTTGGGATTCAGGAATCTGTGTTTTAACAACTCCACCAGGTGATTCTCATCATGAGAGAAGGTTGGGAAACACTGGTATAGAGGCCCGATGCACAGGTGGGGGCCAGCCAGTCTGCCCAGATGGGGGCCCCTGACCAGGGTGGGGATCCCGCTGAGGGGGCAGGGCCGACCTAGGCAAGGGGCTGCAGGTGGTTTGGAGGACATCTATAATATTTTCAACAATAAACAAAAATTTAAAAAGGACATAAATAGATACTTTTTGAAAGAGGACATACAGGAAGCCAAGAGATATATAAAAACATGCTCAAAGTCACAAATCACCTAAGAGATGCAAATCAAAACAACAATGAGATATTATCTCACATCTGTCAGAATGGCTATCATCAACAAACTACAAGTTCTGGTGAGGATGGGAGAAAAAGGAACCCTCATACGCTACTGGTAGGAATGCAGTCTGGTGCAGTCACTGTGGAAAACAATATGGTGTTTCCTCAAAAAACTAAAAATGAAACTTTCATTTGACCCAGTAATCCCACTTCTAAGAATATATCCCAAGAAAATAGGAACACCAATCAGAAAGGATATATGCTCCTGTATGTTCATATCAACACAATTTACAATAGCTAAGATTTAGAAACAGCCTAAGTGCCTGTCAGCAGATGAGTGGATTAGAAAACTGTGGTACATCTACACAATGGAATACTACACAGCTGTAAAAAGGAAGTAACTCCTACCATTTGCAACAGCATGGATGAAATTGGAGGGCATTATGCTACGTGAAATAAGTCAATCAGAGAAAGATAAATATCATGTGATCTCACTCATTAGTGAACAACAAAATATAATGAACAACAAAAACTGATGAGCAAAAATAGAACCAGAGTCATTGAAGCATCAAAAAGATTGTCCAAACTATGAGGCAAGGTGGGGAATGAGGGGGGGAAAGATCAACCAAAGGACTTGTATGCATTCATATGAGCATAACCAATGGATACAGACTGGAAGAGGGTAGGAGGGCATGGGCTGGGGAGTGAGGATGGCTAGGGAGAGAATGATGGGTAAAAAGGAGAGTTCTGTAATATTTTTAACAATAAATAATTAAAAAATAATAACAAAATTCACTGAGATAGAAACAGTCAACTCTCAATTAAGAAGTATGAGCTGCCGAAGCCGGTTTGGCTCAGTGGTAGAGCGTCGGTCTGTGGACTGAAAGGTCCCAGGTTCGATTCCGGTCAAGGGCATGTACTTTGGTTGCGGGTACATCCCTGGTGGGGAGTGTGCAAGAGGAAGCTGGTTGATGTTTCTCTCTCATCGGCATTTCTAGCTCTCTATCTCTCTCCCTTCCTCCTCTCCATGAAATATCAATAAAATATATTAAAAAAAAGAAAAAAAAAGAAGCATGAGCTTATATATTCTGGCTTGAGCTTAAAGAGAAATTTAATAGTTTCCTCTAAACTGATTATTTTTCTAAAGAAGTAATCATATACATATTAGATCTCCACAAAGCAAGCATTCATATACATTTAACACTACTAGTAGGGCTAGATACATAGGATCAGAGTACTGGGAGAGACCTAGGGCAACTGTTCTCACTTTAAAGGTAAGGAAAATGTGGTTCAGAAGTGAAGGTTTATATTAAAAGGTAGTAGAGCTAATGTACTTTTGACAAGTTGTCCCTAAAATTCCAAAGCAAAGAATGAAAAAACAAACAAAAGCCATAGAGCTCACAACATTACATAACTTTATTAACTCACTAGAGGCCTGATGCATGAAATTTGTGGACAGAGGAGGTTACCCTCAGCCCAGCCTGCACCCTTTCCAATTGGGGACCCCTTAAAGAATGTTCGACTGATCAGGCCTAAACCAGCAGTCAGACATCCCTCTTGCAATATGGGACCACTGGCTCCTAACTGCTCACCTGCTTATTTGCCTGATTGCCCCTAACTGCCTCTTTCTGTCAGCCTGATCACCCCTAACTGCCCTCCCCTTCTGGCCTGGTTGCCAGCAACTGCCCTTCCCTGATGGACTGATCTTGCCCCCAACTGCTCTCCCCAGCAGGCCTGACCTCATTCCCAACTGCCCTCCTCTGCTGGCCAATTTGCTTCTGATTGGTCAGTTTCTATGCCAGTCAGTGTCAGAAGCTCCACTTCCTAGGAACCATTGGTTCTTCACAGCGCCCACAGTTGGTTCTGATTAGTTGGTTACTATTCCAATAAGTGTCTCTGGGCCTATCAACCAAGCCTGATCAGAAAGGTGGGGGAGATCATCAGCCCTGGTGGAATCTTAGAGAGAAATGGAGGCGCCGCTGCTCACCAGACTGGTATAGAAAGAGAAAGGCAAGTGCTAATCAAAAGCTGCTACAGAGGCAATGGATCAGTCCCTGCTTCTCTCTTCAGGTCTCTATCTGAACCTGATTTGCAGCACTCTCAGCAGTCAGTACTGGTGCACAGCGCCTGCAGAGGAAGCAGTTTGACTTCTGGTTGATCGAATCTCGGTTGTTACTGGTCATTATGACCCAGGGTTTTTATATATCAGGATATAAAGTAAGTTAGTATCCTATAAGGTTTATAAGCATTCATCTCACAAGTTATATATAGAAAGGCTGAGCACTTTCCAATTTCCTTTTTCCCCTTTTACTCCATATTAATTTTATTAGCACTATTTTGCCTCAATAAAATAGCTGTTTGACTAGATTCATTATTACTATTACTATTTTGTATATGAAGAGTCCTTATATAAGTACTAGTTAAGACTCTCCAGAAAAAGAGAAACAATAGAATGCATAGGTATATGGAAAGACAGACAGAGAAATGGAGGTAGCTGGAGATGGAGGGGAGAGAGAGAGAGATTTTAGAAATTAGAGGCCCAGTGCACTCGACTGGGGGATGGGGGTGGCTGGGAGGTTGCCTCAGCCCATCCTGCACTCTCTCGCAGTCTAGGACCCTGCAGGGGATGTCCATCTGCCAGCTTAGGCCTGCTCCCAGGGAGATAAGGACTAAGCTGGCAGTCAGACATCCCTCTGGCAGCCTGCGAGCCCTTGGGGGATGTCCAACTAATGGCTTAGGACCACTCTTCACTAGTCAGACATTTTTAGTGTCTGACTATGAGCTGGTTTCTAGCTGAGTAGCGCTCCCCCTGTGGAAGTGCACTGACTACCAGAGGGCAGCTCCTGCATTGAGCGTCTGCCCCCTGATGGTTGGTGCACATCATAGCGACAAGTTGTTCTCTGTCATTCTGCTGTTATGGTCAATTTGCATATTACCCTTTTATTATATGGGATAGGGTGACCTCATAGTGAGGTAGGATAGGCTAGAAGGCTGAAATTTCAGACAGGATTTTGAAGTTATAATCTTGAAGCAGAATTGCTTCTTCTACAGGAATGTTCAGTTTTTCTCTTAAGACCTTAAACGGAGTAAAGCCTCCCCACATTATGGAGAATAGTATGCTTGATTTACAGTTACATCTAGACTGTTGTTTGACAAAAAACTGAACAAAATTGCTCAGTAAAGTTGACACATAAAATTAACAATCACAACAATAAAAGGGAAAATGAAAATATTTATAAAGTCAAGAAAAGCAAGATGCTCAGGGAAGTTAAACCCTTATAAAACTACACTCTGGTTGTTTATTGGAGTTTATAATATTTGTGAGTATTCAGTCTGAATTATTTGCCATCAGTAGATGAAGCAGAAAGAATTGCAGCAAGTGTCATTATTTTCTATGTAAAAGTATCATTCATGTTATTTTTCCATCAAGTCAATGATCATACGACCATGGATTAAATCAGAGATTTTCAACTTTTTACATCTCATGGCACACATAAACTAATTACTAAATTCCTGAAGCACTACAAAAAATAGTGTCCCCAAAAATGTATAGACACCCTTTGAATAAACTATAAAGTCACTATTTATTAAAATACATTTCATTTTCAAAATTGAGC
The DNA here is from genome assembly GCF_964339955.1 of Pipistrellus hanaki. Classification (NCBI taxonomy): domain Eukaryota; kingdom Metazoa; phylum Chordata; class Mammalia; order Chiroptera; family Vespertilionidae; genus Pipistrellus; species Pipistrellus hanaki. The sequence continues at coordinate 86,891,683 of NC_140504.1, forward strand.
TATCAGCTGTTAAAATATGTATACATTGTTTGGGACACCTTATATATTTTTGCAGCTCTAACAAAAAAGAAATAGATATAATTTTGATTCACATTGGATGGCCACAGTTGTGTTGGCTGTTGTTATTATTTTTTCTTAATTTGATATATTGAAGGAAAAAAAGACCATACCAGTGACTAAATAGAAAGGGACTGCATATTTTAAAAATTCTTGTGGCACACTTTTTGAAAATCACTGGATTAAATAAATAAATAAAATTATAAGACAAGAGGTTCAACAAGCATTAGACATAGCACCCAGGATGAACAGGTACACACTTCACATTGAGTACCAGGCTTTTGTTGAAGCTATAATGAGAGGCTTACAGTAAGGAAGTAAATTAGTCTATGTAAGGTTATATCCTGGTGTTTTGTTTTTGTTTTTTTTGTATTTTTCTTTTCTTTTAATGACTTTTGCTTTGGGAAAATACAAAACTTTTTGATTTATCAGTTATTTTCACCTGTGAAATGGGATTTCTTGCTAAAATAATTGTAATTAGAATTCAATGAAATAATTCTTACAATATCTTAACCTTTATTTCTGACATTTAGTATATATTTAATCAACAGTAGCTATGATTAAAACTAGTGCAAGTTTTGTATTGTTTAGTTTTTTTATATTCAGTCCATGGCATTTAGTAATGTTTGAAGTAAATCACAAAATTTTTGTGATGATTTGTTATTAAAATTAGTAAATAGAAGATTAAATATTTCATAGATAGACTGAAGAATGTCTAACAACATCTGTGACCTGGACAAATATTGTTAGGTAATAGGTAAGTTTCTCAAATGGGGTCAGTTTTTGGTGCCTGAGCCATGAAACAAAAAATGGCAGTTATGTTGAATAGGCTTTCATCTGTGCAATATGAAAAGGACACCATTATTAAACTAATTACAGGAGTTGTGTTTTTTTTTTAATTTAGCATAGCATATGTTTTTTTAAGACTGAATAAATAATAAAAGTAAGCATTAGAAAATGAGCTAATCAGTACTCTCTGTGAATATTTTCTTACAAATACACATAGATTTGTTTCCTTTTTTCACTAAACAATGTAAACATTTCTAGCAAATGACTTGTCTGAATTTCTGACTGCATTATAAGTAAAATAATTCTAAGTAAAATAATTTTGAATATTGTAATTATTATAATAATAATCACATAACAAATAATTACATTTATTTTATTTTTACCAAAATAGTAAATTAAAATGGTAACTCATTGATATTTAATCTAATGTTGTGCTTCTGAGATTATTAGGGAAACTAAACATTTTTCTTATTTATTGGCCATTTATTTTCTTTATCTTATGGAGAGCCTCTCCAGATGCTTAGTTCCAATCAGACTCAAATAATTACCACTTACACCTTCAGCATCCAAGGAAATAAATTCAAATATAACTATATATTAGAGTAAAAGTAATTTAGATGTCCTGAATTTTTCTATTATAAATGTAATTAATTTTCACTATTAAAAATTAAAAGAATATAATGCATAGTAAAAAAGAAAGTCATAAAGCACAGAAATCTTCTACTACTGTAATCTTTTGATAATAATAATGGCTAACATGTTGTTGTATGTCTTTTTGTTGTTTTATATATATATACAGTATGTTCAATTATATATTTTTGTTTCTTGAAGCAAAAATGAATAGATAAATAAGTAGACGATAGATAGATGATAGGTAGGTAGGTAGATAGATAGATAAATAGATGATAGGTAGAAAACAGATAACAGGAAGTAGAAAATAGTTACTCTCTCCAACACACTCTATTCACAACTTCTTCATAGCAAACTAAAAATATCTTAAATGTGTATGTCATCTTACTTATCTGCTTAAACTTCAAACTTTATATAAAAGTCATCATGTATGGATATACCACATTTGTTTATCTATTTATCTCTTAGTGAAAGTTTGTCCTGCCTTGCTAAATCTGTAATTTCACATGTTAAAATTTATTTCAATAAAACAAATAAATATGGATACAGTGTTTTATAAATAAAAATGTTGATGAATTTTTAACAGATGTTTATTTTCTACTCTGCGCCTAAAACTACATTAGTCACTGGAATCAAAACAGTGAATGGCACTAACCAAATCTGTAACTCCAATGACATTATACTCTAGTGGGAATGACAGATAATAAGAATATGTAATTTAATATGTTTAGGTAAATATAAAAATTTATAGTTTTTATATTAAATAAAATATACATATATATTGTCATGTCCAACAGGTTTTTAACATAAATATTTATACATAATATACAGAACTATATCAATATACTTGCTAAGAAATATGAATCTTTAACATAAATGAGCCTCAAAATTATTATACTTTGTGAAAGAAGGCTGACAGCCAAAGAAAATATGCTGTGTGGTACCAATTTTATAAAATTATAGAAAACACAATTTAATCTGTAGAAGTAACAGATCACAACTTGCCCTTGGCAGGAGGAAAAAAAAAGATAGATTGCAAAGTGTGGAAGAAAAAAAATTGTAAACTTATTGCAAATATACTAATTGAAACCATGTATATATTGCATTCTTCTACTTTGTCTTTTCTTTTGGTTATTAATGGAAATAAAAAAAATATTTTTATCATTTGTATATAATCCATAAACTTTCTTTGTGCCCATTTTTTGTCTTTTTTAAAACTAAAGTTGATTTTTTCATATTGATTTCAAAGACATATTCAAATATAAAAATAAATATCTTTAATATACCTTGAAAATATGTTGTAATTTATTTCTCACTTTTTATTTTATTTAAAAGCTTCCTGATATAAAGAATTTTACATTTATGGATAACACACTCAATTCAATTTATTTTTTCATCTCCTTCAACAGCAAAGTGTCTGTTGGAGACGGAATTAATACATTATTATCTTTATCAAAGAATTTTAGTTCTGTTAGAAATAAACTGAGGCATCTCAAACATTTAAATAGTTTATTTGAGCAAAAATTGATTCCCAAAAGGCAGCACCAAAGGAGAATTGGTTAGAAGCAAACTCCACCAACAGGAGCCAGGGCTTTTAACAGAAGATTCAGAAGCAAAGAAAGAAAATCATGTCATTGGCTGCAGCTTAAACAGTGCCCTTATCTGGGAAAATCTACTTGGCTGCTTGTGATTGGGAGCTGCCCTTGGGTTTTGACTTTTTAACCCTAAGGCATTTACAGGCCTTTGTTTGGGTTTGCTTCTGTAGGTTGCTAAGGCCTTAGAAGCCCCTCAGTCTGATGGACTCCTTGTTTAATTAATTCAACCATTTCAAATAATATTATCTTGCCTTTTAAAGAAAATAATATGAATTTTAATTATAGACTGTGTTCTGTTTTTAGGTAGTTTTTAAAAATCCAAGAAAGATTCTTTGATAGTCTATTTAAGAAGGGGTTAAAAATAAATAAGCAAAGCATGTGTTACTTTTGAAGCATCAGAATTAATCACAGTAGTTGCTAATCATTATACATCTTAAGTAAACAGTTTCATTATTGTACCTTTTGTTTTAAAAAATCCATCAACAACACAATTCCCTCTTCCTTTTGTTCTGAATAGGAGTTATAGTAATCTTTAAAATCTCACTCAGCCTTTTATAAAAAGTGAAAGGTGTGTAATTGGATCTACTAAATGTCACTAGCTGCAGAGACAATTCCATTTTGAATTATTTTAGACATATCAGAGTTTATTCATAGTTGTGAGCATTGCCTTTGAAATGCTCATACATCTAAGAATGAGAAATTTTGTAAATAAATGAACAATCGCTTCTCTGTAAATTACCTCCTTGTTCCACCAGCTGAGTGACCAAATAGAATCAATTTGTAGTCAAGAGATTATTCTTGGTTTCCCAGCAAAAACAGATGGTGATGTTTCAACAACTTTACAAAATTACAAAAAGAATTTATAATTTTAACCTCTTGTACTTGTCAATCAATAATAACTATATATTCTACTCACTCAAATTTCAAAATTCATCATCTATATTTATGATGCTAAAATAGATGAATTTCTTATTGAAGATGTAAAGACGGAAAGAATGATATCAAACTTGGCTCAGTGTCAAATCTGACACTATTGTAATTGAGTGCTAGATTCAAAAATACTACAAACACAATAATTGATAATGGTCAAGTCTAAAATAACTAATGTGAATTGGTTTTGTCTCCTAGATTAACTTTCATCATTTTTCTTTTTGACAGGTTAAAAAAAATGCTTAGTTTTTTATGTTCATAAATAACTGGAGGCCTGGTGCATGAAATTCATGCACAGGTAGGGTCCTTAGGCCTGGCTGATGATCAGGGCCAATTAGGACCCTCTGGCTGCTGGCAGGGGCCTTCCTTTGTTTCATGCTGCCCCCTGGTGATCAGCATACATCATAGCGAGTGATGTAACTCCTGGTCTCCAGGCAAACTTCAGAGGAGACACTTTGCATATTAACCTTTTATATAGAGAGATTATAGTATTTGTTTTGTTGTTGTTGTTGTTGTTGTTTTTTAAATAAATTTTATTGATTTTTTACAGAGATGAAGGGAGAGAGATAGAGAGCTAGAAACGTCGATGAGAGAGTAACATCTGAGAGAGTAACATCGACCAGCTGCCTCTTGCACACCCCCTACCGGGGATGTGCCCGCAACCAAGGTACATGCCCTTGACCGGAATCGAACCCAGGACCTTTCAGTCCACAGACCGACGCTCTACCACTGAGCCGAACTGGCTTTGGCAATTATAGTATTTGTGTTAAACTATTGAAGAGATAGATAATCCTTAATTTGGAAAAGGACATTATAAAACATGAATCTATATTTTCTTGTACAACATATTAACTTCACAACTTAACACCTATATCATGTCCTTATCTATTGTTGCTTCTTCTTTTTGGAGTCCTAATACACAAAGAGAAACACACACACACACACACAAAATGTATCTACCTATTATTTTCCTAGGCATAATTTTGTGAAGGATTGAGAGCTTAAGATAAATAAGTCAGATGACTCAAAATTGTGATTCTTTCAAAAATATTAGTGTAAGTAGTTTACATGAGAAGGCAAAAAAAGTAAAGAAATTCTAGTTTCATTAAGTTACAGATATCTTTTTAAGTTACTTTCTTACACAATACAAAGGAATAAAGTCAAAGTGGATAAAGACTTAAATGTTAGGCTTGAATCCATAAAAAATCTGTAAGAAAACAGGCAGTAAAATCTTGAACATTTCTCATAGCAATATTCTTTTTTCTGATATACCTCCTCAGTCAAGAGAAACAAACAAACAAAATAAACAAATGATACTACATTAAACTAAGGTATTTGTATAGAAAAGTAAACCATCAACAAAATGAAAAGACAACCCACTAAATGGGAGAATGTATTTGCCAATGATACATCTGATGAAGGTTAAATATGCAAAATTTATAAAGAACTTATAAAACTCAACACCAAAAAAAAAAACCTATCCAATAAAAAAAAAAAAAGGTCCAAAGACCTGAATAGATACTTCTCCAAAGAGGACATACAGATGACCAACAGACATATGAAAAGATGCTTAACTTCACTAATCAACAGAGAAATGAAAATTAAAACTACAATGAAATGCCATCTGGTATCTGTCAGAATGGCTATTGGCAATACATCAACAAGCAACAAGTGCTGCTAAGGATGTGGAGCAAACAGTGCAATCTTCATGCACTGTTGGTGGCAATGCAGATTGGTGTAGCCACAGTATAAAGCAATATGGAGTTACCTCGGAAAATTAAAAATTGAACTTCTTTATGACCCAGCAATTGCACTTCTGGAATATATCTGAAGAAACTCAAAACAGTAATTTGAAAGAACATACGCACCCTTATGTTCCTTGCAACGCTATTAATAATAGCCAAGATTTGGGAGCAGTTCAAGTGCTTATCAGTAGAGTGGATAAAAAAGCTGTAATATTGCCCTGGTCTGGTAGCTCAGTTGATTGGAGCATCTTCCCATAGACCACAAAGTTCTAGATTCATCCTTGGTAAGAACATGTAAGGGAGGCAATTGATAGATGTTTCTCCTCACCTCTCTCTCTCTCTCTCTCTCTCTCTCTCTCTCTCTCTCTCTCAATCAAACAATCAATAATAATAATAAAAAAAACATATCCTTTGGTGAAGATTAAAAAAGAAAACCTGTGATACATTTAAACAATGGAATATTATTTGGGCATAAAAAATAAAGAAGTAGCCCTAGATGGCTTAGCTTAGTGGATAGAGTGTCAGCCTGACTGGGTCCCAGGTTCCATTCCGGTATGATCTCAGTAGGGGACATACAGGAGGCAGCTATTTAATGATTTTCTGTCATCATTGATATTTCTATCTCTCTCTCCTTCTCCCTTCCTCTCTGAAATCAATTTTCAAAAAAGTAAAAAACTTTACCCCAAAAAATTATATATATAAAGAAGTAAATCTTACCTTTTGCAACAGCACGATGGACCTGAAAAGTATTATATAATACTATTATAAGTAAAATAAGGCAGTCAGAGAAGCACAAGTATCATATAATTTCTCATATATATAGTATCTGGTGAACAGAATAAGCTAACAAACAAGATAGAAATAGACTCATAGATACAGACCACACACTGACAGCTGTCAAAGGAGCAGGTGTATGGGAGCTTGAGTTTAAAAGTGAAAGGATTAAGCAAAAGGAAAGAGAGGAGAGAGAGAGAGAGAGAAGGAGAGAGAGAGAGAGATTACTTACTGTGCATGACAATCACACATGAACGAAAAGAACAAAGACTCTTATCTTTTGGGAGTTTATTAAAGCTACATGTCTTTTAAAAAATTCCCTGCCTTCATTAATCATACTACTAACCTTATGACTTTGGGCTAGGTACTTAATCTCTCTGGTCTTTATTGACTTCATGTCTTAAAAAGAATGATTAATAATAGTAATAATAATAATAAAGCAGATACAACCATGTAGCAGTTGGGGCTAATAAAATATCTTATAAAACACTGCTTTATTAATTGTACTTTCCATATATTTACTTTTTAAATGTTTATATTATTTTAAAACTATTCATTATAAGTCATAATATATTTTACTATAATTTTTATTTTTATCAGAAATATTTAATCATTTATCTCAAAAAATAAGTATAGTCATATCATAACAGATATATTTGTAAGGTTTTGATAATCCTCAAATTTTGATACAACAAAGTGTAGAAATAGAAAAAATACCACAACTTTTTTTTACATATGAGAGATAGAACAGAAAGCTGTATGCTGGAAAACAAATCAGTTTCACTAGAAAGATGTTGACAGGAAGCCAGCCTTAATTGCTCCAACCTTTAGTTGAGATATTGTTAGCTCAAGCAGCCTCCACCTTGTTTGTCCCATGTAAATTTCTGTTTATCCTGCCTAAGATGTTTTCCCCAAAGCCTTAATAAAAGGGGATGGCAGGGCCAGAGCGGGAGTAGTTCTCCCACTAGAGTTGGAGAACTGGCCCCCCCATATCACCAAGTTGAATTTCTTCAAGTCTCAAGTCTCTTCATTTGTTTTCTGCTCTTCTCCAGAACCTGAACCCTGAATTGGAACTCTTTCTACTCGGGCGGTGAAAGAGAGTCCTTCAGCAGTATAAATTTTACTCTTAATATTTTAAAAGTATCATCGAATAATTCAAAGATTTTTCTTTAATTGGATAGGTAAAAGTTACTTAATTAATTTTTTCTTACATACAATGCTAGCAAACATTTTGGATTTCTATTGACTCAAACATCAAAGAAAGGTGTTTTGATATTTTTGAGAGAAAAGCGCCTCAAGACAGTCTTTATTTTTCATCTCTGCTTCATTTTCTTAATCATATATCTGTCCTATTGATGTACATGCATATTCAAAAATCTAAATTAGTATGGGTTTCCTGCAGTCCATTTACAGAAGAAAAACTATTAATGAGAACCCAAGAAAAATAGTCTTAGGACATTTTAAATAGTAGAGTAATTTTTTAATAATTTGTATTATTAAAAAGAATCTCATGTTTTTCTTTGAGAAGCTCAGAGTAGATTTAGTAACGTGTAAAATGACTTCTTTTGAAGTTTTGAAGTGAAAATTAATCATGGCCTTTTAATTCTGAAGATCACATTACCACGGAAATGCCAAATACCAAACAATTAAACAATTCGCAAATATAATCTGAACATAGACTGAGTGTTTTTATTAATTAAAATTTATGGGTTTGGGCCTACTTGACTAAAATATAGGATAGTCAGAATTCAGCTATTCTAACAATTCAGAAAATAAACATTGAAACAAGTGCTTCACAATACCTTCCATAAATAACATTATGAAGTATTAATTTAAAAAGTAAGATATATTATTTTGTCTAGTAATTTTCCCCCTGATTGATTTAGCCTGTTCTTATTTGGCCAAAAACAAAGACAAAAACAAAAACAAAAACATCTGAGAGATCTATGATTAAAATAAAAGTAAGTATATCTGTGCAGAAAAATCTTATTTCTTCCAGTAGTGACTTGTGATAATTTGTTTAAGATGGTTAAATTAATAGAAAAGAGTTGTTTTTAAGGGCTTTTTTGTTGAAAACTGATAGTTTTTTGAAAAACTGATAGTTTTTCTTAAGAAACAAATGGCTTATGGCAATAAACCATGAAAAATTACTAGCGATTATTCTATGGAGATTTATTTTGCATACAATCATGCACATATATTAGAAATGTTATTAATATCGCCCAAGAATACTTTTATGATAACCTCAATAAAAATGATGCTCTCACAAGCTTACTTTGTGAACTTTGTGTGACTTACATGTTGTATTCTAATGCAGTTTATTAGATGCACTAAGCTTTAGCAAATCATCTAATAAAAATAAGAATAAATAGAAAATTTGAAGAACTAAATAGAGCATAAATTATGATAAAAAAAACAGAAGTTTATTAGAAATCACAAATTAACTCACAGGTGGTTCTATTTATAGAGCCACAATATAATGGAAAAAAATTAAAGATCACCAATACCATAATCATTTCTAAGTGAGGAAATGTAAGTTGGAAGGCTCAACAACTTGTCAGAACTGAATGTACATTGGCAGGAGAATGAGGATGGAAGTATGGATTTCATTCTAAAAGCCTTTGCTCTTTTGGTTATATCATCCCTGTTGACACACTAGTCCTTACAAGTGCACAAGAAGTCTCTGAAGGATTTTGAGCTTCAATTGCCTGCTGAGATAACTGGGAATGTGATTTGAACCATAGACCCCTTTTGGAAATCTTACTTAGTGAATTGGAATACACCATATTTCATAGTGTTTCCTTGTTTATCTCATTCCACTTATTTCAGCAGTAAAACTGCATGCATAAGGCATATGTGAAGCCTAGAACAACTGCATTCAGGCTGTGTCTTAAACAAAAAAACTAGTGAGCAAATCAGTAATCATGTTTTTGCCCCCACTTAAGCTGAGATATATATTTTATTATATTGATTTTTCTCTCATGAGTTAAAGGTTTATTTATTTTTAAAGTATTATGAGTGGTAAAAACATTATTGATTTAGTTAGGGTCAATCTGAAATTCACCTTATCATTAAGAAAGAATAAAAATAAAGTTACTTGGGACATTAAGTATTATTTATCATGCTAGTTCTAATTTAAATTTTGTAATTTAAAAACAAAATAAAATAAATAAATGTTATTAAATGAAAATGTTTCAAACATTTTATTAAATTAATAGGTACTAAATAAACTCATTAACTTTTCAACTAAATTGTTTTGTCAGTTTCAGTTCTTTGTGTTAATAAAAAGAAAATAATGTCTTAAAATAGCCAAGGAAAGAAAAAGTTATTCTAATTTACAATTACCACAATATGCAGTAATTCATGCTATGCACATTTTAAAAAATATATTTTATTAATTTTTTACAGAGAGGACGGGAGAGAGATAGAGAGTCAGAAACATCAACCAGCCGCCGCCTACACACCCCACACTGGGGATGTGCCCGCAACCAAGGTACATGCCCTTGACCGGAATTGAACCCGGGACCTTTGAGTCCTCAGGCTGACGCTCTATCCACTGAGCCAAACCGGTTTCGGCCATGGCTATGCACACTTCTTAAGTTGTGAACTTCCTGAGGAAATTGGATATTTTTTTTTATTCTTTATCCATAACTTTTGCACAATCCATCTCAAATAGAATAGATGCTCATTAAACTTTTATAGAGAAAGGGACTGGCAACTAGTCAGAAATTGGAAAAATAGAGATGATAAAAACAAACAGAAATTATTATTTTTAAGGAGTTAAATACTTGGGCTTGAATGTATAGTATATTATAGATAAGGTCATTGTTAATACCCATTTATCAGACCATTTTAGTAAACAGCAATGTAAAAGCTGACTTACATTTAAAAAGTGAATTTATCTTTAAGGCTTCTAACACCCTCCCAAATTTCCACATTGATATATTCTGTTATTAGTAATAATGTTTTTATACCTAAAGAACTTATAGAAAAGCATCTGGATGCATGATACCCAGAACCTTGAACTGCTGAGAATTATGATCTCTACCATGCCATATTTGGTCTGCAATATGAGTGTATGTTTTTCCTTGCTTATTTACCTCTTTTTTTTTTGCATATTTATGTATTCATTCTTTAATATATGGAATATCTTATTTCATCTTGTCCCTAATATTTTTCCATCCCATTGCTAAGAAAATGACAAGTGGTCTTTAAAAGGTTGATACTTAAAAAGTCTTTAATCAAAATATTGATCAAATAACCAATTAATCATATCAAAATGTCACCAGCAAAAGGGTTCTTGAATTGTCCTTTACCCCAAGACAGAAATCAGGAGAGTGAGCTAAACAGACTAAAAAGAAGGGGTTTAGTGAAAAGGAGATGGAGGAAAAAGAGAAAGGAAAGGAACTTGATATATCAAGGGAGCACACACTAAGCAAGCATCGCTCCCCAACTGCTGCCTGGGGTCTGGCCTATAAGGGGTTGTACACAGGTGCGGAACAGATTCTTGGCTTTCCAGGTTCCCGTGGTGAACTGGCATCCATGCGGAGACCAGCTCTTTGCTTTCTAAGTTCCCTGTAGGTGGTGTCCACTTGCAAAGGCACAGTGAAGCTCTTTGCTTTCCAGGTTCATGAACCAGAGCAGGCGCAGAGCAGAGCTCTTTGAGGAGTACCTGGAGAGTAAGTATTACACTAAGTGACATAAGCCAGTCAGAGAAAGACAAGTATCACACGATCTCACTCATATGAGGAATCTAGTGAACAAAATTAACTGATGCACAGAATTGAAACATGGAACAGACTGTCAAATCTCAGAGGGAGGGTGGGGTTGGGCTGTGTGTGAAGAGATCAACAAAAAAACTTGTATGCATATATGCATAGCCCATATGAAAGAGGAGTATGATTTTTGACCAGAATATAAGACACTGGAGTTTAGAAATTCAGACAATAGGGTGATGAAGGTCTGGGCAGGGGGTGCAGGGTAGCTGGCTAGAAGGGATCAATGGGAGAAAAAGGGGATGTATGTAAACTTTCAACAATAAAGATTTTTTAAAAAAGAAACGTTAACTTATCTAGGAGGTGCTTAAAAAAATAACTGAAGAGCCTTTCCGTCCATTCAAGAGGGGTTCAGTCTTTCAAAAATATGTGTCCACTCCTCTAGTGCTAAGAAAAAAGTGACTCAGATATAAATAGGAACATCTACCTTTATAAACATCTGATTGTTAAAGATTATTAAATATGGGATACCCCCAAAAAAGCTATATATTTCTTTTTACTCCTTACAATTGTTATATCTGACAACAATATCATTTAGGAACAAAGTATTAACATTAGTTGGAAATTCCAAATGCCAGGTAGATTTTGACTGCTCATCTCCAGTAACTGTCTGTGTCATTACTAAATCAGGATTTACCTATCAGTTTGCATTTGAGATGAATTAGAATTCATATTAATAATTGAGATTCACCTTAAAGCATCCAGTTATAGCCCTGCATGCTCTCTGTATTTTTACAACAAAGAGGTTGCACGTTTGGGGATACTGTGGGACTAATGTACTGTGTTATGGATTTCTCTTTCATTGTTGAACCAAATCATTTAATTTAACTTAAATATTTAAGATATTTTTCAGAACAAAAATGACCACTTATACAAGTGATCTAAGTTAGCTCTTGTAAACTTAAAGAAAAAACAAAGATCAAATATTCCCTTAAATATTAAATGAATGTCTGCATTCATTACTCAAGTTTATTTGAATGTCAATTCTATACCCCTAAAAAATGTAATGTTAGAGAGTATAAACCTTACCAAACATCCCATTCTGTCATGGAGGCAGGTATAAAATATTACTACAAAGTCTGGTAAATTTTAATTTGTAGCTATTGTGTATAGCTGGTAACAGAAAATTCAAAGAAGAAATGACTCATTTGATATGAAAAGGTTAGAAAACACTTCATGGAGAAGGTGACAGCTAATCCTTTGAAAGAGGAGTATGATTTTGACCAGAATATAAAAACAGTGGAGTTTTGAAATTTAAACATGTAAGTTATTTATCAAGTTTAGGAGGCATAAAAATATATAATGTGTTTTTGTAATTAAAAGCAAATCAACTCAGATTATTACATCTTTTGTGCAGCCTTACATGTTCTGATCAGTTTAAATAAATCTTTCCCCTGAATATCCTGTTGTCACCTTTCATGTGGTGCAGTTTGATTTCTGCCTTATGATTTTCAAGGGAATGTGTTTGCTGATGACATAGATTAAGGTAATTGAATTAAAAATATAAATTCATAAAATAGTTACATAGAATTGCAAAACAGAAAGAAAAAAATCATCTGGGTTTAGACCAGTGATATCATTAAATAAAATGAAACTATTAGCTGATATTCTTAAAGTAAATTAATTAATATAAATGAACAATATAATATAATTTAATATAATTTAACACCCCTGGTGTAAAAAGATGGATAAATACATGAGAATGTTTATTGTTATAACAAGTCACATAAAATGTATATGCTATTAATTCTTTCTGGTTTCTATCATATGTTGGACTTTAATTTTTGCAAAGATTTTCTATCACTCTAGTAGTCCCTGTACCTTTCTCTTATAACATTATTTTGTTGTGGGAGAAAGAGAATAATCTGCCAGTCAATGAACTACTATTGAAAAGGTCAAACACTTTTTCATGAAAATGTTGTCATTGTGCTCTTTGTTCCTCAGATTCTTCTGAGCAACAATTAATTCAACTTAACCAACTCTAAAGCTGTGAATTGTCATAGATCATAAACTTTCAAAATGCCTCTGTGTTCTTCCTCAAATTTACTTTAGTTAGCATATTTTAATGGTATCACATGAAAGGATATTATTAAGTATTCTTGCTATGCTCAAGAATATTTAATGCTATGCTCAAGAATAACGCTAATGCTATTCTTGCCAATGGCATTATAAAGAGAATAAGGGTAGCAGTATTTCAAGACAGTGAGATATCAACACAGTGAATCACGAACAAAAGATCAAGAATGATAAGGATAAATATACAAAGTGACATGTCAACCTCAAACATTTATCATGTTGGCATCATGGTTCACCTTTATCTCTTCAGCTGTATTCAAAAGGAAAGAAACATCAAGTGAGAATATCTAAATGCTATTTAATTAATTTAAAGGTTAAGGAGAAATAACATAAAATTTTTCACATTCTAATGGGTAAATTTTTATTATTGGATTATTTTGCACTGATACCCAGCATTTATTGTGCTTTTTGTGTTAAAGAAAGCTTGTCTTTATCCAGGACCTAGTTTGTTTCATTAAATGTACCACTGGGATACCCTAAAAAACTAGAGTTCCAGAGCAAGACTGAAAAAAAAGATACAGTATTATTTCTCTGAAGCCTGTATGACTTTATTTTAGATGCTAGAGGCCTGATGCATGAAATTTGTGCATGGGGGGGAGGGTGTCCCTCAGCTTGGCCTGCACCCTCTCCAATCTGGGACCCCTCAGGGGATAACCAGCCATCGGACATCCCTCTCACAATCCAGAACTGCTGGCTCTTAACCGCTCCCCTATTGGTTTGATTGCCCCTAACCACCTATGCTTTAGATTGTTTGTTTTGTTCTGTGATAACTGTGATTGTATTAATATGTACTAATATATTTGTGATGATATTTGATTGATCATATATTTACTCAATCCAGGACCCAGAAATTCCCTCCTCCAGCTGTCCACAGGCACCCAGGATCCAGGCTTCTCTCCCTCTGGTCAGCCATAGATGCCTGGGCCGGCTGCAGCCACAGGGGATGGTGGGCAGGTGGCTTCGCCTAGGCTGCAGCCACAAGTGCTGGCGCTTGGACTGCTGGGTTGGCAGCTTCTCTGTCTCCCAGGCTGCAGCCAGCCGCAGATACTGGTGCCTGAGACTGCAGGGTGGGCAGCTTCTCTGTCTACCAGCCTGCAGCCAGCCTCAGGTGCTGGGGACTGGTTTCTTCATCTCCCCTCGATGTGGGGCAGGCGGATGTGAGGCTTCTGGAGCTGGCTGCAGCCTGGGATCACAGGGCAGGTGGCTTCTTTGTCTCCCAGGCCCCAGCCAGCCTCAGGCACTGGTGCCCAGCTTCTTTGACTCCCACAGGCCCAGAGAGGCTGGGGGGTGGGGCTGCCACCATCTTCGTCCAGTTAATTTGTATACTTACTCCTGATTGGCTGGTGGGTGAAGCAGATGTATAGTCAATTTGCATCTTTTTCTTTTATTAGTGTAGATATTATTTACAACAAATATTTAAACAGAAATTGCATTTCCACAATTTTCCAATTATACAATTCTATACATCTGTAAAATTTCTAGATGAATTTAATTTTTTAAATCAGATAAGTAGCAATGCAATGCTATAGAAAATTTGAGAAAGTTTAAAAAGTCTATAATTTTAAAGTAAAATCCAAAATCATAGTTATGTGTATTACTTCTTCAAATTTTATATATGCCTATTATATACATTTTATATGCAAAATAAACTAAGTAGGAATGTCATATTTACTTAATTATATCCTTATTTTAGATTGTTTCTGTTTTGTTCTGTGATAACTGTGATTGTATTAATATGTACTAATATATTTGTGATGATATTTGATTGATCATATTTTTACTCATTTATATTGCCAATCAAACTAGAAGTTACTGAGAGATAGTGTCCACAACAACATTCTTTTTATTGAGCATAATATATGACATATAGCAGACTCTCAATAACTGTTTAAGAAATGGAAATTATTTTTAAAAAATGGCATGGAAATCTAGCAATCTTCATAGCTTTGGCTGAGTAAATCAGAAAGCTTTGCTTGTTGCTTTTATTTAAAAAAAATAACTACTGTGGATACATTCCTTAAAAGTGATGTTTTGAATAGTATGCATAAGTAATTTTATTTTTATAAGTAATTTTATAAAAATGAAACCCCTTTATTTGTCTGTTTTTTTGAGATCTTGGTGTGTAGGTAGAGAATGAGCTGTTTCTAACACAGGTAATTATTATTTGCTTAATTCCAAAAGAAACTCATTTTCTTTCTATAAAAATAAATAACTTTATAAATAGGATTGTTATGGGCTTCCCAGAAGATAGGTTATGGGTTGTTATGTGTCTCCCCAGAAGATAGGTTAAAGTCCCTAACTCCGCATACCTCAGAATGTAACTACATTTGGAATATGGTAGTTACAGATGTAATTATTTAAGGTGGAGTTATACTGGAGAAAAGTGGTGTCCTTATGAGAGGAGGAGAGGAAACACAGAGACAGACATACCAAGGTAGAACACCATGTAATGAAGGCAGCAGAGACTGAAATGCTACAGCTACAAGTAAAAAAAAATGTCAAGGATACCTGGCAAACCCCAGAAGCTGGGGAGAGGCAGCACTATTTGAACCAAGTAACAGGTCCTCACCAGACACAGAACTCGGCCATGCTGATACCTGATCTTGACTTTCCAGCCTTCAGAACTCTGAGAAAATTCTGTTATTTATAAGCTACTCTTTTTTTTTTTTTTTTTTTTTTTTTTTTTTTTTTTTTTTTTTTTTTTAAATAAGCCTGAATGGACTAAGACAGTAGCTCTAGGAAACTAATATAAAGGGCATTAGTGTTTTATTATTATTATTAATTATTATTATTTAAACTAGAGGCTCAGTGCATGAATTCATGCACAGGTGAGGTCCTGTGGGGATTGGGTTGAAATTGGCAGTCCAATGTCACCTGCCACTCCTGCCTGCTGCTCCCACTCATCCTGGCCCTGTTGCTCCTACTGAGGTTTCACGCCCAGTCAGCCCTGATTGGGAGGAACTCACACCACCACAGCAGTGCTCGCCAGTCGTTCTGTGTCTGGCACCTGTCCCGAGGGGAATGGTGTCTGGGACACTATTGGCCCTCCAGGCAGGCCGTGGGATGCCCCTGCCAGCCCAGGATCCGGATCCATCCAGCTGACTTTCGTGGTGGTTGTTGGAAACCACCTGGTGGCCGCTTTTGTGTTGTTTCTTCCTTGTGGAGCATCTAGAGAGGGGAAGAGGCTGCAGTGCCTGAAGCCGACTTACAGAAGGCTGGTGGTGCTGTTGGGGTTGTGCTGCCAGCACCGGTCCATCAGTGCCTGGCCTATTCTCTGGAGATTGGACCTGCAGGACTACTGAAGGAGTGAGTGGCTGCCACCGGCCTGCTGGGCCACTGGGATGAGCAGTCAGCTGAGTGGGACTCCCACGGTGGAAGCTCACTGACCACGAGGAGCAGCTCCTGCATTGAGCATCTGCCTCCTGGTGGTCAGTGTGTATCATAGCAACCAGTTGACTGACTGTTCAGTTGTTCACTGGTTCAGTCACTTAGACTTTTATATATAGATATAGATTCTTATTGTTTAAAGTGTTACAGAAATTTCCTTTTTCCCCCATTGTAAAGGGCATTGGTTTTAGAAAGTTTATATATATATATATATATATATATATATATATATATATCCCAGTTAAATTTGAATTTCACAAAAACAATATATCCCAACTATTGCATGCATGTGACAACCTTATTTATTTTTTTAAAAAGCCTGAGATTTAAGACTTACAAAGCCTGCAGACAGTCAATGAGATTAGATTTTCTGAAGAATATTGATATTTGACAGATAAATAACATGAAAAAGTAAAAATGCATTCTATTCGCCTCCAGTTTCCTTGAGCATCTCTTTAATAAATAATGGGGGAGGGGGGAGGTGGAAGTGATCCACTTTTTAAATTTTTAATTTTTCAATGACAGTTTCCATTCAAAATTATTTCATTTTAGTTTCAGGTATGAAGCATAGTGCTTAGTAATCATATACTTTACAAAGTGATCCCCCCAATATTTCAGTACCCACCTGGCACCATACAGAATTATTACAATAGTAGATGCCTGGTGCACAAAATCTGTGCACCAGATGGGTGTCCCTCAGTCCAGCCTGCACCCTCTTACAGTCTTGAGGGGAATGCGGGGGGGGGGGGGGGGGGAAGGGGCTAAGCTGGCAGTCAGACATCCCTCTCGCAATTTGGCATCTCTCACTCCTTACTGCCTGCCTGCTCACTCCTTACAGCTTGACTCACTGCTCCTTAGTGACAGGCTCCTTACTGCTTGGCTTGCTACTCCTTAGAGCTACTATAGAGATGGGAGAGACTCCTGCTACTGCCACTGCTCTCACCAGCCTTGAGCCTGGCTTCTGACTGAGCAGTGCTCCTGCTGTGGGAGCTCACTGACCACTAGGGAGCAGCTCCTGCATTGAGCATCTGCTCCCTGGTGGTCAGTGTGTGTCATAGCAACAGGTCATTCTGGTCATTGCACCATAAAAGTCACTGGGCTTTTATTATATAGAGTGACTGTACTCCCTATGCTTGCCTTTACATCCCAAGAATTATTTTGTACCCCGCCTTCAATATTCTCCCTCCTGACAGCTTTCAGTCTGTACTCTGTATTTATGTGTCTGTTTCTATTTTGTTCATTCAGTTAATTTGTTCTTTAGTTAAATCATATGGGGTATTTCTCTTACTTTGATTGTCTTATTTCACTTAGCATAATATGCTCCAGATCTATCCATATTGCAACATTTTAATGACTGAGTAATATTCCATTGTATATATGCACCACCACTTTAATATCCACTCATCTATTGATGGGCAATGGGGTTGATTCCATATACTGGCTATTATAAATAACATTCCTGTAAACGTAGGTGGTGCATATATCCTTACTGCTTTGTATTTTGGGGAATATATTCCCAGAAGTGCAATTTTTGGGTCAGAAGGGAGCTTAATTTTTTAATTTTTGAGGCACTTCCATACTGTTTTTTATATTGGCTGCACCAGTGTGCATCCCCACCAACAGTGCACAAGGGTTCCTTTTTCTTTAAATCCTCATTACCACTTGATGATTTTTTATTTATTGATGATAACCTTTCTGATAGTTGTGGGATGATATCTCATTATAGTTTTAATTTGCATTTCTCTGATTAGTTATTTTGGACATCTTTTCATATGTCTTTTGGCTATCTGTATAGCCTTTTTTTTGAAAAGTGTCTCTTCCCACTTTTTAATTTAATTTGGTGTTGAGTTATATGAGTTCTTTGAAATTTTTGGATATTAACCCCAATCAGATGTATCTTTGGCAAATGTCTTCTCCCATTCAGTAGGTTGCCTTTTGTTGTTGTTATTGTTGAAGTTTCTTTTGCTGTGCAAAAATATGTTACTTTAATGTAGTCACATTTATTTTTTTCTTTTGTTTACCTTGTCTAAAGTAATATATCAGAAAAAAAGTATTGCTAAGAGATATGTCAAAGAGTTTACTTCCTTGTTTTCTCCTAAGAGTTTTATGGTTTTGAGTCTTTAATGCATTTGAGTTTATTTTTGTATATGATTTGGAATGGCTGTCTGGTATCATTTTTTGCATGTTTCTGTCCAATTTTCCTAGCACCATTTATTGAATAGACTGTCTTTACCTCATTGTATATTATTGCCTCTTTTTTCATATATTAATAGATCATATAGATAATGATCCAGATTCTTAGTTGACATATTATAAAACTCTAAAGTTTTGAAAGTATATGTGAACTAACAAAAGATCATAGAGAGCATTAACTTTGACAAAGATAATTTGTAGAAAATTTTAAATACTTATGAATAACAAAATAGGTTTATTTATAATGAAATTGATTTGAAGGTGAACATTGAATCTCTAGCCATTAAGGGCATTGAAAAATTATAGATCCATATGGTCCTCTCAGTTGATACTGAGAAAGTAAAAGAGACTCTTCTGTGCGATATATATGAGAGGTGTTGCTGACCATCCACAAACTTTACCAGGCCTCCTTTGTGAAGATCTAGGAAATCTAACACTTTCCATTTGCCCTGGTCAGAGTGAGAAGCAGAGCTGGAGTGCTTGCAAGGTGACATTACTGAGCTGTGTTTGAAAACACACAGCAGATGGCAGTAGCTAGAGTCATGATAAGATCAGTTAGATATACCACAAATTAAAAATTCTAGGTGCACAGAAAACAAATACGTGCCAATAGTCTAAATGATTGTGAAACTCCCATCTAGTGCCAAGCACCATCAGAGGAGAAGTATACTGTAAGACATAGTCGCCTAAATAAACCTCTCAAAACTTCCGTAAATGGAGGACATTTGGACTTTAAGACAATGAATCATCTATGGAAAGCTGAAATGGAGTGTTACTATGCCCTGCAGCTGTATATTAAATCATGAATTGACTTGACGATGGTATTAAATTGAGAAAAACTAAATTAAAATTTGTTTGTTTTTCACTGAGGCTTTTATTCTAAACTCTGTACAGGGAAATCAAGTTTCCTATCCAAGATGGTAAATGATCTTCACCGCAATAAGTATGCAGTAATTTGCAACACACAAGATATTTTAAATACAATGGAAATATCAACTTTTTTTTTTTTTCCTGGTTGGATAAACATCACATTTGCCCTGCTGAATCTCATTTTTACTTTGAGTAATAGCTCTAAATTTTGTTTGAAGTATCTGAGTGCATTGTTTTCTGGTTCAATATAAAGTAAATGATTTTTCTGTTTTTTAAAGTCTTACTTAAAAGCTGATGAAGTTACTGTTTCAGTTTTACTATGTTATCTTGTGACTTCACACGTACATACAAGTACAATTATCTCTGGCTGCCAAATACCAATCTTTTCAAAAAATTCCAATAACACTTTAATGATAAAACCCTTCACTTCTTTTAGGACATTGAATGAACCCATATTAAAGTAAAATTAATAATAAAATGATCACCTTTAGTACTTATTCACTTCTATGCTTTTAGACATGGGGCATAAAACAAATCAGTATTATTTTATAACTATGTAGATAGTTGAAAAGAGAAATCAATTTAAATATTAAAAAAATGTTTTCTGTAAAAGGACAATTGTTTTTTTTACTACTATACTATTTATACAAATCTACTGTAGATACCTGATATACTCTTGTAGAAAATAATTTGTTTGAACAACACTCAGGTTGTTTTTCTCAGTAATTTTGTCTTCTTCTGTAAGCTGTGTTATGTCTTAAATAAATGTACAAAGTTCTTATATTCCATCCTTAACATTACCATGTTTTCACTGGAAATAGATTCTAAGTTTTCTAATTTATTGCAGCAGTTCAGATTAATGATTACCCTGACTATAACTATCTTAGATGAGAAAATATTACTGAAATATATTTGAGCCCTTTGATTGATGGTATTATTTATTCTTAAATTTCTATTTTATTTATACACAACATTTATCATTAATGGACATTTAAATTGATATGAGCATCTATGTTTCCTGTATAAGAAACTGTGTGGATAACCCTCTACATAATGTATTTATTTTCAAATAATTTATTTTATATGGAAAGTTATTTTTCTAATCAAAACTGCCTTCCTACTATAACAAAAAATATTTCCTTATATAAATATAAAACTAATTCTTATGTTTAGCGAATATAATCAAGGAGAAAAATTTTAAAATTACTTTATGGAGAAAACAGCCATAAATCCTGAATTTTTAAATTTTATATATTAATATATCTCAGTACAGACAGTATATCTATAAAAAGTTAGGTCTTCAACTATCATCCATTCATGGAAATTAAATAGACAGAAGTTCAGGTACAATGATAAACAGTATATCACTCCTCACCCAAGAAAAGGTAGTTTGCTTTCATTCTTTGTTAACCTGCTTTAATGTTAGAGGCATTTATCATTTTATAACTTGGTACCATAAGCATAAATGCAAGTCAAATGTAAGAAGCAACAAACCTTACTTTGATTATTTTTCCTAGACTTTGAATTCTTGAAATAGAAAATAAATAGTTTAATTTAAGGCATCATCAGGTAAAAGTTTGAGCATCTTGAATTTATATTTAGAAGATTTGGTAATTTGCCTTGAAACAGATAGTCCCCTTGCAATGCATTGAGTGATATGCATAAACTCTCAGTAATCAAGGAGATTATATAATGTCAAATTGAAACAGATCATTTAGCACCGTGACAGTTATTTGTAAATGCAGATCCTTATATATGATGTTTTTGTTGTGCACGTCTGATGCTGCTCTGGAGCACATGAACATGATTTGTGAGCCAGGCATGTCCCTTGTTTTTGGAGAGTAGTGAAGCATGACAATCCATATGCTATCTTAGTCTTTTTCTGTTATCCTTGATGACAGCATCTAATAGCACCTCTGATTTCTACCATTCCCCGACAGTAAAGCTGAATAGTTGTGATGTCTTTCCAATTTCCCACCAAACAATTGTTTGGGAACTTGACTTCGCTTTTATTAACCCCAAAGGTCTCTCCATTTATTTAGTTTCCCCAAACTGTATCCAACTTTCAAAATTCAGCAAAATAGAAGTTGCAAAGTCTATACAAGGCACTTCTTTGTAAGATCCCTTTAAAAGCTTCAGCACTTAAGGAAAATCAATAGTGCTTGATGTGGTTTTGTGGCTGTGTTTCTTGAACACTAAATTCAATTTGACCCATTGCTATTAGCAGCTTAGAGTTATAGTGCAACCATCTAGAAATGTGAAGGTGTTTGGCCCATCATTTGCCATAGATTCACTCACATTGACAAAGTTAATAAGTTTTAAATTTATAGATTTCTTTAACAAATAAATGATAAGAGTAAAATATAATGTTCTATTTTATGTAAGCACAATACTTAGTGGTAGGAAGTTGGTTTTGATGTATCATTAAATCATTTATCATTAAGTCTTTTATTAACCCAGTCCCAATTTAAAGTGAAATTTAAATAAGCCTGGACAATAGTGTGATGAAGGCCTGGGTGGGGTGGGGGAAGATACGGGGACCAATGATATTAAAAAAGGAGACACCTGTAATACTTTCAACAATAAAGATACATTTAAATAAATAAATAGATAAATAAATAAATAAATAAACCTGGACATACATTATAAATTTCTGTCATGGACCCAACCATTAGTATACCTGTATGGAAACTTTGGACTCTCCTGAAAGAGAATTCAAATTGCATATTTTAAGTTTTAGACATTGCTGGACATATTCTGTGGAATTTACCCCTACAGAAATTAATTGACCTGGAACTAAGAAGTTATCCTATATAATAGAAGGCTAATATGCAAATTGACCAACCGGCAGAACAACCAGTCACTATGACAAGCACTGACCATCTGGGGGCAGATGCTCAATGCAGGAGATGCCCCCTAGTGGTCAGTGCATTCTCACAGGAGGAGCGCTGCTGAGCCAGAAACTGGGCTCATGGCTGGTGAGCACAGCTGTGGTGGTGGGAGCCTCTCCTGCCTCTGAGGAAATGCTAAAGATGTCTGACTGCAGGCTTAGGCCCACTGCTGGTGGGAAGTGGGCCTAAGGCGGCAGTCAGACATCCCCCAAGAGCTCCCAGACTGTGAGAGGCACAGCCTGGGCTGAGGGACTGCCCCAAGTGCATGAAGGTTGTGCACTAAGCCTCTAGTCTATTATGAAAATTACTAGAGGCCCGGTGCATGAAATTTGTGCACGGGGGTGGGAGTCCCCTCAGCCCAGCCTGCAATCTCTCCAATCCAGGACCCTTGGGAGATGTCTGTCTGCCAGCCTGGTCACCCTTTACTGCCCCCCTGCCAGCTTGGTTACCCCCAACTGCCCTCCCTACCTGCCTGGTCCCTCCAACTGCCCCCTCCCCTGCTGGCCTGGTCACCCATGCAGCCTGCTGTTCAGTCAGTTTGGTTGTTCCTCACTAACCCCCCTGCCAGCCTTGTTGTAGGGCATGAGGGCCAATTGCATATTACCTCTTTATTATATAGAATTTATTTTAAGGGGAAAACAAACAAACAAACAAACAAAAAAACACACAAGAATTTGTACCATAATGTATAAATTAAGTTCTTAATACTGAGGAAGAGAGAGGAGTAAAGCTTCTGAGTATAATGTGTTGAAAACATGCCTAGACTCTAGTAAGAGAAAAGGTTTATTTTCAGGAAACAGGAAAAGAAAATCACCTTAGCCAAAACCAGTTTGGCTCAGTGGATAGAGCGTTGGCCTGCAGACTGAAGGGTCCCAGGTTCGATTCCGGTCAAGGGCATGTACCTTGGTTGCGGGCATATCCCCGGTAGGGGGTGTGCAAGAGGCAGCTGATAGATGATTCTCTCTCATCGATGTTTCTAACTATCTATCCCTCTCCCTTCCTCTCTGTAAAAAATCAATAAAATATATTTTTATAAAAAAGAATAACACTCTATTATTCAATCATTTAAAGTATTTTTTTTTCTAAAAATGACATATGTAAATTAATGAATGTCATTTTTGGAAACAATATAAATTGAGTCTGAACATAAAAAACATATGACCACAGCCAGTGTTGCTCAGTTGGCAGAGCAATGTTACATGAAACAGGAGGTCACGGTTCAATTTCCACTAAGGGCACATGCCCCATTTTCAGGCTCCATCCTCAGTAGGGGGTTTGCAGGAGGCAGCCAATGGATATTTCTCTCTCTTTCCATCTCCCTTTCTCTCTCTGAAATAAATTAAAATATATATAAGTACATATATACACACTAGAGGCCTGGTGCATGAAATATGTATGCAGGTATGGTCCCTAGGCCTGGCCTGCAATCAGGACCATCTTCACTGGTTGTCAGTGGTCGGCCCCAGCCCTGCTGCCACCCATCCCTCAGGGCGAGTGGAGCCTGCCAGCTGTGCGGAGGGACTAGGAGGTGGTCAGTGCCCCTCAGAGTGACTGGTTGAGTGGTCATTCTGATCATTTTGCCATTAGGGTCAATTTGCATATTACCCTTTTATTATATAAGACTAGGGGCCCAGTACATGAAATTCATGCGCTTGGGGGGATCCCTCAGTCCAGCCTGTCCCCTCTCACAGACTGGGAGCCCTCAGGGAATGTCTTACTGATGAAAAATTAACAAAAGTTAAGAGAAAATAATTTATCTTTGTCTTTTTAAAAGTTAACTCTAATACGTCCTCACATCTGTCAGAATGGCTTTCACCAATAAATCAAAAACCAAGTGACGACAGTAATTGGAGAAAAGGGAACACTTTTGCACTAGTGGAGAGAATGCAGATTGTTGCAGCCACTATGGAAAGCAGTATGGAGTTTCCTCAAAGTATTAAAAACAGAACTGCCTTAATACCTAATGATTTCACTTCTGTGAATATGTGAATATATTCAAAGTAATCTGAAACTCTAATTTGAAAGAATATATGCACTGCTATGTCCCCTGCAGTTTTTTTTTTACAACAGCCCCAAAACCTATCAGTAGATAAATAGATATAAAAGCTGTGATACATTTACATGATACTACTCAGCCATAAAAAAAAGAAGGAAGACTTACCTTTTGTGACAGCATAGATGGACCTGGAGAGCATTATAAAATAAACCAGTCAGAGAAAGACAAATACTAAATGATCTTAATTATATGTAGAATCTAATGAACAAAATGAAAAAAAGAAAAGAAGAAACAGACTGATAGATACAGACAACTGACAGTTGTCAGAGGGGAAGGGAGGTTGTGGGACTAGGTGAAAAAGGTGAAGGGATTAGGCAAAAAAAGAAAAGAAAATGAAAGTAAAAAACACATAGACACATTAACAGTATGGTGATTACAGAGGGAAGGGGCAAGGGTGGCAGGGGAGAGGTAGAAGAAGGTAACGGGGGAAATAAGTGCTGTTCTAGGAAACTGTGTGACGGGTGAAAGGCACCTCTGTAGTATCTGTGAAACTTCTTTTGATTTTGTAATTAGTTCATAACAAATAGTATCAAAAAATAAAAGTAAATAAGCCTGGGCCTGGTAGGCCAATTAGTTAGAACAGGATCCTGTTTGCCAAGGTTGCAGGTTCTATCCCAGCTCAGGGCACACGCAGGAAGCAACCAATTGATGCATTAATGCATAGATAAGTGAAACAACAAGTTGATATCTCCCTCTTTTTTTTCTCTTTCTCTCTCCCTTCCTCTCTCTAAAATAATCAATAAATTAAATAAAATAATAAGTTAACCAAATAATGGATATTAGATTCTACTGCTTTATATGCATTAGTTCTGACCTATTTTGACAAAACTGAAATCAAGAAAAAAAAAATGCTATAAAAGTAATTAAATAATGCCTGTTTCATTAATATAGGTGATTCAGACATCCCAGACAATTGATAAATACTAAGAAATCTACATTTAAACCTAGGGATACAAAGCATCTTAAAATCAGGTACATATACATTTTTAAAGCAAATACATATATTAAAGCAAACGTGGCCTTTTGTTTAATAAGCCCTTTTACAGATTTGCTATTATCTTAATCTGGCTCATTTAGACAGGCTTTGTGTAAAATTTTATTTTGGCTGCTACTATTAAAAAATAACAAAAAAAGGTGCTACTGGGCAAAGAATTAAAAAGGAGAAGATAGAACACTCAAGTGTATATCAATGCTCTTGCCTTACTGTATGATTGCATCAGACTTACCATATTACAGCCTTTTATTCTCCCTTAAATGTTTCTGTACTTGCTATTTTCTTAAATTCTCTTTTTGCCAAATCTCTTTATATCTGCTTTCTCATGAATCTACATGATTTGAACATCGTTTTTTACATATTTCAAATAATATACTGTATAAGCACAAATTTAAAGAAAGAAATCCAACTTTAATTTTATTGTTAAATTAAATATATATTATCTTCTTTAGAAGTTTAAAATTATTAATATTTATTCATAAATCACATTGTTTGCTTTTTGATAATTTCAGAAAGCAAGAGATCAATATGTTTAAATAAATCTTATTACATGATCACAAACTTTGGCAAAAAGTTTTCATTTATAAGGCTTAACATTTAAACACTATTTTTAATTATATATTTATTATTTCTACTTTACAAAAATTTGAATTGCCTTTCTGCTAGAACTTCTACAAGGTAGAGAATGACTTTACAAATTTCCCCTTTTCTAAAAAAAAAAAAAAATTCTATCTTTTTATGGACCACAGTTGGTGTAAGAAGAATAGAGACTGAAAATAAATACAAAACATTAGGAAAGCCTATTTGTGACAAGAACACTTATCCTACATACAAAGAGCAAAAGCTACTGTGATGGCAATTATTTATTGGACTTTTGAAAAATTACTTTTCTGTGGAATGTTTTTCATCTAGTCTTAGACTGGGAAAGAAAATTAAGTCAAATATTCATGCGCCAACTTCAAAGGAAATCTGTCATGGTAACCGTACCTCTAAAGCCCATGGTTGCAGATGTTTGCCAATTAGCAACTCCAAAGGGTGTTATTAGTTCCTTCAAAAACATAAGGGACGTGATTTTTATCTGTGATTTTCATTCCTCTTTTAAAATATGCCATGTAAAAGGTGGGATACACGACAGCATACTGTTTAGTTCTTACAATCATACAGCTTGTCAATAAAGAGAACAATGCATATTTTGGCATAGTACTTTTCAATGTGAAAATTGACCTTGCTAAATCATCATAACTAAATTTAAATTATTTCATTAAAGTAGATTATACCATTCCAACACCAAACATCTAAACCACATTTAATATCTAAATGATACATTCTTTTCAAAATGTCTATATTCTAGGCTGAGCTAGGGAGGGAATAGATGACAGGTACAAAATGAGAAGCTTTTTTTAGTACTATGAATATGGCAACTGGAGATGCTCTAAGAATTATTCTTTATAATTAAACATCAATTACACGTTTGGATTGACAGTTGAAGAATATTTAATTTCAATTTTTTTTTATTAAGTTATTTTTGTACATATACCTGAAATCTTAGGAGACATTTTCTACCAGGCTTTCCTAATGTTTTCTTTTTAACTGGAGTTACAAAATTATTATTTTAATGTACTCATACAGATGATTTTATAAAATTGCAAGGGAACATAAATAAAATTAAGAGGATTTTGATTATTTATAAGGTGTGAAATTTTATAAATGTTGCCTCCTTATCATTAGCAAAGTATTTGACTCATTTAAAATAGAAAAAATAACAGTATGACACTATCATAGGCTTAGCATTATTTATTTTAGGACATCATTGAAATGGTTTGAATAAGTCTGCTATAATAACCAAGTAAGCATTAAGAATATTAATGTTTATTGAAATGATACAGCTCTAAAACTAAGAATATTAATAATTTTCATATAATAACAAATACTTCAGATAATAAAAACTATGTGAGGAGAAAAAAAAATCCCCAAATAATTTTAAAATCTCCTTTGAAAATTGAACCTCTTTTCTTTTTAAACAATTTTTTTAATTTTATTGAACTGCCCTAAAGGTAATACAAATAACTTGCACTGAAGACAAATTATAAAAATGCTCTCTTAATATGAGTTGTCAGTTCAACAAACTGTTACAAACCATTCAAGAATGCCTAGTAGTTTTCAATGTCCTCCTTAATGAAGGAAAAAGCAGCATTTTAAAAATTCGGATAAAAATAAAATTCAGGAGTGGCAATTTTTATTGAGCACTGATATTTTAGGATTTTATACTATATATAGCATTATCATCAGAAAACACAGATATTTACATTACGATTCATAACAGTAGCAAAATTACAGTTATGAAATAGCAACAAAAATAATTTTATGGTCGGGGGTCACAACATGAGGAACTGTATTAAAGGGTTGTAGCATTAGAAAGTTTGAGAACCACTGCTTAAAGCCTTGTCATTATCACATGACACCTTGGGACTGGCAGATTTAGCCAAGCCAACTCTGGATCCAGTCAATATCTATTATGGAGAGCAGAATATGATGAGAACTGTGAACAATAGGCTGTTTGTAGGTGTTCACTAGCCACCCACCCACAAGCCCTCTGGGCTGCATTCTAGCTGTAAATCCCGGGCACTATAAGACATTTTCTGAAAATCTAATGAAAGGACTCTGGCTTATTAAGTCATGTCTGTAGGTTGTACATACCTATAAATATTGTAAGTAGAGTGTCTCTTTAATTGTCGATTTGTCTTTGTTGTTTAGTTTAATTTGTTTAAACATAGTACATATGTCATTTTGCAGGGGGCCCCCAGCTACTTGTAGCAGGAATTGCAGGAAATTCCAGGAGCTGCCAAGAACTCTTATTATTGGGGACCTTCCTGCTCTCCCTTTCAAGGTGTCAGCCACTAGAAACTCTTAGGTACCATAGTAGAAGTTCTTATCTGTCTCTAATGTAACTTGGTTACTAATTAATGTTCTTATTTTCTTATCTTTGGGGAACTTAGTTTGCACTTCACCATTTTATAAATATAGGGAATTGTCTGTCTCTACCAGTTGGGCTTTATGCCACTCAAAACCTATTTGCTATACTGAATTAATCTATAATAATAAAAATGTAATATGCTAATTAGACCAGACATCCTTCCAGATGTCCTTCCTTCTGGACAAAGCCACAGAGGCAGAGGTGGCAGAGGCCCCTGGGTGGCTGCTGTGGCAAGTGGGAGCTGGGGCCAAGGCCCTTGCATGAATTTCCTACATCAGGCCTCTAGTGTGAAATAAAATTCTAAGGCTTATGTCCCAGTCCACCTTTTATGAGTACTCATTCATTTACTTTAGGGATTTTTGTTTCTGTTTTTAAGATCTCTTCTTATATATAACATTTCATTTTATTAGTCTACTTTAAAAAAAGAAAAATATGGGAAATAATTATTTAAGCTCCCCAGATATTTATCCTAAAGGCTTGGAACTACAGAAATACCCTTAAATAGGCTGCAGAAGCGACAGCAGCGAAGTTGGGGGGAGGGTCTCCTGGTAAAAAAAAAAAATAGTACTTTTACACTAACGTCATTAGAGGCCCAGGAGTTACTGCAGTCCTGGGAACAAGCTCCAGGACATGCTGTCTCCCGCATGCACACACCCCTTTCTCCAGGCTCCTGAGAGTTGGCAAGGTCATATTATCTCTATTATACTTTTTAAGAATGTGAGTATATTTTCCAATGGAAAAATAAGCCTATTTTTAAAAGTAAAGAGAGAAAGGGTTTTTCTGTATTTGTCTAAAATAATTATATTATGTTAATCAGAAACTTGATTACTTTAAATGATTAAATTACTTAATACTGTATAATAAAAATACATAATATTTATGACTTCCTTCTCAGGGTTTAAATTTTAAGATTTTTCTTTTTCTCCTTATAAAGAAAATGTTATACTTAAGATATATGGTAAGCTCTGTCAAATAAAAAACAATCTATTTATATATGCATATTAAATAAATTCTAATACGCTTTCATTAATAACTAATTGTTATAAGTTATAATATTGTGGAATATTATGTTTTATGGAAAGGACCAGATATCATGTCATTTGCATTACTCTATAAAATATCTGAATTTATAAAAATACTGGCAGAAAAAGTGACAATTTTATTATTAAAGCAACAATTTATTATAATTATTAAATAATTATATAACTTTTGTGACTTTTGTTGAAAGTATTACTAATTTTTAAACTTTTTGTTTTTCAGATATTAGAAGCATTTTTAAAACAATTTGGTAAATTAAATAATTTTCAGCAGGTAGCCTGGCCTGCAATTTTCTGACTAATGCTACTGTGCCTCCCATTCCTCTCTGTAAGCAAAATAAGTGGTGGGACCCCTCTACTGAGGCATTCCATTGGGAGGTTTGTCTAGGAAATCATGACCATTTGACGGTCCTAAGGGACCAACAGGTTATAGATTAAAGCCTATATGGTCCTTTACAAGCCAACCACACTGACATTCTTGTACACCATGCATCTAATTCTAGTTACATCAGTTATGCAGGCATGTCTAGGGTTTGGACTAAGAGAGGGATAAGTTCCCCACAACCTTAAGTACTAGAGTTTCTAGTTAAGAAAACTTTATAGAGATTAGGCCATGTTTTAAGCCCTTTGAAAGTATAGCATGATAACTGCAACAACTCCTCTGGTCACTATGGTATAATTTTACTAATATCTTACTGACAATGGCCTGATTTATACCACTCACGCTATGTCTTTGTTATTGGTCCAAATCTACTAATAAGCCATAGTTCATGGTTTCTAGTATAGATTGGAGAAAGAGCTTATTTTGCATCCTGTATTACCACCCAGAATATTACCTTATTGAACATCAGCACTATTATGGTACTTGGGAAACAAGCAGAAATCCTGATACCTGTTAATATCACCAGGAAATGCCAAGGCTATCCAAGTCTTAGAAAGAACATTGAGCCAATTATGACCCGAAATATTTTTGGGAATGCTCATTGCAGCCATTATCTCAGCTGTTGTTATTCTTACTACTGCCAACGTTGCTGTGGCGGCCCTTTCTGAGTCTGTGCAGACAAACTCATATTGTCTGAGTTTGTAGACAATATGGCCTATAATGTAACTAGGGAATTCACTATATAACAGCATATAGATTTTAAAAAAAAGTATTATCTAGGCAATAGAGGCAACCATTGAATATCTGGGGGAAAGACAGAATGATCTAGCATATAGGCAAGTGCTTAATTGCAACTGGGAGCATAAGCACAAATGTGTCACTCCTTTAAAATGGAACAGTAATCCCCACCATTGGATTGAGGTTAAAAAGCATCTATTGGGAGTCTTTCATGATAACCTTGCTGAAGAAGTAAACATTTTGGAAAGGCAAGTGAAAGAGTCCTTGCTTACTATCAATAAACATTAAAATCAGACTACTGCTTGGAATACAATAAAGGGACATTTGAAATGGTTGGACCCCATCACATGGTTTCCTAAAATCAATTGGTACCTGATCGGACTAACCATTCCTGTCATTGTAATTCTCTTTGTTTTTCTTATAGTCTACAAATCAGAACTCGAGCAGTGAATGCGCTTTTTAGACCCTGGCCTTCCAAAGCAGAAAGTGCACTGCCTTCTTCTGTCTTCTGCAGCCAGCAAAACAAAAGTGGGACTGGGGGGCAGGAGGGAGGTATGTGAGGAAGCATGGGACTTAGTTGGAATGTCTATAAGGAAGATTCTCTGAAAGGTCGGGGGCACCTGAGGGGACCCTGCCAAGGCAGCAGCCCCTATCTTGGATTTCCAAACAAGCCCAATCCCCCTGGGTGTTTTGCTAGAATCTCTGTTTAGCCTTTTAGATCCAACCTTATAGAAGCATATACATTCTCAAGGATACTTACACTGCTAATTGTATCTAAAGGTTAATTTTAGTTCAAGCTGTTGTGACAATAAAAGCCTAAGAAGGCAGGAGGACAGGATTGCTATTTGTTCCTAAAGTAAAACAGTCCCTTAGCCCTCTGTTTATCTGTTACTCAGGGTCTGCTGTTCAGCCCGCTAAGAGAGGAAGACAGATGGCATAAATGTCATGCCAGGTCAGGTCATAGAACTGGGTCAGGTGCTCAAATTCCTAGTAAAGGTGGTCAGACCCAAGGAAAAAGAAAGATATGGGATGCCTCTCAGTCTGTGTAAGATCATATGTGGGAAATGGAATGTGTACCCAGACAATACCTTCAGTCTCTTCTCCCTCCAGCAGGACAGAAATGGCTGTTGAGGAAGGTGGTCTTTGGGTGGCCCCAGAGTGATGTTAAGTGGGCAAAGGCTGTTTTGGAGCTTGTGTTCTCAGGATTTGAGCCCTCAGGGGCCAGAGGAGAAGGTGGTTGCTGGTTAGAAGGGTCTGGTTTTGGGGAATGTACTGCATGTGAGGGAGGGGGCTTATAAGGGAGTGGAGGTCAGTGGTCTGCGGTGCCAAAAGTAAATTCACAAACAGAAGTGTTAAGGGTATGATGTTTTGCCTGGAGGAGAAGGATCTGATAGGTAGAACGGGACTGACACTGGAGGGTGTCCTTGAGACTGGAGGGTGAAAAAGGCCTGGATGTAGGGAATCTCTGACCATTTTTCATTGTGGTGAGAGCAATTATCTAAATCATACAAATTGAAATTATAAGGTGCTATTTTCAGGGCATTGAGACTTTCATCTACTTTATATTGTGACCAAATAGTGTTACAAAAGAAAACGAGGTGCTTGGGCATTATCCCCCCCGTGGAAGCCCACGTGAGAGGAAGGGTGAGTAACAGACCAGAATCCAAAGGTGGCTGTTTAGGACAGGCGTCCTTGTTGCTGAAGAATCACCATGAGAAATGGATCCCAGTTCTGAAAGACCCAAAGCTGAATGGCTGAGGAGTCTTCGGGCCTAGTGACAGGACTTTTGAGATGAGAGACTTTTGAGAGTTCTGTGAGAGAGAGTGGACAGAAGACGCAAGACAAGGGAAATTGTGAAACATCACTCACCTCAAGAAGATTGGCTGGTGTGGGATGGAGGGTCATCAATGGAGAAGGATATATTCCTGATCTGGTATCCTCCTTGGCTGGTTCGGAAGGGCCTATTAGGGAGGGAGGCCTAATCTAGGCTGGAAATTGAATTACCCAAGTAGAATTCAGAGGTAAGACCAGATAGTGCTGCTGCCTACCACTCTCTGAGTAGCAGGTAAGATCAGAGAGACAAAGAATAAAAGTGGGGTAAAGAGTTCATAATCCAAAGTATCATCTTCCTACATTGCTCCCCCTGCCTTCCTGATAAATCCATGAATCTGTTTCTTTATCAAGTTAACTGGACTTCTTTACGCTATATACCCATCCCCAAGAAAGAAATGGGCAGCCATGATAAGCCATTATTTATGAGTGTGCCCTTTCTCCAAAATTTTCTGAGGTAATGTTTGTTAATTCTCTTTAATGGTTAAAGGTCTGATCTTCTAACTAAATTTGTTATATTTTCTTCCAGGAAGATCTAAGTTAACTCAATTCTGCTTACATCTCTTTAAAAAAAAGCTTATCTTTTATTATGGAAACTTCCCTGGTCTGGAATGAGACTATAGCCCTACTTAATAACAAGGAGTATGCCACTCTCTTTGTCTTAGAGGTGGGAGGAAATGAAGAATAAGATCTCAACCAAACTGTTAAACTATGGCTATTTCCTCCTCAAATTCCTCCTTCTAAAATGTGTATGTTTCTATTAAAATAGCAAAATAATGCCAGTGGAAACCTGACACTTATGGCTCCATAGTATGTCCTCAGTTTCCTGTGCTATCCCAACCTTTACTTCATACTTTTGTCTTATAACTTACAGGCTTTATTTATGGATACACCATGTTTCAAACTGTTGTTTCTTCTGTTTTATGAAAAAACAAACAAACACAAACCTTGAAATATTCCTTATCACAGTCTACTGGTATCCTTAAAATTACTAATAACTTCTGAGAGTGCAGCTCATCCCTGTACATCACCATTTTTACCATGGTTAGCCCTTGTTTCAAGGTCAATTGCCTCTAATTCAAGTACAGTACTGGACTTTTAAGTAGTCACAGTTGCAGCTATGTTCTGTAAGAGAATCTTTCTCTTTCTCTCTCTCTCTTTCTCGCTTTTTATATTTCCAAGGGAAAAAAAAAAACTTTATAGGGAGTTACAGTGAGTGGCCAAGAATAATTTCAGGTAATTCCAGGTAGTCTTTGCCAAAACAATTTTCTTACTTCTAACAACTTACCCCAGATAGAGCAGAGCAGCAAATAAATAACCTTTGGTTAAGTCCTGTCTATAGAGTCAACCCATGGGATAACCCTTGTTTTCAGTTGGTTTCAGTAGCCATTTCCAAGTAGGTCATTGCTGCATCTGCTTTTTTTTTTCTTCCCCAAAACAAAAGACCTCATTTGGGAAACATTTACGTAAGATCTGTCCAGTTTCACCTTTCCTCAAATCCGTATTTTAGTAAATGTCCCAAACCGCATTCCCTTATTCTCCATTTATCTATTTTCAAAAAAAGAAGCACACTGTACAAACTTCTTTTCCAAGTTCCCTCTCCCTACCTCTCATACATTCCCTCTTTTCTCTGCTATTCTTACATGGACTCTCTTCAAAGTCATGAGTTTGCACAACTAGAAGATTAAAGACCATGATCTCTGAATTTCCCAGGGGGAAAAATGGAATCAGGGGGTTAATGTATAAATGCTATAGGTTCTAGATTTTCAGAAGGGAAATTTTGAGGTGCATTGTAAAATTCTATAGGGCATTTCCATGTAGATTGTGTTGCAGGTGCAAAGATCAGTAAATAAATAAAAAATACAGTCTTATTCTTCCTACTCTATTACTCTTGTTTCTTGGAATCTTTTTCCAAAAACAATCACTTATACACAAGTCATTCTTTTAGGAATTTTTTTTTTTTTAAAGAGAACCCACATAAATATAGTTTCTACTGCCAGTAGCCCTAGAAAACAGACCCTCTGAGTGGGAGACTGAGACTCACCTCATATGACAAGTACCCTAATACTGACATGGAGGCTTGAAATGGGTGAGATGATAAGAGCTGAGATTGCAGCATTTGGGTGAAATACATTTGAATCCTCCAGCCTGCTAAAAGCCATTCCCTCCTCTTCTAAAATAATATAAGGCTCTGTTTTTTTTTTATTTGTTTGCTTATTCTGGGTTCATGCTAAGACTTCAATTGAGTAGAATGACTTACAAGATGGCATGCTGTCTTCTCAAATTCACTGTTATTTCCCTTTATAACTTCTAAAAACAACTTTGGTCAGTGCTCAGTATAGCCCAAGTTGACTACCGTGGTCTTTTATATTAGAGGAACTATTTTGTTTACTAACTGAATTACAAAAAGTGTCCCAGTAGAAACTGGAAAAATATAGTTAGGATCAAATCTTAAGAATATACAATAGAACCAAGATGAGGAAAAAATACAAGGAATGTTATTGACCTACAAACATCATTCAATAACTTAGAATTAAAAACTTTAGCAATGACACTTTGCAATTAATTGGAAGATGATGCTCCCTGGATAATGGGAAAGCTCCTTGAAGCTTAGAGGTGATAATGCTTGACATTTGGTTGACAGTTTCTTTGCCTGTTGCTCATGTTTCACCTCAAATATCTTCTTCTACTTTTCTTTTTCAGGGATTTTTTCTAAAGTCATGGAAACAGACTCCAAACCATCAAAAGCAGCCTCAATGTGTAAATGAATTCCCATCTTGGGGAAACCCTCAATAAGAGAGGGGGAGGGTCCTCGGTTTCTCAATGCTCCCATTTCTTATTCTTCAAAGAGAAAATTCTGAGGCACATTGTACAAATCACTCAGAGGGTCTAAACCAATACTAAACCTCAAAGTCTGCAAAAGTGACTAGCTCTACAATACATCCTTGCTAATTTTCTCTCATTTCCAATTTCACTTCCTTCCTTAGGGGGGTCATCATCCAAAGAATATATCTGTGCTTAGGTCCTTGAATCAGGCATTGCCTTGGGAGAAATTAAATGAAGACATGTCTTAATAATTTCCATGATATAAATAAATAAATAAATAAATAAATAAATAAATAAGAAATAAAACATATGTGAGTGATGTTCAGTATAAAGAGGGTGGAGTATCTGTGGTAACATGTAACAGACAAGTCTTTTCTAATTTTTAAAGTGAATTGATTTATTTTTCAAGTACTAAGAATCAATATTGTGGTCAGGAGAAAAGAGATTTTGAAGGATCAAAAGCATATCAAGTGTAGATTGGAGATTTTATTGGAGTGATGAAATTTTCTGAACCTGTATTATGGTGATGATTGAACAAATAAGTAAATTTACTAAAAAATAATAATTGAATTCTACACTAAAAGTGGAAGACCTTTATAAAAGATAAATAGTGTCATGATAAGGTAGTTCAAACCTAAACAAAATCCCATAAAGAAAAAAAAAACATAAAAAGCATATTAGATGTAACATCAGAACAGGTCTCCTGATTTTATTTTTTTCATGACCTTGTCATATTAGACAGAATTTTTTAAATTGAGATCAGAGAGCCCCAGTAATCTTTTGACATATCTGTTCCAAGGCCTGATAAATTTAAGTTCTGTGAAAGAATCTTCATTTGATCAGGCAGAAAAAAAGACAGATAAAAGGAGAAAAGAAAAACTCTTCATGGCTCAAACCAGACAAGCACAATATAATGCAGAAGCTCAACTACAGATAGGTGGCGACACTGGTTTTCTGACAGAGGAACTGATTTGGATCCCAGCCTAGTACACTTTGTACCTTCCCAAGTTTACCCGTGTACAGAACCAGCAAAGAAGATGCATGATATAGGAACTAGAAAAAACCTTCCTGAGAGTTCTACATTTTAGTTCTCCTTTATTCCTTTCTCAATGTGTTTAAAGCATCAAATGAGCTGGGTTCCAGAGAAAAAGTCATCCAAAACCTGAGGCAAATGCCATATAGGCACATAAAATTCATGTACATTAAAACTTTATTATATAGAGATTTAATGCATTTGTTTTATAAGTGATTGAAATTTATAAACAAGAGGATTAATTTAATAAAAAATGTACTTTTAGGGCCCATAGTCTTTTCCTAAAAAAATATTTCCATATATAACTTAAGTTTGGAAAATACTATATTATTTAAGCCATTTTATAAATATGATAAGTTAATTAAAAGTACATGCTGTAGAGCCAAGCAGTCGTGGCTCAGTGGTTGAATTTCGACCTAAGAACCAGGAGGTCATGGTTTGATTCCTGGTCAACTGATCAATGACTTTTTTCTCATCATTAATGTTTCTATCTCTCTCTACCTATTACTTTCTCCTCTGAAATAACTTAAAAATAAATAAATAAACAAAAACTACATGCTGCACAAACCTCCAAATTTCAGTGACTTTTGTACAATTAAAAGTCTTTATTGCAAAGTTCATAGATTTTGAAATAAAATAGCATATTTAAGAAGAGAATAAAATATAAATCTGACTTAGATTACTATTACAATATATATTATGTTCACAAAAGTCAAACAAATGTAGTTTGATGAAGATTCAATTTGAGTCAAGATGCATCTATGAAGTAGTACAGAACTTCTATCATCATTGCTGAGGGAGAATCCAAACATTCTATCACTATAGAGAAGCCCCTATTTCTTGGGGTGTTATACCAAGTCTTATGTCCTTTACATGTGGAAGCTCCTCTATGTAGGAGCATGTGGAGGAGGAAGAATCCAGTCCAGGGACCCTCAGGTGGAGGTGGAGGCGGGAGGACATGTGGAGATGAGGGGGACAGCTGCTTTAAGACCCAGGTCCACTCCTGAGGAGGGAACCATCAGGACTTGGCTCTGGCATCTGGCAGGTTTGGAAAGTAGCTTGTGAAGTGGAGATTTTGATGACCTCTTCTAGGGACCTCAGCATCTTTAGCATTTCCTGCCATCTCCTCCTCTTGCCTGGGGCATTTGGATCTCTTTTCTTTCAGTTCATGAACCAGGGACTTAATGTCCTGCTCCAGGTCATGGTGACCTTTCTGCAAGCATCAGCAAGGGTGGGTATACTGGATGCCTGTTTCTTACTCCTGCCATCCTCTAAGGATGACTGGGTTTCCCTGCACTCCTCTTCAGCTGCGCCCAACTGGCCAATGAGTTGGCATCTCTCCTCAACCTGTGCGGCCAGTGCTTCTGCCAGCTGTGCTTCACGTCTTACATAAAGTCGACTCTGAACAGACTGAAACAGTATGACTATAAATATGAGACCCACCAAGAGGCCGATGACAGGTGGGCACTCCACTGACTCCCAGAGGAGGAGAGGGACAGGGAGGCGTGAGCCCAGGCCTTGGGGCAGCAAATCCACTGCCTCCTTGCCCAAGCTTCCCAAGGATGGGCCCGAAGCCCAGCTCTGCAGAGGACCACAGCGCCTCAATGGACCCTCTGCCCAGGGACTGCCTGGTCACCATGGAGCCTCTGGCCACAACAGACCCGATGACACCCCAACATTCCACCTGGAACAGCCAGCAGTGACAACCCTGACTGGTCACCAGTTATGTGGCTGAGATGGGGAAAGATTTTTAAATAAAAGGTTTTTGTGTCCATGACTACCATACGTATGCAGGCTTACCTCAGAGTGATGGGTTCAGTTCCTGGCTCCCTCAGTAAAGCCAGTATCACAATCAAGCAAGTGTTCACATTTCAGTGACTTTTCATACTAATAGTGAAAACTGATTTTTTACTTATTGGGCCCAGGTGCTTTAACCCAAGTCATGATTCAGAGGTCCATATTAGTTTCATGCCACTTCAACATGTGGGTTTGTTCCCTATCTCAAGGGGTTTGCCTCTTGGGATATTCTACTCAAGAAGGAAATGTGGCTTCCACAGTTTTATTTACTTTCAGCAAGTAAGGGAGACAGTGGATTCCCATCCAAAGCTCTGTCTCCCTCTAAGGGAGGCCTAGCCATTACTTATATAAACTATTTGGTTAATTACATGTTGACTTCTTTTTTTGTAGTGCACTATACTTATTGGTTGGGTTCCTGTCAATTTCATGTTATTTATAGCTCTTGTCAGCAAAATACTGGCTACTGTGGGGCCTCAGTTCCCCTGCCAGGAACTGGACCTTTATAGACGTGGGATCTTAGATATATGAGAAGTCATAGGCATATAAGAGAGGCTTTTTTGCAGACCAAGTAGCCATTGCTAACAAGGAGTCATCAGACAAAATAGTTCTTCAAAGTAGCCTTACAAAGTAGCGTTACAAAGGGGTCCTTGCTAATACATAGCAAACACAGGAGCCCTTGTAAACATAGCAACCATGGCTAACCAAGCAGCCTGATTAAGCAGCCTTACACTGGCTGGTCAGTAACATATCTTTATACCAACTCAAACAAAAGAGGCTCTTGGCAAATAGTGACATTATATTTAGGTTATAGAAAGGTACACCTGCGGAGTGCATACAATAAGACTGCTATGTCCTTGCTTTTGCACCTGCATAAGACAAATTCACCTTGAACATCAGCATACTCTGATTATGGTCCCCATATTCTATACCTTATGCTGAGTGGTCTTCTAGGGATACTCTGGCCCATATCCCAGTACTTTGAACACAGAGTCCAAAATAGTAATGCAGACCACAACATGTTATGACTAGTGCTCTGGCACCAATAGCAACACTCATAAGTGCCCAGCACCATCCTCCTGACAGTCCATCCTGCCAAGCTTGGACGGGGTCATGGGATAGGACTTGTATGGCCTATACTTCACTATCTCTTGCAGGTTTCTGGTCACATAGACAGGGCTGGGTCAAGGGGTGCAACTGTAATGGGATAGGAGAGATATCCATGGCCCTTCTCTTGTAATGAGCCATGTCCAGGTCCATACTCCCTGTTCCCCCTCTGCCAAGGGGAAAGGCCTTGAGTCACAACCGTTCATCTGTTGCCTTCACCTGTGTATGCAGTGTCTGAGGATACCTCTGCGTACATTCGTCTAGCCCAATCTTTTAGGTTAGGTAGGTCCACTCCTAAGTGGAACTCACTTTCCTGTCACCACATGGGGTGATGGCCTATTAGCCACTATTGCTTGTGCCTTTGTGGCAATTACATAGTTTAAGCCTGTAAAGACAGCCCATCTGTCTGTTCTTATGGCCAAAGGGCTACTTTGTCTGGTATCTGAATTGAACTACATAGTTCATCAGTATCCAAATGGACAGTCACAGCTGTCTCTGTAGCAGGGTTCTCCCCAGTAGACCTGTCCTTATACTACATGGTCTCTGGGAGTTGTGCATAACCTCCCAGAATGAACTAGGGAGTACCTTCTTCATAGGAGTTTCACCACTTGACAGGGTCTCATAAGTCACAGGACACAACAGGGTTTGCAATTCCTGTGACAGAGGGCTGGTACTCACCACTGCCCTTTGTTCTAAATTGCTAAAGTTGGGGTTTGTACCACTCTCGACATGGGTGTTGTCACAGAGGCCTGTGAGGCAGCACACATGGCTGCCAACTGTCTCTCACCAGGAGAGTATTGACTCCCAGTTTTATTCTATAACTGGGACCAAAACTTTATGGGTTCCCTCTCCACTCACTTGGATGATTGCCCTCTTGGCAGCTGGGTACCCTCTATTTCTGGGGTTCAACCCCTTGTTGCCCCTTGGGACAACTGACATGGCTATACCAATGGCACCAAGTAGGGACTGGGCACTAGCAAATACCCTAATAGACCAATATAGGTTTATAGACCAACATAGGTCTTTAGACCAACAAGGATATTGGCAAGTGTTCATTCCCCACTTGTCACTAACAACTGCTGACAGCTGCATTCAAATCTTCAAGAGATCAGAGGTTAACACAACATTATTAATACAATGAAACATTGGTACTATGGGAGGCTTGCCTCAGGCAGTCAAATCTCATCCCATCAAACCATGACAAATGCTTGGGCCATAAAAACATCCCAAAATCCACTGTGGACCTTCCCATGTAAAATCAAATTCTTCTTGTCTCTGGAGCCCCATTCATGGAGAAGGCACCAGCCAAGTCCATCACATAAGGGCATTGCCCCAGTGCCAGTGCATGGCGATCTATGTGATCCATTACAGCTGGCACCGTGAAGTATAGCAGGGGGTCACTTTATTTAGTCTCTGCAATCCACCCTCACCACATGCCATCAGGCTTCTTCACTGGCTAACCCGGAGAATTGTAAGTGGTGGACAATCCTCATCTTTTCCAAAAGCAACCCGTTTGTCCAATCTCCCTAAACACCCTTTTGGGAGGCTACATTGCCACATCCAGATTACCCAGCATTTGAGGCCCCATGTTCCCACAGCTACATTTTAACATTTAGCAAAAATATCATCTAGGAAGAACTGCATGGACATTGAGATCCTTTCTAGCCAAAAGCTTTAAGATTTCCCTGGCATCATCATTCTAGCAGATGGAGAGAAGAGATATTAAAGAGGACCACAAAAAGACATTTAAGGACTCAATACTAGAAATGGCACACATCTGTCTCCACAATGCCAGCTCCATTGCTCTGAACTGAGTCACAAGGTCCTATCTAATTACAGAAGAGGCAGAAGAATATAGCTCAGCTGTGTATCCAGGTTGAAAATAAAATAGATTTGGTAATCACATTGAATCTTCTCTACCATAGCTTATTAAGTTATGCAACCTGCCCTATGGACTATTAACCTACTTGGAGAATCCTTCTGGTAAAAATTCTAGAACATGTTCAGAAGAGTACAGCACACTCTTCCTCTTAGCTACAGCTAAGATTGGACAAGACTACCTACACAGAGATTCCTACTATTAAACACCCTAGAGCTCCTTGAGTCTACAATGGCCCCCTGATAATTATTCTGTGAATTCTTATTTATTGAAAAATTTTAGTTGCTCTTTTGGCTGTGAATCTTTACAGGGAAGACACACAATTTGAAGTAATTGAAATGAATATCCATTCTTTGCTAAAGTTCCTAATTACAACCACGTTACATCAGCCATCATCTTTCCCTCTGGACACTTCAACTGTTGCTATCATGAGCCTTTAATCTAAATTTACCTCTTTTTTTCTCATCTAACCTATCTTTTTTATAATAACTTTAACATGTTTCAGTGACAAAAATTTTATGAGCTCCTTGGACTTTGGGTATCTTTATGTTTATATGAATTTTTGTGCATACTTAATTTTACTCTCATTTTTGTGCTCAGTTAATATTTGACAATGGATGGAAGAGCATTCTTTTCAATAAATGGCACTGAGATAATTGGACAGGTACATGCAAATAAATGAAAAGACCACAAAATTACAACATATACAAGAAAAAACTCAAAATGGAAAAAGACTTAAATGTAATCCCTGAAACAATAAAAATCCAAGAGGAAAATGTAAGCAACAAAATATCGTACATCTCAGGTAGCAAAATTTTCACAATACATCTCCTGGATCAAGAGGAACAAAGGAAAAATAAACAAATGGGACTATATCAAATTAAAAATCTTTTGTACAGCAAAAGAAACCAGCATCAAATTAAAAAGGAAACCCACTGCATGCAAGAACATTCTTGCCAATGATATAGCTGATAATGGATTAATCTTCAAAATATATGAAGTACTCATACAATTCAAAAAAGGAAGACAACCCAATTAAAAAATGGGCACAGGACCTAAATAGACACTTCTCCAAAGAGAACTGATGAAGGTCAAGATACATATAAAAAGATGCTCAACATCACCAATTATCAGAGAGATGCAAATCAAAATGACAATAAGGTACCATTTAACATCAGTCAGAATGGCTATCATCAACAAATTAACAAATGACAAGTGCTAGAGAGGATGCAGAGAGAAAGGAACCCTCTTGCACTTCTGGTGAAATTCAGACTGGTACAACCATTGTGGAATCATAGAGTTTCCTCAAAAAATTAAAAGTGGAACTCCCATTTGACCCAGTGATTCCACTGCTAGGAATATATCCAAGGGAATCAGAAACACCAATTAGAAAGGACATATGTACCCCTGTGTTCGTAGCAGCACAATTTACAAAGCTACGATTTGGAAACAGCCTAAATGCTCATCAGCAGATTAGTGAATTAAAGCACTGTGGTACATCTACTACGCTGTTTTAAAAAAGGAATTCTTACTATGTGCAACAGCATGATGGACCTAGAGACACTATGCTAAGCGAAATAAGGCAGTCAGAGAAAGATAAATATCACATGATCTTATTCATTTGTGGAATATAATGAACTGATAAAAAAAAAAAAATAGAGCCAGAGGAAAATAAATTTATTTTAGAATAAAATAGGAGTAATCCTGTTACTTACAAACTAGAGGCCTGGTGCACAAAATTTGTGCCCTGGAGGGGTGTCCCTCAGCCCAGCCTGCATCTTCTCTAATCTGGGATCCCTCTGGAAATGTCCCACTGCCGATTGGGATAAGGCCTAAACCAGCAGTTGGACATCCTTCTCACAATCTGGGACTGCTGGCTCCTAACCACTCACCTGCCAGGCTGCCTGATTGTCCCTAACCAGTCTGCTTGCCAGCTTGATAGCTCCCTAAACGCTCCCCTGCCAGACTG
This sequence comes from Pipistrellus hanaki, assembly GCF_964339955.1. Lineage (NCBI taxonomy): Eukaryota > Metazoa > Chordata > Mammalia > Chiroptera > Vespertilionidae > Pipistrellus > Pipistrellus hanaki. The sequence continues at coordinate 86,935,014 of NC_140504.1, forward strand.
ATTTGATACCTAACCACTCCCTGCTGGCATGATTGACACCTAATTGCTCCCCTGCCAACCCGATTACCCCCAACTGCCCTTCCCTGCAGTAGGCCTATGAGCCCCCAATTGCCCTCCCTTGCCAGACATCTTGTGACAATGTGATGGTGGCCATCTTGTGGTGGCCATCTTGTGACAACATGGGGGAGGCCATCTTGTGAAGACATGGGTGCAGCCATCTTGTGATGATGTTGGGTGGCCATCTTGTGATCACATGGGGGTGGCCATTTTGTGATGACATGGGGGGCATCCATCTTATGACAACATGGGGTGACCATCTTGCAACATGAGGGTGTGAGAGTCAATTTGCATATTACATATTTATTATACAGGATTTTCAAAATTTCCTACAATTTTTGTAATATTATTATATTTAGAATCTTTTTTCTTTAAATATTAATGTCTATTGCATATATTATTATATTTAAAACAATTTTTCATGAAACATTAATGTTTATTGCATGTAACATTATAATATTTAAAATCAGTTTTCTTGCCCTAACTGGTTTGGCTCAATGGATAGAGTGTTGATCTGTGAACTGAAGCGTCCCAGGTTTGATTCCAGTCAAGGGCATGTGCCTTGATTGCTGGCACATCCCCAGTAGTGGGTGTGCAGAAGGCAGCTGATTGATGTGTTTAACTCTATCCTTCTCCCTTCCTCTCTGTATAATATCAATAAAATATATTTTAAAAATTCAGTTTTCTTGAAATATTAATGTTTGTTGCATATAAATAGCTAATTGTTTCTACTATCTGATAATAGATTTATTTTGTATATTATAAATAAAATAAAAAAAGATAAAAATAAATTCAAAAGCTAGTCAAGGGAAAAAGAAATAAAAGAAAATAAATGTTAAAACTACTATATAAAGTTAGGGGCCAGGGAAATCCTTATATAAGAAGATGAGGTAGCAAAGAAAGAAAATTATTGGATTGGCTCTAGATTAAAGCCTAGTTGTCTGTTTGTGATTGATTGTCCTAAATATTTTTATTTCACAACCGTGAGGTATTTACACACTTAGATTTTGCATTGCTTATGTAGGCTGCCATAGCATTAAAGCCACCTTAGTCTAACAACCTCTTTATTTAATTAACTTAACGATAAACTTCAATATTTCATTCAGTTTATGGTGGATATAATATAAGAATGTCTGAGAATTTCTGGATCTAAACTTTATGAAACAGTGATTGTATAAATGTAAAAAAATGTTAATAAAATTAAATTTATTCATTCACATTTATTATATGCAAATTTACACCATCTTTATGTTCAACAAATTCAAAGCAAATTATTGGTACTAAACAATACAGACAGATTTGTTTTGTAGTTCCAGGTGCTTATAATCTCTTTAATGAAATAGAGCATCAGTCCTTAATTCTTTGAAATAAAAATGAAGAGGCTAAACTGTTTACTACTTACTTATAATATTAAACAGAGCCTAAAATTTTAATCTCTAAATTATCTTTGTAATTATAATGTCTTTAAGAGGTCAATCATTAATTTTCTTGTTTTGATAATGTACTGTAGTCATATTCTATTTACTCTTAGGAGACATGTGGATGATAGGCACATAGTGCTTCCCTGCATTTTTTTTTTTTCATTTTTCCGTGAATCTATAGTTGTTTCAAATTTAAAGAGTTAAAGTTAATTATGAAACAATTGTGTTAGTCTCTACATATTACTTACTAGAGACCTGGTGCATGAAATTTGTTCATGGGGAGGAGGGTCCCTCAGCCAGGCCTGCACCCTCTCCTATCTAGGACCCCTTGGGGGATATCTGACTGCTGGTTTAGGCCAATCCTTGTACTAGCAGTCGAACATCCCTCTTACAATCTGGGACTGCTGGCTCCTAACTGCTCACCTACCTGCCTGCCTGATCACCCCTAATTCCTCTGCCTGCATGATCACCCTAACTGCCTCAGCCTGACCCCTATCTTGCCCCCCTGCCAGTCTGATTGACCCTAACTGCCTCTGCCTCAGCCTCCCAGCCTAAGCTACAGTATGGTCTCCCTCTGCGGGAGGTGACCTGATTGGTCAAGAGAAGATGCCACCTCCATTACCTCGCTGCTGCTGCCACTGCCAGCCTGAGCCTGGGCCCTTCCCTGCTATGCCTCAGCTCTTTGCAGCTGCCTCTGGCTGCCTGAGGCTTGGCCCTTGCAACCTCTGAAGCTTTGTCCAGAATGTCGTCTGGAAGACGTCCGCCCTAATTATCGTATTACACTTCTATCAATATTAGTATAAATTATGAAATGAGTTTGTACATATACTCATGTACAAAAGTTCATGATTTGGAGAGTTTAAAGATGAAACATATTTTATTATGAGAAGAAAATGGTCAGTTTATAGTTACTCTTTTCCGTTGACATTCCTTTGTATAGTGTCTTTCATTTCCCAAATCTTTATATTCTGATGTCATTTTGACAGAAGGGCTGAGCTGTTGAAGATACATGCCAGACTTGAAGAGACAAATGCCATTTTCCTTCATCATATCCTTCCTACGCATGCTGTACATAATTTACCTTCCTCATGTGAGGCAGAGGTTACATGCTGTGTGAGTGACAAGGGAAAATGACCCCGAGGGTGAATTACTTAATACATCTTCAGATGCCTTGCTGCTCAGCAAGAACATGCCTCTAGGTCAGAGTGATGTATTGCTGTGTATCAAGTCAAATTTTACTAATGCTTCTTGACTTTTTCCCCACATTTGGAAGAGTAGACACACTAGAAAAAGGGATGTTGTAGATAGGTGTTAGAGCATACACATTCACATTGGCAAGTAAAATTGAATATAAAATTGGTTTATAGAATGTAAAATGCCCTGTTGATTTTAGCGGCATCAATCATTCTTGGCTTTCTCAGGTCTCACAGCAATAGACCTAACTTCTTCCTTCCAATACTTCAATCATCACATTGTAAATCATAACACTTAAAATAATTATTTTAAAGTAGGAAATGTAAAAGCAGTAGGAATGAAAAGGCAGTTGTGATTGTTTAGTTTATCATCTCAAAGAAAATCATAGTCCATTTGTTTCATAGTGATTATTTCTATCTGTGCTTGTCCCATATAAGATAATAATAGTTATGGGTCAGATGTTACTAATTATACCTAAAAAATGAATGTTCTATATATATCAGTGACCTTAATAATCATACAAATATCTCATATTTAAAGTGAATGCTATCTCCTAAAATTAATCTTTGCATTATTCAACTAAAATATTAGATCCTTTGTTTAATGTAACAACTTAAAGTGTCTTAGGTAGTGTGCCCTCAAAAGACTTCATGAAAGTCTTTAGAAAGAGAGAGAACAAATTGAATAAATTAATATATACTCTATAAAGACTTTGCTTAAAGAGGCTGTGAGTATTATTACTGATTGATGTACTTGGGAAACAGGAAGCTGCCAGTTCAACTTTTCCTGTTTGTAATGTTGAATAAATATGGTCTGGCTGCCTTCATAACAAGTGTGTCTGATGCTACTGCAGAAAATTCCATGTATAATCAACATTATACTCATAGAATCTCTGTGTGTGTGTGTGTGTGTGTGTGTGTGTGTGTGTGTATTTCTACTTTAAAAGCATCATTTGGGGACATTCTTTCAGATTGTTATTTGTATAAACACCAGGTTTCCCATTAATCACAGTTCCAGTGAAATATTAATAGATTACATGCATGGTGATTATGTTTTAAAAGTTTAAAGTCTAATTAACACAATGAAATGATCCATGAAAAAATACAGACTCTTCATTTTAACATTTGGTGTAAATTAGAAAATATACCATCACCTAACTATAAAGATCATTTAAGTAGAGAATGGTAGTAAATTTTACTATTACTTATTTTTTTATTTGCTCTAAGTTTAGTCATAAGAGCTAATCATTTAGCATCTATTGTTTTCAGAGATTTTCTAAGCATCATTCTTGTCAAAAAAGCTGATGAAAGTGGGAACTCTTAAGCTTTTACTAGAGGCCTGGTGCAAGATTAGCTCAGCCTGGCCTGTAGGATCGGGCCAAAACCGGCTCACCAACATCTCCTGGATAGCAAGAGGGTGCACACCAGGCCAAGGGACTCCACCAATGCATTATTAGGGCCAGGGAAAGACACAGGAGGTTGGTCAGCCAGGGACGGACCATGGGAGGGCTCCAGGGTGTGTCCAGACCATCTTGCTCAGTCCCAATCGGATAGACCCCAGCAGCAAGCTAATGTACTGGTCAGAGTGTCTGTCCCCTGGTGGTCAGTGCACATCATAGCATCTGGTTGACTGGTTGACTGTCTGCTCCCTGGGGGTCAGTGCACATTGACCTTAGCATTCATTAGCATATTACGCTTTGATTGGTTGAACAGATGACCAGATGACTGGACACTTAGCATATTATCCTTTTATTATATAGGATAGATATAAAGAGCTGAGATTAAGTTTATTAAAGGTCATTTGACTAGTAAAGGATAAAGTGGGACAACCATCTAGGTAGGTGGCTCCAGGATCCATGTAGTTAATAAAAAGAGCATATGATAAACCTGATAATTGTAATTGCTTTTATAGCTAATGTTTGCTGAGAAATTATCAGTTAGAATGATGATTATAAAGAATTATGTGCTGATTTTCTCACTTCAGCCTCACTACAGATTGCTGAAGTAGATTCTGTTACACTTATTTTATATGTGTAACTAACTATTTTATAGTTAGGAAAATTGAGAGTTATATAGATTGTATAATTTCTGCATGCCCTTAACCACTACTGTTTGCTTTACTGTTAAGATGTTTATCTATGTTCAGATCACTAATTATGCTATAATACTTCCAAAAAACAATCATTTAATTCATTGATTCACCCAGTCTATGCTATGTGTGTGTTAAACAATGGGAATAAAATGGTGGATAAATAAGAATTCCTGAAGTAGATGTGTGTTCATCTTTTCAGTCACTATATTTTGTAATTCCTGCTATGTAGAAATAAATGTGTAATGGATGTACAAAGGAAGTATTGATTTAATCTGCTAAGGGAATCAGGAAGTTCTCCTCTGAGATATGAGATAGTTGAAATTTTATGTCATGGATTTCATGAGTGAAACTATGAACGTGATGATAATTGGCAGTCCAGGCAATGGGAGGTTGTCAGTGTGGAACAGAGACTGACAGTACATGGTGTGTTTGAATAATGAATAGTTGTGTCATGATGTTGCTGTATACAATGAGAAGGTGTGTGATGAGAATAAATCTAGAAAGGAAGACTGGGGTAAAGTTGCACACAACATTTCATCTATGATAGGTAACAGTAAATTGTATGTGATAGTGTCAGAGATAGCAGGAGTTCTGCACGCTTCTGCTGCTCTGAGTTGCTTTGAGTCCATGTATTCTTAATTATTCATGACTACGCCAGGGCAGGTCCTTCTCAAACCCTGCCCAATGTACTACTGTTAGGAACTTAGTCCAAGTACCTCCTTTATCCTCTGCTCTCTAGTTACAGGTGTTAGTCCAAGATGGAGAAGCCATGCGAAGTTGTGGGTGTATAAGAATGAGTCTTGCCAAAACCAGTTTGGCTCAGTGGATAGAGCGTCGGCCTGCAGACTGAAAGGTCCCAGGTTTGATTCCGGTCAAGGGCATGTACCTTGCTTGTGGGCACATCCCCAGTGGGGGGTGTGCAAGAGGCAGCGGATCTATGATTCTCTCTCATAGATGTTTCTAACTCTCTATTCCTCTCTCCTCCTGTCTGTAAAAAATCAATAAAATATATTAATAAAATTTAAAAAAAAAGAATGAGTCTTGCACTAGCTGGTTTGGCTTTGTGGAAAGAGCATCAGCCTGCTAACTAGAGGGTCCTGGGTTAAATTCCAGTCAGGGGCACATGCTCATGTTGCAGGCTCAACTCGCAATGGGGGATGTGGTGGAGGCAGCTGATCAATGATTCTCTATCATCATTGATGTTTTTCTCTTTCTATATCCCTCTCTCTTCTTCTCTGAAATAAATAACAATATATTTTTAAAAATATGTCTTTATTGCAAAAGCCAGTGGCTATATAGCCATCAGGCAAAACAGTCCTTTACAACAAAGTCCAATCAGGCAGTCAGTCGGACACTATCTGGTTAGCATATACATCTTTCTCACAAAGCAGCATTGGTCTCTATATCCCCAGCTATTATCTGGACCCCCTAGACTCATTGCCTCACATCGAGAGCACTAGCTAAGCTCTCTGGCTCAGCAGCTTCTCCTATTTCCCATGCCCAGCACACTGGCTGCTTAACATGGTAGCTATATCTGAGCTCTCCCTTAGAGCTTCAGCCTCAGTAGCCTCTCCAGCCTCTCTGAGCTCTCTAGCCTCTGCTCTGCCCAGCTGCTCTCTCTAGCAGACTTCTTCACACACTCTTGGGCAGCAACCTGTATGTTACTCCAGAGACAAAGAAGGCTAGCTGCCAACAGTGACATCAATCATTTGGGTTACTGAAGGGTACAGTGTACCATGTGTCCTTACACCCACTCATGGTATCTTTGCCTTGGGCACCCAATTAGGCTCATGTTCAGAGCAGCCTTGGCCATTCTGGTGTATTGACAACAAGGCCTCTGTGCTCCCATTGGATATGACCAACTGGGGACCCTGGCATGGTTCCCACATAGGCAATAGTGAAAAGTCAAAAGGTTTTTTTTTCTTTTTTTTTTTTTTTTTTTTTTTTTATGGAGTAGACTAATGCAATCCATCATCATGCCTTTGTTAGTCTTAGAGACACATATATGCAACATCATGGGAAATAATAATAAAATAAGCTATGTTGAGATCAGCTTGTCCTTGAAAACTTCATCTGGCCCAGAGAATAGAGGAGTTCATAAGATATTTTTCTCCATGGAATGTACTTTTTATATTGTATTATAGTTTGAGAATTATTACCTATAAAATGTATAACCTATAAATGACATCCTAAGTTGATCACAACCAACATTCTCAGTGGAAATAAGAGGGGATTCTAGCTGGTTTGGCTCAGTAAATGGAGAGAGGGGACCCTAGCTGGTTTGGCCTGTGGACCAAAGGGTCCCGGGTTCAATTCTAGTCAAGGGTATGTTCCTTGGTTGCAGGCTTCTAGGGCCCTGTCTCTGGTCGGAGCTTGTGCAGAAGGCAACCAATCGATGTGTTACTTTCATGTTGATGTTTCTGTCTTTTCCTCTCTCTTTCACTCTCCCTAAAAGTCGATGGAAAAATAATCCTCCGGTAAGGATTAACAAAACAAAAACAAAAAAGTGTGTGTGTGTGTGGGGGGGGGTGGGGGGGAGACATGGGATAGGCCAAAGTGATTATATACAAATGTGTAATTTACAACCAAAATATACACATATTTTCTTAAATACTTGTATAAGTGACTGATCATGAGACCTTAATGTATATAAATCAATTTATTTTTATTAACCAACTCATGTATTTTTTTTCCTCAGTCAGTACTTCAGCTAGTTGGGTTTCTTCAGCCAGTGGAGTAATAAATTTGAATGCTTAGTGATCCAGTTGTTACAAGTTGAATGCTTTCTTTTTAAAAGTTACAAGTTTCTTTTACTTTTTACTATTAAAATTAAAGTTTTAAGAGAAAACGCCAGAAAATGGTCTGGACTGCAGGCAGGCAGCTTTTCCATCTTCCCTGGGATGCAGTGTAGGTGGCTTCTCAGTCTGGCTGTGGCCTGGGATCATGGGGCAGGTGGCTTCTTTGTCTCCTAGGCTTCATCCAGCCTCAGCCACTGGCACCCAGTTCTCTGTTTCCCCCAACTTCTCTGACTCTTACAGGTCCCTAGTGGCTGGGGGTTGGGGCCACTGCCATCTTTGTCAGGTTAATTTGCATACTCACTCCTAATTGGCTGGTAAGCATCACAGATGTATGGTCAATTTGCATATTTAAAAAATATATTTTATTGATTTTTTTTACAGAGAGAAAGGGAGAGGGACAAAGAGCTAGAAACATCAATGAAAGATAATCATTGACAAGCTGCCTCCTGCACACCCCTACCACAGATGTGCCCGCAGCCAATGTACATGCCCTTGACCAGAATCGAAACTTTCAGTCCACAGACTGATGCTCTATCCACTGAGCCAAACCAGTTTTGGCTTTCTTTTTTTCTTTTTTTAATATATTTTATTGATTTTTTTTAAAGAGAGGAAGAGAGGAATAGAGCAGCGTTTTTCAACCGCTGTTCCGCAGCACGAGATGTTGCCTGGTGTGCCATAGGTGCAGACAAGACAAGAATTTTATAATTTTTCACTATTTTGTTTACTTAATATTTCATAATAAAGTAATTATAAAATAATTTCTTTGTGTTTATTTGATTCCTATTCAAGAGAATTACTTTATATATAGTCAATATAGGCACAGAGTTAATTTTTTTTAACATTTTCTAATGGTGGTGTGCCTCGTGATTTTTTTCATGAAACAAGTGTGCCTTTTCCCAAAAAAGGTTGAAAAACACTGGAATAGAGAGTTAGAAACATTGATGAGAGAGAATCATCGATCAGCTGCCTCTTGAACACCCCCAACTGGGGATGTGTCCACAACCAAGGTACATGCCCTTGACCAGAATCAAACCTGGGACCTTTCAGTCCACAGGCCGACGCTCTATCTACTGAGCCAAACCAGTTTTGGCAAGGCTTTCTTTTTTATTAGTGTAGATTCTCTCCTTCACCTGGAATTTAATATTATAAATATACTAAAATGGCCAAGTGGCAGTCTTACCTTACAGTTCAAAGGAATGATTATTCAAAACCTGAACTTGGAGAAATTTGGTATAATTGAGAAAAAAGTTAGTTTCAATAAATCTTGTCTCCTGGACCGATATATTTTGGCTTTGTTGACAGAACAAAATTAAATTGATCTAGCAACCATAATAAACTCTCAGTGGGTGATACCAGTGTTTTTATCAGGCCAGCTGTTTTTGGTTGATGGATGGAGCACATGTTAAGACCAAAAATTCCATCAGCTGTACTCTCTGCATGCACTTTTTGGCTATAAAATGAATTTTTTAATAAGAAGAACTATAAATTATCTTTACTATGATCATGAATAAAGAATTTAAGTACTTCACTGAGGAAGAGGACAAATACATTGCATGAAAGGAAGGTAAATTCATATCCTGAATTACAGTTTATTACATTGAAGAGTCATTGAAGCCTTCTTCTTGATAAAAATATCCTATCTGTTTGCCCAGGTAGTGGTTCAATATTACTGGTTCAGTAGTGGACTCTGCCATTGGTGGTTTGGGTATTCAGCACTTCTGAAACCTTCTGAAGGGCCATATTCTAGAATAGACATGTACTTTCTCCTTCTCACACAGATTAACATTTAAATCAACCTATTGACCAAACACTATGGTGTCTGGTAAAAACAGGCTGGATGGTAAATGGACAAGATGTCCACATAATTACTAATAACTTTTTTTTGTAGTGGATTCCTCTGGTGAGCATTTATGTGTGACACAAAAACCTCAACTATGCGTTCTTTCCAGAGAACTATCCACATTCTTCTTTATCAGGCATTTTTGTCATAGGTCCTCCAACTTCTTTTCCTTAGTCCTTAACTATCTGGTAAAATTATAAAAGATTTCTCATTAGTCATCATATATCTATAGCATTGGCCACCTCCATAGGATAAAGAGGATAGTCATATCAAACACTCAAAATTCTGTACAGTGGCATGGTCTTTATTGTCCATATTTTTTTTCAGTGAAACTAGAATAAGAATATGATGTTCTTGTTGATAACAATATCATTGATAATTAACAGGTAGAGATATTATCTGTTAAGTTCAGTTTATGTTGCAAGATATATGATTATTGACTTTCTCATTATTTTTTAATCATTATCAATTTTATAGAAAAATTTTTATACAAAACCATGTTCTTTTCATTTTGTAAAATACTATGTACCATCTTAGATATTTATATTAGATATTATCAACTTCCTCTTCTCACTAATATACTATTAAATAATACACCAATATAATAATTGATTTTAGAAATAAATCCCTTTCATTGAATGTGTACACAAGTCACACTAATTAGTAAGAAACCTACTAAGCCTGTGAGTCAGATTCAGTAGCCTCAGATGTTTTTTTTTTAATCTATACATCTATTATCTTATTCAAATATTTTGCAGCATATCATTATATAGACTATACTGTGTGTTTCAGAAATAAAATTAAACACATTTTAATAAAATTATTCTTTTTTTAAAAATGCCTACTTAACATCTTATTTTTAAATGACTACTTAGATCCTTTCAACCATATTTTGCAGGTCTTCAAAGGTCTTTTCCTTATTCATGGAACAATGATATTAAAATATTTGCTAACTCCCTGGACTACAGATAAGGTCAGAAAGACAAAGAATGAAAGTGCGATAAATAGTTCTTAGACCAAAATAGCATCTTCCTACGTTTCTCCCCACCTGACTTCCTGATAAATCTGCAAGTCTGTTTCTTTATCAAATTCATTGAACTTCTTTACTCTCTGCACCAGTCTCCAAGAAAGAAAGGGACAGCCCTGGTACTGATTTTATTTGGGAACTCTGAAGTGCCAACTCCCATTTTCATATAATGTGTTAATTATGAGTGTGTCCTGTTTCCAAAGTTCTGTAAGGTAATATTTGTTAATTCTGCTTAATGTTTAAAGGTCTAATCTTCTACATATTTTTTTTTCCTTCCAGGAATATCAAGGTTAACTTAATTCTGCTTACATCTCTTTTTTAAAAAAAGCTTGTCTTTCATTACTGGAACTGCACTAGCCTGGAATGAGGGGTATATACAGTATAGCCCTATTAAAGAACAAATAGTGCACTTTTGTCTTTGTCTTAATATTGGGAGGCAATCAAAACTCATATCCCAACCAAGCTGTCAAACTATGACTTTTTTCTCCTTAGAACTTCTAACATTTGTATTTTTCTATTGAGCTGGCAAAAATAATGCTAGGGGAAACTTGACTCTTGTGACCCCATAGTATCTCTTCAGATTCCTGAGGTATCTCGATACTGAATTTATACCTCTGTCATATAATTTATGGGCTTTATTTATAGAAGCTCCCTGTTTTGAACTGTTTTTTTTCTGTTTTGATCAAATCAAGATAAAAAATAAAAAATAAAACTATGAAATATCCTAATTCTTAGATAATAGTTTGATTTGTTCCATGTGTAAAAACTGGTATTTTATAACCTTAAAATTTGATGTCAATAGATTTGAGTAAAAATGGAAATTAAGGACTCCTTCTTCAGCAATTCCAAATGTCAGGACAACAGCAAAACATTAAGCCAAACATGGGACTGTATGAGACTGAACAGCTATGTGCACATGTAACCAGCCATATAGGTATGTCATAGGTTGGGTTTCCTAAAGCCTGAGATTGGAAATCATATTTAAGCGTCTTTAAGAAAAGGTAACTGAAAAAAATAACAAGGTGTAACAGGAACAGCTAAGCAATGTCTAGTTTCACAGGGAAAACTCTGGAGTTCAGCTTTCTTAATTAGTCAAATCTTGAGGAAAGAGGGCAGTACTTGTCTTACTTCATGTACCTGATCTTATGTGATTCTCAAGAGAATGGAGCAATACAGTAGCAAGCCATAGAGTGCAAATGCCAGTAAATGGGATCTAGGTATTTCAATAACCTCTTCTACTACAGTGTCGCTTAAAATCTGTGCTATTCTATAAGGCTCCTACTAATAGGATTTTCAACTGGTATGCTACAAGAAGCACACTAGTGTGCTGCAACAATTATTTTAAACATGCAATACCTGACTATTTAATCAAGGATAGTGATCTATTTTCCTTTAAATTGTCAAATTAAGAAAAAAAAAGACAGCAGCCCTCTGATGTTAATGAATCAAATTTATATCTATTTCTTATCAGCTCTTCTAAAATGTATTTTTGGTGTACTACAGAATTTTAGTAATTAGTTTGTGTGTGCCATGATATAAAAAGGTTGAAAATCGCTGTCCTTGACCAACATATCTATGCCATATTGAAATGTAACCCATCAAGAAAGGTCACAACATGGTAGTGTATGAATTGTTCTGCCTTGGTAATTTGACCAAGTGCTCAGAGCATTACCTATGGTGAGAACCTAAGTTCTAACAAAATTTCAGTTTTTTATGGTGTATTTTAGAACTTTCAGGCTGCTATAACAAAATACCACAGACTAGGTGGTTTATATACAACAGAAATGTATTTCTCATACTTCTAAGGATTTGTAAATCCAAAATCTAGTCAGTAGAAGAGTAGGTGTCTGGTGAGATCCAGCTCTCTGGTTTATAGCAGATTATCTTCCTGCAGTATCTTCCCAAGGTGGAAGGGGCAAGAGGATCTCTTTATAAGATCACTAACCCTCATTCATAATGGCTCCATCTTCAATGACCCAATTACCTTCCAAAGACTCCACAACCTAAAACAGTCACATTGGGGGTAAGTTTCAATCTATTAATTGGAGGGGGTGGGGGGGAGATACAACATATAGGCTCAATAGCAGAGTGATTTTAAATATTGCATCTTTCATTTTTCCCTGTTCTTGCTTAGGATCTCTAGAACTCAGATTATTTAAACATCTCAATAATTTAACGAAGTTGAATATAACTTTTCTTTCCCTTTATATGCCCACTGAATTTAAGGAACAGTTTAAAAATTTATATAGAGCTCTATCAAACAGCCTCATAGCAATATACTGATATTCTTAAAATCAGTAACTTCTGAGAGTGAACCTCATCCATGCACATCACCTGTTTTACAGGGTTATAGCTCTTGTTTCAAGGTCAATTGCCTTACATCCAAGTACTAGGCTTTTAAACCACCATTGTTGCAGTTATGTTCTATAAAAGAATTGTTTAAAATTGCAGAAGAACCCAATAAAGTGAAGCAGCTATGCCTGTCAGAGTGTGTTAAGAATGTACTCGCTCTTTTTGTTCTTATTAAAACAAAACAAAAAAAAAAAAAAAAAAAAAACCAAAAAACTTTCTTTTTATGGTAGCTACAGTTATAGTGAGTGGCCAAAAATATAATTTCAGGTAATCTTTGCCAAACAATTTTCTTACCTCTAACAACTTTTTCCAGATGGAGGGAGCAGCAAATAAATAACTTTTGGTTAAGTCCTGTCTACAGAGTCAACCCATGGGATAAGCCTTGTTTTCAGTTAGTCTCAGTAGCCATTTCCAAGTATCTCACTGCTTCTTTCAAAACAAAAGAAAACCTGATTTGGGAAACTTTTACATAAGATGTGTCCAGTTTCACCTTTCTTCAAATCCATATTTTAGCAGATGGGCCCGAACCACATTCCCGTATCCTCTGTTTATCTATTTTCAAAAAGAAAAGCACACTGTGCAAACGTCCTTGCCAAGTCCCCTCTCCCTACCTCTTGTTCCTCCTCTCTCTTTTCTCTGCTGCTGTTCTTATGTGGACTTTCTTCAAAGCTATGCGCTTGCACAACTTAGAAGATAGAAGACTATGATCACTGAATTTCCCAGGGGCAATGTATAAAGACTCTGCCTTTCAGAAGGAAAATTGTGAGGTGCATTGTAAAGGCTCTTTACGATATTTCAATGTGGATTGAGCTAGAGGGACAAAGAACAGTAAACAAATCAATAATGCAGTATTATTTTTTCCTACTCTATTGGAATATTTGCCCAAAGCAATCACTACCCACAAGTTCTTGTTTCAGATCCCCCCCCCCTTTTTTTGGAGGGGGGAACCCAAATAAGGACAGTTTCTACTAACAGTCGCCCTAGAAAACAGACCCTCCAAGTGGGAGACTGAAACTAGATAACTCACCTCATATGACAGGACCCTACTGTGGAGGACAAGGCAAAAAAGGAATGGGATGCTGAGAGCTGAGATTGAAGCATGTGGCTGAAATACCCTTGAATCCTCCAGCCTGCTAACAGCAGTTCCCTCATGCTTCTAAATAACACGAGGCTCTGTTTTTCTGAGTCCATGCTAAGACTTCAACTGAGTGGAATGACTTGCAAAAATGACATGCTGTCTTCTCAAATTCACTCTTATCTCCCTTTATAACCTCTAAAAACAACTTTGGTCAGGGCTCAGTGTAGCCCAAGTTGAACACTGTGGTACTTGATATTAAAGGAACTATTTTACTCACTAATGGAATTATAGAAAGTGTCCCAGAAGGAAATGGGAAAATATAACTAGGATCAGATTTTAAGGATATAGAACAAAGATTGGGGGGGAAATATAACAGGAAACGTTTTTGACCTAGAAAGAGCATTCAGGAACTCAGTATTAAAAATTTTAGCAATGACACTTTGCAATTAGTCTATAGATGATGCTTCGAGGATAATGGGAAACCTTTAGATATAACAATACTTTAGATATAACAAAACGCTTAGATATAACAATACTTGCCATTTGGTGGACAATTTCTCTGCCTGCTGCTCATATTTCACCTCAATGCCTTCTGAATCTTCCACTTTTCTTTCAGGGACTTTTTCTGAAGTAAGGAGAGCAGATTCCAACCATTGAAAGGGCAGCCTTAAATGTATAAAATGAATTTCCACCTTGGGAAAAACCCTCAATAAATGAGGAAAATCTCAATGTTTTCATTTATTTTTCAGGGACAACCCTGAGGCACATGGTACAAATTTATCCCAGGATACCGAACAGTAGTAAATCTCAGTGATTACAGAGGAGACTAGCTCAACAACACACCCTTACTAACTTTCTCACATTTTCAATTTCACTTCTTTAGGGGATCACCAACCAAAGAACAACTCTGCCGAAGTCCTTGGATCAGTTGTGACTTGGGAGAAACTAAATGAAGATATATGCCTTAATCATTTGCATGATATAAATAAACAAATAACTCAGAAATGAAACATACTTCTATGTGAGTGACCTTCAGTAAAAAGGAGGGTATGTATAATAAAATGGAGCATACAAGTCTTTTCCAACTTTTAAAATGAATTGATTTATTTTTCAAGTACTAGGAATCAAAATTACGGTCAGTAGAACAATTTTGAAGGATCAAAAGCACATTTGTTAAGTGAACATCAGAGATATTATTAGGGTGATGAAACTGTCTGAAGCTGAATAATGGTGATGGTTGAACAAGTAGTAAATTTACTAAAAAAATAATTGAATTCTATACCAAAAGTGGAAAGTTCTTATGGAATATAAATAGTGTCATGTAAGGTAGTTTAAATCTAAGCAAAATTCCATAAACACACACACACACACACACACACACACACATAAAAAGCATATTAGATGTATTGTAACATCAGAACAAGAGGTCTCCTGATTTATTTTTTTTCAATACCCTGTCATATTAGACAGAATTCCTTATTTTTTGACATGTCTGTTCCAAAGCCTAATAGTATTAAGCTCTTGGAGATATTCTTCATCATTTCATCACTTTCACATTTGATCAAGCAAAAAAGAAAGAAAGAAAGAAAGAAAGAAAGAAAGAAAGAAAGAAAGAAAGAAAGAAAGAAAGAAAGAAAAAAAACTTCTCTACATGGCCTGTCCCAGATAGGCACAATATAATGCAGAAGCTCAGCTATAGGCTGGTGGGAACACTGGCTCCATCACATGTGGAAATGACTTGGATCCCAGTCCAGGACAATTTGTACCTTCAGCTAGTACAGAATAAGCAAAAATGATGCATGATTTGGGAACTATAAATAAATCTTCCTGAGAGTTCTAAATTTTAACTGTCTGATATTTCTTTTTGAATAATAATAAAGCAAAAAATGAGCTGGTTATTTAGAAAGACAAGTCATTCAAACTCTAGGCAAATGCAATATATGTACATATTATTCATGTAAATTGAAAATATAGAGAGCTTAATGCATTTGTTTTATTAATGATTGATATTTATAAACAAAAGGACTCTAATCAAAACAAACTTTACTTTTTAAGGAATATAGGCTCTTCTTAAACATGTATTTCCTGTAATTCAATGCTTCTTTGTCTCTGTATTTATTTTTGCTCATCAGTTTATAATGTTCTTTATATTCCACTAATGAGTGAGATCATGGATCAGGAAGGCAGAGGAGGGTTGGGGAGTGGACAAGAGAGGGTTAGGGGGGAAAGTAAGAAATTAACCAAAGGACTTGTATGCATGCATATAACCATAAGCAATGTACACAATACACTGCCCCCCCCCCGGGGGGGTGGTGGTGAGGGCATGTGCAGGGGGGTGGGTAGGAGATGCCGGAGGGAAGTCAATGGGGAAAAGAAAGAGGTATATGTACTACTATTTGTAATACTTTAAACAATAAAATAAAATAATAAAAATGTTACCTTATATAAATTAAGTTTAGAAAAGTCTAATATATATATATATATATATATATATATATATATATATATATATCATTTTAAAAATACAATAGGACAATAAGTACTACATGTTATACAAACCTCCAAAGTTTTATTGACTTTTTTTTTTACAATTGAAAGCTTTTATTGAAATGCTAAATATATTTTAAATTTTAAATAATTTAAGAGAATAAAATATGAATGTTGACTTACAAGACTATATATACTGTATGACAATCACAAAAGTCTAAGAAATGTTGTCTGATGAAGATTCATTTTGAGTCCAAGATGCATCACTTAAATAATGAAAGAAATCACGGCATTTCTTTCATTGCTATTGAGAAATCCAAACATGTCTTGGTGTGTTACACCAAGTCTTATGTCCTTTACATGTGCAGGGCTCCTCTATCTAGGAGCATGTGGAGGAGAAAGAATCCAACCCAGGGGCGTGCCCACTGGTCTCAGGGACTCTCAGGTGGAAGTGAAGGTGGAAGAGGGCCGCATAGTGGCAATTGGAGAGGCCACATGGAGATGAGGAAACAGCTGCTTTAAGACCCAGGTCCTCTTCTGAGGAGGGGACCATCAGGACTTGGCTCTGGCATCTGGCAGGTTTGGAAAGTAGCTTGTGAAGTGGAGATTTTGACTACCTCTTCCAGGGACCTCAGCATTTTTAGCATTTCCGCCATCTCCTCCTCTTGCCTGGGGCATTTGGATCTCTTTTCTTTCAGTTCATGAACCAGGGACTTAATGTCCTGCTCCAGCGTCCTGTAGGTTGTGGTGACCTTTCTGCAAGCGTCAGCAAGGCTGGGTATACTGAATGCCTGTTTCTCACTCCTGCCATCCTCTAAGAATGACTGGGTTTCCCTGCACTCCTCTTCAGCTGCACCCAACCGGCCAATGAGCTGGCATCTCTCCTCAACCTGTGCGGCCAGTGCTTCTGCCAGCTGTGCTTCACGTCTTACATAAAGTCGACTCTGAACAGACTGAAACAGTATGACTATAAATATGAGACCCACCAAGAGGCTGATGACAGGTGGGCACTCCACTGACTCCCAGAGGAGGAGAGGGACAGGGAGGCGTGAGCCCAGGCCTTGGGGCAGCAAATCCACTGCCTCCTTGCCCAAGCTTCCCAAGGATGGGCCCGAAGCCCAGCTCTGCAGAGGACCACAGCGCCTCAATGGACCCTCTGCCCAGGGACTGCCTGGTCACCATGGAGCCTCTGGCCACAACAGACCTGATGACACCCCAACATTCCACCTGGAACAGCCAGCAGTGGCAACCCTGACTGGTCACCAGTGATGTGGCTGAGATGGGGAAAGATTTTTAAATAAAAGGTTCTCCTGTCCATGACTACCAACTGATCATTTCCCGTTCTCCCTGAATGGTTTGGTATCAGTATAAATTAAAATATAGTGAAAATAGCAAACTTAAGTATACAAGTTGATCTATTTCTTAAACTTTATTGCCTGCCTATGGTAGGTATCCGAACCATATTTATTCAGGCCTACCTCAGAGAGATGGTTTCAGTTCCTAGTTTCGTCAAGTGAGTGTTCACATTTCAGTGACTTTATATAGTACAAGTTGATATATTTTCACTAATATAATTTTGTTTAAATAATACATTAATATATATAAGAATTAATTTTAGAAATAAACTTTCGTTTAATGTGTACATGAATCATATTAATTTCTAAGAAACCTATTAAGTGGATCAGATTCTGTAATAATTCAGTAACCTCAGATGTTTCCTTAATCTATAAGTACATTCTCTATCATTTACATATCAATTTACATTTTTATCTATTAAAATACTTGAGTACTTTCTATAGTCATAAAATTTAGTTTCTTCCTTCAAATAAATTACCAACTACCATAAATAATTTAATAATAACTTAAATGATAGTAAAGTACCAAATATTGATTTTATTGGAAGAGAACCTTAACTCTCTGATCAACTTTATTCTTTGCCTTATTTAAGACGGCTTTCATTGTTTTAGCCAAGTTTAAGTAAAGTGTCTTCATAAATTCCAGAAGTGAAATTAGGTGGATTTTAAATAAGTAGTGTCTCTTATTAAAATAATGCTGAGCTACAATTTCCAATATGAATTAATATTTGATTTAGTCTCTTTATAAAATCATAACTTATTTTACTTTCTTGATGGTAAATCTTTCATTTCTTACATATAATAATGTCCTACAAGCAGCGAACAAAGTAAAATAAAAATTGATATATGCCCTTGCTATAAAAGTATTTCTTCTAGCAGATGGCACTTCAAAAAGTAAAACTCAGTAATTTGAAAACTTGAATAAACTTAAATATTCAGATTGCATTCTACATCTTTCATATAAGTACCCTGAGATCCAGATAATTTAATTGATTTTCTTAGAATTAAAGTTAGTGCAAGACTAACGTGAAAGTAGAACTCTTGGGATTAGAGAACTGTACCCAAACACAAGTGTGAATGAATTCTATGTAAAATAGGTAAGGTAAAGAGGGAATAGATCCAGGAAACATGCTTTTTTAATGCTGCCTCTTTAACAAGTTGTGTAGTTTTAAAATTGTTAAACCACAGCATGTTGCTTTAATAATGTCATGCACTTGTTTACTCTTTTGACATAGGAAGCAATGTAGAGTGAATATTTGGGTGGAATAGGTTTGTTTCAAGTAGCATTCAATTTGGATATTTCCCCACTAATATCTTCTATTACAAAGAGAGAAAACATTCTAGTGTCATAATTATAAACATGTTATAAAAATATATATGCAAGATAAGGAAGGATCTCACATTTTTAAGGCACTAATATTGGTCAAGCACATTGTTAAGCATCTTACATATTTTGTTTCTAAGAACAACTTTTAAATGCTCAACATTTCGATTTTACTTCTATTCTTTGTTGTTTTTGCAAAATCAAACATAACATGCAGTCTTTAATACCTCATGTCCAATTCACTTGTCAATCAATTTTAATCTACCTTCTACTTATATTTAGGGCATTGATATCAGTCTTTAACTTCCAGCACTCTTGTTAATGTTACTAATGGCATTCATACTGTTCACTGTCTGTCCTCATGTTTGCAGCTCTGGATGCAGGAACCACAGATGTTTTATTCTTTCAGTGGGAAAACTAATCAGCTCCTGTCTTCTATGATTTCATAAATTCTTGGCTTTTCTACTCCAAACTCACTAGGCAGTGTTAGTCATATTCCATTGCTATATACTCTTTTTATTTTATTTTTCAATTGTAGTTGAAATATAGCATTACTTTACTTTCAGGTGCACACCATTATTATTAGACAATTGTATACCTTACAAAGTGATCAATAAATCTTGTACCTATCAAACATCACTCATATTTATTACAATACTAGAGGCCTCATGCGTGAAATTTGTGCATGGCTAGGGGGTGTCTCTCAGCCTGGTCTGCATCCCTTCCAACCCCGGATGCCTCAGGGAATATCTGACTGCCAGTTTAGGCCCAACCAGCAGTCGGACATCCTACTCACAATCCAGGAGCAGTGGCTCCTAACAACTCACCTGCCTGCCTACCTGATTGCCACTAAACACTCTAATTGCCTACCTGATAGGCCCTAACTGCCTCTAATTGCCGACCTGATCACCCCCTTAACTGGTCCCCTTGCAGGCCTGGTTGCCCCTAACTGCCCTTCCCTGCCATCCTGGTCACCCCCAAATGCCCTCCCCTGCTGGCCTGATCACCCACAACTACCCTCCCCTGCAGCCATCTTATGGCAGCCATCTGTGACCACATTGGGGAGGCCATCTTTTGGAAGGGCATGGGGGTCAATTTGCATATTACCTATTTATTATATAGGATTTGAGCGAAATCATATGGTTCTTAGCTGTGTCTGACTTATTTCATTTAGTATAATGTTCTCAAGGTCCATCCATTTTGTTGCAAATGGCATCGTTTCATCCTTTCTAATGGCTGAGTAGTATTCCATTTTGTATATGTACCACATCTTATTTATTCAGTTCTCTATCACAGGATACTTTGTTTACTCCAATATCTTGGCCACCATGAATACTGCTGAAATGAACATAGGGATTCATATATCTTTGAAAATACATGATTTTGAGTTTTATGGTTATATATCCGAGAGGAATTACTGGATTATATGGAAGCTCTATTCTCATTTTTTGAGGAATTGCCAGACTTTTCCACAGAGGCTGTCCCAGTCTACATTTCCACCAGCAGTGAATGAAGGTTTCTTTTTCTCCCACAACCTCTGTAACACTTGTTATTACTTATCTTCTTTATAAAAGCCAATGTAACACCTGTGAGGTGGTATTTCAATCTAGATTGATTTGCATTTCCCTAATTGCAATGAGGTTGAACATTGTTTCATATATCTATTGGTTATTTGCATGTCTTCTTGAGAGAGGTCTATTTCCAGGTTCTCCGCCAACTATTTTGTTGGGTTGTTTGTTTGATGTTGAGTTTTGAGTTCTTTATATATTTTGGAAATTAAACCTATTAGGGAGCTACTGTTTGCAAGTATCTCCTACCTAGTCAGCTAGGAGATACTCTGTGTTTTTTTTTTGTGTGTGGTTTTTTTTTTTGTGTGTGTGTGTTTTGTTTTGTTTTTCCTGTTTCTTTGGCTGTACAGTAACTTTTTAGTTTGATATATTCCCATTCATTTATTTTTGTTTTTACTTTCTTTGCCTTTGAGGTCAGGTTCATAAAATATTCTCTACAACCAAGGTCATACATTTGTTACCTATATTTTCTTCTATATTGTTTGAGGTCTTATCTTTAGGTCTTGGATCCATTTTGAGATAATTTTTGTACATGGGAACAAACTGTAATCCATTTTCATTCACTTACATATGGCTTTCCAGTTTTTCCAGTACCATTTATTGAACCAACTCTCTTTATTCCATTGTGTGTTTCTGGCTCCTTTATTGAAAAATATCTGTCCATTTATATGTGGTTTTATAGCTCTACTCTCTATTATGTTCCATTTATCTGTATGCGCAGTTTCTCTGTCAAAACCATGCTGTTTTATTATTGTAATTCTGTAGTATAATTTGAAGTTAAGTAGCATGATACCTCAAGCTTCATTCTATTTTCTTTCTTTTTTTAAAATATATTTTATTGATATTTTTACAGAGAGGAGGAAGGGAGAAAGATAGAGAGCTAGAAACGTCGATGAGAGAGAAACATCCACCAGCTGCCTCTTGCACACCCCCTACCGGGGATGTGCCCGCAACCAATGTACATGCCCTTGACCGGAATCAAACCTGGGACCTTTCAGTCCACAGACCGACGCTCTACCACTGAGCCAAACCGGATTCGGGTTCATTCTATTTTCTTGGGATTGTTTGCCTATTCAGAATCTTTTGTGGTTCCATACAAATTAACCCCAACCAAGATGGATGCAGCGACAGAGGCTTGGGTTTCTCTGGCAACAGAAGAAGCCAAGCTTTCCACCTGCCCTAACAGGCCTAAGCCTCTACTCCAGGCTACAAAGTTTCAATATAGAAGGTAAACAAGAAAAGGCTGCCACCATGGAGCAAGCAGAAGGCTTGAATCAGCTTCAGCTTACAAAGTTTCAATTGTAGAAGATAAATAAATTCCAGATACCAGGGCCTCCATTTGGGTTGTTGGGGGGCCCCTCACTCAGGCTCCTCCATGCCCCAAGGGAACCCCCACCCATGCACCAGGCCTCTATCCTATCTAATAAAAGAGTATTATGGAGATTGGCCATCACTCCAACATACAAGATGGCTTTTCCCATGTGGTCAAAGATCCTGCCCCTATGTGGACACAAGATGGCCACCACAAGATGGCCATCAGGGAGGGCAGTTGGGAGGTACCAGGCCTGCAAGGGAAGGCAGTTGAAGGCAATCAACACTGCAGGGGAGGGCAGTTAGGGGTGACCAGGCAGGCAAAGGAGGGCAGTTGGGGAAAAATGGGCTGGCAGAGGAGCAGTTAGACATCAATCAGGCTGGCATGGGAGTGGTAAGAGGTGATCAGACTGGCAGGCAGAAGCAGTTAGGGGCAATCAGGAAGGAAGGCAGGTGAGCAGATGGGAGCCAGTAGTCCTGAATTGCGAGAGGGATGTCCAACTACCCATTTAGGCCTGATCCCGGACCAGGCTTAAACGGGTAGTTTAACATCCCTCGAGGAGTCCCATATTGGAGAGGGTGCAGGCTTTGCTGAGGGACATCCCCCTCTCGCCCCCATGGACAAATGTTGTGCACCAGGCCTCTAGTAAAATATATATATATTTTTAAAAGGTGTTTCCTCTACAGCTCAAGTAGCCCCTGCATTGTATCCACTGGGCTAGGGGCGTGCCCTGCCACCCAGTGTCTCTGCACATCTCAGAGGCCAGCAGCTATTCCCCCCTCCCACCCCTTTATGTCCAGGGCTCTGGGCTGGGGGCATGCAGGGACCCTTGGCCATATGCAGTGGTGGCACCATCAGGGTCTCTGCACACCCCAGAGGCCAGCATCCAGCCCCCCCCTCATGGGCACTGGCCAGCAGCCAACCCCACTCCCCTTCATAGATCCAAACCTTCTCTTGGTGTGGGAGCATTTGCAAGGGCTGGGGCAGGGCAGGGCGGGAACATCCCCGCATCGCTATAGCAACGTGGGAACACTGGGATATTCCTGCCCCCAGTAGCTTGGCTCAGTGTGGCCAGGAGGTGTTCTGGGACTCCTGCAGCTCAGGACCTAAGCACGGGCCTACAGGCTAGGAACAGCCTGGGCCCAAAGGATGTTTCCAGGACCCAGTCCACTCAGCGCCTGCATATGCAAATTAACGCCATATTTATCAAGTCAATTTGCATATTCACTCTGATTGGCTGTGGACATAGTGAAGGTACGGTAAATTTGCATGTTTATTATTAGATAGGATGATCCTTTGTATGTCTGTGGTGACTCCTCTTCTCCCATGTCTGATTTTGTTTATATGGATCTTTCCCTTTCTTTAAACTTATGAGTATGTTGTTTAAACTCCATGTATTTGTGGGCTTCTCTACTTCCTTTTTGCAGTTGATTTTTAATTTCAAGTCTAATCAAGGGTTTGTCAATTTTATTAATATTTTTCAATGAACCAGCTCTTTGTTTTATTAATTTTTATATAGTAATTTTGCCCTCCATTTCATTTAATTCTAATCTAAATTTTATTTCCTTTCTTCTGCTGACTTTGGGTTGCTTTTGTTTTTCTTTTTCTTGTACTTTAAAATGTTATGTTAGGTTGTTTAATTGCGATTTCTCATTCTTCTTGAAATAGGCCTATAATGATATAAACATCCTTCTTATCACTGCTTTCACTGCATCCCAGAAGTTTTGATATTATGTATTATCATTCTCATTTGTCTCTACATATTTTTTGATCTCATCTTTTATTTCTTTTTGGACCCAGCCATTTTTAGTAGTACTAGTATGCTGTTTAATTTCCACATATTTGTGGATTTCTTTATTTTCTTTTTGCAGTTGATTTCTAATATCAAGTCATCATGGTCAGAGAACACACTTGGTATAATTTCAATCTTCTTGAATTTCTAGATGCTAGTTTTGTGCCCCAACATAAGGCCTATCCTTGAGAATGTCCCATGTTCACTGGAGAAGAATGTATAACCTGATGTTCTGGGATGAAAGGTTGTAGGAATGCCAGTTATGTCCATTTTGTTTAGTGTTTCATTTAAGGATGACATTTCTTTATTGATTTTCTGTTTTGTAGATCTGTCTAGAGCTGTCAATGGAGTATTAAGGTCCTCAACTATGACTTTTTTAAAAAAAAAAAATCTATTTTTTACTTTACTTCTGTGAGTAGTTGTGTTATATATTTTGATGCTCCCTGTTTGGATACATATACATATAAAAGTGTTATGTTTTCTTTTTTTTAATATATTTTATTGATTTTTACAGTGAGGAAGGGAGAGGGACAGAGAATTAGAAACATCAATATGAGAGAAACATTGATTAGCTGCTTCCTGCACCCCTCCCCCCTGGAGATGTGCCCACAACCAAGGTACATACCCTTGACTGGAATCGAACCTGGGACCTTTCAGTCTGAAGGGTGATGTTCTATCCACTGAGCCAAACCAGTTGTGGCATGTTTTTCTTGATATAGTGTTCCATTTATCATTATGTAGTGTCCATCTTTGTCTCTTATTAACTTTAAGTCTATTTTATTAGATATAAGTATGATTACACCTGATGTTATTTTGTCAGATATAACTATGCCTACACCTGATGTTCTGTGGATGTTATTTTCTTAGAGAATCATTTTTCACCCATTTACTTTGCATCTACTTTCGTATTTGCAGATTAGATGTATCTCTTGTAGGCAGTGTATGGTTGGGTTTTGTTTTGTTTTTTTATCCACTCTACTACTCTGTATCTCTTTACTGGTGAATTCAGACCATTTACATTTAGGGTACTTATTGATGTATGAGAATTTCCTACAGTTATTTTATCATTTGTTTTCTGTGCTTCCATTAGTTCTTTTCCTTTGTGTTTCTATTGTTTTTGTTTGGTGGTATTCCATACTTCTTTCCTCTGTCTACTTTTTCAAATCTATGTATCCTGGTTTGGGGATTTTTGTGTGCAGTTAACATTGGGCTTATAAAAAATATATACTGTAACTATATATTTTTTCTTTTCATTTCATCAGATCTTCAACCTCCTTTGTCAGTTCAGACCCTTAACACTTCCCTTTTTATGTTTCTGTTGTTACAAAGTATCCCTGTTTATCTGTAAGTTTTTAATGATCTTAATGGTAGTTTTGTGACTTTATGTCCTTTGTTTCAAATAGAATGACTTGCTTGAGTATTTCCTGCAATGGAGGTTTTCTGGTGATAAAATCCCTCAGCTTTTGTGTATCTGGGAACATTTTTATTTCTCCTTCACATTTAAAGGATGATTTTGGTTAGTATATTATTCATGACTGGTAATTTCTCTCTTTCAGATATTTGAATATTTGGTTCCACTCTCTTCTGGCTTGTGGAATTTCTATTGAGAACTTGGCTGAAATTCTGATGGGTTTTCCTTTGTAGGTCACTTCCTTCTTTTCCCTGTCTGACTTAAGATTTTTTTTTCTTTGTCATCAAATTTTTACAGCGTTAATACCAAGTGTTTTGGAGAGGCCCTCTTTGGATTGAGGTAACTAGGTATTTTGTTTGCTTTTTGGATTCAAGGATCTAGTTCTTTCCATAATTTTGGAAATTCTCATCCACTGTGTTTGAATAGATGGTTCCTTCTCCAAAATGCCTATAATTATAATATTGCTTTTATTGATGAAGTCGGATAGATCTCATAGAGCTCTTTTTTTAAATTTTTCTAAAAAAGTTTAATGCTCAGGTCTCTCTCTTCTTCCCTCTACATCATTTATAGATTCCTATCTTTTGATATCACTAATTCTCTCCTCTATCTGGTCAGCTCTGATTCCTGTGCTCTTTTTTTTTTTTTCTTCATTACTTTCTTTTTAATTGTGGTTAAGAAACACATAACATAAAAATTAACATCCAAATTATTTTAAGTGTATAATGTTTTGGTGTTAAGGATAGTCACATTATTGGGCAATCTATCTTCAGAGCTTTTTCATCTTACATAGCTGAAATCCTATACCCATTAAGCAACAAGTTCCCACTTGTACCTATCCCACTGCATGGAGATATGGTGTTACTGCCTGTTTATGTGATTTTGATGGTTGCCAGACCTAAAAGTAGCATAGGTTCCTTTTTATTTATTTTTTAAAGTATTACATGTGTCTCCCTTCCCCCTATCGGCCCCTTTCCAGCCACTCTCCACCCGCCCACCACCCCAGTGCCCATGTCCATTGGTTATGCTAATATGCTTGCATAAAAGCCCTTTGGTTTATCTCTTACACCTCACCATTACCCCGCCCTCTCTTGCCTTTTCTTTGAAGTTAGACAGTCAATTTGATGTTGCTTTACCTCTGAATCTCTTTTTGTTCTTCAGTTTATGTTCCTTATATTCCACAAATTAGTGAGATAATGTGATATTTATCTTTCTCTGAATGGTTTATTTTGCTTAGTATTATGCTCTCCAGTTCCATTCATGGTGTTGCAAATGGTAAAAGTTCCTTCTTTTTATAGCAGCATAGAATTCCACTGTGTAAATGTATGACTGTTTTTTTAATTCACTCATCTGCTGATGGGCACTTAGGCTGTTTCCAAATCTTAGCTATTATAAAATCTGTTGCTATGAACATAAGGGTGCATATATCCTTTCTGATTTCTTGAGATCTATTCTTAGAAGTAGGATTACTGAGTTGAATGGGAGTTCCATTTTTGACTTTTTGAGGAAACTCCATACTGTTTTCCACAATAGCTGCACCAGTCTGCATTCCCACCAATGGTGCATGAGGGTTCCTTTTTCTCCACATCCTCGCCAGCACTTGTCTTTTGTTGATTTGTTGATGATAGCCATTCTTACAGATGTGAAATGGTACCTCACTATTGTTTTGCATATCTCAGATGAGTAGTGACTTCGAGCATGTTTTCATCTGTATCTTTGCCTTCTGTATGTACATTTTAAAAAGAGATTACTTAGGTCCTTTTCCCATTTTTTTACTAAATTGTTTAGCTTCCCTTTGTTAAGTTTTTTGAGTTCCCTGTAAATTTTGAAGATTAAATATTATCAGAGATAATATTGGCAAATATGTTCTCCTATGCAGTGGGTTTCCTAGT
Organism: Pipistrellus hanaki; assembly: GCF_964339955.1. Taxonomy (NCBI): domain Eukaryota; kingdom Metazoa; phylum Chordata; class Mammalia; order Chiroptera; family Vespertilionidae; genus Pipistrellus; species Pipistrellus hanaki. The sequence continues at coordinate 86,962,010 of NC_140504.1, forward strand.
TGTTTTGTTGATGGTTTCTTTTGCTGTGCAGAAGCTTTTTGTTTAATGTAGTCCAATTTATTTATTTTCTCCTTAGATTTCATTTTCCCAGGAGCTATGTTGGTAAAGATATTGCTATGACATTTGTCTGATATTTTTCTACCTATAGATTCTTCTAGGATTTTTATGGTTTCCTGTCTTAATCCATTTTGAGTTTACTTTTATAAATTATGTAAATTGGTGGACTAGTTTCAGTTTTTTTACATGTATCTGACAAAATTTCTCTGCACCATTTATTGAAGAGACTGTTTTGATTCCATTGTATACTCTTGCCTCCTTTGTCAAATATTAATTGAGCATAATGGCTTGGGTTGATTTCTGAGTTGTCTGTTCTGTTCCATTGATCTTTATGTGTGTTTTTCTGTCAATTCCAGACAGTTTTGAGAACAGTGACTTTGTAATACAGCTTGATATCTTAGATTGTGAGCCCTCTAAATTTGTTCTTCTCAGGATTGTTGTGGCTATTTAGATTATTATTTTTATTCCAGATGAATTTTTGCAGACTTTTTTCTAGGTCTGTGAAATATGCCATTGATATTTTAATGGGGATTGCATTGAATCTATAGTATGGATATTTTAATGATGTTGATTCTACCAATCTATGAACATGGTATATTCTTCATTCCATTTGGTTATGTCTTTCTCTATCTCTTTTTTCAACACCCTGTAGTTTTCTGAGTACAGGTCTTTTACCTCCTTAAGTTTATTCCTAGGTATCTTAATTTCTTGGTGCAATTGTAAATGGATTTTTTGTTTGTTTGTTTGTTTTAGTTTCTCTTTCTATGAGTTCATTTTTGGTGTATAAAAAAGCCATAGAGCCGAAACTGGTTTGGCTCTGTGGTAGAGCATCGGTCTTTGGACTGAAAGGTCCTAGGTTCGATTCTGGTCAAGGGCATGTACATTGGTTGCAGGCACATTCCCGGTAGGGGGTGTGCAAGAGGCAGCTGGTGGATGTTTCTCTCTCATCGACGTTTCTAGCTCTCTATTCCTCTCTCCTCCTCTCTGTAAAAAATCAATAAAACATATATTTTTAAAAAGCCATAGATTTCTGGATGATAATTTTATAACCTGCTACATTGCCAAATTCATTTATTAAATCTGGTAGTTTTTTATGGAGTCTTAGAGTTTTTTATATACAATATCATGTCATCTGCTAATAATGGGAGTTTTACTTCTTTTCCAATTTGGATACCTTTTATTTCGTTTTGTTGTCTGATTGCTATGGCTAACACATGCAGTACTATGTTGAATAGGAGTGGTAAAAGTGAGCATCCCTGTCTTGTTCCTGTTATTAGGGGAAATTGTTTTAGTTTTTGCCCATTGAGTATGTTGTTGACTGTATGTTTGTCATATAAGGATTTTATTATGTTAAAGTATGTTCCCTCTATTACCACTTTGCTGAGAGTTTTTATCAAGAAAGGGTGATGGATTTTGTCAAATGCTTTTATCCTTCAATTGATACAGTAGTTTACTCTTAATGTCTTATTTACATGCTTCATTTCCAGGATTTCAAATTGGTTATTTTTTAAAGTCTCAATCTCTTTGTTCTGGTTTTGTCAATTGATTTGTTTTCTGAGTGCATTGACTTTCCTGTCTGTATTTTCTCACATCTCATTGAGTATTTTCAGAACTGCAGTCTTTAAATATGTATTATTTATGTGACATATTTCCATGTGTTCCAGCCTACTTTCTTGGGATTTCTCATTTTCTTTCTGTCATTCTCTTTACTGTGGTTATTCACAGTATTTGTTGTTCTTTGCTTTCAGATTTATCACTGAAGAGGTCTTTCTAATATTATCCAGTTGCTGGCACTAAATCACAAAATTATTTACCTCTGTATCTTCCATAAGACAATGCAGCTGTGTTGCTTGGAGGTAGGATTTATTTTGCCCTCACCTAATTGATGACCCCTGACCTCCATGGGATTCCACTCCAAGCACCTATCCCATGGATCAGTTACAGAGGGAAAGAAGAGCTACTACAATAGCTCTTGATTTACAGATAATATGCTCCTGTGCCAGGACTGAACAGCAGACCCTAAGCAATGGATGAATGGATTATTCTGACACACATTTCTGTGAAAGAGAAGGTTAAGGGGCTGCATGGCAGGAGGCACCAAAATAGCCCCAATTGCATGCCTCTTTAAGCTTTTATTGTAACAACACCTTGAACTAAAATTAAGCTCTAGATACAATCAGCAGAGTAAGTATCCTTGATAAATCACTTGCTTCTACAAGGTTGGGTTTAAAGACTAAACATAGAAATTCCAGCAAAACATCCAGGACTTGAACTTGTTTGGAAAAGTCAATGCAGGGGCTGCTGCCTTTGGCAAGGTTCCCCTAGAGTCCCAGGGCTTTTCAGAGAATCCACCTTACTAACTTTCCAACCAAGTCCTGTGTTTCTCCACTGTCCTGTACCCAACTCCAAGGGTAATGGGAGGCAAGTTTTGGGAATCAAAGTGATGGCAAAGCTTAGTGGTTCTATTTCTGTCTGAAACACCACTGATGGCCTAACAGTGGAGAGCCACCTGGAAGATTCCCATGCTCTGTCAGACATCTGTTGACTCAAACACTGTTTATACACTGTTTTCTTCCTCACCACTCACCCTCCTGGGCTGCACCTATCTTCTCCAGCAACCCCTTGTTCCTCCTGGCCAAAGGAAATGGCTGATACTGCCAACTTCCTTCCCTCTCCCAGCAGGTAAGTCACAAGCTCCTGGCTGTAGGGCTGCATCTGCAGGTCATCTTCACTTTCCTCCCTGCTGGTCTCCCCATTTATTTGCAGTTGCTGACCTTTTGAAATTTCAATGTGTGGGTTTCTCTGGCATGCATCTGTGTTGAGCAGGGATTTTTTTTCTTTTTTTTTTTCTTTTTCTTTTTTTTTTTTTAACATATTTTATTGATTTTTTACAGAGAGGAAGAGAGAGGGATAGAGAGTTAGAAACATCCATGAGAGAGAAACATTCATCAGTTGCCTCTTGCACACCCCCTACTGCCACAACCAAGCTATTGTATATGCCCTTGACCAGAATTGAACCTGGGACCTTTCAGTCCGAAGACCGACTGAAAGCTCTATCCACTGAGCCAAACCAGTTTCGGCGAGCAGGGATTTCTTTATTGAATTATAGTTGGTTCATTTGTTGAATTTTATAGGGAGAGGACAAGGTGCACTCTCACATAACCATTCTTCTGAGGTCTGGAATTTGAATTTAAAGAGTTATGTGTGATTATGACTAGAAATATAGAAATTATATTATGATTATAATATTATAATAATATAATTTTCTCTTTGATAATTGTTTCTTTATTGTTTAAGGTTTTATACATGTATCCTTACTCCCTCCATAGTCCCCCCAGACCCCCACTCATGACCTCACCCCCCCTTGGTAACCTCAGCCTTTTCCACTTCTTTTGTGGAATATCATTAATCTAGACTGTAATTTCTCTGTATTCCAAATAGCCTATCTAGAAGTAGATTAATCAGTTCTAGTCAGAAAAAAAAAAAATCTACTGATTATTCCAAACAGTTCTTATTCAGCTAAACAAGGCTCTGAGTGACACTAGTAAACATATTTTCATAGCCCTAGCCAGTTTTGCTAAGTGGTTAGAGCATCATCCCATGCACTGAAGGGTTGCTGATTTGAATCCCAGTCAAGGGCATTTACCTTGGTTGCAGGCTCCATTCTCAGCTCCAGTTGGGATGCTTGAAAGCGGCAACTAATTGATGTCTCTCTCTCACATCAATGATTCTCTCTGTGTGTCTCTCCTCACTTCCCCTCTCTCTACATTTTCATAAACATAAAAATGTAGAAATATAATTGAATATCATTCCTTCAGGCAATTGGTGTTACCACAAAATGTATTAGTACTGGTTATAACACTCAGATAACTTATTAGTGTTTCTCAACCCAAGAGGAGTTTCCTTCCAAAAAGCATATAAAAAATAGAAGGGCTAATTTTGGTTGTCACAATGACTTGTGAGTTAGTTTGGAATTAACTATTCATGTGGCTTTGTCTCCTAAGTGCCTGCAATATGCTGAAAAGTACCTGCTAAAAATCACCATTCCTCAAATACCAATTTATTGTAAAAACTATGAATTTAAAGACCAGGAAATTAACAATAGAAACAAATTAGTGTTAGAAACAAAATTGAAATTATCTTTGACTATAACCCTGAAGACCTATATAAGGGTACTAGAGGTCTGGTGAACAAATTCATGCTTCATGCACCATTGGGGTCCTCAGCCTGTCCTGTGGCCAAAACTGGCTCTCTGATATCCTTTGAGGGGTCCCAGATTGCAAGAGGGTGCAGGCCAGGCCGGGCGACCTCACTGATGCATAATCGGGGCCGGGGAGGAATGTGGGAGGTTGGCCAGCCAGGGAGGGATCGAGGGAGGACTCCAGAACATGTTCAGACCATCTTGCTCAGTCCCAATAATTGGCTGGATCCCAGCAGAAAGCTAACCTACCAGTCGGAGTGTCTGCTTCCTGGTGGTCAGTGCATGTCATAGCTAGCAGTTGAGCAGCGTTTGCATATCATTAGCATATTACACTTTGATTGGTTGAACGGCTGACTACCAGACTACCAGACACTTAGCATATTAGGCTTTTATTATATAGGATCATTACTTTCAAAAATGAGTTTATATTTCCATTCCATTTATCAGACTCATATGAAAAAAAATTATTAGGTAGTTATAGGTACAAGAAGTTTTAGATTCCTCTTTATTCTTGACCTCTCTTGACTATGCCCTTCCCATGTATTCCTCCTCAAAGAAAATCTTTGTCCTGCATTTTTAATATACTAGAGTCTCATTGTTGTGGTGGTAAGATATAGGGCTATGTCTTGGGTGTCTAACACTCACAAGTGTTTCCCTAGTGACATAGTATGGTTTCCCCCACTCCCATCCCTGGCTTCAGAGCTTCCAATCAATTTCCTCAAAACCCTGACCCCTGTTGATAAAGTATTTTCCTACCATAGATAAGATAGGAAAGTTGGATTGGGCTGGAGACACAGGAATTCCTTTTCCAAGAAAAGACAACCTCTGGCAATAATTGACCTTGGAGAAAAAATATTTTTAATAAAGAAGGCTCTGAATGTAACCAAAATTATCCTTCACTTTGTGAGAACCAGAAAGGTGGAACTCCTGAAGATATTCTGATGCAATTCTATATTCAGTGTTTCATTAAAATTACCATGTAAGTGTTCCTTTCAGTTAATGGCTCTAGTGACTTCTTTGGATAACCAAACCTCAGTTCCTGGATCTCTCTTGATGTGCCTGTCACTACAGATTTTAAAATAGCCGTTTTTCCTGTAACATCAGTTCTTTGATTGGTCTTTGTTTTTCAATTTTTTTGTTGTAAGACCAGGAGTGATGACCTCTAAGCTGTTTATTTGTTGAACTTAATTAGTCAGAGCTGCAAGTAAAAAGCTGGAGTTTTCCCTTTAACTTTTCTAAATTTATATCTCCTGTTTAAGGAGAACAAATAATTGGAATTCTAACATACCTAAATTACTTATAAATATGTTTATGACCTTTTAAAAATAAATGCAGTGGGGGATATGAAAAGCAAACCTCTACAAAGAGCCCAGTAGTTCTGGAAAATTATCCTAAAAGAACTGCTAAGCAAGTAATTACTAAAAATGTTAAATGTGAAAAGGGAAAAAACAAACAAACAATAGGTTAATATTAATTGTTCTTAAGAGAGGCATGTGTGTATGTGTGTGCAATTTATTATTTATGTGTGTGTGCTGTGCACTAAACTTTATCTCCCCCAAAATACACACATTGGAGCCCTAATTATCAGTGTGACAATTTCTGGAGATAGGATCTTTAGGAGGTAATTAAGGTTACATGAGATCTTAAAGGTATGACCCTATTCCAATAGGACTTTGGATTGACAAGGAGATCTCTCTCTTCTCTCTCTCTCCCTCTCCCTCTCCACCATCGCACCATGTGAGGACATAGTAAAAAGGCGGCCACCTCTGGGACTTTCTAGTCACCAGGACTATGAGAAAACAAATCCCTGCTGTTTAAGCTATCAAGTGTATGGTATTTCATTTGGCAGCTTGAGACAACTAAGACAAATACACACTGAGTGGCCAGATTATTATGATCTCTGAATGCATGATAATCTGGCCACTTAATATATTATTATTATTATTATTATTATTATTATTATTATTAGAGGCCTGATGCATGAATTTGTGCATGAGTGGGATCCAGCCATCCAAGGAGAGGGGACATGGGTGATTGGCTGGCCTGCCTGCTGGTTAAAGTCCTGGTAGAGGGGACAATTTGCATATTAGCCTTTTATTATATAGTATATATACTGAGTGGCCAGATTATTATGCATTCAGAAATCATAATTATCTGGCCACTCAGTGTATATTTGTATGAAAATAACATTTTATATTTTTCTTGGGTGAATACTTAGGAGTGGCTTGCTGGGTCATAGATGCATATTTAACTTCATAAGAAGTGTTGATAATTTCTGATTTGAAGTAAAATAATATAAGTATACTCTACCCTCTCTCCTTTCTACAGAATGCAGGTAAAAACAAGGACAGAAGACTAAGGTAGCACTTAATGATTTTTAAAGTGGCTAATATCAGACTGATTGGGGAAAATCAGAATTGCAGTAGTCCCCATTTTCTGCCAGCAGCAATCATTGTCAGGGCAGAGAGAACTCTTGGAGTTGGGAAGGGATTGCTTGGCAGTGCTCAGTGGCAGTAGAAACAATGTAGGTTACTTCACCTATGAGCAAGGGTTGTCTTCCTCTCTGATTGAACAGGTTATGGTCCCTAAATTGTCGGGCTTTTTCCCCTTTTCTGACTTTTTGAATCTTAGCGCTAATGAAGGTACAAATGCAGGAGTGCATGGGAGAGAAGGGTAAATAAAGTTCCTTATTTCAATCTGGCAGAAAATAAGAGGAGCCCCAGGGAACCAGAAAATACTAGAGATACATTGGAGAGGGAAAAGCTCCTGACAGTGATGCATGAAATATTTTTAGTAGACTTCTGGGCTCAGCCCTGAGGTAGGCATGAATGGATTTGATATTATATAACATACAACATACTGTGAACACTGAACTAGAGTTAGGCCATTACTTTAATTACATACTGGCCACAGGGCAAGCAAATTCCCAAAAGATCAGAATAGTATTGCAAAGACTTTAAGAATGGAATGACCATTGAAATTATTGAAATTTAAACTCTTGAAAATATAAGAGAAACTTGAGGTCTAATTGCCACTAGACCAATGTTCTGTGCATAAGAAACAACTAGATGGCAATTAGTCTAACATCTTGTGACTCTGTGGTTAAAGACCTGTCCACTAGGCTGTTCAAAGAACCATTTACATAATGAATTTCTCTTCATATGTAGGGTCAGGAAATTATTATTTCCCTTCTCCTTATAAATGTATTTACCTGCTTTTTATTAGATGAAGAAAGCATTACAACTGCCTTCTCTCCATTTCTATTTTGTTTTACAGGATGTCTTAGTTAAATATGATTACAATGCCAGCTTCTATTTTATTGGTATCTCTTTCTAAAAGATTATTGGCCAATTATAGTATTCAAGGCACTATGCTAATTATGGCACAAAGACAAAAAGAAAAAAAAAAGAAAAAAAACCCCACAAACCTTTCTGTTCTTGTGCTGCTCACTTCCATCAGGTTTGGGAATAAAAATGCTTTAAAGTTCCAAAAAATAGAATACAATATAAAGCACAAGATTTCAGGAAAGTAGATTACTATGACCTGGAACAGGTTTTTAAAATGCCAGAAATTTTTATTCTTAATAGTTAATGAGTTAGATTGAGGGTAAGGTTAGGAATAAGAAGCATGAGAGGGTGAGTATGCTTCCAAGGCATGTTTAAAGGACAGTAAGAAGGTTATTTATAAACACACACAAAAAAAATTTTATTTGTCTTTGGATAAAATTTATAGAAATTATTGGTCATAAGAAGACTTCAAGATTGGGCCAAAACCGGTTTGCCTCAATGGATAGAGCATCGGCTTGGGGACTGAAGGGACCCGGGTTCGATTCCGGTCAAGGGCATGTACCTTGGTTGCGGGCATATCCCCGGTGGGGGGTGTGCAAGAGGCAGCTGATCGATGACTCTCTCTCATCGATGTTTCTAACTCTCTATCTCTCTCCCTTCCTCTCTGTACAAAATCAATAAAATAAATAAAAAAGATTAAAAAAAAGAAGACTTCAAGATTGGAATCTTATACAATCAAATGCTATGAATTATAAAAAAACATTAGACTAAAAATATCTGTAAGATAATGCAAAGGGAGTTGCAGAACAGTTATATTCTAATGATTATGAAACCAGGGGAAAAGGGCTAAAAATGGACAAAGCATCTTACCTTAAATGTATAAAATTCTGATTCTTACTTATTCCCTTCAATAATAAAAAGTAAGAAGCTTTCTACTCTTTAAATTGTGCAATGCAAATTATTATTTGGAATAATTTTTAAATTATAAAGCACAAATGTTCTCAGAATGTAAGCCAATCTATAAATGTGTACACTATATGTTTTCTCTTTTTGTTTATAGTATGAATGTGTTTGATATGGGAAAGATACTTTGTGAATCAGATGGGGAATGTGTTAAATCAGACCCTTGCATAATCAAGTATGTAGGATCTTAATTAAGAAACTCAGATACTGTAAATTCCCTTACAGATCACATTTAAGAGAGTGCTCTGCAAATTCAAACTTAAAGACAATACAAATGCTGTGATTGATTGATTGCTCCAAATCATAAGTTTTGACAAAATGTGTAAATGTGGATTAGGTGACTGCTGTTAGACCTGAGATTTCTCAAGATAAGACACATTGGATTTTTCTCTCCTAGGTAGCAAAAAAATCAGATAACGTTCACCCAAAGTATGACATTGGATAATAAAGATATTTACATCATTCATATTTTTGCATGAACAGTTAAGGTCTTTGTCTAAATTTGAGAAGTTGCATAATAAAAAATAAGTGAAGGCAGAATTACCATAAATATGTGATAAATAAGATTCAAATTAGTTAATGTAAGATCAATGCCTTTTATAGAATCCCTCTCCCAACTCTTTTTTAAGTCGAGAGAGGGAGAGAGAGGCTCAAAGTGAAAGGCTTCTTTAGCAAGTTTTTGAGCTACAGTTTCTTTCTTTGAGTGGAAATTCATTAAAGTAATTCTGCTAACAGATTTGGCAGAGCTAACATTAGGTTTTAATTTATCAGGGTAAGTTTTGTGAAGAATTTCTGTTCTTTGGCTAACAACTGACATTTTATGTGTTATTAAAAGTTAATGTGCTTTAGTTTGGAATGAGAACTACTGAACATATTGTGTGGAAACCAATTTATGTCATAAACTGTTTTGAATAAAAAAGTCTGTGCTGTCATGCTTCTTTCACTTAAAGTAATATTTTGGTTTTGATTTCACTTGCTCCAGCTCCTCTCTCTCTCTCTCTCTCTCTCTCTCTCTCTCTCTCTCTCTCTCTCTCTCTCTCTCTCTTTCTCTAAATTGTGAACTTATTTAAATTCACTTTCACTTTTGTCTTTCAAATAGCTAACTAGGAGTTATTGGATTAAAAACTGTTAGTAGTTTCACAATATTTTAGAACTGTGGAATTTAAAATACTGTTGGATGCATAAATTTCTGTCTTCTAATCCTCACAGGTAGATGTTATTCATTGAAGCAAATGCATCTATTATAAGATTGATAAATATATACAGTATACCTAAATTATTTAAGGACTAAGTGAGGTTAATATAAGGGTAGAAGTAGGATTAAAAGATTAGACAGAAGCAACTTTATAATAAGTTTTATTTGTCTATTTCATAGTATTTGTTGAATTCTTAGTATATGTGAGGCAGTGTATCAGAATTTAGCCAAACAAAAACATGCATAACACTTGCATTCAAACCATACCATCCAAAGAAAGGGATAATACATAAAATATTTTAGGCATAGGGCCACTCACTGGTTTTCTAAAGGAAGTATAGAAGTCTGTGTCCTTCTGTAGTGAAAAGAGAAGGAAAGGTACAATCTCAGGAACCAAGGCCAGCAAGGAGATGTGTTAAAGTTAGGCATTGTGACACATAATATGATTGTCACAGGGGAGGGCAGTTAGGGGTGACTAGGTGGGCAGGGGAAGGCAATTAGTATTGACCAGGCCAGTAGGAGAGGGCAGTTAGGGGTGACCAGGCTAGCAGGTGAGACCAGTTAGGGGTGACCAGGCAGGCAGGGAGAGTGGCTAAGAGTGATCAGGCAGGCAGGCAGGTGAGCAGTTAGAAGCCAGGGGTCCTGGATTGAGAGAGGTATGTCTGACTGCCAGGTTAGGCCCCGATCCCACAGGGGTCCTGGAATGGAGAGGGTGCAGGCCAGGCTGAGGAATTTCTGTGCTTGCATGCATGCGCGCGCACACACACACACACACACACACACACACACACGCATTCCACTTATCCATTTATAACATTTGCTAAATTTTTAGTATATGTAAAGGATAATACCAGAGTCTAGCGAAATAAGAGGCAGAATTCTTGACACATTGAACATTCAATCCAAAGAAAGAGAATTAATACCAAAAATATTGTAGGCAGTTTTATAATGTAAGCATGAACTTTATTTATCAGTCAAATTTTTAAAATATAATTTTTATAATATAAGCTAGAGAGGGAAAGTCCATTCTAAATTTTATCTAACGTAAGGTATATTCTGACTTTGACAAAAATATTGAGTCAGGTAAACCTCAAAATAAAAATTAGGATATTGTTCTCGCTCCCTATAACGTACCCTGGTTTCTGTTAGGAAATGACCTGGGTATTTTGCCTTGTCATAAAATTAAACACACTATTTTTAAAAAGAAGTATAGAAAAACTCATAGTTGGCACATACACATACATACATTTTCTTAGTGTCTCTGCTAGCAAATAAAATTTTCTCAATGCATTGAGGTGACTCTTTGGCACAAACAAAACAGAAATCAGTAACAAAGAATTTTATTGCATATCTAACAAAATTACACGAAAGGATTTCACAATATCCTCTAGTCTAGTCAGCTTCCTTCGGGCATGTGACATGTTGTTATGTCTATGCCTTATTCATTTCTGCATCCCCAGTGCCCTACGTCCTCCTGGTCACATAAGTATGGAATGTCCACTGAGGTCTGTGAGAATATTAAATAACTTGCCTAAGGTCATGAGGCTGATCAGAAAAAGGAGAGAAAAGAAAAAGGAAAACAGCCTTCCTATCTGCTTTCTCATGTTGTGATTGTCTTTCTGCTGGGTTTTCCTGCTCTCTTTTTGTCCTTCCCCTCCTCATTAAATCAACAAGGACTGCTGTGGGCAGATCCCAGGACCTCTGGTTTTCCCCAAACTACTTCTTAAAATGACAGCCTGATCCTGCTCTGCTTTATTTCAGAAACATTTACTCATCTCCTAAGGTAGGTCTGCATTTTGCCTCTTCTAATTGCTGCCTTATTTATTCCCCATTTGAATCTGGAGATTAACTGATGTTTTACAGTTACCAAGTCTTGAATGTTTGGTATTTATCTACCCCTTTTTTTCAGTCGGTGTTTGCAGCCTGCTCCTCAGATGAACTTATAGTCAGATTTAGCCCAACTTATCATCAGTGTATCCTGCTACTGGTTATTGTGCCCAATTGCCCTCCTTTCCCCATTACACTTTGCCCCTTGACTCAGAAATAGAAAATCTATCACTGTACAAAATAATTTCAAAGAGAGTTTTGTAACATTAGTGACAATTAGATTTAGAAACCCACCCACATAAGAAAATAAAGAAAAATTTTTTATAGAAACCTGAAAAACATATTTGGGTTAGAATCTGTGTAGCCTGTTTCATCAAATTTATAAAGTGTACAATATGTGATATTATCAACATTTAAATTAACAACTTTTCTTTTTTTGTAAAATTCTCTCCTCTTCTCTGGGAACCTTCTCACAAACCCAGCATTTATTTTTAGATCTGTTTTTTCTTTTGAGTTACTAATTAATACAATTTGTGATCTTAACTAATAATTAAATAGAAATGAATGATGTCTCAGAGTATGACTCATTCAGAAAATATTAAAATTTTGAAAGGAAATATTGGATATTAATGGATGAAGTCAATGTACTGAATTTATGGAAGAATAGGCTGTGATTTTGAGGCATGGGGAAATTTTCTCTATAGATTTTATTTGCAAGTTTAGGCTTAAACTAGAAAGTAAATGTTATGGTTATTGGAGATGGAGTAGGGCAATGTTAGACTTCCTTAAGGATATTCTTATAGATTATACAGAAAATTTTTCAAAAAGTGTCTGAGTGTGTATCTAGAAAGAGAAATTTGCTATGTTGCTAATAGTTGTTGTGTGATAATCTATGATAGTTTACACTAGGGAAAAATGAATCCATAAACCAGAACTTGAAATATAAGGGTAGTTCTGTACTATTGAAAACAATCTATACTAATAAAAGGGTAATATGCGAATTAGACCAGGAATCTTCAGATCATACTTTCAGACATCCTTCTGGACAAAGCCACAGTGGCGGGGGCTGAGACAGAGACAGTTAGGCACAATCAAGCTGGCAGGGGAGAGCAGTTATGGGAACAGGCTGGCAGGGGAGAGCAGTTAGGGCAGTTAGGAGGATCAGACCAGCAGGGGAGAGCAGTTAGGGGGATCAGATTGACAGGCAGAGGTGGTTAAGGGCAATCAGGCAGGCAGGGGTCCTGGATTGAAGAGGGTTAAGGCTGGGCTGAGGGACCCCCTGTGCATGAATTTTGTGCACCAGGCCTCTATTCTATATATTTAAAAGCTTAAAGGACCAAACAACCAGGTGACTAGTCAATTGGTCACTATGATAAACACTACCCACCAGGGCACAAATGCTCAACACAGGTGCTTCTCCCTGGTGGGCAGTGCACTCCCATAGCCAATCTCTCACATTCCCTCCCCTTAGCTGGCTGGCCCTATAGGCTAAGTGGAGGGAACCCATCAGTGCACAAATGAGTGCACCAGATCTCTAGTCTTTAATAAAAGTACTTGGTGGAAAATATCATAAAATCAAGTAACAGTTTTCATGTTTCTCAAAAAAAAAAAAAAAAGAAGAAGAAGAGAGAGAGAGAAAGAGAGAGAGGGAAGAGAGAGAGAGAGAGAGAGAGAGAGAGAGAGAGAGAGAGAGAGAGAAAGGAAATGTTTCAACTAATGCTGTTAATATATCACAGTTTATATCCAAGTCCTGATCACTATGATCTAGATTTCAAGCATCTAAATGTAGGACTCATTTGACTTTTAGAAAAGTAATGAGATTGATCCTTGTTTAAGATATCATTTCTTATCCCATATTTTATTGCATTGTCCAATGACATTATGCCCAGTCAATCACATTTCCTGTGACCTCTACCATTTATGAGAACATCTTGAAATCACACCATGTTCATATCCTCTCTCTGCCTTTACATTTTTTTTCCAGTTTGCAGTGTTCATCACTGCTAAGGTATTACCTTCTTTGCAGAGTCTAGGATTCTATGATGGTAACTTCAAACCTAGATGAAACTAAAATAGGTAAATGTGTAGTTAATAATTAAATAAAGGCTTTAACAGATGCTCATTTGCTTCTGACTTCTTCTTTGAAAATCTAATTTTACATCTAATAACATAAATATAAGATCCTGTACCTTCTATTTTTATTTTTTTGATAGATGACATGGCTTGCACAGTGATTGGATGTTTTTGATAAATTGCTATAAATCAACATTTAGAATATAGATATGGTTTTAAGACATGCAAACTAGTACTATGGTTCTCTCTGTGCCTAGTTGTATGCTAAATTCTGATATTAGTAAAGACATATAATATATGCTCTCTTTGCTTATAGAAAATTTAGTAAACACTCTAAGAAAAGCTATTGCAATTAATTAAAACTATCCCAACAGATATAATTTGTATTTAATTTTGAAAATTAAGACACTGAGTTTTTTATTTATTTTTATTTTGTCAAAATATATTTTATTGAGTTTTTATAGAAAGGAAGAGAGAGGGATAGAGAGTTAGAAACATCCATTAGCTGTCTCCTGCACATTCCCTACAGGAGATGTGCCCACAACCAAGGTACATGCCCTTGACCAGAATTGAACCTGGGACCTTTTAGTCCACATGCCGATGCTCTATCCACTGAGCCAAACCAGGTCTGCAAGACACTGCGTTTTTTTTTGTTTGTTTGTTTGTTTTTAATTAAGCAACTTTATTAATTTCACAAAGGATCTGTAATTTAAAGTACATTTTTTTTATGTTAGAAAAACTATAATTCCAGAGGGTTAATATATTATAGACTTTTGCTTTAGGATAAAAATAATCCAGAAATATACACTGAGGGGCCAGATTATTATGACCACCCTATCCGTGCTTCATTGGGCCACCTTTTGCCATCAATACTGCGGCAATTCTTTTTGGCATTGACTTCATGAGATGTTGAAAGTTGATGCGAGGAATCTGACACCATGCCTGATGAATAGCACTGTCCAGTTCTGTGAGATTTGATGGTTGTGGAACCAGCTGCCTGATGACTCTTTTAACTTCATCCCACAAATGCTCAATTGGATTGAGATCTGGTGATTGCGGGGACCACGTAAGCAAGGTAAAGTCCCCCTCATGTTCTTGAAACCACTCCTGCACAATATGAGCTCCATGGCATGGAGCATTGTCTTGTTGGAAGAAGCCATCTCTATTGGGATACACCATCAACATGATTGGATGAACTTGATCAGCAATGATACTTAGGTATGTTGTGCTATTCAAAAGTTGTTCCACATGAATTAAAGGGCCCAAATCATGCCAGGAAAACATGCCCCAAACCATAACACCGCCCCCACCAGCTTGAATGATTGTATTCATACATGTGGGGTGCATGCTTTCATTCTGTATCCGTGAAATTCTCACTCTGCCATCTGCATGATGCAACTGGAAATGTGATTCATCAGACCACATGACTATTTTCCAATACTCCACTGTCCAATCCTTGTGTTCCAGTGTGAATTGAAGCCGTTTTATCTTGGTAACTGCAGACAGCAAAGGTGTTCGAACAGGTCTTTGGCTTCCATATCCCATACAATGCAGTGTATGGCTAATTTGCCTACAAAAGTTAGGTGGTCATAATAATCAGGCCACTCAGTGTATATGTGCATAGAAATAATTTAAATATTATATATACATATATTATTTTTCAGGATTACAATTCTAAAACCTCTATGATAACTTGCTTGAGCAATTAACATCATGGTTGAACATCTTTTTTTTCCCTTTCTTATATCTAATTAACAGTATTTAGCAACTTATAATTTTATTTTTGTAATGACCTTTAGAAATTTAGAAAGATACGGTCATGATTCTTATAATCAAGCTAGTATTGAAAATAGGTGTCAATTATCCTCTTAACCTTCTGTTTTCGAATATAATATACATCTATTACTTGAAAATAGGTGTCAATTATCCCCTTAACCTTCTATTCCCTAATATAAATATATATCTATTACTTTTCTACATTTTTCCCTAGGACCACTTTTTTTCCCCTTCTAAATATTGTGATAACTTTCCTAGATATTTTAAAGTGAAGAAAGCTTCACTGAGATAAATGTAGAATATAGTAAAAAAAACATTTGTGTTTTCTAACATATCAGAAAATTTATTTAAAGAAGACTTTATATCTCATTTATTGATATTTATATAATGATACATTTTTTGAAAATGTTTAGAAGCAAACAAACAAAAATCTGACAAATATCCATCAAGTGTCTACTATGCTGAGGATACAATCCTGAGTTTTGGGATTAAGTTTTAGATACTTTCTTGCTTTCAAAGTATTTGTACTTTGCTTACAGTAACATGGAAGAAAGAAATGAAAATATAATAAAAATGCAAAAATAGCACACAAAAATAGAAAGAAATGAAAGGAAAGAGAAAGGGAGGGAAGGTCGAAGGACAAAATAAGTGAACAAGGCAGTGTAGAGTTCTTGCCAAGAAAATGATCTTGACAATTGAGATAAAATAGCCCTGAATAAGAATTGTTCATAGAGAGAGAGTATTAAAATATTTTTTTAATATTTTATTTTTTTTTAGATTTATTTTTAAGACTTCATTTATGGAGGGGCAGTTTTAGGTTTACAACAAAATTAGGAGGAAGACTCAGAGATTTCCCATATACCTCTTGCCCCAACACACACAGTCTCTCCCACTATCAATATCCTTCACCAAAATGACATATTTATTATAATTTATGAACCTACATTGATACCTCATAATCACCCAAAGTCCATAGCTTACATTAGAGTCTACTCTTGGTGTACATTCAATTTGTTACCAGGGAGATGATGAGACCTCAGCTCTTGTCTTCTTGAAGGAAAGGTTTCAATCAAGAGACAAAGGGTACCTATTCTTACTCCTTTTGCCTACTTCCCAATGCCTGTATTTCCTTTTACCCAGTTCTCCATATAATCTTTGTCCTCCCCAATATTGGCAGCTGGCTTATGGGGTGATTAGTGCAGAGCAAATTTTTGTCAAGGATCTGCTGCTCTCCCATACTTCCAGCATTATTTGAGTAAATGCTCATATATGATTCAAAAAGAGAGAGTGTGTGTGTGTTTAGCAAAGTAAATAATAATATATTTGCCATAGCAAAAATATACTTAGGACAGTAAAACAAAAAATAGCATAGAAGAAATAACACGAAAGCTTAGGCTGGGCTACTTTGGGGTCACTGAGAAGTCAGAGAAAAGGGGGCCTTGGAGACAGATTTAGGGGGTTGGCACAGGACGAGCTGCTGTTATCCATTGCTCCCCTGGTTGCAAGTCTTTTGGGGTCCCTTATAGGGACAAAGGGGGAAGGAAATGGTGCTGGCATGCTTCCCTGGGGTAGAGCACTTACTGGGTCCTTCATACTGAGTGCATTTATCTCCCTCTTGCTGGTGGAAATCTGAGAGGAGATCTCAGGGAGGGTCTCTACTTTCCAGGTGTGTTCTTTCAGCATCATGGAATCCCTGATCATGGTCAATGCCAAGGCAGGGGTCATTAATCAATGCAGCTGCTCCTGAGGCAGCCACAGCATCACTTGTCTAGTTTTGCTGCTTTTCTGGGTCTGGAGCTGAAATACAACTAAGGCCTACATGTTATCTTTAGGGAAGAAAAAGTCAGGGGGTCTAACCTGAACCAGCAGCATGAAAAAACAGGGGTTGAAATCCCATAACCAGCAATAGGCTAGCGGAGGAATGGTCACCCAGGAGGCCAGGTCTTGTTTTCCCAGTTTTGCCCTTTGCTAGGCATCCAGGGCTTTCTGCCCTGCTGGGTTTCTGTCCAGCATCCTTGCTCTGATCATATCTGTCTAACTGTCTAACATTCCCCTCAAGGATGTTGGCTCTGAATTCCTTCGGAGAAAATGGGCATACAGTATCTTCTGTAGTTGTTTCCTGCTGAAAGGGGACACTTTTGCTCTCTTTCAGAGGGATGATGAGGCCTGTGAATAAAAGGAGGTTGTGATGATGTCCAGCGGTGGTATTTTCTGAATACAAGTAGAGTTTGTAACCTGGTGGAGACAAACTGTGTTTCAAATTTCAGTATTATTGGGGCAAAAGCTAGACTGGCAACAATTATGACAAATGATCTGATAAAAGGAAAAAGTCCCAGCTCTTAATAATTACAAGTCAAAGGATGACAGAAAGAAATGAAACATTAGTTTGGAGGGTAGTAGTCAAATACTTAAGAATATTACACAATTCAGGATCTAGTTTGCTTCTTGGGTTAAAAATAAGACTTCGAAGGTGAAAAACAACTAGAATCTAACATTTATCATTGTATATATTGCGTCTTATTTTTTAAATATATTTTATTGATTTTTTACATAGAGGAAGAGAGAAGGATAGAGAGTTAGAAACATCGATGAGAGAGAATCATCGATCAGCTGCCTCTTGCACACCCCCTACTGTGGATGCACCCACAACCAATGTATAATATTATACATGCCCTTGACCGGAATCGAACCCGGGACCTTTCAGTCCGCAGAGCCAAACCAGTTTCAGCATATTGAGTCTTATTTTAACACATTTTTCCCTAAAATTTCCCTCATTTCTATTAGTCAAATTAAGACTGAATTTATTTGTTTTATTAAGTTTAGTTTTAATTTGCCCTGATCATTTGCATGAACACAACAAAAATAGTAAATGATTATAGGATTTTTTCAAATATGTTTGCTGGAATTTTTTACTCACAAGGAGTCTTCAGACTGAGCTTTAGACAACATGCCAAGGCCCAGAAGCCAAACCACACAATTGCCATCTGACTTTGCCTGTAATACCTATTAGTTTGTGTGTGTGGATTCCTCAAATTCTTGAGATTCCCAAAATGTCTTGAGGATTTTTCCTTGCCATCTCTCAGGAAAGCAATCTTTGTTCCTTATCGGGAAAGATTGCCATGAACCACTGACCAAGCAAGGTACCAGGCCATTTTTTGTAAGTGGCTTTTGATTGGTTTTGGTCAGTTTTAAGAAGGCTTTCTTAGACATGACATTCCAGTCAAAGACTTGGGTAATAAAACTGCAATTGAAAGCTTGTCTGATGGAATTCATGCACAGAAATGTATTTCCATGAAAATAATATTCACTTACTAAGAGTTACCAAATTCTGGAGGAATTAGATAGAAAGAAAAAATGTAAATGCTTCAATATTGCTTATGAGGGTATAGTTTACTAAATTGCTTTAGGGGGAAAAAAGTATCCTTATATTTGGAAAACAAAAATATTTTAAAATTAGCAATATTTTGATGACCTGTTTAGAAACATATAATTTAGCTCTGACCCGTGTGGCTCAGTGGATAGAGCGTCGGCCTGCAGACTGAAGGGTCCCAGGTTCGATTCCAGTCGGGGGCATGTACCTTGGTTGTGGGCACATTCCTGGTGGGGGGTGTGCAGGAGGCAGCTGGTCGATGTTTCTCTCTCATCGATGTTTCTGACTCTCTATCCCTCTCTCTTCCTCTCGGTAAAAGATCAATAAAATATGTTTTAGAAACGTATAATTTAGAATAAGTCAGAGTCCTTTTATGAAACTTTCCAAAGACATAATTAACATATTTTTAATTGCATTAGAGTAAAACAATGACTGCTAATGACACACTTAAAGTGGCATGGTTAGAGATCTTGTTATCACAGGATTGGTAAAGAACTTCGCTTTTTTTGAAACAAAAGGCCAAAAGGAGGTGAACTTAAGGCTATTTCTTTATAGTTATACTCTTCACTGACTCCAATCCATGAGCGTTCAAGGAACTCTTCTTCATCACTATAGTTTGATCTCTACAAGTTTTATATAAACGGAATCAAATGGTATGTAACATTTTGAGACTTGTGTCTTTCACTAAGCATAATGCCCCTAAGATTCTTTTAAGTTCTTATTTATATAAAAACATTCCCTTTTTTGATGAATATTATTCTTTTACATGGAAATACCTCTGTTTGTATATTGTTTATCTTTTTAAAAATATTTAAGTTAGGTAGAGATTTTTTGCAAAATTGAATAGAAAAACTGTAAACATTTGCTTACATGTGTTTTTGTGAAAACAAAAATTGCCATGACTCTAGGCCCTAGTTGGTTTGTCTCA
This sequence comes from Pipistrellus hanaki, assembly GCF_964339955.1. Taxonomy (NCBI): domain Eukaryota; kingdom Metazoa; phylum Chordata; class Mammalia; order Chiroptera; family Vespertilionidae; genus Pipistrellus; species Pipistrellus hanaki. The sequence continues at coordinate 86,981,687 of NC_140504.1, forward strand.
GTGGATAGAGCATCAGCCTATGGACAGAAGGGTCCTGGTTTCGATTGCGATCAAGGGCATGTACCTCAGTTGCAGGCTCTATCCCTAACCTGGTGGGGTACATGCAGGAGGCAAGCAATCAATGTGTCTTTCCCACATCAAAGGTTCTCTCTCTGTGTTTCGGTCATTCCCTTCCAATCCCTTAAAAAAATAATGGAAAAATATCCTTTGGTGAGAATTAATAAAAAAGTAAAAAAAGTTTTCATGACTCAACCATAAATATTCAAATATGGGGTAGTTGGATCATATAATAACCATATACAGCATTTAAGTTTATAATAAACTGCTAAATAGTTGTTAAGAGTACCTGTATCATTCCCACCAGTAATGTATGAGAATTTAAGTTGTTTCACATTCTCACTTGTTTTTTGGTATCACTTTAAATAAAATAAAATAAACAGTATGCTTTTATTTAGCTACTCTGATATGTATCTCACTGAGGTTACAATTTGCATTTCCTTAAACACTGATAATATTGAACACCTCTTAGGTGCTTATTTACCATTGTACATTTTCTTTAAAAAAGTCTGTTTACATTTTTGTATATACAGTATATCTATATATCTATATATCTATATATCTATATATCTATATATCTATATATCTATATATCTATATATCTATACATCTATATATCTATATATCTATATATCTATACATCTATATATCTATATATCTATATATCTATATATATATATATATTTTTTTTAATTAGGTTTCTGTTTTATGTCCTGAGGAAAATCCTTATGTGTTCTAAGTTGGTACTTTGTTGAGCATATGATATGAAAATATTTGCTTCCAGTGTGTAACCTGTTCTTCACTGTCTTAAAGTCATTCTCTCTTATAAAATTCTGCCCACCCTTTTTGCATAATACATAACAATTTGTGACCTTTTCTTCTTCATTTATGGGATTACTTAATGACAGCTTATACACTCCACAAAACATACACACTTCATGCTTGCAGATAATTCCTTTATCTCTATAATGATGGAGTACTGCTAGAAGTATTAGCATTTAGTACTTAACAAATACAAGGCAAATTAATTTAAGGGTACACTATTTGTTTAATGTGGCTGCTGTAATAAATAACTACATACTTGATAGCTTAAAATAACACATATTCTCTTCAGGTTTTTGAGAACAGAAGTCCAAAATCAGTTTACTGGGTCAAAATCAAGGTGTTAGCAGGACTGCACTATCTCTGGAGACTCTTATGGAGAATTAGTTTTCGTGTGTGTGTGTGTGTGTGTGTGTGTGTGTGTGTGGTTTTTTTGTTTGTTTGTTTGTTTGTTTTTGTAGTTTTTTGTGTGTGTGTCTGTGTGTTTTGAGTTTCTGGACATTGTTCTCATTTCTGCCTTCAAAGATTATCATCACAGTGCCTCCCACTCCCTGCTTCTATGTATGTGATCAAATCTCTCTCTACCTTTCTTTTAAAAGTGCACTTGTGATTTCATTTAGAGCCAATCCAGAATAATCTGCCCATTCCAACATCCTTAATTTAGTCGTATCTACAGAGTTGCTTTTACCATCCTATATAATAAAGAGGTAATATGCAAATTGAGCCTCACGCCCTCACAAGAAGGCCACCCCCATGTCATCACAAGATGGCTTCCACAAGATGCGCGTACTCACATCAACACAAGATGGCTGCCCCCATGTTTTCATAAGATGGCCAGCAGGGAAGGGCAGTTGGAGGGGACCAGGCCTGCAGGGGATGGCAGTTGGGGGCAATTAGCCCAGCAGGTGAGAAGTTAGGTGTCAATCAGGCTGGCAGGGAAGTGGTTAGTGGGTGAGCAGGCTGGCAGGCATGTGAGTGGATAGGAGCCAGCAGTCGCAGATTGTGAGAGGGATGTCCAACTGCCAGTTTAAAACTGGCAGTCAGAGATCGGGTCTAAACCAGAAGCTGGACATCTTCCAAGGAAGTCCCTGATTGGAGAGGATGCAGGCTGGGCTGAGGGACACCTCCCCTCCCAGTCCAGTGCATGAATGTTGTACACTTGGCCTCTAGTATAAAATAATACTCACAGGTTCCAGGATTTAAAATATGAATATCTTTGGGGGCCATTACTGAGCCTATTACACATCCCTGACTATGGGGATCCTGCTAGTATCTAAGTTTTATAACCACTTTGGTCTGAACCTCAGAAATTGTACATGATTATAAACTTTGATTAGTTATGGCATAGAGATTATATATGTTTTTCTAGTTTTTCTTTGCAACCAGACTGTAAGCCTCTAAAGACTCAGGATTGCAAATTCTACTTTACTACTATGAAAAAGTAGGTTCTTGTTGAATTCATATATTTCTAGTCAGATAATGTATTAACAACCTGTGATGAGGAAACACTTGAATCATTAATGATGTCAACCTTCATCTAGGGCTGGGAATTTAACCAGAATCCAAACAACTGGATTGAATCAATATTTTCAATGAATTTGCTTTAATGCCAGAACTAACCTCACCTATTGTCTTCTTCCCATTACTTGTCTCTCTGTTTCTCTACCATCCTTTCTTCCAACTCCTTTACATTTTCTATGCTTTCTCTTTTGATTCAAAGCATGAACTCTATATAAGACAAATTTTGGCTACTATAGTATGTATTTGTTGGTTAGAATTGATTAATTTATCTGTCAAAAATGCAACAAATTGTTTAAGGAGACTGTGATTTTGTGGGGTTTTTGTTGTTGTTGTTTGTGTTATAAAACTGAATCTCAACCTCATACTGAACTGTGGGGAAAAATATACTTAGTTTATATCTTTCATCTTTTTAATTGCTTTTTCAAGTTCCACAGAAAGGGTATATTAAGAATAAAGCTTACATAAATATCATGTAACTTATTTTTGTGCCATTTTTAAGATTCTCTTTATATTAGTGGTAGATGTGTTGTTGGAAAATAATCCTAATATGTAAAAAGCCAGGGGCTGTCATGACAAAAAACAAACAAACAGATGGACAACTGAAGAGCTGGCTGCGTGGGGCAAGCAGACCAGCAGGGGCATTAGTGAGGGATGACCAAATGAATTAGGAAAAGAGAAGAAGTATTTATCGTTCTCTTTCTCTTCTTTCACCTAGCATATGATTAATATAATATAATTTTAATTAATGTAAAAGAATATTAATTGATATAATTTTAATTAATATATATAGAATATAATATACTAAGTGAAATAAATCAGAGAAAGACAAATATATTATTAAACAGACTCATAGATGCAGAGAACAAACAGAGGGTTGCCAGATGGAGGAGGTAGAGGAGGATGAGTGAAAAAGGTGAAGGAATTAAGAAGTACAAATTGGTAATCTATACTATAATAGAGGAATATGCAAATTTTCTAGGACACCATCACACTAACAGTAATAACCAGTAGGCCGCCTGGGGTGACAAGGCCAGAAGGGGGGGTTAGTGAGGGATGACTAAACTACTGAACAGCAGGCTGCATGAGGTGACCAGGCTGGCAGGAGGCGGGGGAGGAGGGGAGAGAAGGGGCAGTTGGGGTTGACCAGGCCCCCAACAGAGGCAGTTAGAGGTGATCAGGCTGGCAAGGGGGACCATTAGTGGTGACGAGGCAGGCAGGAAGGTTAGCAGTTAGGATCCAGTGGTCCAGGATTGTGAGAGGGATGTTCGACTGCCCATGAAGGCCTAATCCCTGGGATAGGATCTAAACCAGCAGTCAGACATCTCCCAAGGAGTCCCAGATTGGAGAGGGTGCAGGCTGGGCTGAGGAGATGCCCCCCTCATGCAAAAAGTTCATACATTGAGCCTCTAGTTACAGAATAATCATGAGAATGTAAAGATCTGCAAAGGGTATATAGTCAAGAATATTGTAATAACTATGTATGTGTCAGATGGATACTAAACTTAGAGTGATCACTTCATAAGTTATGTAACTATCTGACCACTGTGTTGTACACTAATTTATTACTGTTTGTCATCTGTAATAGAAAAATAAAAAATATATTATTTTAAGGGAGAAGAGGGACTTAATAGAATATTGGAATTCACGTACATGAATCATTCATTTTAGAGAAACTTGGTATGCAGCCCTGAGATTAAATCTCAGGATTTAGGTACCCAGATCTTTGGTACAGATTTCCCCATGTCTGGAACTTGGTTCTCACAGTCAGGAAAGAACCTGCACCAAAGCTAATTTAATGTTGACTCAGAAAATCACAGTTCTGCACATGCATTTTTCCCAGTGAGTTAAATCCAAATTGATTGCTTAGGCTGGGAATAAGGCTTAAACTACAGCTGGTATTGATTTCAATGAACAAAAAAATTTACCAGCAGGAAAAGAGTTAAGAAAACATTAAATAAAAAAAAAACAGAGTGTGATAAATCACAACCAAGCTTCAGAATCCAGTAACAATATGTGTGCCAGAGCACACAAATGAATGGTCAACTTTGAGTATGCAATTTACGTATACTCTCTCTGAATCACACTCTTTTTTCATAAAAATTGGATTAAGATTAGATGTAGACCAGAACTCTGAGAAAACAGCTATGCCCAATCCAGTTTAACAGAATAACAATAAAAGGGTGATTATGAGAGTAGATGGATGAGTTTAAAATAACTGGTAAAACACTTGGAGAAGGAAAAGGTATGTAATTCCTTATGATCAATAAAATAAAAAAATCTTAGTGCTAAAAATTGAAATGCTTCTCATTATTTTACCTTCTAAACACTAAAATGTTAGTAATATACTTAAGAATTAGATATGTCAATTCAAAATTAATAGAGAAAAACAAGCTTACCAAATTGTATAATTTCCTTTATTTCCTCTACCTTACATTAACAATGGAAAAGACTAACTCTACAATATGACTCTGAGCTGAGAACTTTCTGAAAATCTTTTCAAATTTAAAGCATAATTAAATAACAGAATATGTCTAGCAGAATTTTTAAAAATCGCACTTTCCTATACAGCACAAAATACTTCATAAATCCACTACCCCAAGGTACAATAAGGTTTAAAAGAAAATTACTTTCATACATGATAAAATCAAGGAAGCTTGCTGGAGTGATTTATTTTTAATCTATTTCAAGATAGTGTAGTAAGAAAACAGAGTACTTCATTACCTTTCAGGAACAATTTTTCATAGCTTTTTTTTTTTTTTTTTTTTTTTAAGAATAACTATTTCTTATCAGTAATAAATAGTTTGTGGTTAAACTTCATGTTATCCTTTAAAAATATTCAGTGACACTTCACAAGAATCTATACATCACCTTTTTATTTTTATTTTGTGAAAAACATGTATAGAAGTTTCTAGAGTGTGTGTAAAGGAGAGAGAGGGGGCGGGGAGAGAGAGAAGGTTTTAAAAGGGCAGGTGGAGGAAGAGAGAAAGAGAGACAAAGAGATAAAGAAGGAGAGCGGGGAGGAGGGGGAGAGAGAAGATGAATAAGGACAGAGAAAAAAATGTTAGGAAAGAACAAAGAATATACATAAAGGAATGTATTAATTAAGACTTAATAAGCCAAATACTAAAATTAAATACTTTTGGATTTTAAAGTAAATTGATTATAATTGAAATTGTGTATATGACTGAAAATGTGGAAATAAAATACTGCTCAATGTATAAATTCATAGTGGTAATTTTATTGAAATACATTTTAGAGCTAAAGCACACTTTTTTAAAGTATATTATCTTCAGACGAGTTTACATTGTGAGATAGATATGTAATTTATCTTCTGTGAAGAAAAAGAAACTTATCAACTAGATATAGTTATACATTGAAGACAACACTATCGAGGTATGTACATTTTTACTCTTTAGTAAAACACTCATGGAGACACCGAGAAAAATATGATTCCATAAGTGTAATACAATTTTGACTACTTAAAATTAGGTAAGATAGTCTTGAAAATAAATGTTATTGATTTATATTATGCTGCTAATAATTTGTCAATTCGGGCCGCTTTTCTTCACCTGGCCTGCTCCACGATCTTTTCCCCTTGATATTGTTGTAAACAACCCATTTTTCATCGCCAGTTATCAGTCGTTTTAAAAATGGATCATTTTCATTACGTTTCTTTAGCAAATCGCAGCTGCTAATGCGTTGCGTTCACTGTGATTCTTTCAGTTCGTGAGGAACCCATGTATCGAGTTTTTGAACATAGCCAAGTTGTTTTAAGTGATTTTTCAATGCATGTATGTGATACATGAAGCTTCTCTGCAATCTCACGTGTTGTACTGTGACAGTCCGAATTGATTATTGCTTTGATTAGGGCGTCATCAACTTCAACTGGACGACCAGAGCGTTTTTCATCTTTGAGTGAAAAATCACCAGAACGAAATTTGGCAAACCAATTTTGACACTGCCGTTCTTTTAAGGCTTCGTCACCATAAACAGCACATAACTTTTTATGAGCTTGCGATGCGTTTTTCCCTTTGCGGAAATAAAAAAGCAAAATATGACGAAAATGTTCCTTTTGATTTTCCATTTTTCAACGAACGCCAAACGAAAACTACAAAACAGATCAAAAAACTTTTTTTACTGATTAACAGCTGAATAGCCAACTATCAAATAACAAAATGTGTTTTACATTTGTACTACGTCTGCAAACCTAAAAATTCAACTGAAGCCATATATGTGTGAAACCCGCAATTACGTAGTTGCCGACCCAATAGATGAAGTTAGTTACATATATAAACAACATTTGTTCTGCAATAAATTTTTTGAATACCACTAATTAAAATAATATGGTGATAAATTGGGAGAAGAGAAAACTACCCATGCTTTAATATTCCTTATGCCTGCGTTTCACTTCATAAGATTTATAGAACTTAAAAAATAGACAGCCATTTTAATGTTACTTGATGAATTATTTATCTCAAAGACAGAAGAACTATATTATTAAGGGAACTCAAGAAGTGAGCAGCTATCTTCTATGGTGATGCAGTTTTCTAATATAAGAAATATTTCTTTATTATCAGTTTAATTTACCTTTAACACCATTTAGTGCAGTTAACTTTCCATTCCTTACTTTCTTGAGTTTCTATATACACATAATACTAACCAATCTCAACTTTTTATGCTCCTCCTTCAATTAATCTAACCTCAAAATGCTTTGGTACCCTAGTACTGGTTCTGGATTCTCACGTCTTCTGTTTCCTTTTTGCCTAAATGACCTAATCCCATACTTTGACTTTAACTACTATTTATAAGTCAATTGCTTCAGTATATGCCAGGTGTATACGGCAATGATTCTGCAGAAAAACCAGCCCCACAATGCAAGCTTTTATTTCTTCCATGAGTGTGCCGTTAGCTCTAGTTCTCCTGAGATCAGTTTAATTTGTCTTCAGTCTGTGCAGTGCATAGGCTTTCTCCATTTATCTCTCCATTCCTCTTGAACTAATGCTAATAGAGTTATTGTCCTTTGTTGGATGTCTTTTGAAGATTACAGAAGTGAAAGATGACAACTTCAACCAGGAAACATTCCACTTATATTACTCTTCTCAATTTTCCATTTGTCATAGCAAGGCATATTGAACAAATCCAAAATCATTGAATTGAGGTTAATTCACCTATTCTGTTAAGTCACATGGAAATTGAAATAGTTCAGAATGATGGATCGCAATAATCCATTTTATTGCAACTTCCAAATATATATCTCTACTCCTTTTACTGAAATTAAAACTCAAATATCCAACTGTATTATATAATAAATATATAAAATAGATGGTAAAAATCAAAGTCTTGATTTCACTATTTCCCAAAACCTTTATTTACTTTCTTTTAGTAAATTTTACCACCTTGAGCCAAAGACTTATCTGCAACTCTCCCTCTCCTGCTTTCCTTCAACTCCAGGAACAAATATTGTGTGCTTTATCTCCAAATATTTTTAGAAATATCTCCAAATTTCTTCATCTATATTATTAGCAGCATAATATAAATCAATAGCGTTTATTTTCAAGACTATCTTACCTAATAATAGAGAAACATGTAAATTGATCGTACCTTTGCTATGCCCACAGCCAATCAGAGTGAGTATGCAAATTAACCCAACAAAGATAAAGGTTAATTTGCATACATACCTGGGTCTTGGGAATCTCTTTGGCACCCAGATCACACCCAGCTGACTATCAGGTGGAAGTTTTAGGCTTGGGAAGGGACCAAGCCTGTGATCAGAAGGAAGGGGATAAAATCAATGGAAACATATCCTCAGGTGAGGATAAAAAGAAAAAGAAAGAAAGAAATGTCATATCCTATGAAAGACACATTTTGAAAATGCTTAAAGAAAGTTATCATTTTTTCATGGTGAAGGAACTGGAGTCCATGTTGATGAAAATACCTTGGCGGCTGCAGTGACTGGCAGTGGCTGCAGCAGTGGGGTGATAGGGCTGGTACCTTCCCCTGATCAGCCTGGTCACCTTCTGCAAAGGATGGCCAGACTATGGCTTAGGTTTGCTCCCATCAGTAGGACGTTCCCTCAGGGCTCCCAGTATGTGAGAGGGGGCAGACCCTGATAGTGCCACTGGCCCCCTGGAACTCTCTCCCATTGGACCCACACCCCATCCCTTACCCGAAAGAAATTCCACACAAAAGCACCTCCTGCGAAGGGGCCTCCACTTCCCCCATCACAGCCTCCCACACAAACTCAGCTTGAAGTATATCCTGGGGTGGGCCCACCTTGGGTGCAAATGGGGAACCGGGGGTGGGTGGCGGAAGCTGGGAAGATGGCTCTGATTGCTGGCCAGGCCTAGGGGCTGCACCCGTGGGCTGGGCCTCTAGAAAATAAATAATGGGATACATAAATGGTATTGAATAGACAAATCTCCAATGCAGAATAATTCCAAAAAATTAATATAGGTGCTTCACCCTCAAAGAAGTAGCAGGGGTCTTCAAACTACGGCCCGCGGGCCACATGCGGCCCGCAGAGGAGTCTGATCCGGCCCGCCAGGTTTTTTGGGCAGTGAGCGCAGCCGAGGTGTTACAGTAGGAATTAGTAGTTCATATAGTCCGGCCCTCCAGCTCTCTGAGGGACCGTGATCTGGCCCCCACTTTAAAAAGTTTGAGGACCCCTGATTAGTAGAGCATAACTCCTCAGTCCTTAAATGTGAACTGTACATAGTGACTTCCTCTCCAAGTGTACACTGTGAAATGTGTGGCACAGGCAGGGGTACATTAACTTTCCAGTGGAGCAACCTGAGAAATACTTTTTGAATTCAGCCAGGTCAAGGTCAACTTTATTAGTGATATGCTATATTGGTAGTATGTACCATTGACAGACTGTGATGAGAGTGGTACTTTATCTCTGTGATCTTCCTCCTCAAAACCCATAACCAAAGTCTAATATTTTTAAAATGACAGAAAAATCCTGAGGAAGAAAAAAACTTAGCAGCACTCCACGAACTTGTCAATATCATCAGAAATAAAGAAAGTTAGAGGAACTGTTATAATAAAGAGAAGCCTAAGGAAACTTAATAACTAAACGTAATGTGATAAACTGGATGAGATCCTGAAACAGAGGAAGGACATAAGATAAAACCTGAGGCAATCTGCACAAAGTATTGACTTTATGCCATTATCATACTATATTAATATTGGTTTATAATTATAAAAAATGTGCCATAATTACATAAGTTGTCAATAACAGGGGAAACTGGGTATGGGGTATATAGAAATTTCTATACTATCTTGCCAAATTCCCTGTAAATAAAAACCTTTTCTAAAATATACATTTTATTTTACTTAAATACATTTTTATGATTTTAGAGAGTAAGGGAGAGAGGGGGAGAGATAGAAACATCAATGATGAGAGAGAAATATTAATCAGAATAATCTGATGGAAGTAGAAATGAAACAATAAAAACCTATTACTAAAAAAAATCTGCTACTGTTCCTAAAAAATTAAAAATATTATCGATGACGATGACTAGCACATTTCTGGTGCCTTTTCTTAATTTTAGCACCGTTAGAGTCTGGGACGTTACCTCATAAGTACTATTTAAAGAAAAATGATACTTAATAAAAATTTACCTTTATAAAGGTAAGATAAATCAATTAAATGTTTCCTTCTTTTTTGTTGTTGTTTTTAAGTAGGAATTATTTTAGTTCAATGTGGTAACCCTTGTTGTTTTTTAATTAATGACAAACTCTAATGGTCAGTTTTATATTTATATTTGATTAATCACAGATTATTATTATTTTTTAACTTCTTAAAAAAATTCCTCTCTTGCCGAGACCGGTTTGGCTCAATGGATAGAGCATCAGCTTGGGGACTGAAGGGTCCCGAGTTCGATTCCAGTCAAGGGCATGTACCTTGGTTGCGGGCATATCCCCAGTAGGGGGTGTGCAAGAGGCAGCTGATCGATGACTCTCTCTCATCGATGTTTCTAACTCTCTATCTCTCTCCCTTTCTCTCTATACAAAATCAATAAAATATATTTTAATTAAAAAAAATTTTTTTTTAAATTCCTCTCTTTATTGATTAAGGTATTACATATGTTCCCTTATTGCCCAATGTCTCGCCCCAACCCCCACTCATGCCCTCAACCCCCTGGTGTCTGTGTCCATTGGTTAGGCTTATATACATGAATACAAGTTCTTTGGTTGATCTCTTTCCCTTACCCCCACCTTCCACTACCTTCTCTCTGAGGTTTGACAGTCTGATCGATACTTCCCTGTCTTTGAATCTGTTTTTGTTCATCAGTTTATGTTGTTCATTATATTCCACAAATGAGTGAGATCATGTGATATTTATCTTTCTCTGAGTGACTTATTTCACTTAGCATAATGCTCTCCAATTACATCCTGTTGCAAATGGTAAGAAGTCCTTTTTTTACCGCAGCATAGTATTTCATTGTGTAGATGTACCACTGTTGTTTTTTTTAATCCACTCATCTGCTGATGGGCACTTAGGCTGTTTCCAAGTCTTAGCACAGATTAAATTGTATGTAAAAGTAAAGTTTGAAATACACAACTCATCAGGAAAAGAATTAAAATTATCTTTGGTGGTAGAATGGTTTATAATAAAGGCCAACAGAGCCTCAAATATGATGATCAACAATCTGTTAAGCCACTTTTGCCTGGTTTTAGGAGCATTATTTTAGAGATAATTATTCTGAGCCTCTTAAATACCTAACAATGATCTAAAAGCTTCTAAGGGAATACAAATTAGTGAGATAATATATTTATCTTTACAGTATTTTGTAGTTTAATAGTGAGGGAGGGGATAGTGATCAGAAGAAAATAAGACAAAAACACTGTAAGTAACCATTATGTCAAAAAACAAGAGGCATCTATAGGAGGAAATAGCAGAAACTCTTCAAAGTGATATCAATTAAAGAACTGATATAAAAACAGCAACAGAAAAAAGGGCAGCATATGTAACATTAATCAATAAGCAACATTCTTGCTCTTAACTTTCTAATTATCAAGGAAGGGTATGAGAGTTGGAGGCAAATAAATTACAATAAAGTATCAGAAACCCAAAGAAAAACAAGAATATAGATCAATGACTTCTTGAGAATGTAGGGAAGTAAGCTTGATGAGAAAATATGTTTGATAGGTTTTGCAGGATGAGATAGAGTTTGACAAAGAATTTAATATTTCATTAAAAGCACAAAAATATCTATAATGTCTCCTGAGTGTAGAAAATTTTACCTAGTTCATGTTAGGTACTTGGTGGAAGTAAGTTAAGCTATGGTAAGGTTTAAAAAGTCTATGAGTTTACTACCTTGTAAGCTGGTCCAATTTCAATGGCCGATAAGATGGAGTAAATAGACTCAAAGAATGGTTTTAGTTGCTCTTGGTGTAATAACAAACTAATAAACAAGTGATACAAGTATACCCGCAAGTTAAAAAATACAAATAAGTCAGTAAATCACTTTTCACTCTCTCCTTCATTTTTTAAGAAGGCTGCCAACAGAAGTGACCAAGGAAGTCTCTAGAGAATGAGGAGTCTGTCAGGTCAAAGGAAGCCAGAACACCATTAGCCTGGAGGTTTGGCCCTTCAGCAATAAGGACCTAATTACCATGTAAGATTTTGCTCATTGTTCCACAGGTAAATTTTTATAGTTTTGTTTCTTAAAGTATATTGGAACTAATATAGTTGACTTGGTCATGCCCTCCCACTTGTCATGATGCTAGTGTAAGACATAAAAATACTTAAAATGCTATCAAACAAACAACATACTTTGAATATCAGTTAGACAACCTACTAACATGACCAATATTTATCTTTGGGAAGACAATGCAAGTATTGTGATGGTCTACTAATGGAAATAGGATAAAAATGAGATTGATGACAAGGATGGGATGCTGTTGTAATTGCTAAAATAAAGAATGACAAGGTCCATGCCGAAACCGGTTTGGCTCAGTGGATAGAGCGTCGGCCTGCGGACTGAAAGGTCCCAGGTTCGATCCCGGTCAAGGGCATGTACGTTGGTTGAGGGCACATCCCCAGTAGGGAGTGTGCAAGAGGCAGCTTATCGATGATTCTCTCTCGTCAATATTTCTAACTCTCTATCCCTATCTCTTCCTCTCTGTGAAAAATCAATAAAATATATTAAAAAAAAAAAAAAAAAAAAAAAAAAGAATGACAAGGTCCAAAAGTACTGCCATAGATAGGTTAAACGTGAAAGTTAGGTGTGAATAAGAAGAGATCAAATGTAATAAATCTAGATTATAAAGGATGAGAATAACAATTTTCCAGTTTAAGAAAATGGGTCACTGAGTGGAAAAAAATTTTTTTTCTTGAAAAATCACGTTTGTTAAAGTTAGGATGCAGAAAACGTTCATGAAAGACAGTAAATATTGTTTTGATTAAAACCCTGCCTCCATCACTCTCCTGTGTGAATTTGAGCAAGTTACATAACCTTCCTGTGTCTGCTTATTTAAAATAAGTTTTTGTAAAGATTAAATGCAATAACAGAATTGTAATTTTAAAACAGAATCTCAAAACAGGGGATACATTAGTCTAAGATTCATAAGTTAATGAATATAAAATTAGAAGATAATTTAGATAAATTAGATAAATTAGATAAATTAGAAGATAAAAGAACTAAAAAAATCTTGTAGAATTTTGATATTGTAGAATTTCAAATAAGAAGTAAAAATGTATCAAACTAGAAAGCAAAAAGTAGTTAGATAAGAAGGAAGAGAATAGAATGGAAAGGTCAATAGAATATGGACTTAGAAATATACAGGATAAAAGTATTGATTTTATGAGAGGAAAGGAATATAATATATTGTGTCAAAATTTGGATTTATACTAAAATTATGCAATATGCATTATTTATTAGGAAAAAGAAGACAAGCTGAAACTTAGGAACTAAGTCTGTAAAAAATCTTTTGAGATATTGGTAAGCTTACTAACAGGACATGATATGATATATTCAAGATTAAGAAATATACAATACATTATAGTAAGAAAAAAGATGTGAGGCAAACTTAATTTTCTTTGGAATCCCTTCCAAAGACATAGTAGCTTGCATTTAATAGATGGAGAAATAGACACAAAAGTATTAAATAAAGTATATAAGCATAAAGTAATATTTTTTTTTAGGAAATACTGGATTTTTTTAGGATTTTTTTTGTGTACATTATTTGGTATTGTTAAGGCAATTTGGAGCAATGATTTATGAGCACACACCAATGGTTAATTTTGTTTATATAACAAAACTGGTAATAAACAACATAATTATAATAGATGCTAAAGCATTTCAACATCCAAAAATTATTAGTTAATATTTGATTCACCTTTCCCAAATATCTTTTTTAACAGTTTTAATTAACAATGCTTAATTCTATTTGTTTTACTTCTTCCTATTTTTAAAATAACCCGGTGAAGATTATTGCACTGAAAATTGTTAAAATATAATCACTTCATTAAAAATACTCAGGAATTAATGAAGTATTGAAATATGGATAATGACTTGAGCATGTCACTAAAATGATCATCTATCCCCAATTAATACTGATATATTGCAGTTGAGAGGTCTTTTAATGATCACATTACTGGGAAATTATTACTACTCATATAACTTGTTCTCATAATCATGTATTTATCAAAGGTAGAAAAGACAAGTATCCCAGGAGGCTTATTAAAATCCTTAATCTCTTGATTTTTAAAGAAAATCTTTTTTACTTTTTTATTTTTTCTGAAAGATGAATCGAGTTTTCATCAACAAAATTATCTTTAAATTATGCAATTGTCATATACATAAATCTTCATTTTTTTATATAAAGGCAGGAAATAACATGTCAAAATGAAAATCACTTTAAAGCACTCTTTCTGTTCTATAAAATCATAATCAAATCAAATAAAAATTATGTTTTAAATTTCTATAGATTCAAGGCAATCTACTTACTACTGAACTTTAATAACTTTAGAATGATTAAGTAAATGTACATAATACTGAGAAACAAGTTATATGTAGATTCTTTCAACTGTTCCAGAATTAATTTTATAAAATGTTATAAATTTAAGTAACACTACATTATTAATTTTTGATTACTTATTTCTAAATCCATAAATTATGTTATATTTTCCCTAAAATGTGGCAATGTATCTAGCAAGACAGAGCCATGTGATATGGTCTATTTCTAGGTTATTTTTAGACACTTATTCTCAGTTCTAATGTCTTGGTTTATCCTGTGACTGGACATGCTAACATGTTGACACCATAATCAATATTACCAGTTGGTGGAATAAATAATTCAATAAAACAAGGGATTTATATTTTGTTATTGACATAATCACCTACTGAAATTTCTACACTGTAAAGTTACTACCTTCTACATTACTCCTTCCCTACCTTTACCCATTATTCACCTTGGATATCATCTTTTCCAGGGAGTGGGCAATTATACTCTGCACCTTGAGGTAAAGTATTTATATATGCAAAAGTCTAAGCAACCATTAAGACTGAATGACCAGAACAACCAGAATGACTGGTTGACTAGTCACTATGACACACACTGACAACCAGGGGTCAGACCCTCAACACTGGCACTGCCCTCTGGTGGTCAGTGCACTCCCACAGACAACCTCCTGCAGTCCCTCCCCGAGGTTGGCCAGCCCCTTGACAGGCCGCAATTGCCAGCCAGGCCGAGGTACCCTACCCATGCACAAATTCATGCACGGGCCTATAGTTCATAAATATTATTTTGAATACTTCCGTATATGAGACTTGTCATTGCTTCCACATTTATTAATTAACTAGAGGCCCAATGCATGAAATTCATGAAAAGAGTAGGCATTCTTTCCTCTGGCCACCAGCACCAGCTTCCCTCTGGTACCCAGGACCCAGGCTTCCCTTGCAGTCCCAGCTTCATCTGGAAGGTGGTCCCTAAGGACATCCAGTCTAATTATCATATTGCACAAATTACATTCTCATTAATTCATAAATATTTATTTTATAGTTTGCAATATATTATTTTATGATTTCTCAGATTTTTTCAGTTTTAGCTGAACATTGGCCACTCATTCGGTTAGTTCCTATACTCCTTTGACATACCTCCCTATCACTGTAGATGAGTGTCAGTGTGTGTGTTTGGGGGCTTTCTTACCTTTTGGTATTGTAAGTGGGTGTAAAATCATCTTTTGTATAGCCTGCCCTACACTTAGAATCAGACATTCCTACTAGAATCCCTAGTTCCTGTTATTAGAGAATCATATATGAGAACAATATCTTAATATTAGATGTGCTCATTGCTACTAGATGTTTTGGTTCTTTGTTCTGTTTTCTTTCAATTGTGTTTGCTTGTTTTGCCTTCTCTGCTAACAGAATAAAATTATATGTGTCTATACAAACCTGCATATATACACATATCTATAAATTTTTCTATATGGAACCATCTTTATTTATATTAACCAAAACTTGAGTTTATTCTGATGTTTCCAGTCCCTTACCATATGTACCATTCTAGCTTCCTCCTCTTGTCCTATATAATAAAAGAGAAGTATGTAAATTGACCACACCTCTGCTATACTCACCAGCCAATCAGTAGTGAGTATGCAAATTAACCCAACAATGATGGCAGGCTAATTTGCATACACAGGCACTGAGTGGCCTGGGTCCCAGGAACATCCTCAGGACCCAAGTCGCTCCTAGCCTGAAGGGCTGCACATAGACCCTGAGTGACCAGGGTCCTAGAACACCCCCTGCCACTCCGAGCATACAGGTACAGGTGCCAAGTGGATATTCCCACCCTGTGGCCATTTGTGCATGTGCTGGCACCAAATGGCAGCTCAATCTGGACACCCTCTAGCCCGGAACCACAATACCCAGTGGACACAGCGCAGGGGTCCTCTGTGCATGAGTTGCAGAGGAAACACCTTTTCTTTTTTTAAAAAAATATATTTTGTTGATTTTTTACAGAGAAGAGGGGAAAGAGATAGAATGTCAGAAACATCAATGAGAAAGAAACATTGATCAGCTGCCTCCTGCACACTCCCCACTGGGGATGTGCCTCCAACCAAGGTACATACCCTTAATAGGAATAAAACCTAGGACCCTTCAGTCTGCAGGCCGATACTCTATACAATGAACCAAACCAGTTTGAGAGTAAATACCTTTTCTAACAGCTCATTGGCTAAGCTCCCTGTACCCTGCCACTTGCAGTATTCTTTGTAACTTGGATTATAAGAATCCAAGAAGATGATCTAGTTTTCCCACTACATTCCTGGATGACAAAACGAAGGTGAAGCTGCTAGAGGCACTAAGAAATGCCATATCCTGCCTGCCCTATCCAGTTTGGCTCAGTGGATAGAGCCTCTGCCTGCTACTCACAGGATCTGGGTTCAATTCTGATCAATGGCATGTATAAGGTACAGGTCAGGGCTCATGCAGGAGACAACAAAGCAAAGTGTCCTTCTCTAACTGATGTTTCTCCCTTTCTCTCCCTCTTTCTCTCTTCCATACTCTCTAAAAATCAATGGAAACATACCCTCAGGTGAGGATAAAAAAATAAATAAATAAAAAGAATGAAATATCATATTCTATGAAAGACATATCTTGAAAATGCCTAAAGAAAGTTGTCTTTTTTTCATGGTGAAGGGACTAGAGTCCGTGTTGATGAAAACACCTTAGCAGCTGTGGTGGCTGGCAGTGGCTGCTGCAGCAGTATGATGAGGCTGGCGCCTTCTCCTGATCAGCCTGGTCGCCTTCCACAGAGGAAGGCCAGACTGTGGCTTAGGCCCATTCTGTGAGAGAGGGCAGGCTGGGCTGAGGGAACACCCTCCTCCCCCAGTGCAAGAAATTTGTGCACCAGGCCCCAAGTTTATCTATAAATTCCCACTCCAATAGTGAGAAACCTGCCTCCTACCATCTGTCATCCATTTATTTAATTATTATATGTATACATAAATAGCAACATCAATAGCCATAAATCATCATGATTAAATGTATACTTGATATGATGTAATAACAATGGTATTTTTACCACTGTGGTCATTCTTGGGTTAACCCATAGCACTAGTCTTATCATGAAAAAGATCAGACAAATTATGAACTTTCATAGAATACCAGAATTCTGTTTAAAGCATTCAAAGTTTAAAAAAGCAAGGAAAGTGAGCAAGTGCCATAGCCAAGCGGAGTCTAAAGAGATATGACAACTAAATTTAACGTGGTATTCTATAACCAAAGGGAAAATTAGGTAAAAAACAAATGAAATATAAAACTCTGGAGTTTATGTTATTACTAGGAGCCCAGAATTCAAAATCACGAAGCACCACCCACCCACCTGCCGCTCTGCCTTGACACAGGAACCTCTCCACACAGAGCTCCAGCATGCCTGGCCCAGCCCTCGACCCCTCAGACCTTCTCTGGCTTCTGTGAGCCCCGCCTTCAATCCTTCAAGTTGCCTCGGGCTAGTCCTACCTTCTCCAGGCCTTTCCCACTCCCTCCCCATCTCTGGAGCAATGCCCCGCCACACACATGCAGGCAGCCTCTTGCAATTGGTCATTATGCATTACGGTGTCTCAACCATTAGCATATTATTGATAGCTTTTTATTTTTATGATAATATATCAATATTATCTACTATAAAAATTGTGTAAGTTGTTAATAATACTAAAAACAGGAGACTCTCTATAGTATCTTTTGCTGTGCTTTATTTACAATAGTCAAGCTATGAAAGCAAACTAAGTGCCCATCAAGAGATGAGTGGATAAGAAAGTGATGATGCATATATACAATGAAATATTACTCAACCATTAAAGAATGAAATCCTACCATTAGCAATCACATGAATGGAAGTAGAGGGTATTATGCTAAGTGAAAAAAGTCAGTCAGAGAAAGAGAAATACCATATGAATTCAGTAATTTGTGGAATCTAAAGAACAATATAAATGAACAAACAAAATAGAAACAGGCTCATAGATACAAAGAACAGACTGATGGTTGCTGGGGAGGTGGGGTTGAGAGACTGAATAAAAAAAGTGAAGAGACTGAGAAGTACAAATTGGTAGTTAGAAAATAGTCATGTAAATATAAAGTACAGCATATTAAATCTTACATAATAATAGACAAACATGTAAATTGACCATACCTCTGCTACACCCATAGCCAATCAAAGTGAGTATGCAAATTAGAAGGCCAAAGATGGCAGCTGCCCAACTGCTTCAGGTGCTGAGTGGCCAGGTGGGGCAGGACATCTGCTATGAGAGGGAGGGAAGGGCAGTGAAGGGATCTACAGGATCAGAGTGCCTCAGTGAAGATAAGACTGCAGCAAAGACGAAGATGGCAGACTCCAGCTGGAGTGAAGGCCTAAGTCCTGGGTGCTGGAGGAAAACCAGTGCTGGAAGCCAAAGAAAGAAAGGCCTATTGCATGAATCTCTTTGTGCAATTGGTCTCTAGTATAGTGAATAATATTGTAATGCCAATAATATTGTAATAACTATGTATGGTTCCAGATGGGTACTAGATATATTGAGGGAGGGGAGGAACACTTTGAAAAGTATATGATTGTTTAACTACTATGCTGTACACCTGAAACTAATACAAAATAATATTTAATGTGAACTGTAATTGAAAAAAAAAGAAAAATTTAAGAAATCCAATTATAAGTAAAATGAAGAAAATTAGAAATATAAACATGAAGTATATAAAAAGAATATATTCTATGCTGATAACACATTTAAACTAAATGCCAGATGCACTTTTTAAAATTAAATTTATTGGGTGTCACTGGTCAATATGAACATACAGGTTTCAGGTGTGAGTTTCTGTTACAAGATCTGTATATTGCACCATTCGCCTATCACCCAAAGTGAAATTTATTCCTGTCACCATATATTAGTACATCCCTCTCCCACACCCACTTCCCTCTAGCAATCACTACACTGCTCTTTGTGTTCATGAGTTTCAGTTTTATATCCCACATAGGAATGAAATCATATGGTCCTTAGCTTTTTCTGACTGACTTATTTCACTTAGCATAATGTTCTCAAGGTCCATCCATGTTGTTGCATATGGCATTATTTCATCCTTTCTTATGGCTGAGTAGTATTCCATTGTTTATATGTACATCTTCTTTACCTAGTCTTCTGTCACAGGACACTTTGATTATTTCCATGTCTTGTCCACTGTGAATAATGCTTCAATGAACATAGGGGTGAAATATCTTTGTGAATACAGGATTCCAGGTATATATCCAGGAGAGGAATTGCTGGGTCCTGTGGTAGTTCTATTCTTAATTTTTTTGAGGATTCCCCAGACTGCTTTTCACAGTGATTGTACCAGTTTACATTCCCGCCAGCATGGATGAGAGTTCCCTTTTCTTCTCAGCCTCTCCATCACTTGTTATTGCTTGTCTTGTATATAGTGACCACTCTAATAGGTGTGAAATGGTATCTCATTATAGTTTTGAGTTGCATTTTCCTAATAGCCAGTGATTATTGATTGTTCACATGTCTTCTTGGGAGAGGCATATGTTCAGGTCATCTGCCCATTTTTTGATAGGGTTGTTTGTTTTTGTGTTAAGTTTTATAATTTCTTTATATATTTTGAAAATTAAACTTTTGTTGGAGCTACCGTTTGCAAATATCATCTCCCATCTGGTGGCTGTCTCTTTGTTTTGTTGTCAGTTTCTTTTGCTGCAGATGCACTTCAATATGATCAAGAACATGCCCGGCTAGTGTGGCACAATGGTTGAGCATCAAACTATAAACCAGGAGGTCACAGTCAGATTCCAGTCAGAGCACATACCCAGTTTATGTGCTTAGTCCCCAGTATGGAGTGTGCAGGAGTCAGCCAATCAATGATTCTCTTTCGTTATTGAAGTTTCTATCTCTCTGTCTCCCTTCCTCTTTCTGAAATAAATAAAAACATATATCTAAAATAAATGATCAAGTACATTACATATATAGAGCTAATATAGTTAGGATAGCATGCATGTTTTGTCTATGCTGTGTAACAAATTATCACAAACTTGCAGTTTGAATTGAGATGTATTTATTATCTCAAAGTTTCTCTGGATCAGAAGACTGGGAAAAGCTGAGCTTGATGCTTTATTCAGCATCTTTCAATGATATAGTCAAGTTAGCTTGGGCTTTGTTTTTATTATTCTGAAACTTATTCTCCTTTGGTTGTTAGAATAATTTAGTTCTTTTCAGTTGTAGGAATAAGTTCCACATTTTCTTGCTAATGGTCTGCGGGTGATCTCCTTTAGCTGCTAAGGCTCCTGCATTTCTTGCCACATGGCCGTCACACAAGTTCTAGTACCGTGAGACAGTTTACTTATTCAAAACCAGCAGAAAATTGTCTCTTCACAAATGGCCCAGTCCCTGATTAAGGGCTCATTTGACTAAACAGCCCCACTGAGGATAATCTATTTTTATATTAACTGAAGATCAATTGATATGGAACTTCAATTATTTTTGCAAAATCTCTTTATCCTTGCCATACACTGTAAATCAATTATGGGAGTGACATCCAATCATATTCACAATTTCTCTCAAAACTCAAAGTGAGAGAATTATAGCAGATTTGCATACAAAGGAGTGGGAATCTTGGAGTGAAACCATGTTGAAATTCTGCCTGCCACACATACAGCATGTAGCAAAAGTAGGTT
Source organism: Pipistrellus hanaki (assembly GCF_964339955.1). NCBI lineage: Eukaryota > Metazoa > Chordata > Mammalia > Chiroptera > Vespertilionidae > Pipistrellus > Pipistrellus hanaki. The sequence continues at coordinate 87,002,750 of NC_140504.1, forward strand.
TACAGTTTTGAGGATGAGAAACAGAGCTTATTTTTGTATTATCACTTATTAATTATTGTATTATTTTCCATACAAACAATTGTAAATTTACTTTTACCCCACCCTTTATTAACTGTCCTGGTCATCAGGCTATTTTACCTTGTAAGGTGTGCCATTTTAATTTGCAATAATTATAATGTTGTAATAAGTTAGATAATATTACCATCCACATTTTAAAAATTCAGAACCAAAATATAAATAGGTTTAATAATTTATCCATGATACACAACTAAGTAGTGGTACAATGGGAATTTGAACTCAGTTCTCTAAACCCAGACCCTAACTGTTAACACCTCTGATATCAAGCAATTACCTATTTAATTATTTACCAACTGTTACTATGGATACTAGAGATGGAAAATATGGTGCTAGATATATTTATAAGAATCAGGCACTTCCTATTACCAAGTGACTTGGTAAAGTTTTTCTGTATGTATACTGGGATTGCTTGACTCAGTTGAAAATAAAAGCACTCTGACTGATAGGTAGAATTATCACAGTTTAAAAGGTTGCAATAAAAATGTATTTTAATGTTTTATTTAAAATTCAATAAAAAAGTTACAAAGATAGTACTATACTACTTATATAGAGAAAGGGTAGATGTCAAAATATTAACATTTTACCAGCACACAATTCCTTGTAATTAAGAACATCTTCATGTATAACTATAAAATTATCACAAGCAGGAAATGAAAATTGGCAAAATACTTGTCTACAGATCTTATTGAGATTTTGGAAGTATCCCTAAAATGTACCTTATATTTAAAGTAAGTCCAGACCAGGTAATACATTCACTTGTCATTTTCTCTCTTTATCTTTTATGATGTTTACATTTTAGAACAGTTATTTCATAAAATATCTTTCAATAGAGTTTTGTTTGTTTGTTTTATGTTTTTGTTTTTTTATCCCTCATGATTTGATTTGGGGATTGCACTTATGGATTGAATAGCCTACTTAAGATGTTTTGTTTTTCTCAGTGCATCAGAATCAAAAGATTCAGGATGCCTATTTAACCTACTTCTGTAGGTCCTTATTTTAATCACTCAGTGAAGGCAATTATTGCCAGGTTTCTCCATGATAAAATTATTATTGTCTCTACTGTAATCAATAAGTATTTTGTGGTGATATATTTTGAGATTATTATTAATTAGCTATCTACACTAATAAAAGAGAAACATGCAAATTAACCATCTCTTCACTACACCCACCAGCTAATCAGGAGGGAATATGTAAATTAAAAGAAAGATGGCAGCTGCCCAGCTGCTCCAGGCACAGAGAGGCCAGGCAGGGCAGGATGCCTGCTATGAGAGGGAGGGCAGGAGGTGAAGGGATCTACAGGAGTGGCACTCTGGCTACAGCAAAGATGAAGACTGCAGACTCCAGAGTCTGCAGCAAAGATGAAGAAGATACACTCTGGCTGGAGCGAAGGCCTGGGTCCCAGGTGCTGGAGGAAAACCGGTGCTGGAAACCAAGGGGAGGAAGGCCTATTGCAGGAATCTCTTTGTGCAACTGGTCTCTAGTTAGTCATAAAACTTTCGAATGCTACTTTTAACATTCATTGATGATCTTTGCCTATTTCAATTATTACTTTTATGCTTGTCAAATAACAATTTCTTATTAAGTTTAGAGAAAGAGGAAGGGTGTGTGTGGAGAGAGAGAGAGAGAGAGAGAGAGAGAGAGAGAGAGAGAGAGAGAGAGAGAGAGAGAGAGAGAGACCAATTGGCTGGCCTCCCATTGTCACCCCAACCATGAATCAAACACACAACCTTGATTATGTGCTCTGACCAGGAAATAAACCCATGACCCTCCAGTGCACTGGATATTCCTTCAACCAACTGAGCCACACCAAGGAGAGATAAAGTGGCAACTTTTATAATTCCATCTTTCTTTTTACATATTTCAATTATCTTTCTACTGTAAAAAACGTGGTTTCTTCTTGTTTTCATTTCTTTATTAACTAATATAAGTTTATATTTATGGTTTCTTATTATATTCACTGTATTATAATTATTTACTTATTTATTTGATATTCAAATTGTCCCTAGTTTCTCAGTAAGAACACCTTCATTTTGACTCATACGTGCTTTTGAAATGTCTCCATTATTTTTAAAGCTAACTTTCAGAATTGTTAGCACAAAAAAATACCTCAAGCTCATCTAGGATTAGTTGATCTAGTCCTGGCAGCAACAATTTTATGAAGGATTTCTAGTTTCTTTTAGTAGAAACATATACATAAAAGTCAAAATGTAGAAACTGATTGTGCTCAATGCTACTGATTGTCATGGCTTCTTAGCTATATCAGAGGACAGAGCTAGGAAATGAAAGTAATGTTTTTGCATACATTCATACTTCTCTATTAGCATCTCTTCTATTTAAGTATCTGCAATTCCAATTCAACGTCTTATAGTTCATTCTATTTTTTCCTATTTATCTGTATTTTCATTTACTTTATTTTTGAAGGAGCTTTTCCAGATTATTTTATTTCTATTTATTTACTTTTAATTTATATTTATTGTTGAAAGTAATACAAAGGTACCTTTCCCTCCCAATTGACCCTTTCTAGTACCCTCTCCCCCTTGCCCCAGGCTTTCTCCACACTATTGTGTGTGCCCATGGGTTCTGCATATATGTATATAAATTCTTGGATAATCTCTACCCAGCCACCTCCACCTTTCCCCTAAGGTTCTCCAGTCTACATTTACACCATGGAATTCTATGTAGCAATAAAAAAGAAGGATCTATATCTGTATTTTTAACTCCTTTCTTTGACAGTGACAAATCTAAATCACATTATTCACATATAGTAACCTATTTACTCATTCATATAGTGAGAGTACACAGAAAGTACTTTCAGAATTCCTAACAAGTAAAAATGGGAAATTGAAGCAGTAACTAAAGCAAAGGATTTGTGTTTAGCCTAAGAGCACATAAGCCAAATACTGTTAGGATTTTTTCTCCTTTAGTTATAGTACTCTTTGAAATCTACTTGAATTAGTATGTTCCTATTCATGTTTATAGTAGTGTGTCCTCTCTATCCCTTTTGATTTCTGATATTATTATTTTGGGGTATGTGAAGCATCAACACAATTTGAAAAGTCAGAAATGTATTAAAAAAAAAGATATATTCACAAGAATATAATTCTCAGTCCCTATTATTTCTATTCTTTCTGCTCTGTATGCATCTATCCCAATGAAAGTAGCTAATATTGGTCTCTGCTTTGTCCTTTCCATATTTCTTTATCTCTTCATGAATAAATAAGGAAGTACATATATACTTTATTATCCCTTCTTTTCTCACAAATGTGTTTTTTGTATGTGTATGTACTCATTTCCATTTTATTTAAAATCATTGGTTCATATAGATTTTTTTTATATTTTAGATATGCATAATCATTTTATGGATTTAACAATTTACTAATCACTCTTCTTATGTGAGCATTTAGACTATTTCTAGCATCTTGTAAATACAAACAATGCTGCAATTAATAACTCTATGTATATGTATTTTCTTATTATTGCAGATGTAGCTACAACATAAATTACAAGGAGGGTAATTTTTTATCATAAGGTAAACATGTGTGTTGTTTTGTTAGATATTGTCAAATTATTCTCCATAACAATTCTACTGATTGGAATTTGCACCAGAAATGTATGAATGCCAGTTGCCACAGCCACACTAATAAATTCACAGCATTTAGAACTAGCAAAAACAAAATAAAACAAAACAACAGAAAAACACCTTTCAGGTTACTTATTCCAACACCTTTATGTTGGAAGATGAGATGAAGAATGCATTATTTGAGAATGGGCAACCCTTGCTTAATTTTATAATGGCAAACAGTATCCTGATACTTTGCATTAAAAGAGGATAGGTATGGCACAAAATGAAATGCACTAGTCTTAGAATTATAAAACCTAATTCTGTTTCTATAGACTTAATGAAAATAATGATAATTCTATTTTTTAACATTCAAACCTTTATAGTGATGAGTAAGTTAGACCATATTGTTAATTCCCAATTTTCAAAAGAGGACAAAGATATCTACCCCAAAGTCAAAATATCCTAACATTATGCAGTGCAGTTTCCATATATATATTTACAGAGAGGAAGGGAGAGGGATAGAGAGCTAGAAACATCAATGAGAGAAAAACATCAACCAGATACCTCCTACACATCCCCCACCGGGGATGTGCCTGCAAGTAATGTACATGCCCTTCACTGGAATCTTCAGCCCGCAGACTGATGCTCCATCCACTGAGCCAAACCGGATTTGGCAACACATAAATATATTTTATTTAAAATATGTCTTCCTAAATGTCCTAAGACATATTAATTTTTAAACATATTTTATACTATTTAAAATGCTGATTTTAAAATAAGACTCATAATATATTAAAGAGGAAAATAAAAGCAATGTTTTATTTCCAGTTTGGGGAAATAAAATGGATTTTATTTCTCAAGGATTTTATGTAGCCTATGTACTTTGCCACTCTATTAATTCCAATAATACCTTATCAAAATCTGGTTTTTAATATTTTTTCACATAGATTTATACGCTCAACCAAAGATGATACACAATCTCCTAGCATAATCAGTGTATGCTGCTCTGCAAAGTAAGCCTATGTGTCTGATTTCCTTGCCCAAATGCTTCTGCAAATACATTACACCCGTTGTGCACTGCATATTACCATTAGTAAATGAAATATTGATGTTGTTTGGGTATTCTCATTACTGTAGCCAACATTCCAGATTTATTCCATGATATACATATAATTCAGTTTAGTAAACACACAACCCTGATTTATTTGGCTACTTGGAACCACAAAAGTCTTCAGAAGGATTTGTTTTTGCTCCCTAATGAAACATCTGAAGCATTACTTTCTCATCCCATGTAAATGCAATCTATATGTCACCCATAATTTTACATGTCTTTTTAGGCGAGGCTTTGACTCTACATAGTAAAAAGCATAGGTCTAATCAGATTTGCATCCAGGATATTTTATAATTGAAAAATAAAAAATTTTAACAAAACTGTCAGTAAGTTAACTAGAACCAATTGTTATATTTAGTCACTTTTTCTGGTGTATATAACACAATGGATATACTATTTGAAACACTAAACCTAAAATTTGCAGGCCCTTTTTATAACTGATATTTATTAAATTAACAACTTATCCATATTTTATGTAAAGTAATAGTATCTAACTTCTTTATTGATTATTACTTATTTTTATTTCAAGAACTAAGAACACCATTTTTATGTGTGTTTTTTTAAATACTATTTTCTTTTAATAGAATGAAATAAATATATTCATAATATAACACACTGTTTAAAATGTTTGACATATCACATATAATAAATATCAAATACATTATTAATTAAGAATTACAGGGTATTTCAATTAGCCAATTTAAATTCAAATTGGCTAATTGAAATAAGCAAACATTCTAGAAAAATCAATTGTACTGGACAAAAAAGCTATTCCTAAAATGTTAACTAAAATTTTTATTGGTATTTCATCTCATGGTAAAATTGTGTAACATGTAATGAACCTAAAGCAGTCACATTTTAGTGTAAAAAATTAAAATTTAAAAGTTATCAAGATTACATTATAAAATTTCCAAAAGCCTCCTAATATTTAAATAAAAAAAGGGGGATAGTAGAGAATATCATGTAAGGAAAAATACTGTAGGTTAAAAAAAATGGAAAAGGATTACAAGTCAAGTTTATAGAAAATATTCCTTTATTAACTTTTGTTTGAGAATATGTTTGTATATTTTCAAAAAATAACTCTGAGACCATGCGGATTCCTGCAACAGATAGGAATTGACAGGAGTGCTGCAGCCATGAAGACAGAAGAGAAATAGTTCAGATATGGAAGATGCTGATGATGCCTTGCCGTACTAGCAGTCAATAGCTGTGTGTTGCTGCAGGTTGCCCAGGACCAAGCCAGAGAGGGTCGGACCTACATTACCACCATTTGTCCACCATCCAGAACTGAAATATCATTGATGACATGTACATGTAAGGAACTGTTTGACATAAAAATTGGGACTCAAAGAACTGTTGGCACAGAAAGAAACTCACTACAGATTGATTCATTTGCTTCTCAGCATAACCATTATTGCTTGTCTCATTTTCAGTTCTTATAAGTGTATTTTAGTATCACATGAGATCACTCATCTAGGGAAAATGATGAACAACATAGACTGAGGAACAAGAACAGCATTGATCAGACTGTCGGACCTCAGAGGGAAGGTAAAGGAAGGTGAGGATAAGGGAGAGAGATCCACCAAAGGACATGTATGCATGCATATGAGCCTAACCAGTGGTCATGGACAACAGTGGGCTGGAGGCATGCGTGGGGAGAGGTTTGTTTGGGATGGGAATGGGGGGATGAGGACATATATGTGATACCTTAATCAATAAAGTAATTTAAAAAAAGAAGAAGAGATAAAAAATAATTACAGGGTATAATTATTTCTTTAATATGTCTTACTGCCTTGATTTGCTTCTTTCTTCTTTTTTTTCTTGACATTTGATTGCTTTCTTACAAAATTAATAATACAAGCATATATATTCATGAAAAAAATCATTATTTTACACCTTTAAATTTAATTTATCTCTCAAAGTATAACTTTAACTTTATACATATCATGTTTCTAAGGTTAATTCTTAAAGGTTATTAAATATTAAAAGACCCATCACACAATTAATAATTGTAATATAGTATATATATTTTAGCCCAACATGGTGACCAGCAGGATTACAATGAGGGAGAGACTGTGAGTGAGTAAAGGAGTGAGAGGAGTGTGTGGTGTGTGTGTGTTTGTGAATGAGGGACAGTTAGATACTGCAGGAGTCTTGGGGGCTGGTGAAGCAGGATCTCCTTGACAACGAGCCCCTGCTATGGCCATGGGCCCTTTGGCACAGAAACCACACTATCTTGAAAGGGGAAGCAGCGGATGCTAAGAGCAGAGCCACACCAACACCCAGACTGGCCTCAGACATCACCCTCAACCTGGACAGTGAGCAGCTCACCAGGCATACCTTGCAAGGGACCTCTGTCTTGCCCCGCAGTGAGTCGCATGCCACAGACTCTGGGATGCGTAGTGAGAGAACTCCAGCAGGACCTCATGCTTCACTCTGCCCGCCCAGACCTTGAACAGTGAGTGCATGCCAGAAGGACCTTGTGAGCCACCCTGCTGAGGGTGCTGGAGACATGCAATGAGTTGTATGCCAGTGAGCTTTATGGCCTTGCAGGGAGTCACACACCAGAGGGACTGTGCACATGCACACACCGACCTGTCTGGTCTATCTGACACCTGATAGACCAGATCCATGAGAGAAGGGAGTACAATTCAGAAGAGAGACAATAAAGTTGTGAGATTCAAGATAGACCCAGTCTCAGTTAAGGAGTCCCTGACCACTGAACTATTAAGGACTCCAACCTCTCAGACCTCAGTCAGGTTGCCCCGGTGCAAAAAGGGGCAGCGACTTTTACATTCACCTGCACTAGAGAAGCTTCCGGGAGACCTAGGATAGATACATGAAGGGAACAGATTCAACAAATTCAGAGCAAAATTCAGTGAGCCCCAACCTCACTGGAAACAAATTGTCGGGGGTGGGGATGGGGGAGGTATTCTTCCCATGAACAGGACATCAACAATCAAGTACATCAGGTAAACACACCCAACATATTCTCTGAAAGCTAAACAGCACCTCCCCCTCTTAAGTACATGTCAGAAACAGACTTTTGAGTTAAGATTGATAGTTGTCTGATAAGCAAAGGGCAGAACCTAAGGACCAGGGGAACTATGCTGACCCAGCCCTGAGCCCCATGCTCTTAGCAAGCCTACTTTAGAGGGCAGATTGACCACTCCAAGGTCTGTGGAGACAGACACAAGTGATGGATCAGTTGATCAATTAGTAGATTGCCTGTAGCAGGAAGCAGCACATCAACAACAGCTTACATGACAAGATCAGGGGTCATCCACATAAGCAGGCAACCTGTGAGCAAACTGCATACATGAAGGGGACAATAACATTCAAGACCCAACTACATCAGAGGAATTGAAATAACAAGTAGGAGGTCTTCTCTAGAACACCCAGCCCAGGAGATCTGAGAGACTGAACCAATGGGTCCTGCAAAACATCAACTACATAGGACCACATCTCCAAAAAACTGGGTGGAATAGAAGTTTGATCTAAGACATAGAAACAAATACAAAGGGACAGAAAAAATTAGGAGACAAAGATACAGACTCCAAAGAACAAAAAAGGAGGAGTCACCAGAAAAGTAGCTAAGTGAAATAGAAGCAAGTAATTTGTCAGATAAAGAATTCAAAGTAATGGTCATAAAGATGTTCAAACTTCTGACAAAATTATAACTAACTCAAGGAGAATTATAAGGAGCTGAATGAGAAATCAAACAACGTGAACAAGAATCAAGAGAAAATGAAGAATAATATAGCTGCAATAAAGAATACTCTGGAAGGTTTCAATAGCAGAATAGAAGAGGATGAAGCCCTAATTAGCAAGTTACAAGACAGGGTATAAAAATCACCCAATCAGAGCAGCAATTGTAAATAAAAATTAAAAGGCAGGAGAAGGGAACTTTGGGACAACATGAAACAACATCCTCATAGTGATCAGGCCAGCAGGGGAGCAATTAAAGGGCAATCAGGCCAGCAGGCAGAAGCAGTTAGGGGTGATCAGGCAGGCAGGCAAGTGGTTAGGAGCCAGCGATCCTGGATTGTGAGAGGGATGTCTGTCTGCCGGTTTATGGATCTGGCTTACACTGGCAATCAAACATCTCCCGAAGGGTCTCAGATTGGAGAGTGTACAGGCCAGGCTAAAGGAACCCCCCTCCCCTTCTTGGGCATATACTTCATGCACCAGGTCTCTAGTATAATACCAAATATCCAGAAAGTAATAGAAAAAATAAGAATTTGGATAAATCCATGAAGATGGAAATGGGTAGTATAATATTGGTATATATCATGGCATATACACATACACTTATAAAGATAATTAAGACATTGAAATAATGTCATTGATCTGGACACAAGTTACAATATTTAGACAAATTAAAAATTTATTTTAGAAACCATTCTATATCAGAATTTAGACCATTCTATATTAAAAATTGAACTTATGTTTTATCTTTTTGCCTTTACATATCAAAATAGCCCTGATCATAATCTGTCAATTGCTTCTTAAAAACATAAAATTAACAAATAGAATGGCATGACTAATAAATATTTCAAATAGACATTTCCAAGAAAATTTTTCCCCAGAAATAAATGTATTTGCATAATATTAATATCAAATTCAATTTTGCCAAATCCTTATCATAATGTCCTATCTTTCAGTTAAATTTCAGTTGAAGGTGGTATCAAAACTTATATAAAAATATGATTATTAAATTTGGAACATTATATCTCTAATAGTTCAAATAAAAGTCAGAAAAATTAGCTAGAAATTTCCACTTTAAAATCCTTAAGTATTTAGAAAATCAAAAAAATTTGAAAAATGAAATTATATAAGCAGTTATCCATTTGATTGCATTGATAGGTGACAAAAGAAGCAATGGCAAACGCCCTAAAATTATCAAATAATAAACTATTACAATCCTACCTAATAAAAGAATAATATGCAAATAAGCCATCACTCCTCTACACAAGCCACACACAGAAGTCATGCCCACCAGCCAATCAGAGCGAGTATGCAAAAAAAACCAACCAAGACGGCTACAGCCACAGAGAGCAGGAGGGAGGCGTTTCCCTGGCAATGGAGGAAGCCAAGCTTTCTGCCTGCCCTTGCCAGCCTAGGCCTCCACTCAAGGCTACAAAGTTTCAATGATAGAAGGTAAACAATTCCAAACAGAAAAGGCTGCCATCACTGAGCGAGCAAGAGGCTTGGCTCTGCTCCAGACTACAGTTTCAATAGTAGAAAGTAAAAATATCCCAGATACCAGGGCCTCCACTTGGGTCACTGGGGGGTGTGGCTGGCCTGCAAACTACCACAGGCCCCTCCATCAGGTGGCCCCATGCCCCAAGGGAACCCCCACCCTGATCTGGGACATCCTTTAGGACAAACAAGCTGGTCCCCACCCATGCACCAGGCCTCTAACCTATCTAATAAAAGTAATATACAGATTGACAATCACTCCAACACACAATATGGCTGCCCTCAAATAGTCAAAGATCCTGCCCCTATGTGGACACAAGATGGCCAGCAGGGGAGGGCAGTTGGGAGGGACCAGGCCTGTAAGGGAGGGCAGTTGTGGGTGATCAGGCAAGTAGGGGAGGGCAGTTGGAAGTCAACAGGCCTGCAAGGGAGGGCATTGAAGGAACCATTCCTGCAAGGGAGTGCAGTTGAAGGCGATCAACCCTGTAGGGGTCACCAGGCCAGCAGAGGAGGGAAGTTGGCAAGGGCGTGATTAGGAGGTGATCAGGCTGGCAGGCAGAAGTGGTTAGGGGCAATCAGGAAGGCAGGCAGGTGAGCAGTTGGAAGCCAGCAGTCCTGGATTGTGAGAGGGCTGTCCAACTGCTGGTGGGATTGGGCTTAAATGGGCAGTCAGACATCCCTCGAGGAGTCCCAGATTGGAGAGGGTGCAGGCTTGGCTGAGGGACAACCACCCTCTCTGCCCCGATGCACAAATTTCTTACACTGGGCCTCTAGAATGACATTAAAAAAAGAATAACTCTATCAGCATGGTTGAGTCTCTACCCATGATCCAGGAAATCACAGTTTGATTCCTGGTCAGGGCACATGCCAGGGTTGCAGGCTTTATCCTCAATAGGGGCAGGTAGGAGGCAGCTGATCAATGATTCTCTCTTATCATTGAAGTTTCTATTTCTCTTTCCCTCTCCCTTCCTCTCTAAAATCAATATATATATATATATATATATATATATATATATATATATATATATATATATTTTTTTTTTAAGGATACAGAAATAATCTAAATGAGGAGAATGGCTAATTTATGGGTTCCTACAGATACTTGCTTTGGGTATACAGACTCTGGAGTCAGTATGAATTTTTAATAGGCAATTAATTTTTAAATCATTGACACAAACATATGCTTTGCATTACAACAAGTAACTCAATAATAGCATTATTGTTAAGTGAGTTTGAGAGATAGAGGAATGTGTTACTAGAGAATGCTATAGTTTTCCCCTGAGCAGATTTTTTTTTTTTTTTAATTTAAAGCTCTACTTAATTTTAATTGGTTGGGTTTGTTTCAAGTGCTACTTCACCTTTTTTTTTCTCTAATGTCTCATTATGCTGGTGAGCTATTACAAATTCACTTTGTTGTGACTAATAACAACAACAACAACAAAGTTATGAAAAAATTTGTTTTGTCTATGGCTTATAGCCAGAATCTCATAACACATGGCAGCACCAGCTGTTATTTTTTGGAATCTAAAAAGCATGAGGAAAACTGCCTGTTAAATAAATAAATAAATAAATTGTTGATAATACAACTTTAAGAATTATTGTTTTCTTAAAAATGAGTTTTAAATTGAGTAAAGAATTAATTTGCTAAATTTCTGCTACAATAATGATTTAATTTAAACTAGAACAATCAAAAAATTCTAGTGTAGATATTAGATATATAATGTAGATGGCGGTACATTACTCATATTTTCCTGCTCATGAAAGTGAATAAAAACAATTTAGGTCAGTTGGAACTAGAATTAGGATAATTCACCATAGAGTGCAATTCAGGTCTTTCTAGTTATACAATAGAGACTATAGATACATGGACTTTTTTTTCTTCTAGAATTACTCAGTTCTTTCCCATTTTTTTTTTCTCTCTGTGAATGCATGCCTTTTGACAGCTCCAAGCCCTCATCTATGCCTTTCTCACCCATGAGCCCTCTTTATTCCTAAATAACCCTAAATTCCAGGTCATATTTTATCCCTAAAACTCCTTTTAGTCTCCCCTCTGATTAGGAAACCCCAACTGCTACTGGGGACAGGGGGCTTCGATCTTTCTGAGTATTTCCTGCTGGACAAGGAAATCAATTGAGGTTAGGGTCCCTTTGGAGGTGGGTGATCTAGGGGTCCAGAGAAGAAATTTGCAGCAGCTTCCATCTGGAGGACCATTTGTAGATTCAGGGCTTCTAAATGGAGGATATGAAACGTACCAAAAGATTAAATAGGCAAGGGCCAAAGATGAGTAAGCTTCTTTTTTTCTAAGGTTTATGAAGACTGCAGCTCTTTGTTTCTTCATACTAGCTTCTAATTGGTAGAATATCTGCTTCAAAGCCCAAACCCCACATGGCGTCCCCTTCTTTCTATCCCCTTTCAATTTTGGAGTTCTCTATCTCCTTTGAAAATCTGTTTTCCTCTCTCTCCCTTTGTCCCACAGACCCTCTTTATTCCAAAATCTCCCTAAACCTGCCTATGTTTTTCCCCTAAATCTTTCACTATGAAGGAAATAACAGGAATGGGGAAGACAAATCAACTAAATAAGAATAAAGATGTTGTTAGATCTGTGGAGATAATTGTTTGCATTGAAAAAGGGTTATATTAATAATCTAAATTTATAGTCAGTGGGCTACAGCAGTATTGAGCTAATTTTTTAATATAATTATTAGAAATAACCAAGGGTTAGGTAGGTGATAACAAGAACTTTTTTGGGTGGCCTAAATAGATGGCATGATTTTGAAAGAGAGTGAGGTAAGTTAAGAAGAAGAAAGAAATAGTTGGGAGTGATCAAGCCTGCAGGGGAGGGAAGTTGTGGGGGTTGGGAGGGACTAGGACTGTAGGGGTGGCAGTTGGGGGTGACTAAGCCTCCAGGGGGAAGGCAGTTAGGGGTGACTTCACCTGCAGGGGAGGGTAGTTAGGGGCAAACAGGCTGACAGGGGAGCAGTTAGGCATTAATCATGCTGGCAGGGAGTAGTTCGGGGGTGATCAGGCTGGCAGGCAAAAGTGGTTAGGGGCAATCAGGAAAACAGGCAGGCAAGAATTTGGGAGCCAGCAGTCCTAGATTGTGAGAGGGAGCCCAGATTCTAGAGGGTGCAGGCTGGACTGAGAGCACAATCCCCGTGCATGCATTTCATGCACCGGACCTCTATTATTATGTAATAATGGGTCATTTTTTTCATCAAGGTGTCTTGAAATTACTGTAAAATAAGTATGTCATAGAATTCCCAATTTTTAAAATTAAATTTGCTCTTATATAAGCTTTTTAAGACTTTTTTTGAGTTAGCAGTCATAAAGAATATTGACTTTGGAAAGTTATTTAATAATTATGAACCTAAAAGGAATTTATTCATTTATATTTTGTGAATCTACATAGTCTGAATCTTTACTAAATTAAGTAGAAAATTTCATTTTTTAACTGTCTACTTAGTTTATACACTCAGGTATTCCTTTCACATCAAATATTTCTTGTCCATTTTTCTTCTTTGCCTTATTTATCTCATATAGACCAACATGTCATGGCATTTCATTTTTTAATGTGTTCTAATAGAGAAGAGATAATGTTTACCTAGAAGTCTGAAAATCCATGAATCTTTATGACACCTTTTATAATGAGGTTCTAGGTGACTAATTATTCTGAGAAAGAAAAAAAAAATGCATGGGAATAGAGAGTTAGTTGGGACAGAAAACCTTAATGGTCATAAATCATATTTGGAGGACAAATGAATCCCAGTTGTTTTGTTGTTTGTTTGTTATGTTGAGTGATTCTAACCTGGTATTGGTAGGATACCTCCAGTGTATATACAGATGGCATATATATTTATATATAAACTACAGACCTGATGCATGAAAATTCACGCACTGGAGGGGGTGTTCCTCAGCCTGGCCTGCCCCCTCTCACAGTCCGGGAGCCTTCAGGGGTAAGAGATGACCCAGTAATCAGGGGAAGGCAATGCCCCCATCATACCTCTGCTGCTGCCACTGCTAGCAGTGCAAGCCTTGGCTGGCCCTGGTTACCTGAGCCTTGGGCAGCCCTGGGTGGCTAGGCAGCCACCAATGGTGACTGGATAGCTGCCATCTGAGGCTTTCCTGTGTCTTGGGCTGGCCCTGGGTAGCTGGAGGGCTGAGTGGGACTGGGGGTTCCAGAGGCAGGCGTGAGGAACAGCCAAGCCTTCCTGGGGGTGGGCCTGGCCTTGCCATGTGCCTGCTGCCCCAGCGGGGATAAGTAAACTGGGGCTGCCATCTTGTAACTATGGGCATCACCATCTTTGAGGACATGGCAGTCAATTAGTATATTCCCTCCTAATTGACTGTGGGTGCCGCCATCTTTGAGGGCAGGGCCGCCAATTAGCATATTCCTTCCTTATTGGCTGTGAGCACCACCATCTTTGCAATGGTTTGAGGGTCAATCAGCATATTCCCTCTTTATTAGATAGATAGGATATAAATGACAAGTGTTTTTACATCATCACACAGATTGAGAGGAATAAAGAGTTGGAGTTGGTCACATTTTTTTTTTTCCACAGCCATGCCCCTAAAATTTTAAAATAATTTAAAAAAAATCCTCAGAAGTTAAGTAACATTATTATCTGTGATATATGCACTCAATTTCTGTTTTTCTTTGGGGGGTGGGGAATGGTACATGGCTGGAACCCATCAAAACTATGCTAAATGATCCATTAGCAAGTAACAAGAGCAATAGCAAAAACAATGATAATAATAATAATGATAATTATAAATTAAAGCTTGGTCTGTGTTGCTTGGTAGTTGACCTATGAACTAGGAGGCCACAGTTTTATTCCTGGACTGGGCACAGGTGGGCTTAATCCCCAGTAGGGGGCATACAGGAGGCACTCGATCCATGATAGCTCTCATCATTGTTGTTTCTATCTCTCCCTCTCTCTTCCCCTCAGAAATCAATAAAAAAATATAATTATAATAATAAATTAAAAATCAAGTACTCACTTAGACATTTTGATACTTCCCTTATAGAATAGAGTTGAGGACAACTATGCTGGATGGCATTATCTGACTTGGACAATATCGAGGTACTGAAGAGCTTTAACCAGCCATGAGGGTATATGATTGAAGTGGTCATGATAGAGCAGCACTTGCTGAAATCCTGGGGCTGGACAAAGGACAAGGGTCGGAGGATGAAAGAACCATTTTTTCCACTATTTTGTGAATTGTCACACCTAATACTTGTGTGACAATTGTCACCCTAATAAATCACAGGGAGAATTGCTTTCAATGAACCTTACCACTGAAAGAAGAGAAAAAGCACCACAATATAGAAAAGAAAAAAGTGCCATGGAGCAATCTGAATGATCATCTGATGGCAATATCATGGAATGACAGCTTGGCATATTTAAGATTAATCATATGGATTGCAAGATTATTGATATTTATTTAAGCCATATTTGAAGTACAAAAGAGAACTTCTTTATAATCTCCTGCAATTATCCTTCTGTCTATCACAAGTTAGAAGCTATCTAATCTGTAATTTGTGTTTCATAGATAACACTAGCACCTCTCCACTGCACTTTATAATCTGAACTGGATTTTAACCCACTACTCAATGATAAAGGTAATACAACACTCACAGTCTCCGCTTAATATTTGTCTATTGGACACATGGATTTTATCATGTTTGATTTTTTAAGAAGTAGTATTAACATAGTATTTACTTGTTAGAATTGTTTATTAATTCCAAGTTTAAGCACCTTAAATTGAATAATTAAAAAAATGACTGCAAATTTTTTCATAGATATATGTAAACAAAACCATCTTCATGTACATAATATACTGTAAGATAAGTAATTTTAAAAATGTATTCTACATGCATATGCATTAGTATATACATGATAAAATCTTACATGAGCATATTGCATTTTTGCAAAAGTAAGAAAAATATACCATTCACATAATTATCAGTGAATAGTGTAAAAGATCATTTAAATTTTTATTTCTGTCAGGTTTTATTTGAGAAATAATTTTTTTCTTGAAATAAATCCTACAGAAAATATATAGATGTAAGTAAAAAAAAATATATGTAAAACTGTGCTCATTGTATATAATTAGTAGCAGAATAATTGGAAAGAAACTAAATTTCCATGAATGGAAAATTAGCTACATGAATAATAATATATATATAAAATAAAATATACAGGTATTTTGAAAACCTATGTGCATCTTCTTAAAGAAAAGAATTAATAAAGGAAGTCAATAAGGTAAGTTATTTTTCCAAAAAATGCATGATTTCAAATTTTCTTCAAATTAACTTTTTACATTTAAAATTTTATAGGCTGCATGCATGATTTTTAAAGTTTGGTTATTACAGAGGACCCAATCAAGATGGCAGCATGGGTAAATGTGGTACTCACAGCCTCCCACAACCACATAAAAAATACAACTAAATTGCAAAACAAACCAAACAAA
The DNA here is from genome assembly GCF_964339955.1 of Pipistrellus hanaki. Taxonomy (NCBI): domain Eukaryota; kingdom Metazoa; phylum Chordata; class Mammalia; order Chiroptera; family Vespertilionidae; genus Pipistrellus; species Pipistrellus hanaki. Next base: position 87,019,174 of record NC_140504.1, read on the forward strand.
AATTATAATTTAGAAAAATGCCTAAAATCTAACTGAATAAGTCTTACAACTAAAGATATAAAGAAGAAGCCACATAGAGACTGGAAAAGAGGCAGAAACACAGAATGGGCTTGTCCCACATCCACGGGTGGCAGATAAAAATCAGGAGAGATACCTTGGCTGTGGAGGTCAGCCCTGGGGAGCAAGGTGTCCTCGTCCCACACCAGGTCTTCCAGCCCAGGGTTCCAGAGCCAGGAAAATGATTCCCATAACTGTTGGCAAAGGTCACTGTTCCAGTTCTGATCCCTACACCTGCAGAACTATTGTATTAGGTGAGAGTCATATCTGAGTATCCATCAACTTGATTCATACTGCTCACCCGGCCCTGGTGATTCTCTGAGACTCAACTCTACGAAACTTTTTGGCCCCCTCAAGTTGTTTCCAGTGTCCTCCCACCCACCCCCACCCCCGCCCCATTTAAATGGCCTGTCTTGGCTCAGGCTTCAGACTTGCTTAAAATCTCTCAAATAAATAGCATCTGGCCTTAGCATCTACCTTACTTCTTGCTAAGTGGCCACAGGACTGGTACTAGCAGAAGCCAGCCTTAGTTCACAGCATGGGCTCCCTGGTATGCTGAAGCCCAGCACAAGAAGCAGCCATTTATATATTGATTTATAGCTTATGCCAGGTAGCCCCAGGGAGAACACAGGTGGCAGTGAACTTGGCCTACACCTCCTGGGAGACCCCTGAGGCAGAGTACCTGGTAGACAGTTTCAGACAATGTTGAAGCACTACCCAATCACCTCCACAAGTGACACACTCAAGAAGAGCACCAGAGGCATGCCAAAGTCATGATCCATGGAGTGGGCACTTGTACAGGTGATTATGCTTGGTGAGTTCTTGCAGCCAATCAGATTCAAGGTAAACATTCCCATTAATGTGCCAAATAGAAACAAGGTTCAATAACCACAGGAGGATATACCCAGTCCACAGGGTGGGATGCACCTGGAATGCCCAGCTCACATGAATGGGGAGGCTATGTCATTGGGCCACAGGAAATGTATACTAATCCATTCACTGAGGCTGGAAGATATATCAGCTCTCCCTAATATGGAGAAACAAACATTAGGAGGCTGCCAAAATAAGGAGACAAAGAAAGATGTCCCAAAGGAAAGAACACAGCAAAACTCCAGAAGATAACAAAATGGAGACAAGCAACCTACTGGAAGCAGAGTTCAAAACACTGATTACAAAGATGCTCAATGAACACAGGGAAAGAGAAGATGAACTTAAAGAGAATTTCAACAGTCAGCAGTCCTGGATTGTGAGAGGGATGTCTGACTACCCATTTAGACCCGATCCTACTGGGATTGGGCTTAAACAGTAGTAAAACATCCCTAGAGGCATCCCAGATTGGAGAGGGTACAGGCTGGGCTGAGGGACACCACACCATGCACGAATTTCATGCACTGGACCTCTAGTCTCAACATAATAAAAGTTATATCTAACAAACTACAGCCAACTTTATGCTCAATAGGCAAAAAGTAAGAACATTTCCCTAAGAATAGGAAAGATATAGGGATGCCCACTTTCACCATTCTTGTTCAAGTTAGTTCTGGAAGTCTTAGTAATAGCAATCAGACAAGAAGAAAAAATGACACACATCTGAATTGGAAAGAAAGTAAAACCGTCATTATTCACAGATGGCATGATATTGTACATAGAAAATCCTAAAGACTCCATAAAAACAAACAAACAAACAAACAAATAAACAAATTAGATTTAATAAATAAATACAACAACATGACAGGGTACAAAATTAAGACCCAGAAATCTTGGCATTTTTATATGTCATACTAGAGGCTCAGTGCACGAAATTTGTGCACAGGGTGGGGTGTCCCTCAGCCCCGCCTGCACCCTTTCCAATCTGGGACCCTTCGAGGGACTCACAATCCAGGACTGCTGTTTCCTAATTCTCACCTGCCTACCTGCCAGATTGATTGCTCTTCTCACCACTTCTGCCTGCCATCCTGATTGCTCCCTAAATGCTCCTCTGCCAGCCTGATTGATGCTTAACAGCCTGATCGCCCCCAACTGTCCTCCCCTGCCAGCCTCATCACCCCCATCTGCCACAAATCATCTCCTCCACTGGGACTTGCCTCCTCAGAGGGAAGCAGTGGAGATGTTGGGACCGGCCTCCACTTCACCATGTGGAGCCATGGGACCCTCAGGCCTCACCATGCAGAGCAGCCACCAGGTCCCACCTTTGCTGTGCACACTACCATCTTGTGGCAGCCATTTTATAGTGGCCATCTTGTGACAACGTCATGCACAAAAGCGCAAGGACCACCTAGGCTTTTATTAGTATAGATAATGAAGTCTCAAAAAGCTAAACTAATCAAACTATCCCATTTACTATTGCAAGACAAAAAAAATATAGGATATTTAGGAAGAAAGTTAACCAAGGAGGTAAAAGATCTATACTCGGAAAACTACAGCATATTGAAAAAAGAGATAGAGGAAAATATAACAAGTGGAAGAATATACCCTGTTTATGGATTGGTAGGATCAAGATAATGAAAATATTTATACTACCCAAAGCAATCTATGGATTTAATGCAAACCCTATTAAAATACTGATGGCATATTTCACAGATCTAGAGCAAACACGTCAAATATGTATAGGAAGCCAAAAGTCCCTGAATAGCTGCAGCAATCTTGAGAAATAAGAACAAAGTTGGAGGGAATCACAATACCATATATCAATTATATTACAAAGCCATGTACTCAAAACAGCCTGGTACTGTTACAAAATGGCATAGAGATTAATTGAACAGAACAGAGAACACAGAAATTGACCAAAGCCATTATGCTGAATTAATATTTGACAAAGGATGCAAGAGCTTACATGGAGTCAAGACAGTCTACTCAATAAATAATGTTGAGAATATTGTACAGATACATGCAAAAAAATGAAACTAGATCACCATCGTACACTATATACAAGAATAAATTCAAAATGGATAATATATTTAAATGTTAAGTTTAAAAATCCTAGAAGAAATCATAGGCAGCAAAATCTCAGAATCTCCTAGCAGTATGTTTACTAGGGCAAAGGAAACAAAGGAGAAAATAAACGAATACAACTATATCAAAATAAAAAGCTTCTGCAAAACAAAAGAAACCATTAACTAAATGAAAAGAAAGCCCATTGTATAGGGGTTTAATTTCCAAAATATGTAGGAAACTCATTCAACTTAACAAAAGGAAAACTAACAATCCAATTTTAACATAGTCAAAGGACCTAAATAGATACTTCTGGAAAGTGGACATACAGAAGGCCAAAAGGCATATGAAAAAAATGCTCAGTCACTAATCACCTGAGAGTTGCAAATAAAAATGTCAATGAGATATCACTTCAGAATGGTGATATCACTGTCAGAATGGCTATAATCAACAAATAAACAAACAAGTGTTGGCAAGTATTTGGAGAAAAGGAAACCCTAGTACACTGCTGGTGGGAATTCAAACTGGTGAAGCCACTGGAAAACAGTAAAAAAATTAAAAATTAAACTCCCATTGACCCACTGATCCTCCTTCTAGAAATATATCCTAAGAAATCAGAAATACAAATCAGAAAGAATATATGCTCCCCTATGTTCAGAGAAGCACAATTAATGCTAGATATGACTTGGAAACAGCCCAAGTGCCCATACATAGATGAGTGGATTAAAAAACCATGGCACATTTACATAATGAAATACTATGCATTTATAAAAAGAAAGAATTTGTACCCTTTGGGACAAAATGAATGGACCTGGAGAGTATTATGCTAAGTGATGTAAGCTGGTCAGATAAAGATAGATATCGCATGATTTCACTCATATGCGAAATTTAATGAACAAATAAACTAATAAAGAAAATAGGGCTAGAAGAGGTCAATGGGAGGAAAAGGGGACATATGCAATAATTTCAACCATAAAGTTTTTAAAAAAAGAAATCCAAATTGGTAGTAACAGAATTGACATGGGAATGTAAAATACAGCATTAAGAATATAATCAATATTATTCCAAAATTTTGTATTCTGTCAGATGGGTAGGATACCTATTGAGATGATCACTTAGGAATTTTTATGATTTCTTATCACTGGGTGTACCCATGAAACTAATGATATTGTAAAAAGTAAAAACAAAAAAAACAACTCACTATTTTCCGTGAAATATACTTTTCCAGCAAATGTTTTTATTCAAAACCCTTTTATGACTATAAATCATTTTAGTTTCAATTAACTCATAAATAGATTGTATCAGAGAGAAAGACTAACAAAATACCTACCTGTCCTATAAACACAGAATGTGAAAACTCTCAATCTGACACCTAATCTCTTAAGGACTTGCAATTATTTATAGTACAATGAAAATAAATTTTGTTCATAACAAAATAATTAGTAATAAAAATTAAACTCAGTTACAATGGAAGAATTTTTCAAACAGTTAAATATATCCTAAAGACCTACATATCAAAACTTTTAATTTTAATATAACCATTATAATAACCCTCATTTCTATAATAAGAAAACTCATTTACCTCAACAAAACTCTAATAATTTGTATTTATTTATAATATTTAGGGAGGGAAGTGAGAGCAATGTGTAGGTAAATGTCACTAAGTTTGTATCAATTATTATTCTAAGAAGAGTATCATTAACTAGTTCATATATTTTGCCATTCTTTTGTTGCTAGTTTAGTTTAATGAATTTTGCAAGCTATCCATTGTCTGTACTATCATAAAAGTGCAACAGGGAACTCAGAAGGCTGATGGACCTTGAGCTTTGGCAAGGACTAAAAGCTATGCACTGATTGTTCTGTCGAGATAATTGTAGCTCCAGCAATTTCCTGACCTAATAGTCTCAAAGTAAATATTTATTAATATTTACTGACCTTTAAGATAGTCTTTCTGCTACCAGATTGCCTACCTGAATAAGGGCAAGATGTGTATTCTAAAATTGAATAAAAGTTAACAGGGCCTGGGCCCCAGTGAATCATTTCCACTAGAGAAGAGTTATACGCCTGGCCCCTCATTATTTCCAAATTCATATTTCTTGTCTAGTGTCTTAATTTGTATACTGCCCTTTTCCAGATTCTGAACCCTAACTTGTGCTGATTGCAGCTTTCACAATGAATCTTAATATTGCAGAGATAATTAAATTAAGTCAGAAACATGACCAACTAAGTATTAAGCAATGAATTTACAAGTAATTTACTGAATCATTAAACATTTAAGAGTTGTATAAAGTTCTGTGAAATATATAGAATACTAGAGGCCCCGTGCACAAAATTTGTGCACTTGGGGGAGGGTTCCCTCAGCCAGCCTGCCCCCTCTCACAGTCTGGGAGCCTTCAGGGGATTTCCTACTGATGGCTTAGGCTCACTCCCCGCCTAAGCCTCAGTCTGGTCTCCCTCTGTGGGCTGATTTGGGGCTGCTGAGGCCAGGTGGCAATAGTGGCTTGGGCACGCCCTCCCCAGCCTCTGCTCTGAGGCTGCTGGGGCCGGGCAATAGTAGTTTGGGCATAACCCCTGCCTCTGTTCTGGGGCTGCTGGGACCCAGCAGCAGTGGCTTGGTCACAACCCCCTGCCTCCGCTCTGAGTCTGCTGGGGCTAGGCAGTGGTGGTGTCTTGGACACAACCCCCTGCCTGCACTCTGGGGATGTTGGGGGCCAGGCCACCCTGTGGGTTTGTGTCTGTTTCCACTCTGGCCCCCAGCATCCCAGTGCCATGGCCTTGGGGCTGCTGGGGGCTGGGCTGCCCCATGCGTGTAGTTCTTTCAGGCTCAGGGCTGCATACAGACCCTCCTCCTCAGCTGGTCATGACCATTATGGCATCCTGGCCTAATTTGCATATGACTTCTTTAGATGATGATTATAGATAGATAGATAGATAGATAGATGATAGATAGATACTCTATGGACATAGATCATAGATGTTATTTATATTTACATCATGGTTTTTGAAAAAGAACAAATAGAAAAAAAGAAAACATGTAGTTAGATATGAATCTACTTTCAAAGAATCACATTCTTTGTTTTTAATTTTATTTAATAGATCACCTGTCCTTGTTACCATGGTGATATGGATATGAACATACAGTTTGCATAGCTTGCAATCCAAAAAAGTGTCCATAGCTACTTACATAGTCTAAATGGGGGATAATTTTGTTTAAATATACTTTCCAAGTATCTAGTTTCCAAGACAACATGATATGCACTCATACAACTCTGTGGAAATTAACAAACTTGTAATTGGTGTTCATCCCTTATGTTAACCAAACTCTGTTGGATTCTCAATATAAATGCTAATAGAAAGAAGGTGGGTAGCTACCCTCCTCCATGTTTCAAACTTATACATTCAAACCTTAAATTGCTTTGGCATCTCTTAAATGAAAGTACCATGTAGATATATTACATCATTGTCTATACTGTACACAATATGACTTGATTTTTTTAGTGCCAATTCTATTTCTAAATGTTTATTAGAAAGTAGGGTATAAGAGGAAATGAATCCAGCCTTTTGCCAAATTTGAACACATTTAATAGATGCAATGCTTGCTGGCTCAAAATTGCACAAATTGCACATTTCCTCCCTCTATCCTTAATCTCTTAAGGTTTCCTGCACAAAGTAGTTTCAAAAACAATCCTTTCAAAAATTTTATACCAAGAGCTTACAATGTTTCATTTATTCTGAATTGCCAGACTGAATACTTTATAATTAAATTCCCTGTTATTTTTATGCTCAGTGATTATGTTTAGCGAAGTTCAACCCACACATTAAGTAGATACTGAAAATGTTCCAAGAAAATGGGCAATGTAAATGGCTTGCTAGTTATAAACTATCTCCTAATTTACCTTAAAACTTTCATAGAGGCATATGCATACTTGCCAGAAAATTAACATAGAAAGTTACAAGAAAAATACATGCTTGGTAAACATTTAAAATAATAAATATAAGAAACATTCTAAAATGTGTTATGACTTTCTACTAATTTGCATCAATAAGGAAAGCATGTTTACTAGGAAAGAAGCTACATGGAGAATTCAGGCCTCATGTAATATTTTTACAAAATGACATCTATAGAATTTGTGCAATTTTAGAGCAAGCAAGCATTGACTCTATTAAGTTTGTTCACATTTGGGAAGAGGCTAGATTCATCTCCTCTTATACCTACCTTCATCAGCATACAGTATGGTAGTAGAAACTGATGTTTGGGTTATGTACTTATTTGTTTGATAAAACAATATAAAATTATTTTGATTTTCTAAACTTATGTATACTATCCCAATACTCCATTGATGATGGTTTGAATGTTCCATTGATTTTGATCTTGCTGGTTACTGAAGCACATTTTTCTGGGAACCAACACAGCTTAATTATCCTAAATTGTCTCAGTAGCTACAGATAACAAGTTTTGTTTGACTCAGTGGTCCCAGAATTTGGACAGCACAATTATTCTAAATTGCCCAGGTGGCCCCAGATAATGTGTTTCTGTTGATTCAGTGATTCATAGATACTTTAGATAACTAACTTGCTCATGAAACAGGTTCCTCATTCCAGACTCAAAGATGTAATCAATATCTTTGTGATATTCTGTCAATAGGAGCTGTTCAGGGCTGTGAGATTTGGAGCTTTAACCCCTCATATGCCACCGGCCTTTAATAAATGACTCCATAATTTGACTTTTTTGAGGTGTCCTTTGTAAGTTGGGGATTACACTACAACAACTACTCAACAAACAAGGTAAAGAATATGAATTTCAATCCAGGAGAAGCTATAGAATTTATAAATATAAGTCTGTGGGAAGAGTGGATAGCTAGTTCCAACCTCAATAAATAGAGAATATTTGCTATCTCCCAAATTAACTATGAGATATGCACAATTACAATTCAAATACTAATGACAATGGGATATTTTGCTGAATGGAGCAGTGAGAGCTGGTTATCAAAGGCATCATAAATAGTTTTTCTTATAAGTAAAACGTTTATTTTTCAGAATCACAATAAGTTATTTTCACCTAAGAATCTGCTATCAGATGAGTAACTAACTTGATTTGGAAGATATAAATAACAAGATAATAGATAGATGATAGATATAGATAGATGATAGATGATAGATAGATAGAAAGATAGATAGCTGGGGGAGGGGAGAGACAGAGAGAGAGACAGATAGACAAAGACAGATGTCCAGATGACAGTACAGTGACATTTGATTGTCAGACATTCTTAATGCCATCAAAGTGACAATAATTTTTACCTCTATTTATTGTACCAGGTCTTCACAAGTTTTATTCAGGATAGGGTAAAACTAAACTCTTAGTGCCTTGAGTAAATTTTTTAAATATATATATTTGTTAACATTTGGTAGATTGCAACATGAAATTCAAATATAGTTGATTTCTGGCTAAAATAACAGATGTCCAGAAGCATTGCTTCCTAATTTTCAGAAGAATAAAGGCTTGTAAGATACTGAAGTGTAAACCATTATCTGAATTGTAGAGAAACGTTACAGATAATTGTGATGATGGAACTGAACTGACTGAAGCAGTAATTAGTTTAAATATACTTCTACAGTACATGAAAAAAATAAAAAGATGATTCATTCTTTCCATTATCTAACTTCTAAATCATAGGTTTTCAATCTATAGCAACTTGAAAACCAGGCAGCCATTCTTCTATTTCCTGTACTGAGAGATCTCTCTACTCCCTGTTCTCATTTGATAAGGATGAGGTTGGAGAATAAAGGGAAAGGGGATTGTTCTGTTGTGTCTTTGTGATTTTTAATTCTGTGAACTTCTTACAATGTACAAAGAAAAATAGCTATACTGTCTTGGCAACACTCCAAGAAGAAGTTCCAGGAATTGCTTTCAGGAAGGTATTGGCTGTAAACTAATTTTTTTGCTTGGACTCAATTTAGTCTTAAATCTACTATAATGTATTCCAGGAGATACATCTGCAATATATCTCATGTACTTATAGGTTTAAAGGACGGAGTTGCTAAGGTCTTCTTAAAGACATCTAAAAGGATGTTTCCTGATTATGTTATTCATTTACAAACAGTTTGAATAGATTCTTATGTGTAAAATTGTCTTGCAGCAATGACAGTTGTTAACATTAGAAACATTCAAACATGTAAACAATTTTTGTGAGTTTATTTGAGCCAAACTGTTGACAATTGCTGAGAAGCAGACTCTCTATATTGAGATAATGCTCTGGAGAATGGTGGTTTTTCACCTATTTTTATAAAACAGACATGAAATCTGCCGAAACCGGTTTGGCTCAATGGATAGAGCGTCGGCTTGGGGACTGAAAGGTCCCGGGTTCGATTCCGGTCAAGGGCATGTACCTTGGTTGCGGGCATATCCCCAGTAGGGGGTGTGCAAGAGGCAGCTGATCGATGACTCTCTCTCATCGATGTTTCTAACTCTCTATCTCTCTCCCTTCCTCTCTGTACAAAATCAATAAAATATATATATTTAAAAAAAAAAAAAAAAAAAACGGACATGAAATCCATTGATGATAGATAGATTAGGGAAGTGGTAGAAAGCAAAGCCGGATGTGGGGGAGGGGACCTCTGGCATTGGATAAAAAGTAAAATGATAGACATATGCTTCTTTCACATAAACAACCAACAATTAACACAATAATAATAACAATGAGGAGTTCAGAAAAGGGGAAGTTACAAGTTATGCTGACTTTCCAAAATTATGTTAACATAGATGCAAAAAGACAATAAGCTCAGTTAAAATCAAACTTGATCTTTGTCAGGGAAGATATAGGTCTAGAACATGACTACCTACTGTAATCTGCTTTTTAATTTAAAAAGTCTTAATTTCAGACCATCCATTGCTGTTATTTTAGGTCTCTGAGTTTGCCAGGCAGCCACATTGGCCTTCCATGAGTTAGTCAGGTTAGCATGAGGCCCCTTTTAGTTCACACAGTTTTGAAAATATAGGAATTGAAAATCATGGTATTCATATTTAATTCAGCAAAATTTAAGGTATTTGTAGACAGAAAGCTTGTCTTGTGGACTTAAAAAACAAAAATATCCTTAAGGAATCCTATAGTTTAATATTTAATTATTACCTAAAAGAAAACCAAGTTCCAAGGAAAATTAGTGACTGGCCCACAGTCAAATAGTCTGTTAGTCCCAGATATATCTATAAGACAATCAAATATAGATATAGTCATCTAAGTGAAGATCTTCCTTAGTGTCAATATTACCTCCTTAACAGTTCCTCTCAGCAGCACACTGATATAACTTTACCCCATTATATCCATGGATACACAAAAATGAAAAAGGATCCTAACCTGATAATGATATGGAACAAAAACCTTTACCTTAAAGCATCTAAATAGATAAAACCCTAATATGCAAATAGATCGAACTGCAGAATAACCTAACAAACAACAGGTCCCTATGACGTGCGTTGACCACCAGGGCTACACACAGAACATGGCAGGCATTGGCTGTGGTGAGATGGTAGAGCAGGTAAGTGAGGGTGCCAGATCATGGTGGGGCACCAGTTGCTGTCATCCATGGCAGAGTGCTGGTTGCTATCATCGGAGCAAGCCTCTGGTGGTTACTGAAAATTCTTTGCTCCCACACAATGAGGTCTCAGGCACTTGTACCCACTGCTGGTCCTGGCTCTGCTTACACCTGCTGCCAGTGCCCAGCGCTGGCCCTAATCACTTGGTGACATCAGCAGGTCCTTTAAGGTGATCACCCATCAGGGCTTCTCCACCGCCCCCTGATCCTGAGGGGCTATCAGGGCCACAGCCCCTCTGATACCTGCTGACAGTGCTGGTCCCACTCACACCTGCTGCTGACACTGGGCCCAATAGCTCTTCAATGTCAGCAGGTGTGAGTGGGGTCAGCACTGTCAGAGCATGGGAGTGGCAGCAGCTTGAGTGGGACTGTTGGCAGATAAGAAACCAGGGGTCAGGTTGGGAGGGGCCAGGCAAGGGCAAGGAGGACAGGCTGAAACCAGCCACTATGTCCACCACAGCCTCGTGGCCCACAGTGCCTTTCAAGGTGCATAAATTCATATAATAAAAGGGTAATATGCAAATTAACAATCACTCTTCTACACCCACAAGCCACACCCACCAGCCAATCAGGAGCAAATGTGCAAATAAACCCAACCATGATGGCTTCAGCCACAGAGAGCAGGAGGGAGGCTTGGGTTTCCCAGGCAATGGAGGAAGCCAAGCTTTCCGCCTCCCCTTGTGGACCTAGACCTCCACTCAAGACTACAAAGTTTCAATGACAAAAGATACATAAATCCAAACAAAATGGCGACAGCCACAGAGCTGGAAAGAGCAGGAGGCTAGGGTTGCCCCCAGAAATGGAGGAAGCCAAACTTTCTGCACACCCTGGCTGGCTCAGGCTTCCACTTAAGGCTACAAAGTTTCAATTATAGAAGATACATAAATCCCAATAGAAATGGCTGTGGCCACAGAGCAAGAAGAAGGCTTGGCTCCACTCCAGGCTACAAAGTTTCAATTGTAGAAAATAAATAAGTCTCAGATATCAGGGCCTTCACTTGGATCACTGGGGGGTGTGGTTGGCCTGCAAACCACCACAGGCCCCTCGCCCAGGCCACCCAATGCCCCAAGGGAACCGTCACCCTTCTGGGAAAACCAGCAGGCCCCCACCCATGAGCCAGGCCTCTATCCTATCTAATAAAAGAGAAATATGCAGATTGACCATCACTCCAACACACAAGATGAAGATAGCTGCCCCCATGTGGTCAAAGATCCTGCCCCCATGTGGACATAAGATGGCCAACACAAGATGGCAGCAGGGAGGGCAGTTGGGAAGGATCAGGCCTGAAAGGGAGAGCAGTTGGGGACAATGAAGCCTGCAGGGGCGGGAAGTTGAGAGACCCAGGCCTGCAGGGGAGAGCAGTTAGGGGTGACCAGGCCTGCAGGGAAGGGCAGTTAGGGGCAAACAGGCAGGCAGGGGAGCAGTTAAGCATCAAGCAGGCTAGCAGGGGAGTGGTTAGGGTATGATCAGGCTGGCAGGCAGAAGTGGTTAGGAACAATCAAAAAGGCAGGCAGACGAGCAGTTGGGAGCCAGCAGTCTTAGATTGTGAGAGGGAAATAAGACATCCCTCAAGGGGTCCCAGATTGGAGAGGGTGCAGGCTGAGCTGAAGGACACCCCCCTCCCATGCACAAATTTCATTCACCAGGCCTCTAGTCCTAGATAATAAAAGTCTACTATGCAAATTGATGAAATGGGGAATGACTGGTGTAATTACTGGTTGCTATGACACACACTGACCACCAAGGGGTAGATGCTCAATGCAGGAGCTGCCCCCTGGCTGCAGGCCCTCCATCAACCTGCTGGTCACCCCGAAGATCAGCCCAGATCACCAGCCAGGCCTAAAGACCCTACCCATGCACAAATTTTGTGCATTGGGCGTCTAGAGCTATATCAAAATGTAGAGTACTCTACATGCGTTTGTTTTCTGTTTTGACCTATCTTATTTGTTATAATTTCAAGTGTGTTTGAAGATCCCTTAGGGAGAGCTCAGTTCATTTGTTTGAGGAACAATATAGATTAATGAAAATAGGAAAACATATATTGTTTGACTTTCTAGCGTTGGGATATTTTTAAGAGGCTTTTATAAAATAACTCTCCTCTTTTTTACACAATTTTAAATATATTATAATTGAGGGATCAATGAATATTTAAAAAAAACAACAACAACAAAAACAAACAAACAAACAAAAACAGAACTGTCCAGGCTTTGAGATTTTTCCAGGTCTTGAATGAAACTTTTAGCTCCTATCCTGTGCTTAATTGACAGTCAGAAAGTTTGTGCCTCAAGGTCATGAGATCCGACTGCACTGAAGAGATTGCCATTGATTAGTATTGTTCTCAGCTGGGCAGTTAATTCTCTGGGACATTGGGAACAACCACTAGGTCAAGTCATTCATCTTTCTTATTGTAATACAAGTTCTGTTTAAAAATTAAAGACATATATGTCTTTCATCAGTCAAGACAATGAAACTTACTATAACTTGGAATAAAATTTAAGGTTCCCTTAAGTTATAAAAGCCTTAAATAGATTATTTGCAATTTTCTTCTTTGAAAAATTTCACATTTCAGATGAGTGGAGTAGTTTCTGAAAGTAAGTTTAGTTTCTGATCTTTTTAAATCATTTGCATCTTCACTGTCAAACACATAGCTCTAACTAGTAAAAAAATATTTCTGCAACAAGGTAGGGGAAACTGTTTGATTACAACAGCTTAAAATCTTTTATAGAAAGATTTATTATGCAAACTTCTAAATGAGCATACGTTTATATATCAGTTATGTAATAAATGAGAATTGATGTCATAGGTTAGAGGCCCCTGTTTAAATCTGTTGATAGCAGAAGAAAGTTAAATTCTCTAAACTAGACTCTACATGGCAGGGAATGAGTTATTTTACTTAGTTTAATATTATAAGATGAGAACAGCATTAAAAAAATTCACATTCTGGAACAAGGCCAGTGCAGATATTTTAGGATTCCACTAGATTTTGTTCTCCCAATACATTCTCTGCTAAATTGTCATTCCATAAAATGCTCTGCTTAGTAGCATAAATTCAACTCTGTGTTAGCTCTTAACTTCTGCAAGTTAAAATGAAATGAGGCTATTGCAGTGAAGGCCACTATTATATAGGAATTTTGTGGTGCAGTGTACAAAATTAGTGCCTGGGGGGCAGGGGGAAGGCTCCCTCAGCCCAGCCTGCACCCTCTCCAATTCAGAAACCCTTGGAAGATGTCTGACCACCGTTTGGCCCAATCCCTAATCCGGTAGCCAGACATCACTCTCAAAATCTGAGACTGCTGGCTCCTAACCATTCACCTGCCTGCCTGCCTGATCACTCCTAACTGCCTCTGCTTGCCTGCCTGATCACCCCTAACTGCCCTCCCTTACAGGCCTGATCTTGCCCCCAACTGCCCTTCCCTGCCAACCTGATCTCTCCTCCAACTGCCCCCCTCTCCTCCCCAGCCAGCCTGATCTCACCCTCAACTGCCCTCTCCAGTTAGCTGCATCACCCCTAACTGCCACTGCTTTGGCACCCACCATAGCTTTATCCAGAAGGAAGTCGGACATCTGGAAAATGGCTGGTTGACTCAGTCTAATTAGTACATTACACTTTTTAGTAGTATAAATAGATTATATAGGATAGGGTTGCTTAAATGGGGGCGGGGGGATCCTTTTTCATCAGGAGGAGATGCTCCTGGAGGACAAAAATACATAATCCCTATATCTGGACTGATAGCCAGCCATATGCACTATACTGCCAAACCGGTCATTAAAAAATTGAACTGCTTTCTTACACCTTACACCAAACAGCTGTTGTCCTTAAAACCCCTCCTCAGCCCCCACCTCAGGTTTTGCCTTCACAGTTCACCCAGATTAGGTTCTGATTTGTTGGTTTCTACGCTAGTCGGTGTCAAAAGCTCAACCTCCTAGGCAGCCATTGGCTCCTTGCTCTTCACCCAGATTTGGTTTTGATTGGTCAGTTTCTATGCCAGTCAGCATTGTATTATGTGCTTTTTTCCCCTTAACTTTTAGATGGATTTAAGGAATAGCTCGACATATTTTTTGATAGAGGATTTTCACTTTTAATCCCACAAGCAGTAACACTAAAATTATGATATGCATGCAAATATATTAAAATGTTATTTTAAAATTATCTGTGATTTGTTTTCATTTTTTTTTTATTAAAAGGTTTATAGAATAGTCCAGTTTAGGATTCATTTTCTGATTAATGTGAAACCTAACACTCACAACAAGAACACTTTTCAGGGAACTAGTAAATTAAAAGTATTCACCTTGCACCTATATTACATTGGATACTCATCTAACTAGACTCATTTTTATTTGGTGCTTTAAAAAATAGTTTGCCTTCCTTAAATTAAGGATTTGCTGCTACGTTTTGGTGACAGATGAACCTTTGTCTAAGTCTTTGTATTAATGGATACATATACCTACTTTTATTTCCATTCCAATCTAGAGCAGACTCAGAAGACTTTTTTTTTTTTTTTTAAATCAGGATGTGTTAACAGACCAAACTGAACAATATGTATGTAATGATAGTTTGCTGACACTGGACAACAGGCAGCAAAAAAACAAAAACAAACAAACAAGGTGAGCCAATAGCCACTCTAACTTCTTACCTAGATAAAATATTTGGGGTAGGAAGGAGGGAGGGAAAACCTTCAAGAATTTGGAGACCTCAGTGAGTAGAGAGAACAGTAATTGTGGTTAGGGAAAGTAGAAGGAACTGATACAACTGGAAGTTGTGGGACAGACAACAATAAAGAGGGAGATACAGAAAGAGCTCCAAATATTTGAATAAGGTTCACCTTATTAATTATTTACCCTGAGCATTGGACCACTCAGCAAAGAGGAAGGGAGAGGGAGAGAGAGATATAGAAATATCAATGATGAGAGAATCATTGACTGGCTACCTCCTGTACACCCCCTATTGGGGATCAAGCCCACAACCCAGGCATGTGCCTTGACTGGAATTGAATCTGGGACCCTCAGTCCACAGGCTGACACTCTATCCACTGAGCCAAGCCAGCTAAGGCAATGTATATAATTTTATTAAACAATGTCACCCCAATAAATTCAATAAAAATAAATTTAAAAATAAAATAGTAGAATAAAAACAATCAAACACACAAAAATAATAAAAAATAAAATATTAAATTATTTTCATGTATTTTCTCCACCTCTGCATCAATGTGTGGGTGCCATTACTTTTTTAATGTTTTTCCCCTCAGCTCTAGCTGGTTTTGCTTAGTGGATAGAGCGTCAGCCTGCAGACTGAAGGGTCCTGGGTTTGATTCCCGCCAAGGGCACAAGCCTGGGTTTCAGGCTCAATCCCCAGTAGGGGCTGTGCAGGAGGCAGCCTGTAAATGATTCTCATCATTGATGTTTCTATCTCTCTCTCTCCTTCTCCCTTTCTCTCTGAAATCAATAAAGAAATATATTTTTAAATTATATATCTATACATTTCAGGTATACAATTCTACAATACCTAATCTGTATATTGTATTGTCTCTTTACTACCACAAGTCATGGCTCCTTTCATCACCATTTATGCCCTATTTACTTCTTCTACTGCCCCTCACCACCTTCCCTCTGGCAATCACCATACTGTTGTCTGTGTTCATCAGTCTTTTTTTTTTCCCCCCTGTGCTTAATCCCTTCACCCTTTTCAACAGCTCCCAATCCCTCCCCTCTTGACAGCTGTCAGGCTGTTCTCTATATTCATGAGTTTGTCTCCCTTTTTTTGTTAGTTTATTTTGTTCAATAGATTTCACATATATAGTATGTGAAACAGTACTTGTCATTCTCTGACTGGCTTATTTCACTTAGCATAATGCTCTCTCCAAGTCCATCCTTGCTGGCTGTTCTAAAAGTAAGATGTCCTTTTTTATTTTATTTATTTATTTATTTATTTATTTATTTGTTTGTTTGTTTGTTTATTTTATTTATTTATATTTTTTTATGGCCAAGTAGTGTTTTATTGTGTAAATGACTATAGCTTTTGTATCTACTCTTCTGATGGACACTTGAGCAGCTTGTAAATCTTGGCTATTGTAAATAATGCTGCAATGAACATAGCAGTGCATATATTCTTTTGAATTAATGTTTTGGATTTATTTGAATATAATCCTGGAAATGGAGTTGCTGGGTGTAAGGATCCATTTTTATTTTATTTTTGAGGTAATTCCATACATCTTTCCACCAACAGTGCATGAGAGTTCCGTTTCTCTACATCCACATCAACACTTATTTATTTATTGATGATAGTTTTTGAGGAAACTCCATTCTGACAGGTGTGAGTTGGTATCTTATTATGCATTTTTTTATTTTTAATTTGCATTTTTTCTGATAATTAGTGATGTTGAGCATTCTTTCATATATCATTTAACCACCTACATGTCCTCTTTGGAGAAGTCTATTCAGTTTTTTTGCCCATTTCTTAATTGGATTGTTCATTTTTTTGTGTTGAGTTTTATAAGTTTCTTTTACAAATTTTGGGTAAGTCCTTATCAGATATATCAGTGAATATGCTCTCTGATTCAGTGAATTTAGAAAATGCCATAAAATTTTGGATTTCTTTTTAACTATTTTAAAAGATGACCTATTTGAAATGTCCTGGTTTAGGTTTGGTGTTGCATGTTTACTTTGTATTTTAAGGTTTTGGAATGATAACCATAACTCTGCTTATAAGCATGGTTGTGTTTTATGATCTGTGACTATGATAGCATATTAACCATAAAATAGTAGTCCATTGTTTAATGTAGATGATTGCTAAGAGAGCTTCTTTTTCTACTCTTGATTTATGCTCCTAAAGCAAAGATAAATTTCCTTCTTGAACATTTTATTATAGAAATGCTCATATATGATCTTGTCTAAAAAAGTGTACAAGATAAATTATTTCATGGTCTACTGATACAGAAGGTCAGCATCTACTTTGGTAAGTCTGGCAGTATTTTGACTTTAGATTCAACTATCAAAATGTAACTGTTTTCTAGATATAAATACTCAGCTTGGATATTTGTTTTTATTCTCTGTTTTCTAAACAAATTCTCATTAATGTTTCATGGTTTTAAATTAAATTTAAAATATATACATAAAATATTATAATGAATACATTTCATTTTATCTCTCTAAATACTAAATTTCTATTATCTTTTTGAGGTTTTTGTAGTTATAATATTCCTCTCTTCCACTTCTCACTCCCACCTCCTATCCCTCATCTTCCTTTGCCCCTAGCAATTTGGCTCCTATCATATGAAGCCATATAGATCAATTCATACTAGTCATTATTAAATGTAACAAAACACTGTATTAATTTCTTTGATGTCTGCTTCCTGTGTTTTACTTTGTGTGTAGATGCCCATCTGTGTTTTACTGAAGTAATTTAAAGTAAGCTTTTTAATCTTAACTACTTTTTAACATCGGCTTTCTTTTAAGTTATATTCACTCTATATTTATATTTAAGGGATTCCTATTTATTTTCAACTTTACATGCTCTCATGGTACTTTATAATAGATTACTTTTCTCTTTATTGATTAAGGTATTGCATTTGTGTCCTTTTCCCCTTCTTGACACCCCCCCCCCACTCATATCCTCACCCTCCTGATGTCTGTGTCCATTGGTCATGCTTATATGCATGCATACAAGTCCTTTGGTTGCTCTCTCCCCCTTACCTCTATGCTCCTCTGCCTTACCTTTGAGGTCTGAGGATCTGATCGATGCTTCTATGTCTCTGGATCTGTTTTTGTTCACCAGTTTATGTTGTTTGTTATATTCCACAATGACTGAGATCATGTGATATTTATCTTTCTCTGACTGACTTATTTTGCTTAACATAATATTCTCCAGCTCCATCCATGCTGTTGAAAATGGTAGCAGTTCCTTCCTTTCTACAGCATTGTAGTATTCCATTGTGTATATGGACCATAATTTCTTAATCCACTCATATGTTGATGGGCACTTAAGCTGGTTCCAAATCTTAGCTACCAGTACGTCAAAATAAAAAGCTTCTGCATAGCAAGAGAAACCATCAACAAAACAACAAGAAAGCCCACTGCAGGGAAGAACATATTTGGCAATGTTATCTCCAAAAAGGGTTTAATCTCCTACATTTACATGGAACTCATACAATTTAACATAAGGAAGATAACATTTTGACACAGCCTCACTTCCCCTGGCTTATCATTTGCACATTCCTCTGTTACTATATAGAATTTATATTGTATCCTATATAACAAAAGTCCAGGGACCATAAGGATAATGATTGCAATGACTGCTCTACCAGACACCATGAGTGAATTGACCACCTCTCGTGCTCAGCCCAGCCTCCCCCCACAGGCTCCAATTGCAGCATGGTGAACAGGGAAGCATGCAAATGGCAGTGGGGGCGGTGGCAGTGGGGTGAGACTGGGAACTGGTGAGAGGCAGCAGGGGGCAGTTAGTGGCAGAGCCAGCAGCGAGGAGGAGTGTCAGAGAGCGGCTCAGGGCGGTGGACATGGCCCTGATTACAGGCTAGGCCTAGGGACCCTATGTGTACACAATTTTATGCACTGGGCCTCTAGTGTGTGTGTGTGTGTGTGTGTGTGTGTGTGTGTGTGTGTATACATATATACAGTAATGATTTTAAAGACAGGAAGGGAGAGGGACAGAGAGATAGCAACATCAATGAAGAGAGAAAATCATCTATTGGTTGCTTCGGGTTGAGCTTGAAACCTGGTCATGTTCCTTGACCAGGAATCAAACCTCCTGCTTCAAGGGACAATGCTCAACTACCAAGCCATATCAGTCAAGCTAGTGGTTACTTTTTTTTTTTTTAATTCACTAAAACTAAATCCTATATATATATATATATATATATATATATATATATATATATATATATTCTTTTATTGATTAAAGTAATACATATATGTCCTTATCCCCCTATTACAATAGTTAAGATTTGGAAATAACCCAAATGCCCATCAGCAGATGAGTGGATTAAAAACTGTGGTGCATCTACACAATAGAACACTATGCTGCTGTAAAAAGGAAGGACCTCCTACCATTTGCAAAAGCATGAATGGAGCTGGAGAGCATTATGGTAAGCAAAATAAGTCAGTCAGAGAAAGATAAATATCACATGATCTCACTTCATTTGTGGATTATAATAGGGGTTACTTTTTAATTTATATTTTTCTTTCATTTATCATAATAAACATCTAAGAGGTCTTTCCTCTAAAACAAAAGCATTAATTGAAATTTCACTGAATTCTATTTATAGTTTAGTAAGTAAAATTTTGTTATGTCCTGAGTAATAAGATTTGGAGAACCAAGAAGATTGTGTAGGTAAATGCCAGTGCTCACTGCCTCCCACAAGTACATCAAAACTATAACTACAATACAGAACAACCATTTTTCAGAATCACCTGAAATATGGCTGAATAGCAGTCCTAAAACTAGATAAATAGAGAAGAAAGCACATTGAGACTGGTAGGATGGGCAGAGGCATGGAGCAGGCTGGTCTGACAAAAATGTGTGGCTTTTTTTTTTTTAAATTGGGAGAGACATTTTGTCTGCAGAAAACATATTGAAAACATATTTGAAGAAACAATGACAGAAAGCTTTTCCTACTTGGTAAAATAAAAACACAAGTCCAGGAAATGCTGAGTCCTCAACAAGAGCCAAAGAGGCTCACACCAAGACACATTATAATTCAAATGCCAAAGGTTAAAGACAAAGAGAGAATCTTAAAACAGCAAGAGAAAAGCTATCTATAAGGGGTCTCCCATATGACTTTCAGCTGATTTCTCAACAGAAACTATGCAAGCCAGAAGGGAGTCTCAAGACATATTGAAAGTAATGAATAATAGCAAGGACTTATAACCAAGATTACTCTACCCAGCAAAGCTCTCACTTAGAAATGAAGACCACAAAGAGCTTCACAGACAAACTAAAGGAGTTCATCACCCCCAAACCAGTATTACATGAAATGTTTAAAGGGAAGAAGAAGAAGAAGAAGAAGAAGAAGAAGAAGAAGAAGAAGAAGAAGAAGAAGAAGAAGAAGAAGAAGAAGGAGAAGAAGAAGAAGAAGAAAGAGGAGGAGGAGGAGGAGGAGGAGGAGGAGGAGGAGGAGGAGGAGGAGGAGAAAAGTATGAATAATAAAATGACAATAAATACATATCTATCAACAATTGAATCTAAAAATCAAAATAAATGAACAAGGAATCTACTGAACACAATAAACTGATGAATAAAATAGAACAAGAAGTATGGAAGCATCAAACAGACTGATAAATCTCAGAGGGAGGGGAAATGCAGAAGAGATTAACCAAGGAATTTATATGCATATATGCATTACCTATGATCACAGATAGTGGGGTGGTGAAAGCATGTGGCAGGGCAGGAATTGGATGGAGGAGGTCAATGGATGGGAAAAGACGGATATGTGTAATTCTCTCAACAATAAAAAACTAAAAAATAGAGTAATGAGATTGCCAATCAATGAAATCTGTGGTGTATTAAAATGTGCAAATGCAATGATAGATCCATGAAAATTCCACGGCCCTGGATCTTTGATTGAAACAACCTAGTTTTCACAACTGAAAATGTTTACAAAAATGTTTGAAAATTTATTAAATCCTAAGGTGCTGCATCGTGTTTGTTAAGAAAAATCTTGCTGAAACCGGTTTGGCTCAGTGGATAGAGCATCGGTCTGCAGACTGATAGTTCCCAGCTTTAATTCTGGTAAAGGGCATGTACATTGGTTATGGGCACATCTCTAGTAAGGGGTTTGCAGGAGGCAGCTAGTTGATGTTTCTAGCTCTCTATCCCTCCCCCTTCCTCTCTGTAAAAAAATCAATAAAATATTTTTTAAAAAAAGAAAAATCTTATATTCAGTTGTAATATATTAATATTAGTTATCTGTGTTGCATTTCCAATTACTTCAAATTTAATGGGTTTAAAAACAATTAACATTTATTATTTTGCAGCTGCTGAGTCAAAAATTTGGAAGTGGCTGTGTTCACCATAGTTCTGTCTCAAGGTCTCTAATGAGGTGCAGACAGATTTCAGTCCTGGTGTCAGTCATTTTTAAATGGACCAAGATTTATGATATGTTTTAACTTGTCTCACTCAGGTAGCTTAGCTACCAACTTAGTGCTAGCTATTGTCAGGGGCTGGCAATTTCTTTAAGCATAGATTTCTCTAAGGGACTATTTACATGTCCTTTCAAAGGGGCAGTTCAGAGCTACCGTAGTGATTCATCAGAAAGCATCCTAGAATCAGCAACATTTTTTAAAGCCAATCTTCAGAAGTCACAGACTTTTTTACTTATGCCATATTATACTGGTCACACAGTCACTCCTGATGCAGTGTGGGAGGGATCTTCATAAAAATTTGAATAACAGAAAGTAAGGTTCATGGGGAGCCATCTTGGAGATTCGCTTCTACATTCCTTTTCAAAGCTGTACATTCTTTTCATGTGCCTATTGATTACATTTTAGTGTTAACATTAAAATCCAACCAAACAAAATAATAAAACAGAAACTAAAAACATCTCTCATTAGAAATATATGTTACATAATATGATTAGGATAGTTGCAATAACTCAAGAAGCCTTATGTTAAAATTTTATGTTACTGTGGAATAATAAACTATACTATTATCAGTTCTTTTTATACTAGCATGAGCTAAGGATATGGACTAAATCTTTGGTAATAAAGGAACAAATTACACAATAATAAAAATGTTATATGGAAATCAAGAAAAATAAAGGATATCTGAGAGTTTAAGTCACATCTATTTTACAAATTTGCTGAGGTCAAGTTATATAAATTACATTATTACATTTACTTACATAAAGGGATCCATGTAACAGTGGGGAATTATAACCTACCCCATCATTCTTTTTTAGTTTGTTTGTATAAATGGCCACTTTAATATATAGCAAGTAGATAAATAGCCGATTATATAAGAATCCTAGGAACTAATTCAAACCTTCAGTCCCCTGGTTCTGGGAGACTTCATGATCTTCAACCATAGAACCAGGATGATGTTGAATCAGGATGATGAAGACCAGGATGATGCACACCAGATCATCATTTGACCAGTTTTGATATCCTCATCGAAATGGACTCTGCTGGCCTTTATGCAGAGAACTTTTCAATCCCCCCCGACACACACATTGGTTTCTTTTGCTGCTTTCTCTCTCTGTTTTGATAAAAACCTCTGCCTGCACTAACACGTTGAGATGGGCTTTGCAATAAGGTCCCCCATCTTATCAGGTAACTAACACTTGAATAAAATTTTTTTTTTCCTTTTTCAACAGCCTCTGTTTCATGAGTTTGGCTTTCCTGGCAGCAGTCAGCCAAACCTTGGTTCTGGTTACATTAACAACATTGAAATGCTAAATCTTTCAAGCAAATTTTAACATTACAAAATTGTGGTTAATGCACAAGTATATTTGCACTTGGGTAAAATGAAATTCACAACTACACCAAATATTTATTAGTACATTTGTTATACAGAGATATATTACTAGTAGAAATTAGGCCAAGCAATAATAATTTCAAATAGAAAACACAGTAGAGCCGAAACCGGTTTGGCTCAGTGGATAGAGCATTGACCTGAGGACTGAAAGGTCCCGGGTTTGATTCCGGTCAGGGGCATGTACCTTGGGTTGCGGAGTACATCCCCAGTGGGGGGTGTGCAGGAGGCAGCTGATCAATGATTCTCATGGATGTTTCTAACTCTCTATCCCTCTCTCTTCCTCTCTGTAAAAAATCAATAATATATATATATATAAAAAGAAAACACAGTAGAAATTAAAAAAAATCTAATATTATATACTACCTGTCTGTTTAACTCACTAAGCTATATTTAATTGAATAAGTTAATTTCAATTTACTTTACACAACTAAGCATTAGAATAAGTAAGATAATAATATCTCACATTTGTCTTGTGATTTAAAATCTGATACTTGTTTAAAATATATTTCAATGAATCCTTGTGACTATGTTTGAGGTAGAAATTGTTACTCTAATTTTGTTAATGAGGACATCAAAACCCTGAATGTCTACCAGCTTGCTTAACATCCCAGTGGATATAAACCGGAGAGTTTTGAATTTGAAATTTTGTCTTTTGATACCAACTACAAAATTACGTACTCAACCAAATTACTTCTTACATTAATCATGTACTATAAAATATTATGTCCCAGATCTTATTATTTTATTTTTTATTAAAACAACAACTTGGAATTATAAAGAGTTAATTATTCTCTATTAAAATAACTGCAGCCATAGCTGAAATCTGTCTGCAACGCATAAGAGACCTTAAGCCATAACTACCCTGCTCAGCCACTTCTGAATTCTTGACTCAGGAACTGTAAAATAACAAATGTTAATTACGTTTTAACCTATTAAATTTTGAGGTAATTGGATATGCAACACATAAAACAGTAGAAGAAGCAATATTTTAAATTGTTATTGTTCATACATCTAAAGTAATCTTTATATAAAATTCAAAATTACACATATTGAAACATATTATTTCTCAGATTGCCTAATGTATTATTATTATATTATTTATAATATTATCTATTAATATATTATAGTAGAGGCCTGTTGCACAAAGAGATTCCTGCAATTGGCCTCCCTTCTCTTGGCTTCTAGCACTGGGTTTCCTCCAGCACCTGGGACTCAGGCCTGCACTCCAGCCAGAGTGGGCCTTCTTTGTCTGTGCTGCAAACTCTGGAGTCTGCAGTCTTTGTCTTTGCTGTCGCCAGACTGCTGCTCCTGTAGATCCCTTTGCCCCCTGCCCTCCCTCTCATAGCAGGCTTCCTGCCCTGCCTAGCCACTCTGTGCCTGGAGCAGCTGGACGCCCACCATCTTTGACCTTCTAATTTGAATATTCCCTCCTGATTGACTGGTGAGTGTAGCAGAGCAATGGTTCACTTGTATGTTTCTCTTTTATTAGTGTAGATGTGTGTATATATAGGATTTTTTTGACAACAAAAATAAGGAAGCACCTCAGGATTTATTAATTTTTTCAAACCTATTTTAGATGGGTTTGTATTCTTTTTCTATTGAATATTATTCAACCACTAAAAATAAAAGTGTCATTAGGTTATTTGCCTATCAAATGTATTTATAACTAGAGGCCCAGTGCACAAAATTCATGCATGGGGACAGAGGGGGTATCCCTCAGCCCAGCCTGCACCTTCTCCAAATTGGAACCCCTCAAGGAAAATCTGACTGCCCATTTAACGGGCAGTTGGACATCTGGCTCACAATCCAAGACTGCTGGCTCCCAACTGCTCGCTTCTGCCTGCCAGCTTGACGCCCCCCAACCACTTCCTTGTCAGCCTGATTAATGTCTAATTGCTCCACTGCCAGCCTGTTTGACCCCAACTTCCCTCCTCTGCCAGCCTGGTCACCCCTAACTGCCCTCCCCTGCAGGCTTGATTGCCCCCAACTGCCCTCCCCTTCAGGCCTGATCTCTGTCAACTGCCCTCCTTTGCAGGCCTGGTCCCTCTCAACTACCCTACACTGCTGGCCATCTTGTGGCCATCTTGTGTCCATAGAGGGGCAGGATCTTTGACAACATGGGGGCAGCCATATTGTGTGTTGGAGTGATGGTCAATCTGTATATAACTCTTTTATTATATAGGATAAAGGCCTGTTGCATGGATGGGGGCCAGTTGGTTTGCCCTGAAGGGTGTCCCAGATCAGGGTAGGGGTTCCCTTGGGGCGTGGGACAGCCTGAGCGAGGGGCCTGTGGTGGTTTGCAGGCCAGCCATGCCCCGTAGCTACCTAAGCAGAGGCCCTGGTATCTGAAATTTATTTACCTTCTACAATTGAAACATTGTAGCCTGGAGCAGAGCCAAATGTTCTGCTTGCTCTGTGGCTGCCACCATTTCTGTTTGGATTTGTTTATTTTCTATAATTGAAACTTTGTAGCCTGGAGTGTAGGCCTGACCTGGCCAGGGTGTGCAAAAGCTTTGCTTCTTCCATTGCCAGGGGCAACCCTAGCTTCCCACTCTTTCCAGCTCCATGACTGTCACCATTTCTGTTTGGATTTGTTTACCTTCTATAATTGAAACTTTGTAGCCTTGAGTGGAGGCTTAGACTGGCAAGGGTAGGTGGAAAGCTTGGCTTCCTCCATTGCCTGGGAAACCCAAGCCTCCCTCCTGCTCTCTGTGGCTGTGGCCATCTTGGTTTGGTTTATTTGCATACTTGCTCTGATTGGCTGGTGGGCATGGCTGGTGAAAATGGCTTGTGGGTATAGCAGAGTGATGGTTAATTTGCATATTACTCTTTTATTAGGTAGAATATTCTGAATTACAAAGTGGAATATAAATGGATAATCTGTTATGTTCTAATGGTTTTTTATGCTATTACTATTATTATTATTGCAAGGACTATAGTCTAGAGTGCCTGGAGCATTAACATAAACATCTTCTAGTTAAGACTAATTTCTCTTCTTTGGAAGAATACACATATTTTACTGTGACATAATTCAAAATAAGGCATGTTTTTATCATTTGCTTGTTTCATATTCATGTCTAAGAAAATGTTAAATTGATTAATGTAAATAGAAGAGTTGTGAATTTCTTGATGTTTTTGAAGTACTGAGGAAGTGTTAGGCAATTCACACCCACTTTATTCTCAATTATTCAGAGTAATAGAGAAAAAGTATGGGCTAGCATTTCTCACATCACCTGCAAGCTGACAGAATATACAATTAGGCTTGATTCATAGCATTTATTAAAATTTCCATTTAATTGCTAATTAGTCTGTATAGATTTGTAAATGTAGAAACTGATGCTTAGATCATTTTTCCCCCTATTGCTTAGCACAGCAGAGAGCATTGAAATTTCTGCAGAGTAAAATCACAGTAATTCTTCACTATACCCTGCAGTAGTCATAAAAATAATTATGGATTCCCTATCTATTTATATTCTTAACATTTTTTGTGTCAATCTCTGCCTTCCATTTTGTTTTTCCATTTCTATGTTGGAAAAATAATAGAACCTTAGAGCATTATGTAAGTCAATCTCCTTGTTTTGCATAGTAGAATATCAATGTCCAGAGAAACTGACTATTAAATATTCTGTACTGTCACACATTTAAGACATCAACAAAATTCTAACTGAAATAAATCCTGATTTCATTTTAAGGTTTCTAATATTCACAAATTATTTTTTATTTTCTCTTTGATCTTAGCTAATCTGACAAGAAACAAAATTTGGAATATGTATAGGTAGTTTAGATAGGCCTTGAGACATTTAATTTTTTTTCTTTTCCTTCCTTCCTTTTACAAATTCAAAATTGTTAAAGATTGAATTCTACTACCTGACCTTCAGTTTGAGATCTTTGAATTATCCTATCTAATAAAAGGCTGATTTGCAAATTAACCACCACTCCATCACAAAGATGGCAGTGCCCATAACCACAAGATGGTGGCCCCTAGTTCTCTCAGTCCCACCAGAGTTCCCCTGTCCTGGAGGGTGGCTCCTGAGAGTGGGCAGGGTGAACAGTCTGGTGGAATGCAGCAACAAGGCAAGCATTTTGCACCCGGCCACAGATGGGCATCTGGGCAGCAGGCATGGAGCAGCCAGGCCCCGTAGAGTGAACAGATTTGTGTGCAGGGCTACTAGTTAAAAATAAGAACAAACCTCCCAGGTTATCTAAGTATTGTGACCAATTCCTGAATGTCTAAGAATTTACACATTTCGGTTTTAATATTAGATGAAAAATGTTTCAGACCTCTTAATCATTCTTGTTAGTACAGCTAGGAAATACAATGTGATTAGGACCATGGGCTTTGGACACTGAAAGGACATAACTATGATTGTGGTTCTACTCTCCTACTTACAGTCTTGGATAAGTAATTTCCTTAAACCTCAGTTTACTCATCTATAAGTAAGGAAAACCAATAGTATTTTGTCATAAAACTTCTATGGTATTTAACTAAGAAATTTTATTGTAAAACCTATGCATACTATCTATCTATTTGTATAAAAGCCTAAGCAACCATTAAGATCAAATGATTGGAATGACCAAAATGACCAAGATAACAGACACATAAATACATTGATTAGAAGAGTCAAGCAGCTCACTGTGATGCACACTGATCACCAAGGGGAGACTCTCAATGCAGGAGCTGCACCCTGGTGGTCAGTGCACTCCCATAGTCAACCTCTCATGGCCCCTCCCCCTGGTCAGCTGGCCCTCTGATAGGCCTTGATCACTGGAAAGGGAAAGGGATGCCACCCATGCACAAATTTGTACACCGGGTATCTAGTGCTGTATATAACTTTATACAGGTCTATAAATATTAGCTATTAACATGTGTGAGATTATAATGGTAATTTTCACTTCTAAGGAGCTGCTTGACTCTTCTAATCAATGTATTTATGTGTCTGTTATCTGTCATCTAACAATTTGTGAAACCAACTTTACATACACGTATGCCTTTCAATGTGCACAGAGAAATTAGATGTTTTTGTTTAATCTTTAATGATTCTGTGCTTTATTTATGATGAAATATAATTACTTTCTCAAATATTCATGAATCTTCCAGAAGTAGTACTTTAAAACTAGAAAATTAGAAATTTTATATTAAATAATGACCACCAATATGGCCACCAAGCTCCAATTTAAAGATAATTTATATATGATTAATTTTACTGTGCTTATTTTGAGTAATAATAAAAATTAATGCCAACACTTGTTTTTTCTCAGCCCCCTTTGTTTATCCAAGTATTTCAGCCCATTTCCAATTTTCCCTGAAGAAGGTTGAATTGTTGCCAAAACTGGTTTTGCTCAGTGGATAGAGAGTCGGCCTGCAGACTGAAAGGTCCCAGATTCAATTCTGGTCAAGGGCATGTACCTTGGTTGCGGGCACACCCCCAGTAAGGGGTGTGCAGGAGGCAGCTGGTCGATGTTTCTCTCTCTTCAATGTTTCTAGCTCTCTATCCCTCTCCCTTCTTCTCTGTAAAAAAATCAATGAAATATATATATATATATATATATATATATATATATATATATATATATATATATATTTTAAAAGAAGGTTGAATTGTTAAGCACAATAAATATATTTTTGAGGATGGCTGCTAGAGTAAAGATTCATTATTCATATATTTATTACTTGAACTGGTATTTCTTAGTACTGATGCAAGTAATAAAAATACTGGTCAACATTTACTTTTTGTTAACTGTGTTATATAATTCTTTACATATCTGTTTTATTTAGTTCTCACAAAAATGTGAACTAGATTTAACATAGCCCATTTTTAGTAGTAAAAGTTGAGACAGAGAAAGATTAATTGTCCCAGTTCAAAAGATTTGGACTTTTTTAGATGGTATTTTTCATTTAAATTACATAATATTTTTATATAGTTAGCAGATGATTTATCTAAATGACAAAGCAAATATTTTAAAAGCTGAACATTTAAATTTAAATTTAATATTTTTGCATATAATTAATATAAGAGAATCTTATTATATATTCATATTCCTGTGTATTAAATACACTTATGACATTTTCATAAATTTATTTAACAGTTTCCTCTTCTATAAATGTATTGTTCTATCTCTTTGCTGATATCTATATATAAATTATTTTCATGTTTATGTGTAGGCTTACACTATAAGTGTTCAGCAAAAGAACTCTATCAATTTGTAAGATGAGCTCATTTCCAAGTACCAGCTTCTCATTGTCTACCTCTCTCTCCTCCTTAACTCCAGTAATATAAGAGTTTTGTATATTCTGTTTATGAATTGCATCTGCACATAAGATTAAATACCATTTGGGTTATAGTGTTATTTGTATTATAAATGTCATGGAGCAATATAAAATAGTTAAAATAATCCAATAAAGTATATATCAACTTTGATGAAAATAATAAAGATGCAGATGAACTAAATAGGGTATTGTCATATTTAAAAATGTTGAGAAAACATGGAAATTAAAATAATAGATTGCTTAGAATATATATATATATATTATAATATTATAATACTAATTCTATAAGATATGAAAAGAAAATGGCAAGCCTGCATGTTAATTCTTTTTTAATTGTCACTATGTACAAGAGGCTACTTAAATATTGTTTTCTCTAAGTATCCCCCTTGTAAAGTGAGAGCAATTTACTGAATAATTTCTAAGATTTCTTTTAGCCTTACATTCAATATCTAAATTTTCCTGAAAGAGTTATAGGCTTAATTTTACTTATTTGAGGAATGTCAAATACACAGTCCACACCTAAGAGGTGAGAAATTATGTTCCTACTAGTAGCCTGGCACATGAAATTAATGCATGGGGAGTGGGGTATCGGACATTCCTCTCACAATCTGGGACGGCTTCTAACCGCTCACTTGCCTGCCTTCCTGATTGCTCCTAACCACTATGCCTGCTGGCCTGATCACCCCAACTAACCTCCAATGCTGGCCTGCTCCCCCCATGGCCTGCTTCCCCCCAAATATCCCCCCCCTCCCTGCTGGCCTGCTTGCCAAGTGCTCCCCTGCCAGCCTGCTCACTCCCAATTGCCCCCCTGAAGGCCTGATAACCCCCAACTGCCCTTCCCCCTCCACTGGCCTAATCGTCCCTAACCACCTCTGCCTCAGCCCCACCACCATAGCTTTGTCCGGAAGGTCTCCCAGCATATTACCTTTTTATTAGTATAGATTCTTTCAGAATTTATAAAATTATTTGAATTTTTTTTTCTGCAAGGGAGATTTGTCTCTTTTAGATATTTAACTATTTACATTAATATGGACTCAATGATATTTATTTTATACTCAATACTATGATGAAAATCTAGATTTTTTTTATTTTAAATAGTCTTTCTAATATATCTATCTATTATACAACTTTTTTTCTAACCACCATTTCACTGCATCTTACAAATATTGATAAGGCTTTTTTTTTTCATCTAGTTTAAAATATATTTAATTTCTCTAGAGACTTCTTTTATCAATGGCCTATTAAAAATGTTTTGTTGCCCTGACTGATAGCTCAGCTGGTTGCTTGTTGTCCCATGCACCAAAAGGTCACCAGTATGGTCCTGGTCAGGTTGCAGGTTCAGTTCCTAGTTGGGGTGGATGTGGGAGGCAACCAATCAATGTCACATCTATGTTTCTCCCACTCTTTCCCTTTTCCTTCCTCTCTCTCTAAAATTAATAAAAGCATACTTTTAAAAAAGGATAATTAATAGATACATTATTTAATTTACAGATATTTGGAGATTTCCCAGCTATTTATATTATTATTGTGACCAAACACAAATTTTTAATTATTTTTATTTGTTAAATTTGTTAAGATGTGTTTTGTGGCTCAGAATGTGCTCTATTTTGGTGGCTATTCCACATGAGCATGATAAAATTATGCACAGTATGTTGTTATTTGATGGAATATTTTATTAATTTATAATAGGAATTAAAGTAAGTAAGCCTTTAGAATAAATTTTATGTTAATCTAGTTAGGAATCAGACTATGTTTAACATTTGTTGTATTTATATGTGCCAGATGTTACTAATTCCTCTAGAGTTTTAGTTTCTTGTTTGTTTGCTTGCTTGGTTTTTCCTCTCCCCTTGGCTTACAAATTCCCTAGGTATTGCTTCTATGAGAGATTGTGTCTTGCATTTCTTTCATTTGTAATCTGTTAATACACTGGAGCCCCGTGTGGTGGTGGTAAAGCACGGGGAAGTTGAAGCACTGTAATTAAGTCTCAGTCCTTCAGTGAGCCTGTATTCAGGACTGTGGTCTTCACTACTATTTCTGACCTTCGTCTAGTATAAATATGTTTCCTCTGTCCCTTACTACTTTCCCAGAATTCATTCTATTTTCTTGAAGCACTGTCAATTGCTAGCTATTCCTTGGTCCATGCTTCAAGTGATTCATGAGAGTTAGAGAGGATTGAAATGAGGAAGAATTCCTTTCTTCTAGCTAGGATAAGGTTTCAACATTGGGCTTTTACAGGTCCAATTCCCTAGACAGTACACCTTTGTTATAAAACATTCTTTGTGCATATTTCATAACACCCTTCCTAGCCCTTGTTAGATCCAGGCAGGGGTTTTGCTTAATCTGTATTAAGAGAACCCAATGAGGCTCCTGTAGGGAAAGCTCACAAAGGTATGTGTATGTAGGGCTGGGGTAATGATAAGACTAGGGGTTTCTCACTTTTAAATAAGTCCACACTCAGACTCCAGCATTTGATCAAAATTACACTAATGAATTCTCACCTGTGTATAACTCCAGTGCTTCCTGGTTCAGATGAGCAAATCTCAGCTGTGACATTCAAGATATATTTGATTCTTCAGATCTTGGTCTGGCAGTTTGCCTTGAGGAACCCTCTTCTTTGATGGGCTCATAAGTATAGTGAAACTTTTTAAAATGTTCTTCTTGCCTATATTTAATTACAGATAAGGCTAATTCAATAATTTGCATAAATAAATGTATCGATTTTAAGCATTACAAAAATAATTATCTATTATATTTATATTTTAATTTAGAATATGTGATATAGGTAGAAAATTCTACCTAGTAGTTAATATTAGGAAATTAAGATTAAGAAAGACCTGAATTTCAATCCTGAATCAAAACTTTGGGATGATTTTTTTATTGTAAAACAGAAACAATAATAACTATATCATAGAATCCGTTTAAAGAACAAAAGAGATAATGTATATATTCACCACAATTTATAGCTTATAATAAATGTCCAATTAATTATAATTATACTAGAGGCTCAATGCCTCTCCAATCTGGGACCCCTTAAGGATATCCAAGTGCTGGTTTAGGCCCAATCACTGGGATCAGGCCTAAACAGGCAGTCGGACATCCTCTCACAATCCAGGACTGCTGGCTCCCAATAGTTCGCCTGCCTGTCTGCCTGATTGCCCCTAACCACTTCTACCTGCAACCATAATCACCCCCAAACCACTCCCCTGCAAGTCTGATTGATGACTAACTGCTCCCCTGCTGGTCTGATTGCCCCTAATTGTCCTCCCCTGCTGGCCTGGTCACCCCTAACTGCCCTCCTCTGCTGGCCTGGTTGCCTCTGTCACCCCCTGCAGGCCTGGTCCCCCCAACTGCCTTCCCCTGTTGGCATGGTTACCCCTAACTGCCTCCCTTACCAGCCTGGTCATGCCTAACTGCCCTCCCCTGAAGGCCTGGTCCCCCCAACTACCCTCCCCTGCAGGCCTAGTCCCTCCCAACTGCCCTACCCCTGCAGGTATTGTCCCTCCCAAATGCCTTTCCCTACAGATCTGGTTGCCCCTAACTGCCCTCCCCTGCTGGCCTGGTCGCCCTCAACTGCCCTTCCTCTCAGGCCTGGTCCCTCCCAATGCCCTTCCCTATTGGCCTGACTGCCCACAACTGCCCTCCCTTGCTGGCCATCTTGTGGTGGCCATCTAGTGTCCACATGGGGATGGCTATCTATGACCACATGGGGTCGGCCATCTTATGTGTTGGAGTGATGGTCAATTTGCATATTTCCTCTTTATTATATAGGATGAGCAATTCTGCTTTATAGATAAGAAGCTGAGGCTCAATGTGGTCAAGGGTTTACCCATATTTCTAAAGTAAATTTAAAAAAGAAAGAAAACAATATATTGTATGTTTTACTCTTGGGGATTAAAATCGACAAGTGAATTGAAAAGCAAAACACAAAGTATTAAAACTTTCAAAATGATTACCCAGAAAATGGCTTTAGAGAAAGATTAGTACAAATTTATCCCATTATATTGTGGTAAAGTAAGGAAAGTCTCTGTGAATCAATGGTATTGAGATAGACAATGAAATCATGGAATTTTCACAGAACAGCTACATAAAGAAAGCTATAATCAACGAATTTTATTCAGGAGAATAGCAAATAATGCAGTGTATCTGGAGGACAGTATTTATATTGATGAGTATGGAGGATATAAATGAGAACCTAGGCTTTCTGGGAGAGATAATGTTTCAACTTAATTCAGTAGTCCATTATCTTTTTTTTTTTCTTTCTTTAAGTTAGATAGCAATATCATAAAATGTCTAAGCAGATTTTAAAATGTTTATTTCTCCTTCACAGATTTAAATTAAATTTTTAATTGTTGGTAACTAAAGAGCAAATAATCTGGAAAGGAAGTTATAAAATAATAACCTGAAGAGATGTTTACGGGAACCTGTAGAATAAAAGTAAAACAATTATATCTGAGATAAGACCAATAAGTAAATAAATTGGTGAGGAGTTATAAGAACCAGTGTAAACATCAGCAAAGTAGGTATATTTCAAGCCAAAAGAGGAAGGGTATACTGCTTTTGGGAGTCTTATTTTGATTTCTCTTGTAAAATCCTATATATAAAGAGATAATATGCTAATTAGACTGAACAGCAGGAAGTCCTTCTGGAAGACCTTCCAGATGAAGCCAGGGCTACAAGTTCTGGCTGAGGCTGCAATGATCAGCCAAGGCAGCTGGAGCTTCCAGGGTCAAGCCCCTTGCATGAATTTTGCGCACTAAGTCTCTAGTAGTACATACTTATTTCTAGAGCCAAGGATGGGTAGAAATTTCAAAGCAAAGAGCATAAGCTCTATTTAAATTTTATAATATTATATAACTAAATATTTACGAATAATAATATCTATTTCTTAAGAATACAAGGTTTAAAAGTTGTTTTCAAGTAACAAAATTAAACATTTATTTTTTATATAATACTAGAAGCCTAGTGAAGATTTGTGCAAGAATGGGCCTTCCTTTCCCTGGCTACCAGCACCACCTTTGCTCTGGCTGGAGCCATCTTCCCACCTTCCCATGCTGCAAGCATCCTACCCCATCCCCAGCTGCTTGGCACCTGTGTATGCAAATTAATTTGCCATCTTTGTGGGTTTAATTTGCATACACACTTCTGATTGGCTGGTGGGCATTGCGAAGGTACTGTCAATTAGCATGTTACTTTTTATTAGGCAGATTCTTAGGTTTCAACATATAAAATTGATTCTTAGAAATAAAATACTAGGAACAGTATAAGCACTTAATGGGAAATATCTATGATAGGCATTTCAATAATAACTCAAGAAAAATTTAAGATAACATATTGTTGTGAGCTTAGTTTAAAGGCATTCTTATAATGCTTAGATCAAGCTTGTCCCATATTTTTCTTATATATGCAATTCTTATTCATAATAATAATTTCGAATTGACTTATTTGGTGTGACACTGGTTTATAAATTTATATAGGTTACAGGTATACAATTCTATAACACAATCATGTATATATTGTATTGTGCATTCACCACCACAAGCCAAGTGTCCTCCATCACCATTTATCCCTCCCTCTTAACCCTCTTATACCTTCCAACCCTTTCCACCTGGTAATAACCATACTATTTCTATAAGTTTAGAGTTACTTTTTTCTGTTTTATATTTAGGATATTAATTATATCTTAATTCATGCCACTTTTGAAATGCATTTTTCCCCTGTTGTAAATAATGCTGCAATGAACATAGGGTGCATATATATATTTGAATTAATGTTTCAGATTTCTTCAGATATATTCCCAGAAGTGGAATTGCTGGGTCATAAATCAGGTCCATTTTTAATTTTTCAAAGGTAACTTTATACTGCTTTCTATAGTGGCTGCACCAGTCTGTATCTCCACCAACAATGAATGAGGGTTCCCTTTTCCCACATCTGCACCAACATTTGTTATTTATTGATGTATTGATGATAGCTATTTGACTGGTGTGAGGTGATCCCTCATGGTTTTAATTTGCATTTCTCTGATGAATAGTGATACTGAATATAATTATTAACTTATATGTGAAGAGAATGTCAAAAGAATAAGCAAATGATCATTATATCAGCCATATGAGGGCTCTGCTAGCAATGTCTGTTCTATGCCCCTATATGTATGCTAAGTGAATAGATTTGAGCTCTTCATTAATGATAAGGGCTGCAAGCCTATATATGGATAACTTGAAAGGCTTGCAGTGACACTTTGGGTGGATATATACTTTAGAAGTAGACCAAACCCAAAAGAGAGAGCACATGCACATGAGCTTTTTCCTCAGATGCATGTTTGTTTCATTTCTTTACTTTCATAATTAAAGATTGTTTTAAATGCAATCTAAATGTTTTAAGTGTTCTGCTGACAAAATTTTGTGGGGTAAAAAAAACATACACACACAAGATTATATGATTTTTTTTTTTTTTACTTTAATGGCAAGGATTAAAGGAGAATTACCACGTGGAATCCTAAACAGGCTACTCTCACAACAGCTCAGAAAACATGACGGCTGCAGTGAGGGCCAAGATTCATTTTGTTTTCTGTCTGGCTTTCTTTGCCAGTGCGGAAAGCTAAGTAATGCTGCTGTCTCTTCAGTCATCCTCATCATAAACCATCACTCTGTGTGGCATGCATTAATTATTCCAGCCGACTCTTTTTCTCTCTATTAGATTAATAGTTGCCAATTCTGATTCCACTCTCCTGCACTGCTATTGTGTACACATTTTTTAATCCTCTTCATTATAGCAGTGATTACAGTTATAAGTTATCCATCCATCTTCTCAAGGACATTGAGCAATGTAATGCTGTGAAAGCTTGGATAGAGAGATAGAGAGAGAGAGAGTGTCTCACAGAGAAAGAGGAAGAGAAAGGATATGCACACCTTGAATAAATATAAACTATATACATAAATATGATTTATTCATATTATCATTTAAAAATATAAAACAAACAAGGCAAAAATGAATTAATAAAAGCCAGTCTTGTTGGAAGCACTTAAGTCTGACCACTGAATAGCACATTCACTTACAGCTCACATATCTTTTGCGGATGCATACAAGGTCTTCATTCAGTTTATACATTTAAAGAGTGCATGTTCCATAATCTGGGTAAACCACAGATGTGTTAATTATTATATCTACTAAAAGTCACATGTTGCATAATTTTATAATGTTCAGCAAGGCTTTGTTGCCGGTAATAGAAAGGATGAAGATAATTTAAGTTATAGGCTAGTTGTCTTCGAAAGGAAATGTGTTAGAAAACAGGTGATGGCTTCTGAAGACACCCATTTCCTACCTTAAAACAATTTTGTAGTTAATTTTGTACGTAATAGTACAATGAATAGAAGGCAGAAAAGATTAAAGAAGCAGGAGGAGATATTCATTTTTAATCTCTAAAATCATTAAAATAGGTTTAAGGCAAATTGGACAGTCACATATTCCTAGGTCAAAACATTGTACAACCGGGGGCACAAGGTTGTTGCTGGAATTCCTCAAACATTCCTTCCTCTCGTTTATGAGAAAAGTACCAGGAGCCACAGAACCAAAACTGATGGTTTTACAGTAGTTTTGTCATAACTGTGGCCAGTCAGGGCATTGACATTTATCTACTTAAGAAGAGATGAATGATCTTCACTCCCAAACTTTTCAACCCATGGACTCCTCATATTCATGTAATTCATTATCATTATAAAACTTTTCCTGGACTCTGTGCCAGAAAATGGCCTCACTTAATTCTGCATTCTTAACCTTTTATATTGCTCTTAGCATGTTACCAAGGCTTGTTTATGTAGACCTGACTCTATTCCTAGACAATGAACTTCTAGAAATTAGAGTCCTATTGAAACTATTTATAGTTTCAGTTTATACCATAAATCCTGGATCATAATTGCTGTTCAATAATCACCTTCTAACTAAACTGCATAAATGCACCTTTGATAAAGTAAGTCATTTAGAAGGTATCTACTTCCTACTACACACTGTGCTGGGTGCTGCTGTTAAAATCACCAGTTAGAGCCACTCCCTCAGGTAACATAGATCCAGAAGCAAAAAATAAATAAAACGGAAACAAAATTTAATACAATATATATATATATATATATATATATATATATATATATATATAATATATTTAACATGTCCAATATATAAACTGTAAGAAAAGCATCATACATATGTATTTATATCTACACATACATGTAGATTAGTGTCATGATAGAAATACATATATACCATTATATATGATTATTATATTAAAAATATACATATATATGTGCTTGGCCTTTATGTATAAATTGATTTCTCAATATTTGAAATCTAATTTTGTAAAGAAACATTTGTAAGAATATTCAAACTAGTTTTTTTTTAATGAAGTAACATTCTTTTTATTATAGCTATGCAATTAAATACTACTATTTATATCATATTTAAAAATCAATTTTCTACTTGTACAGGATACCATCTGATAAAGAAAAAAAATTACTATATATTTATTATACTTGCAGATACTTATTGAGTGTACAATATGTGCTTTGTATTAGACAAAACATATATATATATAGAAGGGCTTCTGCTTCAGATGGGAGCATTGGTAAATGCAGAACTTCCATCCTCTTACAACCACATCAATATTACAGCATAACTACGGAGCTACCATCATTTAGAACAGGGGTGGGGACCATTTTTCTGAAAAGCACCATTTGGATATTTATAATATCATTTGTTGGCCATACAAAATTATCAAATTAAAAATTAGCTTGCTATATTTAGACAAACATTTAATTAACTCACCCTAATGCCTTGGCAGGGCCAGACCAAATCATTTTGTAGGCCTTATATGACCTGCGGGCCAGATGTTTCCTGATTGAAAACAACCTGAAATCTAGGTGAACAGAAGTCCTATAACTGTGGATATTAAAAAGAAACCACATTAAGACTAGTAGAGTGATGAAGATGCAGAAGGGCTGGTCACACACTCACATGTGATGGATAAAAATTGGGAGGGATAGTTCAAATGCTGAAGTCCGCCTGAATAGTGAGGGGTCCTAGCCCTACACTAGGCTCTCCAGCCAGGGTTCTAGGATCAGTAAGAGAATCCTCATTAATTCTGGCTGTAAAAATAAACAAAGGTTGTGGCAGAGTAAGATGAAGGATACTGGAGTCCCATGCCATTCATCCTAAATGTCCCATGCACAGACTTACACAGATTTACTCTCTCTGAACTCAGTTCTGAACAAGAGCCTGAAAGGTAACAAGAGGACATTCCAGGTAAAACGGAATTTCAGTCCAGCAAGGGCTGAAGGGCAACTTTCTCCTGTATGGAAATGCTGACATGGGCCATGTTTCATGGTTGAGTCCTCTCCCCTCAGAGCTGGCAGGTTGTCGCTGTATCTGAGTCTCCATCACCCTGGCTGACACTATTCACTCTCTCTATTCATTTTCTGAGAAACCTCCCCATCTAATTTACAGGCCCACTGAAGCTGTTTCCATTGGCTATTTCATACAAATGGCCTTTAGTGGCTCATGCTAAGGACTTTCCTAAAATCTCTGAACATCCAAAAGCTCCAAATAATCAGCATCTGGCCTCAGCATGCCCCACACCTCTTGCTAAGTGTCCCAAGTACTAGTGGCAGTGGCCTTGGTTTGCAGTGTGGCCTCTCCCAGGCACCTCTAAGCCCAGCACAAATAGCAGTCACCTCCATATTGTTTTATAGCTCATCCTGGGTGGCCCTGGGCAGGGCTCAAGTTGGGGCTAATCTTGACCTCCACCACCTGGTGAAACCCAGAGCCAGTGCACCCAGTTGAAAACATTATAACACACTAGAGCACCATGTAATCACTTCAATGAGCAGCCTCCACACTCAAAAGGTGGACTCATCAACCACCAGAGCCCTGCTGAAGCTAGTCTTGCACCATGGGGTCAGCTCCTGCACAGAAGCTCTTCCATTGGGGTGGGATGGTGGTTGTAGCCAGTCCTCACAGCTGTCAGCCTGCAGGTAAATCCCTCCCATTGATGTGCCAACCACAATCAAGGATCCCCTACCATCCACAATCAAGGATGCACACAGGGCACACCTAGAATGCCCAGATTGGGTGAACAAGGAGGTTGTGCCACTGGACCCTACAGGACACCTACTACATAAGGCCACTCTACCAGGATCAAGGGATGTAATAACTCCAACTAATCCATGGAAACAAACAAAAAGATAGCCAAAATGAGGAGACAAAGAAACATGTTCCAAATTAAAACAAACAAGAAAACAAACAACAACAACAAAAAAGAAAGAAAGAAAAAACTTCAGAAAAAGAACTAAATAAAATGGAGAAATAGCAATCTACCAGGTGCAGGTTTCAAAACACTGATTATAAGAATGCTCAATGAACTTAGGAAAAACAGTAAATGGACATAGTGAACTTCAACAGAGAGATAGAAAACATAATAATGGAGATACAAAATAAAAAAGATCTAGTCAGAAATAAGAATACACTAACTAAAATAAATTTATTACAGGAAATAAACAGTGAAGTAGATGGAGCAGGTGATCAAATCTACAATTTGAAAGATAATGACACAGAACAGCAAAAGAAAGAATAATCCAAAGGGAGAGAAAAAATAAAAAAACAGTGTAAGGATCCCCAACATTCACATCATGGGGTGCTGGAAAGAGAAGACAGCAAGGAATAAAAAACTTATTTCAAAGGAATAATGATGGAAAACTTCCCTAATCTGCTGAAGGAAATATACATATAACCCTATGAAGTACAGAAAGTCTCAAACAAGATGAACCCAAGAGTCCCACATCAAGATACATTATTGCCAACAATTAAAGACCATCTTAAAAACAGCAAAAGAAAAGGAGTTAGTTATCGTCAAGGGAGCTCCCATAAATCTGCCAAATGATTTTTCAACAGAAACTTTGCAGGCAAAAAGTGTTTGGCAAGAAATAGTCAAAGTGATGAAAAGCAAGGATCAACAACCAAGATTATTCTACTCAGAGAAGCTATCATTTAATATAGAAGGTCATCTAAAGAGCCTCCCAGACAAGAAAAAGCTAAATGAGTTCATCACCAACAAATCAGTGTTATAAGAAATGTTAAAGATCTCTTTTAAAAATAAGAAAAAAATAAAAATATATATAATAAAGTGTCAATAAATACATATCTGACAACAATCACTTTAAGGGTAAATGGATTAAGTGTTCCAGTCAAAAAGATAGTGGCTTAATGCATAATAAAACAAGCTCCTTACACAATTCTGTATACAAGAGATTCACTTTAGATTGGAAGATACATGCAGACTAAAAGTTAAGGGGGAATAAAGGTATTTCATGAAAGTTGAAATAAAAAGAAAAGCTGGGGTAGCAATAATTATACCAAAGTAGACTTTAAAACAAAGGCCATATCATGAGACAATGAATGCCCCAGCAATTCCACTTTTGGTTATTTATCTGAAGAACCCCCAAAAACTAAATTGAAAAGACAAATGCATCAATATGTTCATTGGTGCATTATTTTACAATAGCCAAGATATAAAAGCAACCTAATTTTCCATCAACCGGTGAATAGATAGAAAAGTGTTGTATATACAATGAAATATAACTATAAGATAATAAAATAATGAAATCTTCCCATTTGGAATAACATGAATGGACCCAGAAGTTATTGTGTGGATGCCATATGATTTCACTTATATGTGAAATAAAATAATAATAATAATAATAATAATAATAATAACAATAATTAAACAAGGAGACCAGAAACAGTTTCATATATAACAGAACATTTTGCTGGTTGCCAGAAGGTATGGGTGGGGGGGGGAATGAGTGAAGAAAGATAAAGGGTTTAAGAAGTACAAATTGGTAGTTACAGAATAGTCATGGGATTGTAAACTAAGGAATATAGTCAATATAGCATAAGGAATATAGTTAATAATATATTAGATGTAATAACTCTATGTTAGTGTCAAATGAGTACTAGATTTATTGAGGCAATCACTTTGTAATTTTTATAAATAGCCAATCA
Organism: Pipistrellus hanaki; assembly: GCF_964339955.1. Taxonomy (NCBI): domain Eukaryota; kingdom Metazoa; phylum Chordata; class Mammalia; order Chiroptera; family Vespertilionidae; genus Pipistrellus; species Pipistrellus hanaki. The sequence goes on from NC_140504.1 coordinate 87,060,543, forward strand.
CTGGGTTGTACACCTGAAACTAATATAATATTGTACATTACCTGGAATTAAAAAAATAAAAAGTTGCTTTAAAAAATAAAAAAATAAAGATATATTTTTTTCATGCATATATTCTATGCATGCTACCTTCTAAAATGTCAGACAAGTTGATTTACATAATCTGAGTGTCCATTTTAGCTCTTAAAAATTATTAGACAAGTGATGGTCTTAAATTAGGTTTAAAAAATTCTGCCGAAACCAGTGTGGCTCGAGGTGGATAGAGCGTCGGCCTGCGGACTGAAAGGTCCCGGGTTCGATTCTGGTCAAGGGCATGTACCTTGGTTGTGGACACATCCCCAGTAGGGGGTGTGCAAGAGGCAGCTGGTCTATGATTCTCTCACATCGATGTTTCTTCCTCTCTGTAAAATATCAATAAAATATATATTTAAAAAAATTAGGTTTAAAAAATTCTGGAGAACAATAGCATTGCAATTTCCAGCTCTAGGTTTAGCTTTGGTATGCATTCAGGTAATGATTAACCTGTTAATATCTACAGCATTGTGGAGGATACTATAACATTAATATAAGTGCTAGATGTGCAAAGAATCAAATTAAGTTAACAGAATTTAATACATAAAAAAATGCTAAATTAGAATGTCATCCTTTGGATGAAGTCAAACAAATTTATTGTTCTCAATAGAGTTGGAGATGATATGATGAACTTGCATATAATATTCACTTTGCCTACTCCAGAGACAAATTAGACTTAGAAGAGGAAGATTATCCAGTTATAGCCTCCTAATGAAATACACTACCTTAAACAAAAATCATAACTTGAGTTAAGGATTAATTGGTAGCTATTTATGGGAAGGGAAACAATTGAGTAACTCAATTGTTTCCCTTCCCATAAACTTAGAACTGTACATTATGTGTAGATCAGCAATATAGCATCTCAGAGTAAAAGAAAAAAAAACAGGTAGCTAAAGAACAAATATAAATATTTGTAATACAGTTGATTGTGAATGAGTAAATAATAATAACAAATAAGAGAAAATGTTATTAAACATGTTTTTAATTGGCTGATATCATTTTAAAAAATCAGAAACAGAACTTTTGAAATGTAAATTATAATCATGAAAATATTTATTAATTGGTTTAAGGAAAACCACCTAAGTTCTTTCAGCTTCATGTTTTATTTTTGGTAAAAATTATACAATAACATTTACATCATCTGGGGTAAAAATACGACATAAATCTGAAATAACTTTGTATGCAGCACTTTATAATGATAGCAGATAATGTATATTTTTACTTGACTTCTTTTATATAGCAAATGCCAAAAATAGATTAATTTACATTAAAAAAATCATATTAATTTGCATAGTGAAGATAATCTAGACTTTCAACTTTATACACAATATTGAAAATGAATAAGTGATTTTACACTGCAGGCTATTTAAAAAAATGTTTTGGGTCAAATTGCTGATGGTATCACCAAGTCATTTTTAAAATGGACCTTTTTCTCATTTAACTTAATGAGTCAGATTACAACTTTTCACTTTCCAGGTGCAATTTGATGCCTTCAGACATCTCTCTGTTCATATTCCAATTAAATTAAATTAAATTGTTCCTATGGATATAATTAAGTAATTTGCTGTGTAGCAAGGAACTCATTATTATGTAGACAGGCTAAGAATCCAGGTTGTTTTTCCTTTTGCCTGGTTTCTTTCTACTTTCCAAATGTTAATCCCAGTGAGCACAACAAGTTATTCATTTCCCTAGGAAAAGTTTGTTCTTCAAGGCTATCAATTGCACCATGAAGTGCTCAATTAGAGCATGAAGAATGGAATGGTTGGAAGCATTTAACCTGTTCTTCTCCACAAAGGACAAAAAGAATACAAAATGGATAAGTAAAGAAAATGGAGGCACTAAATTGAGTAAACATCCATATGAAGATAGTAGCCTGTGGAAACACTCAAGAGGAGGGTTTAAGTGCTTTGCCCAGGGTCATACAACAAATCAGTAATAAGTGGTCCCAGAGCTCTTACTCCTTGTCTGTGATCTTAGAATGAGAGAGTTGTTTGTTTTTTCTCAGTGTTACACTTGGTCATCACTCACACACACAATTGTGCAAAGCAAAAAAGAAATTTTGATAGTAAATAACTAGAGGAAACTTCTCTTTTTGTTCCTCTCCCACACTGTGATTCCATGAATCACACCACTCAGGCATAGAAGAGTTCTGATGCAGCACAGTTGCTATTTAGAATGGTGAACTTTTATTAGGCTAAAAAAACAAATATTTTTCTTCAGGGGTCTTGAATTCAGAAGAAAAAAATTCACTTACGCTATTGTTCAATTTACACCTTTTTGTTTGTTTTTCACCTATATGTGGAAATCAGTATGGTGGGGTAAAAATAGGTATAAAAATATCTGCTATTGAATTTCAGGAATATGAGTAATACATCTTTTTTTAATTGTGTATATGTTAACCAATCTATGTTTTAGTACTCTCTGATGTCAAATTACCCTGTATAATGTACTTAAATTGCACAAATTTTGCTAGGCTTCCATCTGTTGTAATAACACACTTAACAGTTAAGACACCCTAATGTGCCGAAACTGGTTTGGTTCAATGGATAGAGTGTTGGCCTGCGGACTGAAAGGTCCCAGGTTCAATTCCGGTCAAGGGACTGTACCTTGGTTGCGGGCACATCAATGTTTCTAACTCTCTATCCCTCTCTCTTCCTCTCTGTAAAAAAAATCAATAAAATATATTTAAATAAAGAACACCCTAATGATCTAAAAAAAATGCTATGATTCAGATGGTTTATTTTATATTTGCATGTTTAAAATATTCTGTTGCTCCTAAAATACTGTATATCAATGGATAGTATATAAAAGATAAAGTCAGTATAAAAACAATATAAATAATTCTGGGACAGAAACATAACAAAACAACAATAAAATCCAAAGTGGGTGAGCATGCTGGAATTTTGGCTTGCTTAGTGGTAGACTGAAAGCCTGCTGAAGTGGCAGGTGCCCCATCTCTGGCAGAATAATGAGTTAGTAGAACCATTCCAAAAGAGTCCTGGAGTTGAAGCTGACATGAAAAGCAGGGACTAAAGAAGGATTTTTCAGGTTTTCTGAGCAAAAAGTCAATCTCCTACCACCACTTCTGTGATTACAGTTTCTATGGAATCTTGGAAGGTGAGAAAACATCAATACAATCATGAGACCAGAAATAGAAACAAATACCTTACTGCTTCTGCCACCAATAATCATTTCTATTTCATTGTAATATTACCTCTATTCTTTGTTATACCTGGGAGAATTTTTCTACTCCCTTAGTTTTTAGTATTGCCTAAATGTTTCTAATAGCAACGCTATATCTTCAGACCCCAATTATTTCCTGAAATCTTTTCTGGAGGCATTCTAGGAACTTCTATTTCACTACCTGCAAAATAGAACTGGAGAAGAGATAATAGACTCAAAACTATTGGATTCAAAGATATCCTTTATGAAGAAATAATAAGCAGTGATATACATTTTTAACCAGCCTGAATTAAAGACTCATCAAGCTACCTTGCTATAAAAACTGACATATTATGCTACAGTAAAAATAGAAGTTCTTACCATTTGCAACAGCATGGATGGAACTGGAAAGCATTATGCTAAGCGGAATAAGCCAGTGAGAGAAAGATGTCACATGATCTAACTCATTTGTGGAATATAATGAACAATATAAACTGATGAACAAAAACAGATCCAGAGATAAAGAAACATCAATCAGATGGTCAAACCTCAGGGAAGGTAGGGGATGGTGAGGGCATGGGGGAGAGATCAACCAAAGGACTTACTTGTGTGCATGTAAGGACTTAGTAGTAAGCATAACTAATGGACACAGACACCAGGTGGGTGAGGGTATGAGTGGGGAGGGTCGGAGGGCAAAGGGGAGATAAGGACACATATGTAATACCTTAATCAATAAAGAAAACAACAAAAACTGACATAGTTATAGCTCAAATTTAAACTCGGTTTTAATTTTTTATTTAATTTTAAATTTAGTGTGTGGGTGGGTGGGTGTATGCTAGATTAGGACTACTTTATAACTAGCAGTGGAGATGGGTAAGTCTTTGCACATTGATACAACCAATATTTATTTAGGGCTGTTAGGTCAAATATGATGAGTCAGTTTTAGGAAAAAAATATTTGAATTGGCTTACTATAATTGCTAATATGTAATTGGGAAACATTTTATCTGTGAAAAACAGTTACTTATTTAAAACAGTTTATTATTTTATTTATTTATTTTTGCTCCTCTCTGCATTGGCATGCTCCTCATTGAGCAGTGATTGTCCCAGGTGTGTCACAAGAATTTTTAAAACATGCACTACCTGACTTTAGTCAGGGGCATTGACCTCTTTTTCCTTAGATTGTAAAATTAAAAAATGCCAACAGCCAATAAAATAGCTGACTGGCCAGCATAAATGTATCAAAATTGTATCTGTTATTTTGTCAGATTGGAAAAAAATATGTTTATTGCTATGTTGTAGAATTTAACAATTAATTTACATGTTCCATGAGATGAAAAAGGTTGAACATTGCTGCCATTGAGTAATTATTTACTTTGATTGATATCCACAAAGTAACTATGGCAGTTTTGAATATTTTAGTGCCGTTGGGAATGTCATTGATTGAGGAAACATCTTCCTAACCTAACTCTATAAGCATAAATTAACAGAAATTGTTTTCTCATAATTTTTATTATCTTCTGTATCTATCGGTACTTTTTCATTCTTATTCCAAGTCTTGTGTATTTTTCACTGCCTCCTTTTTTTCCCTACAGCCAAGTTTATTTTCATTTGTCTTATCAAAAGTCTAACTTTTGGTGATTTTTTTTAATCTTCTCAAATAATCTTACTATTTAAAAAAAAATGTTTTTATTGAGTTTTAGAGGGAGAGGAAGAGAGCAGGATAGAAATATAGAAATAGTGATGAGAAAGAAACATGGATTGGCTGACTCCTGCATATTCAAACCTCATGGAAGGTAGGGAATGGTGGGGGTATAGAGCCCAAAACCTGGGCATGTGCCCTGACCAAGAATCTAGCTGTGAACTTTTGGCTCGTGGGTCAATGCTCCACCACTGAACAACACTGGCTGAAAAATCTTACTATTTATTTTTTGTCACAAGTTCTATCTCCTCTAGCAGCTCAGTTTCATTATTAACTATTCCAAATATTTCATTTGTACCTTTTCTTTTTGTCTAGTGATCACTGTTAATACGTTTTATTCTTTTGTCTATTTGGTAGGTAAGAGATCCATCAACTGCAGCAATCTGTTTTGTGGATGTTCAAAGTGTCTTAATGAAAGATGTCAGTTCCTTATTGGGATACTAGGAAGAAACAACATCAACAACAGAGAGGTTTGTATACATCCATTCATCTTTTCCACTACTTCTTGGGGACAAGGGGAACCAAATAAGTTCAAACAAAGTGGCATTGCCTCTTTCCAGAGGGAAAGAATCCCTCCCATCCCAGATTTCCCCTGAAGCCTTCAATGTTCTGATTTTTGCCCCAAGTCTCTCCGGTAATGACTCCTGAACTCCTGTTTAGCCCAAAAGATAGAGAATTCTGTACCCAAACTTAAGGTCAGTTTTTTCACAAAGCCTGAATTCTTAATCATACCCTTCTCTCCAGCCTAAAGGCTCCGTAGCTTCCAGATTTTGGAGGAGTAAATAGGATTAGAATTCAGAATATATTGCAAGAGGGAGAAGAGTTCAAGCTTCCATGTCCCAGTATCCTCTGTAACTCTTGAGAGAAAGGCTTTCTATGAGTTAAGGAAACTTGTCTAAGGGCCAAGAGAATCCAGAAATTTTTATTCATTCTTACCCACGCATATTCAATTATATTATCTCTAATTTAAAGTCAAAGCTCAAGATGGATACTTCAGAGTAATCCTAGATACATTTTTGTTTTTTATTGATTTTCACTTTTAAAACCTTACACTCAATTTATTGTTAAGTCCAAGTAAGGGTATGGCCACCTATTTCTCATTAATCCTCACTATTCTGCCTATCAGGTATCTAATTAAGATTTTCATCTTTACGCTAAATTGTTGCCATAATCTCTTAACAGATATATCTGCCTCTAGCACCTTCTTATTTAATGTCAACTTCAAAGATAGCACTGGACACACACTATTAAAATTCATTGCTTTCCCACTAGCTAAGAAAAAAATAATGCCTACTAGTTACCTAAAAATTAAAAATCCTTATAATATCACTTAACATTTGCCCATGATCTGAGCTAATTCTTATATCTTTTTCAACTTCACCTACAGGTAATTCTCCAGTATGATTAATCAATACTAGGAAGACACCAAATTTAAAAGACCAACCCCCTCATTATGAGTTTGAATGGACTGACTCTATAGAAAATTTGTTATAGGTTCAAAGTGATTTAATTTTAATTAATTTGCTGATGTATTTTACTTGCTTTTGCAAAGTTTTAGAAGTAGTTGCAGAAAATGTATACAGTACAAAAAGACAAAAATATTTGAGGGTTTGAGGGAAAGCAAACCACATACAGATGCCAAAACAACTAATCATGCCATAACCCCACTTTTCCCTTAGAAGAAATTTAAGTATCTCAGTGGTCAAAGAAAAATGCAAAAAATAATAAAAGTTATTTTATTCATGGGGTCTAATATTCAAACATCAGATTTTAAGATTAATATAGCACTAATAATATTCAAAAGTAAGAAGATTTCTTTCTGTGATAATAAAAAGATGTATTTGTGATGTGTACACACACCTTAATAATATTTCCATTAGACATTCAATCACTAACCAATGGTTCTTGTTATATTCTTTAGCAGAAGTCAATGGTCCCACATCTAAAGATACTTCTGTATAGATTTTATTATGGGAAGCCTGGGCAACAAGATTCCATTGTGCTTATTTCAGATAGTCTTAATTGTTCTTAGAAGAAAGTTATTTCATCTTTAGAGCAAAGATTATTAATTTGCTATCATGACTATCAATAATAAAAATAATAGCTATTATGGGTTAAATTGTGCCCCTCTGACTGGGGGGTGGGGCAGGAGGAGGAGAGGAAGTCATGCTGTTGGCCTGAGTAGCTCATTAGATCATCACCCAATATGCCAAGGTTGTGGATTCAATCCCCAGTAAAGGCACATACAAAAATCAACCAATGAATACATGAATAATGGAACAACAAAATCAATGTTTCTGTCTTTCTCTCCCTTTTTCTCTCAAATCAACCAATAATTTTTTAAGTTATGTGCTAATTATGAGTACCTGTGAATGTAACTTTATTTAAAAATAAGATCTTTACAGATGTAACCAAGTTAAGATAAGGGTATTAAAGTGGATTCTCATGGGAAAAAAACACAGATGTGGACAGAGATAATGCCATGTGATAGCAGAGATAAATATTGCTGTAATGCTTCTATAAGTTAAGGTATATCAAGAATCACAGGAAACAGACAAATGTGGCAACCCCCAAACAGCTGCAAGCCTCAGAACACCAGTGGTCAATTGGCGAAAACATGTGGTTTCAGAGGAGGTCTACATTCCACGATGGAAAGGTCAGATTTTGTCTGGGATAAAGAGAGAGAGAACTACATAACCAGACATCTGGAGAAGAGAGACCATGGAGAGACAAAGAAACAGCCCACATATGAAAGGAAAGCAGCCAACACCAGAAAAGGAAGTAAACAAAATAGAGGCTAGCAACATGTCATAGAAAGAATTCAGAGAAATGGTCGTAAGGTGACTGAAAAGAATGGAAGACAAATTAGACAATATGAGTAAGAATCAAGAGGAAATAAAGAATCAAGAACAAATGCAAAATGACATCACTGCTGTAAAGAACTCAATATAAAGCATCAAGAGTAGATTAGAAGAAGCATAGAACTGCATCAGTGAACTCAAAGACAAGGTGGGAAAAAATACCCAAATAGAGCAGCTTCTAGGAAAAAAAAAAATCAGGAGAGCCTAAGGGAACTTTGGGACAACACAAAACAATACAACATCTGTATAATAGAAGTCCCAGAAGGAGAGGAAACTGAGCAAGGAATAGAAAACCTGTTTGAAGAAATAATGGCAGAAAACTTACCTGATATAAAGAAAAACCCACACAAATCCAAAAAGCTCACAGAGTCCCAAGCAAAATGAAGCCCCAAAAACTGATGCCAAGGCACATTATAATTAAATTGGCAAACACCAATGACAAAGTAAGAATCTTAAAAGTGGCCAGAGAGAGACAGAAAGTTACATACAAAGGAACCCCCATCAGACTAGCAACTGATTTCTCAACAGAAACTCATCAGGCCAGAAGGGAATGGAATGAAATATACAAAGTTATGCGATGGAAGGGTCTGAATCCAGCAAGGCTATCTATCAAAATTGAAGGTGAAATCAGGAGCTTCACAGACAAAAAAGGACTAAGGGGATTTATCACCACCAAACCAGCAATGTAAGAATACTAAAGGATCTGCTGTGTGTGTGTGTGTGTGTGTGTGTGTGTGTATATATTTCAAAGAAGAAGGAACACAGGGGTAAAGAACAAGAATGGTGACAAATAACTTTAAATGTAAATGGATTAAATGCCCCAATCAAAAGACACAGGTAATTGACTGGATAAGAAAACAAGACTCATATAACTGCTTTCTACAAGAAATCCACCTCGGGGGAAAAAAAATGCACACAGACTGAGAATGAAGGGATGGGAAAAGGTTTTCCAGGCAAATAGAAATGGGGAAAAAAAAAAGCTGGGGTAGCAATACTGATATCTGACAAATTAGATCTCAAAGTAAGGGACATAACAAGAGATAAGGAAGGCCACTTCATAATACTAAAGGGAGCAATCCTTCAAGAAGTAATAACTCTGGTAAACATTTATGCAACCAATACAGGAGCATTGAAATACATAAAAAATAATAATTAAAAAAATAAAAATAAACTCCTGGAGGACATCAAAGGAGATATAGACAGCAATACAATCATATTAGGACCCTTTAATACTCCACTATCACCATTGGACAAATCCTCTAAACAAAAAATCAACAAAGAAACATCAATCCTAAATGACTCACTAGACCAGATGGAATTAATTGACATCTTCAGAACATTTCACCCCATAGCCACAGAATATACATTCTTATCAAGTGCACATATGTCATTTTCAAAGATAGACTATATGCTGGGACATAGGCAAAGTCTCTTCAAATTCAAGAAGATAGAAATCATACCAAGGATCTTCTCAGATCACAGTGGCATAAAACTGGAAATCAACTATAATAAAAACATTCACACAAAAAAAATCTAACACATGGAGACTAAACAGCATGCTGTTAAACAATGACTGGGTTACCAGAGAAAGATCAAGAAAGAATAAAAAAGATCCTAAATAGCACAGCAATCCTGAGAAAGAAGAGTAAAGTAGGAGGGATCTCAATACCAGATTTCAAGCTGTATAACAAATCCATTGTTCTCAAAATAGACCGGTACTGGCACAAGAACAGACATATAGATCAATAGAATACAATAGAGAATCCAGATAGCGACCCAAACCAATATGCTCAATTAATATTTGACAAAGGAGGCATGAACATACAATGGAGTCAAGACAGTCTCTTCAATAAATGGTGTTGGGAAAATTGAACAGATACATGCAAAAAGAATGAAACTAGATCACGAACTTATTCCATACACAAATATAAATTCAAAATGGATACAGGACTTAAACATAAAATGGGAAACCATAAAAATTCTAGAGCAATCCACAGGCAGCAAAATCTCAGACATATGCCAAAAGAACTTCATTGATACTGCTCCTAGGCAATCGAAGCTAGAGAGAAAATTAGGAAATGGGACTACATCAAGATAAAAAGTTTTTTCACAGCAAAAGAAATCATCAACAAAACAACAAGAAAGCCCACTGTATGGGAGAACATATTTGCAATGTTATCACTGATAAAGGTTTAATCTCAAACATCTATAGGAAACTTATACAATTTAATAAAAGGAAGATAAGTAATCCAATAAAAGAATAGGCAAAGGATCTAAATAGAATCTTTTCAAAAAAAGACAGAAGGAAGAGCAAGAGGCACATGAAAACATACTCAAAGTCACTAATTATCCAAGAGATGCAAATCAAAACAACAATGCGGTACCATCTCACACCTGTCAGAATGGCTATTATTAACAAATCAACAAATGACAAGTATTGGTGAGGATGCGGAGAAAAAGGAACCCTCATGCACTGCTGATGGGAATGCAGACTGGTGCAGCCATTGTGGAGAACAATATGGAGTTTCCTCAAAAAACTAAAAATGGAACTCCCATTTGACCCAGTAATCCCACTCTTAGGAATGTATTATAAGAAACTAAAAACACCAATAAGAAAGGATATATTCACCCCTATGTTCAAAGCAGCACAATTTACAATAGTTAAGATTTGGAAACAGCCTACGTGCCCGTCAGCAGATGACTGGTTCAGAAAACTATAGTAAATCTACACAATGGAATACTATGCTGCCATAAAGAAAAAGGAATTTGTACCATTTGCAGCAACCTGGTGAAACTGGAGAACATTAAACTAAATCAAAAAAGCCAGTCAATGAAAGAAAAATACCACATGACCTCACTCATTTATGGATAATAAAGAACATTATAAACTGATTAACAAAAAGATAGATACAAAGACAGTAAAGCATCAAATAGACTGTCAAAATACAGCGGGAAGGTTATTGTGAGGTGGGGGAGATAAGAGATCCACCAAAGGACTTGTATGCATGCATATAAGCATAACCAATGGACTCTAAACACTGGGGGTTAAGGGCATGTATGGGAATGGGGGGGGGGCAATGGTAAGATATGTACACATATAACACCTTAATAAAAAATGAAAAGAAAAAAAAGAATTACTGGCAATACTAGAGGATAAGGGAAGGGTATGGAACAGATTCTTTCCCATGGTCTTCAGAGAGCATGGCTCTGCCCACAACTAGATTTCAGACATCTAGCCTTCAGAACTGTGAGGGGGGAAAATTCTGTTGTTTTAAGCCACCCAGTTTGTGGTACTTTATTAACAGCAACCCTAAGAAAACAATATACTAACATGTAGTGTACATTGGCCAAATGCCAGATATTACTCTAAAGATTTTTAAGTGTGTCATTTTCTCATAAAAAGTCTTATAAAGTATAAACTATAATTTCTATTAATAAACTAAAGCAAAAAGTAGTTATTTACATTAGTTCAGGACCTTACATTTAAGAAGTGAAATTTAGCTCCAGAATATCCTCTCTAAATAACCTCATTATGTTATTTTTTGTATTAGTTTATTAATAGGCATCACTTAACACTAAAACAGTATGCATAAAGGTATATGCACAATACCTAAACAATAAATTCGGTTTAAACAAAATTAAATAATTTGACTCTTCAATAGACACCTTTATTTTTCAAAACTAAAAAAAAAATTGTTAAGTGGAAGAAATTATTTCCAAATTATAGATCTAATAAAAACTTGTATCTACAATATACATAGATCTTTTATAACTGAATGAAAATGAGTAAAATATTTAACCAAGGAAGATTTACAAATAATTATTAACTATAGGAAAACATTATTAGCTAATGGGAAATGCAAATTCAAATTGCAATAAGATACCACCATATACACAATACAATGTTTAAAATCCAAAAGACTGACAATACAAAACACTGGCAAATATGTGAAGAAACTGGAACCCCCATTCAGTACTGGTAGGAACATAAAATAGTAAAACCATTTAGTTTACTTGTCAATTTCTTTAGAAAATTAAACATATACTGATTATTTGACTTGATAATTCCACTACTAGACATCTACCCCAAAGAATTGCAAAACATATTTTGAAGTAAATATTTGTACACAAATAATCACAGCAAGTTTATTCATTGAAATCAAAAACTAGAAACATCCCAATGTCCATGCGATATAGGCCATATAGTTCTCTACAACATTTTTATGTTTCGTATATATAACATAACATTTCCTCGTAAATTTTGTAACAGAAAATTTTCTTTCTATAAAAAGGGACCCACATTGAATGTCATTTGTTCACAATTCTTTTAAAGAAAAATAATGACATTAGAAACAACAGCAAACACCAATTTCAGCTATGGAGTTATAATGTGTGCCTCCTCAAGCAGAGATCTTTCACCTGGACGATTGTTGGAGAAGTTTCACTTGGCTCACAGGTGGCTGATATATCTGCATATTTTATAAATACACACAAATATTTTTCCTGGAAGTACTTTGATTCTTCTTTTTCTTCTTCTTCTTCTTCTTCTTCTTCTTCTTCTTCTTCTTCTTCTTCTTCTTCTTTCATTCTCCTTAACCTGATGAAGTTTTTTTTTTCTATATTGCTTTTCATTCATTAGCACTTATTCCCTAAAAAGAGTTTACATGACAATCACTTCTGCCGATATTATCTGTAAGCAAAGTATATCACCTCATCATCATTAACAACTGTTTAATGGGCAAAATCTGAGAGCACAATGACACATATTAAAACCAAAACACCAAACACTTTAGAAATAAATAAGAGTCAGTTTGATTGGTTATGCTATTAAATACTATATGGTCTTCCATTGAAAAACGTTTCAGTAATCATAATAATTGGAATACTCTATTGGTCTCAACTTTTAAAATGAACAAAAATATGGATGAAATTCAGCTGTAAAACTTTTGTGTGGTTATAACAGCTGTTCACAGATGACGTCTTATCCTATTGGTGGGTGCTGCATTCCAATAGGCTAGATTACCATGCCAGAAAAGAGAAGTACATTTATTATCAAATAGATCTATAAACAAAAAGAGCACTAGTCAACTTTACTCAGTGGTTGGAGCATTGGCCCAAGACTGAAGGGTCCCTGTCCGATTCCTGGTCGGGCACATGTGGGAGGGAACCAATCAATATGTCTCTCTAACATTGATGTTTTTCTCTCTCTCCTCCTCTTTTTTCACTCTTTAAAAAAAATCAATGGCAAAATATCCTGGGATAAGAATTAACTATAGCAACAACAAAATCAAACAAACAACAAAAAAACACACACAGAAGATATAACTGTGATCACAAACTGTAATGTAAATATTTAAAACGTAGGCATCATGCAGAAATATATGGAAAAGGGTAGAAATAGATATAGCATTTTACTCAAAAAATAAACAATAAATATTTATTCTTTGTAGTTGATGAAATAAAAAATGGAGTTCTGAGTGTATTATTTAAAGTTACATGAGCTATCACAAAATTACTTAATTAGTAACATAAGTATCTAGATCTGGAGAAATTTGGAGGAAGAAAAGTTTGCATAAATAAGTGACATTCTCATTTTTAATAAGTATATAGTCTGCAGGAAATGAATTAGAAATAGAAGTATAAGGATATTTAATATAATAATAATAATAATAATAATAATAATAATAATATAAACAGTAACAAAAATAAAACTAGTGTGCCTGGCTGGCATGGCTCAGTGGTTGATCATCGACCTACAAACCAGGAGGTCGTGATTCAATTCCCAGTTAAGGGCTCAATCCCCAGTGTGGGGTGTGCAGAAGGCAGGCCATCAATGATTCTCTCTCATCATTGATATTTCTATCTCTCCCTCTACCTTCCTCCCTGAAATCAATAAAAATATATTAACAAAAATAAAATAAAAATAAAAACTAGGAGGTAAGACAGAGAAAGTATAATTGTGGTTCCATACTATTTGATTGGCAACTATATATGTGTACATTTATAAAGTCATAAATATTAATAATTCTATATTGAGCACTTATTTTTCCTGAGAAATAAACTAAGGTTTCCTCTACTAAGAGCTATGAAAGATAAGCACCAATTTCTGAGCTTAGTTTTTTATTTGTTTGTTTTTCCATCCATAGATTTTGCACAAATATTGGTAGAGGGAGGACAAAAGACTGAAAGTCATTCAGCAAAGTGATTACTTTATTTACCCTTTGTACATTTCTGATTCCATAAAAAATGAAAATATACAAAAATCATTAAGAAGTTAGCATTGAGGTAAAATACACATGAAGATGCTTTGTTTTTTAAATAATTAGTCTTTAAATATATCCCTGAATAAAATTTGTGATCAGTTTGATACCAGACTCACCCTTAAGCATCATTGTCCTAATTCTTTTATGGAGCACACTGGTGTCCTGCAGTGCACATCACAAGCAGTTTATGCCTATGTTATTTATTCTAATTAATGGAGAGGTGTGCAGGGACATCACAGCTCACACTAGGAGGGTTACAGGAGTTGGCAACCTTCTGTAACTGAGATTATCCTGGCCATGTAGGAGTTTGTATTCTCTAGCTCTCTAGTTGATTAGGTTTCCAGGGTCTGTAAAATGTTTAAGTATTTAAAATAAAAGCACCATCCAGTAGCCCAAATTGTATGTGCTTAGTTCTATATCAACTCAGGAATGAATAGAGAAAATTACAAATTTTACATTTAATGTTATTTATAACTTACATGCTTTGGTGTATTATTTTCATCCATGAAAACCGCCATGTTCAATTTGTGACAATTCGTGCTTATTGATAAATGTTTCACCCTTATTATGGCTGCAAGAAAAAAAGTAATCAAGAGGCTTGTTTTACTTGCTTATACCTCAGAATAGACTCCTAATTTGTGTTAACACAAAATTTTAAAATAATAAACTGGTGGCTGCAGGTAAACTACCTTGCAAGTAAGTATTTGATCAGAGATCATTTTCCCCCATAAACAATAACAATTAGTCATGCCTATTATTTTATCAAAGTGAAAGAATTAAATACAGTTATCTGGAATGTACAAGGCCTTGGCTTCCTTTTTCAGAGCTCATACTACCTACTGACATAGGGATTCATACTTTTGTTTAGTAATACATCAAACTCATCTGTATACAATTAGACAAAATAATTTCATAAGGACTACATGTTTGTGGGATGTTTCTTTCTAGAGTGCTGCTGTAGGAAACAATACGCTTCTGTTGTTGCATTCTATATCTTTTCTGCAATGCCTTCCTGGACCCCACGGCTGTCCAAATGCTATTCATTACTGAAGCCCTTTTTTCAGCAGTCTGGCGCCTTTCCTGGCCAGCCCAGCCCATGGGCATCTCTTTTTCTAGTGACATCATGATAGCATTATTGTGAGGAGCCTCCTATGACATTTAACTAATTATCATTTTATTGAAAATGTTGAGAAAACTGAAAACAATATAACTTTACACTTTGCATGCATTCCTCCCCAAATATATTTAAATTACTTGACAACAAAGGTAATGACTTTGTATCTCCAAATGGTTAACACCTATGTACAGAGAAGACATTGACTATCTAGGTAATATGTGCAATAGCACCTTGAACAACAGAATTTTACATGAGTGTCTTAAACATTCTCCCAAATCCTATTCTTTTTCTCCATAAATTCAAGGGCATATATTCTCTTTATTCATAAAATGAGCATTTTTATTTTCCATATATTGTGTAGAAGTGGCCTATTCATAATGAGGTTATTTGAATCTATGTATTTGAAGGCACTGATTTTTGAAAATAATACATTTCATTTTTTAAAATTCCTTCTACTGACATTTTCTTACTTACTATCAACCCTTGAATGCAGCCTCCCTACCATGTCTCCACCTCATTAGAATTAAATATACCAGTTAAATAGAGAATTTATTACTTTGAAATATATAATAGTCTGTCACTAGTGTGATAAAGGATGGGAAAAGAGAAAAAAATCTATACATATGGATATATGCATATATATATATATATATATATATATGCACAAAATAATAAGAATTTGGTGTGATTTTAGCTCTATAAAAATATATCCAAGAGATGCTATATATTAAAGTTTTTATTGAGTTGGCTCCTCTGGCTGCATTATTTTTTTTTAAAGCTTCTTGAATCTAAGAATTATTTGTTTGAGATGTTCATATTGGTGCAATATTTTATTGGCACACAAAGAATCCAATTTCCAGGTTCATTACCCAAAACAACACAGAAATTTGAAACAAGAAAATATCTTAGTGCATGAACTATAGATCAAACTATAATTCATAGACCACATTCCCTTATGGATTCTTAGGATAAGAAGAAAGAAGAAGAAAAAGGGCAATTTTTCTGCCTACTTGATCGATGTTCCATTTGACCTCTGTAATGCCCTCCTGCCATAACCTTTTAAACACCATCTGCTCTTTTTGTGAAGAGTGTGATGGGAAGGACTCACTTCCAGACAGCAATTGATTATAAGAGCATTAATCAAGGGCATGGATTATCTGTAGCATGACACTGTGTGCTGTAGTTAAGCAATCTGTTCTTCAATATGATTGGAAAGGCTAATCCTTATGTGGAAGCCTAAAATGGGCTTAGCAACACATGTGTAAGGACAGCAGAGCAAATAACCCATGGTCATTATTGGAATCTATGAAAAATTTCAGCAATTTTAGGGCTAATTTGTTTACCCAGTGTAATAGGATTAGATTGATTACAATATGCCTTCATAAAATGCTACACATAGCTCAGATGTTTGTTCTAATCACAGAGAACAAAATTGCTATGCAGCTTTTGTTTAGGACTTGACAAAATATGGCATTTCTAGAATAATATGAATAACACACATATCTTATTTTTCCATTTATTTCCCCCATAATTAATACATTCTAAAATAGGCTTTAGTAATAATAATAATAACAATGCAAGTTTTAGCTCATAAAAAAGATTCTACAAATATTACATTCATGTAAGTAGAAGACAAATTTTCTTTTGCTATAAGTATGAATATTAGAAAACTAGGATTTTATATGTCCATAGACCCTTTTAAAATGTATGCAAGACAGTCTAAATTAGTGCTCAATGTTAAACAAAAAGTCTTCATTAAATAACAATGAAAATGGATTTCCAAGAAATGCTAAAAGTGTGTGTGTGTGTGTGTGTGTGTGTGTGTGTGGTGTGGGAAGGAAATTGAGAGACATTACTTAAATATAAACACTTGAAGCATTTTTTCATCTGCTTTTTGCCTGCCCAGAACACAAGAATTTACTATTTATACAAAGAATTTCTAGGGAAAACAAATCACATTGCCACTGGAAAGGGGGAGGCAGGTTATCTCAGCAGGTGAGACATAAGGAAATGATAATTAGTATAGGATAGTTTTTGAAAGAATGAGCATTTAATCCCTAAAGGGAAAGAACAGCATCAAAAGCCTCTTACATGGTGAAGGGGACTTTGCAAGTGTGATTAACTAAAGGACCTTCAAACGGGGAGAGTATCATGCATTACTCAGGTGGGCCCAATCTAAGCATACAGGTCTAACAATAGAGGGACTTTGCTGGCTGTGGTCAGAGGAAGAGAGTCTATGGAAGAATATTCATAGTAATGAAACATTTCCATTTTGGAGGTAGAAAGAGCTATGAGTCCATAGAACAGTGGTTTTCAACCTGTGTGGCAAAGTTATTCTTAAGGCATACAATACCTGACTATTTAGTCAGGGCACTGACCTTTTTCCTCTTAGATTGCCAAATTAAAAAAATAAATAAATAAAATGATAACAGTCAACCCAACAATAGCCATCCTGTGTGAACAAATCAAAATTAAAAATATTTTTCAGTCAGATTGGCAAAATATATATATATATATATATATATATATATATATATATATATATATATATATATATATTTCAGTGTGCCAGAGAAATTTAGTAATTATTTTATTAGTACATGCGCTGTGCTATGAGATGAACATTGCTGCTCTAGAAGCTGGAAAAGGCAAAAATATGGATGCTTTGGAAGAGCCTCCAAAAGAAATACAGCTCTGCTCAAACCTTGATTTCAACCCAGTCTGACTCCTGATCTACTTGCAGAACTGTAAGATAACACATTTCTGGCATTTGAAGACACTAATTTTTTTGGTAATTTGTTACAGAAGACTAATACAGGGACTGAGTGGGCAAAGGAGAAAAGAAGTTGCCAGAACCTAGGGAGGGTATCTGTGTCTCCGGCAGAAAACTCCCAGCAGGAGCGGTAGACATCATTGGACCTGGCATACACGAGTTAAGGAAATAATGCCTGACCTCTCCTTTTTCCTTTCTAACTTTTTAAGTCCCTTAACTGGCAAGAAAATAGTGAAAATCAAAGGGCAAAGATGTGTTTCATAAACAGTCTAAAGAAAAGTGGGTATAGATATAGAAGCATAAGTGGAAAATACCTGACACCTATTATTTTCAATGTGGTCTCATAAAACAGAGCAGATGACTATTTGTTGTCATCATTACTTAAGTATACAAATGATTCTTTTATCTTAAAACTAGTAAAAAAAAATACATTAATATAAAATATATTAAAATAAAATAATATCTAACACTGAACACTTATACTTGCTATACATATTTAAAAGTGCTTTATAATTAATAAAATTTATTTAATATTTAACACAAAATTTTGAGGGAGTGACTGTCTTTTATTCACCACTCTGCTTTGTTGTTATTTTGTTTTAGAAGAGGAAACTCAGGTAAATATAGTAAAGTAATATGTTAATAAGCAGTGATGTCAGGATTTTAACTCAAGGAGTCTCATTCCAGAGTGCTTGCATGCTGCAAGGCTGTGATTTATGCCAAAATCCTACTTTTATGCCTTATGTTAAACAAATCATGATATATGCTGATTGGTAAAACATGTTTCCATGTTTCACAATATAAAGAAAATGGCCAATCTTTTTCCAAAGATTTATTCTATATAATAAAAGGGTAATACGCAAATTGATAGAACAGCAGAATTACCAGTCCTTATGATGTATACTGACCACAAAAGGGCAGACGCCCAATGTAGGAGCTGCCCCCTGGTGGTCAGTGTGCTCCCACAGGGGGAGCATTGCTCAGTCACAAGCCCGGCTGACAGCTGGTGAATGCAGCGGCCCACCTCTGTGGCAGCGGTAAGGATGCCTGGCTGATGGGAGTGGGCCTAAGCCATCAGTCAGACATCCCCCAAAGATTCCTGGACTGCGAAGGCGCAGGCCAGGCTGAAGGACACCATCGGCCCCCGAGTGCACATACGTTGTGCACCAGACTTCTAGTAATAAATATTAGAGAAACTATTTTTTAGCCTTCATTTCTTATCTTGACAATTTAAGATTTCTTTCTTGTCTTTTAGCATATGCCATGTGTGTGTGTGTGTGTGTGTGTGTGTGTGTGTGTGTGTTAGTAATTACTGAAGGTAATTATTTTACCTAAAGCTCTTTCCAGAGGGAGTCATTAGGAATGCTTATTGACTTCCTCTGCCTGTAAAGCGCTGCACCAGAGAATGAGATAATGAAGAAAGGAAAGTCCTCACAGATAAGTGAACAATTACAAAGCAGAGTGATAAGCATGTTGAGCTCAGAGAGTTAGAGAAAGAAAGAAAAGAAATGTTTTGCTCACATGAAAGCATGGGGTAGGCAGTCAGGGTAGATTTGGTGTCCATAGAGTTAAGAATCTTAATGACTAAACCAGGAGAAATTGGTAAAGAGAAGGGGCTAGAAAGGGGTGTTCTAGAAACGGAGAGCATGATGTTAAAGGAGAGGGGAATGGCCAAAACCGGTTTGGCTCAGTGGTAGAGCATCGGACTGTGGACTGAAAGGTCCCAGGTTCGATTCCGGTCAAGGGCATGTACCTTGGTTGCGGGCACGTCCCCAGTGGTGGGTGTACAAGAGGCAGCTGATCGATGATTCTGTCTCATCGATGTTTCTAACTCTCTATCACTCTCTCTTCCTCTCTGTAAAAAATAAATAAAATATATTTTTTAAAAGAGAGAGAGAGAAAGAGAGAGGGGAATGGATAAACACACTGCTGTGTATCCAGACTCTGGAATATTATTCCCTGCTTACAATACAAAAATAAAATTAAAAAAACACACACCTGTCATTCCATAAAAAGACATAGAAAAAACTTCAATGTATATAACTAAGTAAAAAACAACAATAAGATCAACCTGAAAAGGTCATATATTATATAAGTCCAACTATATGACATTCTAGAAAAGATAGAACTATAGTGACAACAATAAGATCAGTGGTTGCCAAAGTGTGGTGGATGGGTATGCATGTATGGGCAGAGACAAAGATTTTTAGGCAATAATAATGAATAAATGGCCATACTCATAGAATATACAACATCAAGAATGAACCATACATAAACTATGGACCTAGGGTAACTATATTTCAATGTAGGTTCATCAATTGTAACAAATGCACCACTTTGGTGGGAGATGTTGATAATGAAGGAAGCTAAGCATGTTTGGGGGAAGGTAAATATGAGAAAGCACCATATTTTTTCCTTTATTTGCTTGGGAAATTAAATAGTTCTAAAAACATAAAGTCTTAAAAAGAGAGAGGGAAGAGGACTAAGTACCACTATGTATAAAGAAACTCTTAATACTTCAACTTGACTAAAGCATAGAGTGGGGCATTAAAATGGTGAGAATTGAGGCAGTTGGTACTCAGTGATGTTCATAATCTTCCCAAGCCTGACAAACAGCCTGATATTTTCAAAAATACCTAAGCTAAATGTAGGTCCCATCTATATATGTATTACGTTGACCTTGACCTATATCCTGTCTCTATTTTATTTTCCTTAACTCGGTCTTTATAACTCAGTCTTTCCCATATCTTTTTGCCTACTTGCATTTGAATATCTTTCAAAGAAAAATGGAATAACTGTGATAATTGATCTTTGAAAGGACTTTCATTGTTCTAGAATTCAGCTAAGCCAGGCTTTACATATAGTAATTTTGCACCTACTTTTCAGTTAAGCCCACTGTGACTATTGTATTAATCTGTTTATGTCTACATTATTGTCGCATTAATGCATATATCATGCAATTTAATAATTGACACACAGTGTAAAATTATATTTAGCTGGCCATTCTGCTAATTCTTTTAGATTAATTTTCTAGTTATTTATGAGGAGTTAGAAATAGTCAGGGACAGGGCCTTGGGAGAGGGAAAAGAATAGGGAAGTCCTAGAATACCAGGCAGAGGTTGACAGGATGCAACTTGCTGGCTGTGACCTGTTCTGAGAGAGAAACAAATATCCTAGAGCTGAACTCAGGGAGGGCAGAGGGAGTTGCTAAGGTAATCCAGCTGGGCGGAAAGGCTGGTGAAGGAGATGTTAGCTTTAAAAATGTTTGGATGTTGTTAAGACAGAATTTTTTAAAAGTACTATTCAGGAACTGTCAAGCAGAATTCTTTGAAAGGACCATGAGCTAGAAAAGCATATACTAACTACATCTAGACAAAAAGTTTCACAGGAAACCCACTTTGGGTCACCTCCCTGCTAGGGGGAGATCGTTCACCTCTCAGTAAACTTTGCTTCTGCTAACCGCTTTTGTCCAAGTACTCATTCTTCGATTTTGTGAGACAACAAACCCAGATCCAATTGCAGCACTTTGGTTTCATTTGCATGTATTTATACTTGTGAGAAGAAAATTCAAGAGTTAGCTTAAAGTTCTTCCTTGAGATACATTAACATTCTAGGGTGTGTTTTTGTTTGTTTGTTTGTTTGTGTGTGTGTGTGTGTGTGTGTGTGTGTGTGTGTTTTCAGTACTAAGATGATTATTCTAGTCTTTGATTTGGGGAGAACTCTGATCAGTCCACTCTCACCTCTTTGCCTGTCAAATATCATCCTTTCAAGTCTGATCATGGAGAGCCCCTGCCTAGAGCTGCAGGGATGTTTTTAGTGCCAGCCAGCAAAAGATCCCAACAGGCATAATTCAGACTTCTTTTAATTTATATTGAGATGCATAGCCATTGATCCCCAAAGCACAACCACTATATTAGGGTTCCTAGGTTCAGCAGATTTTCTTCCCACATATTTCTCAAATTTTAGCACTAAGTATGAGATACTAATATTACAAACAAGACATAAAAGTGAAAGTGCTATCCACATTCAGATCAGCTTAATTTGTTTAGTAGAGACAATGGTAGAAAAATGCCTTATCCATTCTGTTAGTTCTCTACTGACATTTTGGGCTGGAGAAGTATTTGTTTGGGAGCTGCCTTATGCATTGTAAGATGCTTAGCAGTATTCCTGATCTCTATGCACTAGATAACAATAGTATTCAGTCACAGAAATATTATTTTAACACTTGTTTAAAAGAGAAAGAGAGAGAGATTTGTTCTGGCTACTTGGGGGGTGGGGGGGAGGGGAACAAAACAGCAAGGAATACTTTGTTCAAGATTACAGCAGAGGTCAAGGCTATTGCCAGAGGGAGAGTATAATGAACTAGGTCCCCAGTACAGAAAAGATAGCTGGGATTTATAGCCATGGGGCAGTGTAAAAGGACCAATGAATAAAAATTCCTGAAAGGATCCTCCTAGAAAGCTGGTAGTTATTCTATTAAGATGCTCCCCTAGGACCGCCCCTAAAACCTCCGCCCTTAAAAGCTCTTGGGCTGGAGTCTTCTCCCAGAGCATGCCTGCACCTTCCCTTCCCCCTTCTCCCCACCCCCAGGTTCATTGTCACCTGAACCCATTCTTCTATTACTCACTTCTTCTATCTCTATAACTTATTAAATAAATTTTCTCTTATATTTTGAAACTAAAAAAAAAAAAAATCCTGAGAGGAGCACATTAGATTACAAGGGTAGGGGATTCTTGTTAAACTGGCTTAGCAAAATTCTTGATAAAGGTCTAGAGATTTACATATCAAAAAGGGGGATGAGGAATTTGATCAGAAATCAAGTGTTGGGGGGAGAGGCACCCTGCCTACAGTTTTCTCTAAACCAAATGACCAGTTTCGTTGTTAAAATTGGACTCAGCAAGTCAAGGATAAGTAAGGCCCAGATAGAGGCCTAATTGAAAAGAGGGCTCAGAGAAGCCAATCTAAAGTGTGACCAAGGGCAGAGTCCTGTCAATCTGCTCCACTTCCAGTGAGAAGGCTAAAAAGGGCTAATTCCAATGTAACCCTGATATTTGGAGACTAGTGATCTGAATCCATGCCAGCAAGCTCAGTGTACACTCTTAATAACCTATAATTAAGTCACTGCCTCCTTCCCAGATACTGGTCTTGCAGAACCGGTTACAGAGACCATGGGGCTGTGGGCAGTGCACTGCCCCAGAGAGAAGGTTATTAATGCGCAGACCCTCAGATATGGCCTGGAGACCCCAACACCTGGGGGCATTCTTGCAAGTCCTGTGAAAAGGACCAGAAGCATAATCCATATTTGCTGGACAAAGACCACAGGGAGATATAAAGAAAAGCCCCATGCATGTTCCTTCACTCAGATTTGGAAAGTTATTCCCTGAGTCCACCAATGTATTAAACATTGTCCCTCCTCTTCTTTGAAGCGTCCTTGGTTTTCTGCAGTAACAGTACAAGCAGTAACAATAAAATAAAATAAAAATTAAAAAAATTTTCAGATTAAGCCAAATGTTCCCCTTGGAGGGAAAAATCACTTTTCCTTGAAAACTTTCTAGAGGATCATTTTGGACAATTTTTACCCTATAAATTAATTGTCCTGGAGCTAGAGGGCTAAGATCTCTTTATTTATTTTACTTCTTTTGTCAATCATGACCATAGGTTCCCAAATTTATACAACACAAAACAAAAGGAAGTGATTACCACCTGATTTAATATATTTTTTATTGATTTCAGAGAGACAGAAAGAGATAGGCATATCAATCAATCGTCTGCATTCTGCACTCCCCACACTGGGGATCAGATCAATCCCACAACCTGGGCATGTGCCCTGAGTGGGAATGGAACTGTGATTCCTGATTCATAGGTCAAGACTCAAACACTGAGCCATACGGGCTGGGCTACCACCTGTTTCACACGTCCTTCTCACCATTCCACAGAGAGCTTTTGGAATAGTAGGCTTTTTTTTTTTTTTGTTATTTTTTGTGATTTTCTATTAGAAGCAGTTATTGAATACGTTGTCATTCACTGTTTGGATGGTTTTACTTGTGTTCTCTTTGAGTAGCAGGAAAACTTAAACCATTTTTTAAAGGAGGAAAGAAAGTAATAACCATTTATAAAATATATTGATTAAAAACTCCTCCCCTTCCAAAGAGGCATTTTATTTATTCACTTTCTATTTCCTGGTGAACATGAGACAGGCTAGTAAGTCAGGAAAAGCGGAATAGGGAAACTGAAACATAGGTAAATGGCCAAGCAGTTTAGAGCCATCTAGTGAATTGCAAAATCCTCTCTTACTTAACTAAGGACACTTATAAATAAATAGTTTATACTTCTCCCTAATCGGAGGGTAAATAGCTTAAATCAACCAGCTCAGGGAGATAGATAACAGAAATCCATTAGTGTTATTTGTGCCAACCACATCTAAAGACAGATGAAGTCAGGGACTTAAATATCATTTTGGTGAGTCAGCATAAAGCTGGATGACATTTCTATTAAGATCCTCCACAAAACTCCCAGCCTTTAAAACCTCAGGAGTAAGACCCAGTGTGTGCTTTCCTTCTTAGGAGCATGCCCTTCTCATTCCCTTCCTTCTCTTTTTCCCTCCAGGAGCCTTACCTTTGCCTTTCTCTCTCCTAAGCTCCAATGGTCCTTCTTCTGCCTCTGTAATTTGTTTTCTTAGCTCGTTTCTTCTATGGCTCACTTCTACAACCTCTGTAACTGCCAGAGACAGCTAGAGCTCTGCACGAGCACCGTACAGTTCTGCTGCTCTGAGTTGCTCTGAATCTATATATTCTTCTAATTTATTCCTGACTACATCAGGTAGGTTTCTCCTTGAACCCTACTCACTACACTAACTGTTGGGTCTGAGCCCCTCTGCCAGGGCTGGTCTTTGGACCCTGGCTGATAGACAGAGAAGCCATGAGAAGTTGTGGGTGTATGAGAATGAGTCTTTAATGCAGAGGCCAGTGGCCATAAGTCATCAGAAAAAGTCTTTCACAACACAGTCCATACAGGCAACCACACACCAGCTGGTAAATACATAACTTTTTCACACAGTATTCGAAGTTTCTGAACCAAGAGCTATTATCTGAGCAGCCCCAGCCACATACTGACCCCTAGACTCACTGCCTTATATAGTAGCAACACCTGAGGTCTCTCTTAGAGAAACAGCCTCAGCCGCCTCTTCAGCCTCTCTGGCTCAGCAGCTTCTCCTGTCTCCTGTGCCCAGCACACTGGCTGGTCTCTGTGGCCTCACCTAGTAACTACCTCTGAGCTTCACTCTCCCAGCACACTGGCTGCTTGACATGGTAACTATCTGAGCTCTCTGTGAGTTCTTGGCCTTACATCGTAGCAATGCCAGCTCTCAGCTCCATCTGAGCTCTCTAGCCATTTTTTCCCTTTAGCCCATTGGCTGGTAATCAACATGTATAATATTACCTAGACAAAAAAAGGACCTCTAGCCAACAATGACATCAATCATTTGGCTATAGAAGGGCACGGCTTACGGTGAGATCGCTGTGGCCTTGCACCTGCTTATGGTATCTCAGCCTTGAACATTTGATTAAAATTCCCATGTTCAGCCAAAACTGGTTTGGTTCAGTGGATAGAGCATTGGCCTGGGACTGAAAGGTCCCAGGTTCGATTCCGATTAAGGGCATGTGCCTTAGTTGTGGGCATATCCCCAGTAGGGGGTGCGCAAGAGGCAGCTGATCAATGATTCTCTCTCATCGATGTTTCTAACTCTCTATCCTTCTCTCTTCCTCTCTGTAAAAAATTAATAAAAATATTAAAAAAATAAAAAGATTCCCATGTTCAGAGCGACCATGGCCATCAGCGTCCTGTCAACAAGGCCTCCTCCCCTCCACTCCCCGCACAGGAGGAACCCATGTGCCCCTCCCCAGTGAAGAGATTCTCAGGTAGTATAAATGACAGAAAAAAGTAGTTGATGTAACAGTTAAAATGCCCCCATTATAATTGTATACGCAAGTTATTTTATTGATCCATGTATGTGTGCTTATGTTCTATGATTCATCAATCCCAATAAGATAGGCACTGCTTGCTAAAGCTTCTACAATTAGAAATTTAAAAGAGTTATATTTTAATATATAAAATATACTCCTATTAACAAGCACTATAATTAGGTATTGAATGTACCAGAAAACATTGATCATATAAACAGATTTATAAATAGGACAATTAGAGTGTTAATTTAAAAATGGACAATTAGAGTGTTAATTTAAAGGCAGAAGCATTGATAGTCACATAAAAAAAATTGCAAATCCATCATCTATCTTTTCTTTATTTAAAATCTCATCTTCAATAAAATGCTTTGCAGTTTTCTGTGGTCTAAATGACTGCTTTCGTTTTTATGCTATTATCATTGTGAACTGAAGGATCATTAATTTGGAAAGGATGATTTACTTTGCTTTATACCATGTATTGCAATTTGAGGTTCTGACAACTTACATTGTACATTATTTTCAGCCCAGATAATTATCATATATTTGAATAGTGAATGTAGAATCATTGTAGATAATAATAAAAAGACTGGAATTAAGGGGGGGGGGAAACAGAAAAAGCAAAAACTCATGATTTTACTTTGCAGAAGTCTTTCAAAAAATACTTTCAAATACTACTTACCTATATAGCAGATGCATGGGAAAAGTGATTCTAAAATAATAAAAATAAAAAATACATACATGCATTAATTAATTAATTAATTAATTAAAACACACAAAATGGATTTGGAATAGCCTATTTATGAACAAATACTGTAGCTTACTAAAATTAATAAAATGTATTATTAGATAGGCATAATTATTCTTATCTTAAGATATTTAATGATTATGTATCCCAGTTAGTAATATAAATTTGATTTTTCATTAGATTTTTCTTATACTCTATTTTCTTTTGGGAAGTAAAAACCAGGATATAAGAGGAATAAGATATTGTATTGCCCAAAAGTTAAATACTATAATTCTTTCTAGATTGGATTAATGGAAAAGAATCATTAAAAATTTCACTTTTAGAATTGTCCAGCGATAATATTTTAGTTGTAATTCCTTGCTGATAAACCAAAGAAAAAATAATATTTTTCTATCTATAAAAAATGACCAAAGTATCAATTTGATATATCTGTACTCTCTTGGAGTAATACAAAAATAGACTAACAAAATATTATCATTTTGCTAGTTAAATTATATATTATTTTAGGAGTGAGGGCCACTATTTGTATCTGAAAATTCATGGTCCAATATTGGTTATTCCTGTAGAGTCTTTTGAATGTATTCTACAGTCATTTTCATATGTGGCTAACATACAATAAAAAACTCTTTTTATTTTTCCAAAGAGGAGCTTTGTATGATTTTGTAAATCTCCAACAATCCTACTGTAAAATAGACAGTAGTTTTTACATGACATAGGTCATCTAAGATGTCACCAATATTGCAACAGTGACAGAGTAGGAGCAACATTACCACATAAAATGGCAATCTCTTCCAAAGGTCCTTAAACAATTTAAATCCTAAATAATGACTAAAGGCAGTGGCTCGGTTTGGTTGTTGGTGATTATTTTTGTTTTTGTTTATTTGCTTGATTTTTATAATTTGTTAGAATTGTCACATGTTACAATTTTGATTGAAGTATTTTTCAAAGTCAACTTCATAAAAGCTTCTTAAAAAGGAATTGGTTAGTGAACTTAGAAATATTTCTTCAAGTATCATATTTTTTATTTTTAAAACTTTCTCACATTACTTGTTGAAAGCAGGAGATAAATATTTATAAAATCTATTTTTCTGGAGTTATCTGGGGAAAAAGGTTCCCTGGTTCTCACTGGCATTTTTGTTTATTTATTTTTCTTTATTGTTAAAGGTGTCCCCTTTGTTTGTCTGTTTTTCACCAATGACCACCTCCACCTGCACCTGCCCCTCCTAAACCTTCACCACTCTATTGTCTGTGTCCAATTCCTCTATTCTTTCATATAGCTTATATTTAATCTTAGATATTTCCATAGCATTTCACATAATTTGGAGTCTGTGAATTATATCTGCTTCCTAGTTTCATGAAAATTTGAGTTTATAAGTTTTTTTTTTCTCTATGGAGATAGTTGTAGCTTTTATTTTAAAGAACTTTCATGAGGAAAAGGGAAAAATCTAACTTACATAGTCATGTCTATGCTTGAAATCTCACCTAAATTTCTTTTCTAATATTTTTCCTATTCTTCTCAGAAATGTAACTGCCTCTTTCACAAGTTTCATGGGCTCAGTGTCAGTAGACACTTCCAAAGACTACTTTATAAAGGAAATTGAAACCACGAGACTAAATATACACAGATTCTAGTTACTATATTTCAACACCAAAAAATTCATATCTAAGTTTTAACAATCACCACTTAAAGACAATAACTCCTGCTGTGCTATATTCAATTATCCCTTCATCCTTGAACCCAATGAAACTTTTTGCATCATTATATTTATCAGATATTATTTCTATGCTGTGTATTTTCATTCTTTTGACTGCAGTGTTTCATGAGAATTGAATTTCATTTCAGCATTGTTCAGCATTACTATTGCTATTGTTCAGATGCTATTGTTCAGCATCTATCTTCTCATCTTTAGAGCCAAATTCCCAAAAGAATTGTCTACATTTTATGATTTCATATTCAGAGACAGAGAGTCAAACCAGGTTTAGTATCAGAATTAAATATGGGGAATATGAAATAAAACTTTCAACTCTCAAATTTATTGTTGATGTACATTCTATTATGATAAGATTAATAGTTTATTTTGTTTTTCCAAAACCAAAACTAGATTTGCTACAGTGATTTTCTCATAAAAATAGCATGCATTGATAATTCATTTTATTGACTATTTGTAAAAGGCATTCAATGATATAAAACGTGCTAATATGAAGTTATGTAGTATGTCAAAAATTAAGGAGGTAAGAGTTTTTTTGTTGCTACAATAAGAACAAATCTTCCTCACTCTATTCTTTGAAGGTGTTCTTACCATAAATGAGAAGAGAATACACCTTTAGCTCTCAGAGTATTATAATGGTTTACTGATTTACATCATCTTAGATGCTTTAGAGCTTATATTTTGAGACTAAACATCATGATATAATTTAAACAAACAAAAAATAAAGCAGAGAAATTAAATACTATCTAGATATTTTGTCCTAGGACATATTAACTGAACAAAAATAACTTTAGCACCTAAATTGCTAATTTATTAATATTCTATTTTTATTGTACCAATTCATCTGGGTGGTTATTCTGTTCTTTGGCTTGAAAAAGTTATATATGACTAATAAATTAAGTTTATATAAACAAAATTTAGATAATACTAATTAGATGTGACATAAAATTAATTGATTTTATATTTAACTACTTTTATGTAGAAATAAGAATTTAAATGTTTAATATTTTATATAACAAATATAATATGTTTATATTAAAATTTAATTTTTAAATGAGGGAGATAGTTTAAACTCCAAACATTTAGGATCAGAGATTTCTTAGTTCAGTGATAACAGCTAGATATAGGGAATCAGTTTTACATGGATTTTTTCAACAGTTAGGTACTTGGGGAAGTTGAGTTAGTGCTTTCAGGTTGCTAAAGACCATTTGGAAAATCGACACTTCTTTGCACTAATGACAATAAATAAATAGGACTTCACAGGACCATGTATAAATAAAATAGGACCTCACAGGACCATGCTAGACATGACTGGAAGAGTGGAAGAAAAAAATGCATAAAAGGAATGTTTATCCCCCTGAGAAATCAAGGGCAAACACAATAATGAATAAGATCAGATTGTGGGTGGTCCATTAGTGTTGAAATAATGGATTAAAAAGAAAAAAAAAAGAAAAACCAAGTTCCTATTCTCTGTTAGCACTTAGTTTCACAAGAAAACCAAAAATTAAATTATAATAAAAGCAGAGCAATATACAGAAGGCATTAAGTCAGAATATATATTAGTTGAGAACTCATTATGGAACTATTAATATGCAACATATGCCTATATGTATACTATTATATATTAATATATACAGTAAGAAAATGTAGGCAAGCACAGGCGGTGTGGCTAAGTGGTTGAGCATCAATCTATGAACCAGAAGGTCACAGTTCAATTCAGGGAACATGCTTGGACAGCAGGCTAGATTCCTGGTGGGGGATGTGCAGGAGGCAGCCACTCAATGATTCTCTCTCATCATTGAAGTTTTTATCTCTTTCTCCCTCTCCTTTCCAGTTATATATATATATATATATATATATATATATATATATATATATATATATATATATATATATATATATTAGAGGCCCAGTGCACGAAATTTGTGAATTGGGGGGAGGGGAGGGTGTCCCTCAGCACAGCCTGTACCATCTCCAATATGGGATCCATACCGGAATCGGGTCTACAAAGGCAGTTGGGCATCCGTCTTACAATCCATAGTGCTGGCTCCCAATCACTCACCTGCCTGCCTGCATGATTGCCTCTAACTGCTTCTGCTTGCCAGCCTGATCACCCCCTAACCACTTTCCTGCAAGCCTGATCAATGTTTAACTGATCCCCTACTGGCCTGATTGCCCCTAACTGCCCTCCCCTGATGGCCTGGTCACCCCTAACTGCCCTCCTCTGCTGACCTGGTCACCCTTTGCTGTCCTCCCCTGCAGGCCCGGTCACCCCCAACTGCCCTTCCCTGCTTGCCCGGTCACCCCAGCAGCCCTCCCTTGTCAGCCTGGTTGCCCTCCCCATGCAGGCCAGTCCCCCCCGCCCCCCAACTGCCCTCCCTTACAGGCCTGGTTGCTCCCAATTGCCCTTCCCTGCAGACCTGGTCCTCTCAACTTCCCTGCCCTGCAGGCTTGGTCACTCCAAACTGCCCTCCCTTGCAGGTCTGGTTGCCCCTAACTGCCCTCCGCTGCTGGCCTGGTCCCCCTCCAACTGCCCTCCTCTACAGGCCTGGGTCCCCCAAACTGTCTTCTTCTGCAGGCCTGATCACCCCCAACTGCCCTTCCTTGCAGGTCTGGTCCCTCCCAATTGGCCTCCCCTGCTGGCCATTTTGTGGTACCATCTTGTGTGCACATGGGGGCAGCTATTTTTGACCACATGGGGTGGCCATCTTATGTGTCCCAGAATATATTTTCTAAATGTTTTTCATAAACAATTGATTCATCTATATAATAAAAGGGTAATATACAAATTGACCAAACAGTGGAACAACCAGTTGCTATGATGCACACTGACCATCAGGGGACAGACTCTCAATGCAAGAGCTGTCCCCTGGTGGTCCGTATGTTCCCACACTCAACCAGAAGCTGGGCTTACAGCTGGCGAGTGCAGCTGTGGTGGTGGGAGCCTCTTCCACCTCTGTGGCAGCACTAAGGATGTCTGACTGACAGTTTAGGGCTGTTCCATGCCATCAGTTGGACAATCCTTGAGGACTCCTAGAATGTGAGAGGGCACAGGCCGGGCTGAGGGACCCCTCCACCAAATGCATACATTTTATGCACCCGGCCTATAGTATAATCATATGGCCCTTACCATCGTGGAATTTAAACTCTAGTGAATAACACAGGGAATTAAGGAGACTGTTACACTGTTGTATGAAATTTTTATTTTGTAAATTTATTATTATACCAAATATTCATTGGACATCTAATATATGTATCAGGCATTGCTCTAGGTACTAAGAATCCAATGGTCAATAAAACAGATAGGTCCTGCTATGTGACTTAAACTCTAATGAGAGATACTATACAATAAAAATTTTATTGTCCACATATAATATAGATCATATATATTTATATATAAAACTTAATTAAATATCATACTTATATACCAATCCCTTTTAAATTGTAATTCTGAGTCACTTTAGTGAATTTGTTAACCTCTGAATAAACTAATAACACCAATTTGGGGGACTACAAACTGAGTCTGACATCCTGCTATGTAAGGGCCACATAAAGTTACTGAACTTGTACTCAGTGTCTTTCATATTCTGTCTAACAGTTGAAAACATTTTGTGGAGTCATAAATCTTATGACCAAGAAGTGTATTTCTATTAATTACTCATGTTGCTTATTTACAGAAGGGACTTAGAGATTCTTATATAATTTCTAACCAATTTTCTGCTGCACTGAAAAATGACAAATTTCTTATAAATTTATAATTTGAACTAAAAGGAATGATAACTATGCATTTCTATTTAGTTTACCAATTAACAAAACAGTGGGAATGAAAGTTAGGCTAAGAGATAATCCTTCCACTTTTTATCAATAAGAGCCTCAAAGCACGGAAATAATGATCATGGTGTTTCAAAATTACTGCTCTTTTAAAAAAATAAAATGTCCTTTCCACTCA
Organism: Pipistrellus hanaki; assembly: GCF_964339955.1. Taxonomy (NCBI): domain Eukaryota; kingdom Metazoa; phylum Chordata; class Mammalia; order Chiroptera; family Vespertilionidae; genus Pipistrellus; species Pipistrellus hanaki. The sequence goes on from NC_140504.1 coordinate 87,092,853, forward strand.
GTAGAGCATTGAAAAGGGATGAGGTCAACAAAAGATATTTTCACAAAGCCCAGAGACATAACAATAGAAGTATATTACATACACATACCATGTTGTGAGAGAATTGATTATCAAAGTAGTTTCCATTAGAATTTCAGATACAGCAATACTTTTTAACACTGTATGGGCATTAGAGTTACCTGGGGGAGCTTAAAAAATACTGAAGCATTGACTTCACTCCACCCTCAAATTAAAGCAAATTCTTCATGGGCATGTAGAAATTAAGCATCCATGTTTGGAAGCCTTCCAACATGCTTATGAAGTTTGCTCGATGCTGAGAATCACTGAAGTATAATGAAAAGCGATTTCCCCTATGTGTTAAGCAAATGAAGATGTTCATTCCAGCTGCTTTTATTTTTGCTCATTCTTTAGTTAGAGCATAATTACACTTTTTTTCTAGTTTGATTCAAACTTACATTTAAATGTTCTCCAAAATTATATTGAAAGAATATTTTAGTGTTCTTAAAAAGAGTATAGCAATTCAGTTTACAAGAATCTAGAAAATACAGTTTAGGAAAATGCATTGGAGCTCTTCCTCCTTAAAGTAGATAGTACAAAAACCAGATAAATCAAGAAAGAAGAATTAGGCCTATAATTAGCATTTATTTTGAAACACATATTAGGGTCAAATCTGTAACTGAACAATGAAGCTATGCCATCCATTGAGCATATGTGCATCCTCAAATGTGAAAAAGAACCAAATTAAGCATCTATTTTACATATGGGCACCTAGGATTACTACTATCACTATGAGGATGCATATGATTGAAAGCAAATATAGATGAGATTTAGAGTTTTCATATATTAAAACCATGGTTCCATTCCCATTCTAATGCCTTGCAAAGGTTACAAAACAAAAGGACTCTTAAACAACGCCAGACTCTGCATTCTTCATTGGCATTGTTTTCCATCGGGAATAGAAAATATAATGCAGTCACACTTCAGCGCCCAGATGCTTTGCTGGTACCAAGCGTCCCAGACCACCTGTTTTCACATACTCACATGCACTTTAGTCTGTCATTACGGATGCCCCATGCACATATTTGGCAGTTTGCTTGCCCACTGCTTTGGCAATTTTCCAAAGACAAATAAATACATTGCACTTTATAATTTCTATGTGCAATGCTTTCCAAATTCAGTTGTTACCATCTCTAGAAGCATTAAAGAGATAGTATAACCATAGCAAATTGCATAGGCCAAAATAAAGCTAACTAAAATTTATTAATCCAAGGATTTTAAATGGGATTACATATGATTTTAAGAAACACCACATATCAACGGAATATGTACAAAACAAATTAATTGGATGACTTACTTTTTTTGTGTTATTTAATTCTGGGAATAACAAAGTATGGGAACATAGTAAGAATAAGTTTTATGTAGGGTTTTAATTATATTATTTTGTTAGACCTTCAGTACAGTTAGGAACACACTAGAAAATGAATGAATAAATAGCAATCTTTAAATAATTAACCTGTGTTTTTTTTCCCACTCAGGAGCTGGGGCTAAATATATCCAATGATTCTTAATGAAAGCTGGCATTTCTTTATATATAGAATATATATATTTGAGACATATTTCCTTTATATAGAGAAAAAATAAAATCTATATGCAATATATAAACTCAATTTTAAAGAAAAATGCCTACTTGACAAATTTATTTTCCAAGAGAGCATTTAATTTTGTAATACAATGGCATCTTAATTAAGTATTAACAAAGTGTAACAAATAAAATAGGGATCATTGAAGTTAAAGTAAGTAATTGGATATTTGAGGCCTAGTTATATCTTATAAATCCTAGAGTCGTTTAGAAAAACAAAACAAAACACACACACACAACACTCAACTCTGCCCCAGGTGCTTTATAGGGAGCAAACTATTAAGGGAATACTTTATGTATTGATTAATACAAAATTAATATGTGCAGAAAACTGGCTAGTTAATGAGGGTAAACAAAGAACTATAAGAGCAAAATATTATCCCCCCAAATTAAGAGCTTACATTCTTGTGTTGAAATGCATGTATGTCCCCCACTCTACACCATATCCATGAAGAGAACATGAATATATTATATTTAAAAACATTATTGTAATTTCAGGGGAGGTGTATACAACTCATATTATCTGGAACTGCCTCCTTTATTTTGGAAAATATATTAATAGTTTGTTTTAATGAGTCAAGTATGCTTCCTCTTGCCCATCTCTCTACTGGGAATAGAATGGGAATATGTTCCACACATCTCCAAATTGCACTGCTTGAATAATAAATTAACTTGAAAAATAAATTACTGACATCATATTATGATCAAGTCAATACACATCAAGTGAGAAAGAAATGTCTGATGTCAGACATAATTCAATAACTTTTAGATGACATTCTATATTTATTTTTTAATTATTGCTTGTAGTTTTCTGGAATACTACTATATTTCTCCCTAACTTTAGGGGAAATGTATTAAATGCAACAGTCATGCATCTACATTTTTTTGCACAATTTGGGGAAAAGCACCTGGTGTGTTGTGGAGTAGTGAAGAGAGAACAGCAGCTGTGGGGTCTGAGAATAGTGGATAAGACACCGGCAGCAGAGAAGAAAGCTCCTCCACATTCAGACCAGGAGCAGAGAGGAGATACTCTCTAAAAGCACTGATAGGAGCTTATATTCTGGAAGAGGAATACTAGGGGAAACAACTAGAAGGAGAGACGTTAGCTAAGAACAATTCCTAAAATCCCAGAGAATAGGGCTTCCTACAATATATGACATGATAAGCTAAATTATTTTAATTTGAGGAATTAGTAATATCTGGGATGTTAAAATAAATGTTCTCTGATAAGGGCTATAACAGAGGTACCAAGTACACAGATGTTTTAAGGACAACTAAAGCAGTAGTTATATCCAACCTCCTCCATTTATAACCCATGTGGTATCAGGGGAGAATGGCCCACTCTGGGACATGTTAGTATGTCGTTGGATAGATCCATACAACAAATGTGTTTAAAGCATGTGGCATATCATAGGCATAGAATACATCTTAGTTCCCTTTCCTAGTTTTCCTATCCATTCTAATCTCCAATAAGAACACTCAGAGACAGGTCTGATTACAATAAGAAGTCTAAAATGTTTTGTGAGAAATATTTACTTTGAAAAATGGCGGCAGAGAGGGTGGAGTTTGGTAAAATTTACAAAAACAAACAAACAAACAAGCAAAATTAATTTGAGTTGGGCCTTGAAAAATATCTATGTAAAAAGTACTTTTGTGGATTTATTGGGGAGGAAACATAATATAATTATAGGGGAATTTAATAATATAAATGGGTGTCCATAAAGGTAAGAAGTTTTCATAGAAGCGGAAGTAGTGAAGAGTAGCTAGCTGGAGTTGAGATTTTTGATGTGTGCTGGGCAGGGTTCTGGCCCCTGCGATCTTTGCCCACCCACATTATAACTGAGATTACCTTACACGCCAAGGAACAGGAAGAGGAAGGTAGAAAGGTTCTTCAGAGAGGTGCAATGTGAGGCCTTAACCTCCCTTACTGGCTTTGAAGATGGAGGAAAGGGGCCAGGATCACAAGAATGCTTGTGGCTTCTAGAAGCTGAATACATCCCTCAGCTCACAGCCAGCAAGAAAATGGGGGGTCTCAATCCTACAACCCACAAGGAACTGAATTTCCCTACACCAGAAGTGACTGGTTTGTTAACACCTTGATTTTAGCCTGCTTAGCACAATACAAGACTTCTGAGATATGGAACTATAGCAGACTGTTTTATATATATATATATATATATATATATATATATATATATATGTTGATTTTTTACAGAGAGGAAGAGAGAGGGATAGAGAGTTAGAAACATTAATGAGAGAGAATCATCGATCAGCTGCCTCTTGCACACCCCCCACTGGGGATGTGCCCATAACCAAGGTACATGCCCCTGAGCAGAATCAAACCCGGGACCCTTCAGTCCGCAAGCCAGACTGTTGTTTTTAGCCAATAAGTTTATAGTGATTTGTTATGGCAGCAAAGAAAAACAATAAGTGATGTGAGGATGGGAGAAAACAGAATCAAATGTCACAGAGATGTTGAATGTGAATTGTTTCCCAGAGCTAGTGGAGATTAGAGAATTATTACTTTGCTTTGCATGCCCTTTAGTCCTTTTTCCCCTCACAAATATTTTTTTTAGAAGCACTCATGCAATATTTTATGGGAGCAGATAAACAACAATTAATCAGTAACAGTTTCTATTTCTGTAGTTTGGTTGCTGTGGTCACAGTCTGATATTCATTAAATGGCATAAGAGTAAATACTATAAAATACCACAGGTATAAAATAATGGTGTTGAGGGTGATACAGATATTTTCATCACAGTAAAGAGACATTTAAATTTAAAAACCAATATATGTATAATTATTATATAATTATAAGACCAGTCATATCTTTGAAAATAGTTCTACATTTTTCATAAGTGTTCATTGATATTCTAGAAATATAAATCTTATAACCAGCACTCTATTGGTTTTAATATTAATATATTTCTCATTATTCTAAGGTAATTTTGTGATGTTAAGATTTGATCTTAAAGTAATGTGTAGCCTAATAAATTAAAATCATAGCAATTTCTAGGCATACCTGGGGCTGAAATTCATTATTTCCCTTTTAGAATAAATCAATTTGTAACACAAAAACCACTCAATAGAGTATGTTTTGGATTGGTGAATCAAAGATGCACAAAAGGTTAAATACATAGGTTTGCTCCTATTTATATATTTTTCTGATTATTTATAATTATTCTGCGTATTGTTTTTTGTAATAGAAGGCACCATTTTTTTTTTAGGCGGGGTGGGGGGAGGGGGGCGGTAACAGAACACATCTAAATTGTTCTGTGTCCCTTGAAATCATAGCCAGATTCTAACATTATCAAAGTGACCATAGTTATAAAAAAAAGAAAGAAAAAAAAAGGTTCAAGTTGTAGCAGGAACCCAAGAGAGTGTTCATGAAATTAGCTGAATAGCATTTAATCCCTTAACTACTTTCTTAGGTATTAAAGGCATGTATTTCCATTCTAATATCTTTTCTAATATCCTTCTGCCTTATTTTGATCTTTCTATATCTAAACCTATGTTTTTCAGCATCTCCTATAGAAGAACCGTGTGTCAGTGCACTGTCCTACTTGCTTTTCTTTCCCTCGCCTTCAGTTCAGATTCTGTCCTTTTCACTCTATTACCATTGTATTGTATTAGCAAGTGCCCTCCACTGCTGGCCATCTTGTGGTGGCCATCTTGTGTCCACATGGGGGCAGCCATCTTTGACCACATGGAAGCAGCCATTTTGTGCGTTGGAGTGATGGTCAATTTGCATATTACTCTTTTATTAGATAAGATTGATCTTTCTAAAGTAGGGGTGTCGAACTCAATCAGAGAAGGGGCCAAAATCTAAAATCCAGCCTAAATCGCGGGCCGAATGGTTTACTGAACAGTCATAAACTGACAATGTCATAAACTGACAGCGGAATGCAGTGATGACAGCGCGGTGCGGGCCACATTGCAAGGCCTGGCGGGCTGGATTTGGCCCGCGGGCCTTGTGTTTGACACATGTGTTCTAAAGTATGGATATAATATTGATGTAAATCCTGAAAGGAGAAAAGACACCCATTAAGAAGGACTCCTGGTGGCTAACCGGGCTCCAATGAAAATAAAAAAGCAGAGCCTGCCCTAACTGTGTGGCTCAGTAGTTGAGCATCAACCCATGAACCAAGAGATTGCTGGTTTGATTCCTGGTCAGAGCATATGTCCAGGTTGCCAAGGCTCAATCCTCAGTGGGCGGTGTACAGAAGGCAGCCAATCAATGATTTTCTCTCATCATTGATGTTTCTATCTCTCTCTCCCTCTCCCTTTCCCATCCTCTCTGAAATAAATAAAAACATATCGGGGGGGGGGGGGGGGGGAGTCCAGAACCTAACAGCCGTTTCCCCACAGGGCCAGGCTGCTAAAACAGATTGCACTTCATCTAGAAGCCTCTGCACAGAATTTCCTGCTGTTGCGCTGTGTTGCCTGCCTGCACTGTGTTTCTCCAATGTCTGAGCCAGACCATATAAAGGTTTCCCAGAATCCCATTTCAACAAACAGGATGGAGGTTTCCCAAACTCCCATCCCATCAAAGCTGTGCAGCTCCAACCAAAGTGACTCTCTTCTGACTAATCAGGATAGTGTCTTTTGGACCAATGAAATTGTGATTTGGAGCCTTCATTTGCATGAGGATGGGCCAATTAGAGACCAGGGGCAGGGACTTCTGTCTTTATGAACCTCCTTCCCTCTGGAGCCAAGATCAAACTTCCCCTTTCCATGGAAAAATGAAGACTGTCTCCCTGTCAGAAACACTAAAGATGTCTGTCAGAACAAAGTGAGACCAACTGTTGTGGAGTGGTGCAGACCAACCTGGAGCAGAGCAGGTGATGAAGCAGCAGAGCAGAACTGTACAACCAAAGAGGTCCCTAACCTGCTGTCATTCCATTTTCACAGTCACACAGTCATAGTATTGAGGGTATACACTGAGTAAAGTTTCCTCCTTAACTGCCCTCTATATTGGGGATTCCTACTGGCATTGAATTGGCACCAAGGACCATAGGTTGACATTGAAACTCTCTTTAAAACCAATTAATGATTCTCTGTTACATATGAAATTATGCCTTAGTTTCTAAGCATGGTGTTACTATGCCTTAGCCATAGGGTCTCTTCCTACAAATTAGACTCAACCCTGCCAGTGCCCTACAAGTATCCAGTGATTTTAAACTATATATTTGAAATCTCAAAATTTAGCTTAGTTTTGGCCTTTATACATGAGATTCCATTTTGCTTAAGAATGGAAATCCTTTATCTCCAACTACTCAGATTATCATTGTCTACCATTTAATCTCCTTATCTTCCAAGTCACAAGCATTCCCATTTAGTAAATTTACTTTCTAATCTCAAAAGATTAAGTATTCAAACTTCTTTACACTAATGTCACCTATCTCATGCCTTGTCACAATTTTTCTGTAGATTCAAGTTTTTGTTTTAATTAAATTCTAATTCTTGCCCTAACTGGTTTGGCTCAGTGGATAGAGCATTGGCCTGCAGACCTTAAGGTCCCAGGTTCAATTCCAATCAAGGACATGTACCTTGGTTGCAGGCATATCCCCAGTAGGAAGTGGGCAGGAGACAACTGATAGATGTTTCTCTCTCATCAATGTTTCTAAGTCTCTATCTCTCACCCTTCTTCTCAGTAAAAAAAAATCAATCAAATATATATTTTTTAAAATTCTACTTCTGATATTAGGTAAGGAGTTGTTTCAAGAGCAGACATACATTTTCCAGGTTTATCATAGTATAAACAGCCATAACAAAAAGTTTATCACTGCACATTATTTTATTCCAAAAAATGTAAATGAGTAGGTATATAAATAACAGATTCAATCTGAATAATTAAGATGATCAGAAGATAACAGAAAAATGAATTACAATTCTAACTTGCAATTCTAAAAACAATTATATTTCTAATTTTAATATATTGAGCTAAAATTTTCCACTTTTCCATGTCTTATAGAGTGAGTTTCTTTGAAGCAGTATCAAGTACACATACATTAATAGATTATTTTAGAATATTTGTTAGAATATTTTTTTTGTGTGAGATAATATAAGGCAGTTAGGTGTGATATAGCAGGCAGGCAGGTAAGCAATTAGGAGCCAGTGAGAGGGATGTCCGACTATTGGTTTAGACCCCAAATGACAGTTGGACATCCTCTGAGGGGTCCTGGATTGGAGAGGTGCAGGTTGGGCTGCGGGGACCCCCCATGTATGAATTTCATGCACTGGGCCTTTGGTGTTGTTATAGTTGAAATCTTTCCCCCCCATACATTCATATGTTGAATCCCCAGTATCTCAAAATGGGGCTGTAAGTATTTGGAGAGAGGACCTGTAAATAGGTGATTAAGTTAAAATATGGCCATTTGGGGTGTTTCTTAATCCAATCTGACTTCTATCCTTATAGGAAGATGAAATGTGGCTTTACAGAGAAACCAGAAATACAAATGCAGAGAGAAAAGACCAGAAGACCATATGAGGACACAATGGGAAAGTGGCCATCTGCCAAGGAGAAAAGTGAAAGGCTTCAAGAGAAACCCATCATTCACAATTGTGAAAAAAATAATTTCTGTTGTATAAGGGTGGCAAGAAGTCCTCATCCCCACCTGTTGCTCCTGGGAGTTGGTTTCTTGACATATTCTGAGAAAAGGAATTTTCTGAGATTCGTAACTTGTATAGGAGGATGAGATATTGTAGAAAGCAGAATATCACCCCTGAGTTTCCAAGGTCCCATTTGCTTACATAACTCAAAACAGTTAAAAAAGCAGCAAATAAAAATTTCAAATACACACAGAAAAGGGGGTAAAATAAGCTTAGAATACCTTTTGGAAAATAATGGATAAAATAAAAATTTTAAATATACTTAAAACTTTAGTATTTAAATAACTCAAATATAATGAAAGAGAAATTGCCACAGTAAACATAATATTATTAGCATTTCAAAGTTTGTGTTTTATTTATTTATTTCTTTTTACATTTAACAATGTAAGTATGTAAATTTACTTTTGGTATCTATGGTATAAAAGTAAATTTCCTTTATCTTTTATGTTCTTAGAATCATATTATATGATTTTTCTGTTTTGTTGGAATTTTATATTTAGTTTTTATTTTAAATACATTTTCTGAGACTTATCATCTGGTCATGCTGTAAAGAAAGGGACCTAAATTGCTCTCACACATTAATCTACATTAATACTGGAGAAATTATATAAAATAATTGTTTTTAGACATTGGGCAGCAGTTAGTGATTATCTGTGATTTGTAAAAGCAGGAAAACATACAGCATGAGCTCTTGCTACCAATATACATACTGTGTTTCTCCAAAATAAAGACATCCTCCGAAAATAAGAACTACTTACATGTTTCCTTCTGAGTGAAATATAAGGCAACCCCTGAAAATAAGCCCCCCCCCCCCCTAGGCTAAACAGGAGAGATTTGGTCCACTGATTCTGAAAGAAATGGAGTCACAAGAAATTCACCAGGAAATTCAGGAATTGGATTGTTATGATGATGTTCCAGAAGATGATGACATGATTGTCATTGAATAAATGAGTAAATTCTTGATACTGTAGGATTCAGTTTGTCTGGTTTGTGTTGACAACTACCGTACTACCGTACCTTATACAGGTAATAAATTTCCTTTATTTTCACTTAACAATAGATGTGTACCGTATTCTTCTTCATGGAAAAATAAGACATCCCCTGAAAATAAGACCGAGCGCATCTTTGGGAGCAAAAATTAATATAAGACACTGTCTTATTTTCGGGGAAACAGGGTATATAAGGTGCTTTACCTAAACCATAGAACTGATCTCCACAGCAATCCTGTGCTACCTGTATTATGGGGCTCCTGTTACATAGAGAAAACTGAACCTCAGGAAGTTGATCATTCTTTTATGGTCAATCTAATAATTTTTGGAGTCAAGAATCAATCCAAATCTTCTCTTTGTCTTCATTTCCAGGAATAGACACTGCAGTAGGAAAGATTTGAGTCAGTGTGTTTATACAAAACAACTCAAGCTACAGATAAGAGAAATATGTATCATGCTAGAGTAGTAGCTCTTGAAGTTGAGGTCAGAAAGAGAGTCAAGGCTGGAGAATAAACAAGAACTTTGAATTGGAACGCAGAGAAAGAACCAGGCAATATTCTCTACTTTTCTTTTTGTTTGCTTGGTTTTTTTTGTTTGTTTGTTTTGTTTGTTTTGTTGCTGGTTCTCGCTGCCTTTTTTTTTTTTTTCCATCTGCTTCATTTTTTCCCTCTGTGAAATTCAGCTTATTCAGCTTCTCTGTCCATAAAGTAGAAGATTGTCAACTCACCACAGCTCAGATGATAGATTTCCTGCTTCCAACAGGCTGCTCTTTCCAGGAGAGAGAATTTGATAAGCACAACTTGGGTCAACTTATTTTCACTCCAAGTATGGTAGGAAAAGTCTGGATTCTGAGTATAAATACCGTCCGTTGGGTCCAATGTGGTTCAGTTTAGAAGAAGACAATGAACAGGGCCAAACCCTTTCTTTTTTTTTCTTGTTTCATTTGTTATGGAAGTGAAAATGAAGATAAAAGAAAAAAAAAAAGAGTGAGAATTATATATATATTTTTTTCTAATAGCAAACATTACTCAAAGACAGGTAATAAAAGAAAGTCTGAAGTCTGGTGTCTGCTAATTTCTTTAGAAAGGATTCCCTGTGAGAATTCAGATACAGATAGAATGTTTGGGTACAATTATAACAATATTTGCTCTAATACTCTAATCCAATTGGTTTTGTGTTGCCAAATAATTTCTTAGAATCACCAGACTACTTTTTAGCCAAGAAACAATGTATAGTTATGTAAATTTGAAGATTTACATAAATGCATCCTCCTTTTTGCTTTTCAAAAACAAAACTATAAAAATATAAATGTTGCAGAAAATAGGAAAAAGTCATAGATTTGATAATGAGTAAAAACAATGATCTATGTCAGATAATATGCATAACTAAGTATCTAATGAGTACAAATACTGCTAAGTAAGAGATACCACCATGTTTTTCATTTTGGGGGACCGGCTAACCAACCTCCTATACCCCCTGCCCCTCTACTGGCCTGGCCCAATCAGACCCCATCAGGGTGAGATGGCCAGATGCCACCAATATACAAATTTGTGCACCAGGCCTCTAGTAAAAAGATAAAATCATAATGATGCAATTATTTATTTATTTATTGCTAAAGTCACAATTTGAGTCAGAGCATTGCACGATAATCATTTTGGAGGACATCTCACATTTCAGAATTGAAAATATTTCCTGCTTAAAAGGCCCCACAGATACAATAGTTATTTATTTATTTCTGATCAGAAATATCTTTAGCAGCTGATACCAGCTGAGTTCCAGAGTTGTGAATTGGTGTTGTTATTTCATTTCCAACCACTTAACACTACTCTAGCAGGGGGGGAGGCACAATATAGATCAGAACTTATACAGACAGAAATTCACTGTGTATAAAGACATGTTGTAAGTTAAGAACATTAGATTCTGGGCTCCCATTCTCAAAATAGCAAATACCCATTCTTGTTAATAGTTGCATCATTTTATAGAAATTCTGATTTTATTTATACATACTTATATATTTTTTTATTTCATATGAGCTAATGGTTCACATGTTTAAAAATCCACTGAATTTTCAGATCATAAACTAAATAATTCATGGGTATATGTAAATTATATTAATTATATATTTATGAAATTCTACACGGGTGGGCAAAAGTAAGCTTACAGTCGTTCATAGGGAAAGAGACATACAGGTTATGAGTATTATAATAGCTTTATTAACTAAAAATAATGTCACAATGCAACTGTAAACCTCTTTGCTAACCCATGTGTAATTGGTAAAATAAATCTTTTGTATAGCTTATGAAAAAATATTTTCAAGAAAACTTTAAAATATTAATTTGAGCCTTGGCCAAGTAGCCAAGGTAAGGTTGTGGATTTGATTTCCTAGTCAGGACACATACAAGAATCAACAAATGAATGCATAAATATGTAGAATAACAAATAGATGTTTCTCTCTCTCCTCTCTCACCCTCCCTCTCTCTAAGAATCAATAAAGATGAAATAAAATATTAATTTGAGTAAATATAAATTAAAATTTAATTTTAATGTTCTTTTGGATGAAATAATATTTTAGTATTTAGAATAAAATTATGCACCATATTTACTTACAATATTTAAATATACATTTTTAAGAGAACATCTCTACTTCATAAATCCTTGAACTGCATGTTTCATAATTAGTTTCAGAATGCCTCTAAAAGTTTACATCTGAAAGTTAAAGAACTTTCAATAGGAGAAATTCAAGAAAATACTTCAAGTCAGCGGAATCCCCTTTGTTCTTAAAAAGTAAAATCTACAAACCAAAGTAGTTAAATAATAAATATTATGGGGCTTTCTTTCTCCCTCAGAAGTATTTATTACTAGTTGAACTTTAATAATTAAGGAAAAAAAATTGTATTCTTATCTCCTATTGTTATTGATTAGACTCCCATGGTGTATTTGCAGTATCTATGTTTTTTATGATTATAATAATCTTGATTTGGAGATTGGTATACTGGGTTGCTAGGTCTTTCCAATTACATGTCCTGTATCAGAACCTCTACAGATTTCCAAGAGAATCTTATTTTTTCATTATCACCCCTGTTACATCTTGAGGTTATTGAAAATAATCCTTAAACCACTCAGGTTCTCACAGGGAGCCAGCCTTTCCTCTACATTGATAAAATACACAATCAACAAGCAAAAACTAAAATAAAATATTCTCACAATAATAAGTAAGTTATGGTATATTTTGTCTTTGATATATGGTACAGAGAACAGTTTTTTCATACTTTTTTCTTCTTCTTAATTTAACAAGATTAGCATGGTATGAGAATTTTTCTAAGAAACTTGGCATTTGTTTCATGCATATTTTTCCACAGATGCCAACATTATTTAGCAGACACACTGTAAAAATCATTATGAATCCAACATAATTCTCACATTTTAAATGAATCAGATTCTAGGATACACTTTTGTAATTGACCCAATCACTATATTTTTATATATGGATTATTTCACACTAAAGTACATTTTCCCTCAGCTGTCACCTTACAATAATCCAATTTTCACCTGTTTAATCATTACCATGAACTGATTTTATTAGTTGGCCCTCATCTGGCCTCAATTATCAGTGTTCCCCCTTCATCATAAAAGACTAATTTAAAAATCTGAGAGCTTACTGCCCAGGAATAATTTTTTTTACCACATTTGGCAAAGAATAAGAAATTTGTTTTGTTTACAGAAGTGTGATTTATCTATTCATTTGTTCATTGAACAAATATATATTAAATCTTAGCCTTGTTCTTAACATTAATGGGCAGTTTGTTATTTTATTTTAAAATGAAAATCAATTTTTAAAGAACAACTTCAGTGATTACTTCAGGCAGCATGGTATTTTAAAATATACTATCTCTCTTGTATTATTTAGGTGGACAATATATAAAATGTGATTCAGTCCAGGTGTAATCTGATTGTGACATCAATCACTTGTCTCTGGGAAGGTATTCACATATTACATATAAAGGTAGTTTTCTCATTCCTCCTCCCAAACTCTATATGTGCCATCAACAAATATTTGTTATTATTAAGAAAATTTTTAGACAGAGGATGATTTTGGGGACATGAATATGGGGAAGAAAGATTTTCAATTTTCATACCCATTCCACAGATCTATCCATATGTTTGCTATTGTTTGTTTGTTTGTTTGTTTTTCCAAAACCTCTTTATTCTAAATCTCAATCTTGTTTTTTTCCAAGGTACACAGCCAGCCAAGCCATTCACCCATGAGTTAGTATATATCTATTACTGTATCACATCTCTCACCATTAAAGAAGACACCTAGATACACCAACTTAATCTTACCCTGTGAAAATTTCCATTACAACTTTACTTCAATGAGATTATACTGCAGTGGTTGTCTATCTTTGGCTCACCATAACATACCCTCTAATCCAACCATGCCCCAGGACCTGTTTGTTGTTTGTTCCTCCTCCTCTATCAGCTGTCTTGGAGAACTCACTATGATACATGAGTGTCAGCTGAGGGAAAAATGTCAGTGCACTTCTGACGGGTGAAATGGGAGATTGAGACATTTGTTTCTGCTGTTGATCTCTGGACTTTTTTGGTGTTATTCCTGGATACAATATTCCGATTACATAATAAATTACTGCTGGGAAACTCAATCTTATGATTTGGTGGGTTACAGTTCTCAGCTCTGAAAGGGGCGTTCTAGTCAGATGGTTACTTAATGCAACATGGTCAAACACCTAGTCTCTATCAAAGCTCAATAGCATTCTAGGAGCTGCATTTCAAAAGGAATGCAGATTTCTGCTGAAAATGGTATAACTTTGCACCAGAATTATGGAGCCTACAATGCCTAGGCACCATTTAGGACTTGCCAGAGGCTTCATATTGATATGATGCCTTCCTACAGATAACTCTAATTAACTATGGGCTCTGTCAGGTCACACTGCCTAGGTGGTAGTTTATGCCACAATTAGCCATATTACAGAGTGTTCCTTGCTTTGTGCTCTACTCAACACTAACAGTTTGGAGTTTGTTGAAAATCCAGAAATAACAAAATTACATCCAACAAATCAATAAATGGTTTTTAGAAAGAGTCTATTTATTCACAAACTTGGAGTTTTCAAACTTAATGCTGCTATGAAGCTCCGCGTCATGATGTTCCAGGATGGCTTACAAATTGAAAATGAAGGTTTTTAATTTTCACAATGACTGTTTATTACAATTGGGGTTTCCAGATGGTAGAGGATTGGATAAAAGTGATTATCTCACACCATTTTTAGGAAGATAGCAGTCACTTTTATGATTATCAGAGGCATTTACAAAACACACCTATATTAAGGTTCACTTATATTCATAAAATAAGATTTCATTTTGCTCATGTGGCTTAAATGCTTTGGCTGCTCAGGGGATTCTCAAGGCTGGTCTCCATTATGCATTTAATTTCAACAGGTTGAAGCAGTATTCTCACATGACACATGTTACCTGAAGAGGGTTAAGAAATGCACCTCCCTCTTGATGATAGGAGATAATATTATTATGCAATGGATAATAAAGGTTTTTATCCTCAAATGATAGAAATAATTTTAAAAATCATATACTAGTGCCTTAGATGAAAGGGATTTTGATATTTTAGTAATGATTTATCACTTGCCTATATATATTTACAATTATAATAGGAAAACATTAATAGGTAGAACTTCATCTGACAGTCTGCCTTTGCCTTTCTATAGAAAAGCCCTAAAATGTTAGAAAATACTCTTGTAAATTTCATAAAACTTGGCCTTTTCATAAACTCTGAATAAATGGGATATTATTCAGTTTCTCCGTTAAAGTTTTGATTTATGTCACGATATCTTGTGTGCCAGAGTTTCAATCAGGCCTCACATATTTATGGACTACTTATGAAGAACTATTTCTAATACTAGTCAGTCCACAATAAAATATTTATGTTCTTTTTCTAAATAATATGTGTTTTTATATAATTTATAAAATATTTATATTTTGTTGTAATTATATAAATTTGTTGTATTAAAATGTTATTTAGTAAATATATATTGAGCATATGCTATTAGCAAAAACACTATTAGTAGTATTAAAATACTTTTTCAAAGTTGAACATTTCAATAGGAAAAATGAAATTATTAGAAAAATATAAATATTTGCAATTGTATGAGCTATTAACCACAAGGCAACAGTTATTTACAAAATAGCAAAGAAAATTATTTTAATTTTGTGACAGCAAAGTGATATATATACTAAAATATAATGTTTATTCTTTATGCAATACAATTTTTGAATTTATTTATAATTTACATTTTGTTTCTTTAATAATTGAAATCTAATGCACTGTTATTGATACTGCCAATTTCCAATTAAACCAAAATGGACTTATAATGACTTGAAACCTGTCCATTTTTCTTAATAGCATCATAAATTAAATCATGGAAAAGCATCTTCTTTCATTTTCCATTTACCTCTTGCTAAAATTTTTAAATATGATGATAAAAGGAATAAATAAACATTTTGTGTTATCAGACAATTTTAATTTGAATATGTATCTGTAGTTCTTTTCTGGACTCTGACTGCTTTTATCTAAGTAACAGAAAATGTAAAATATCTGGCATATTTCTAATGGTGCTTAGATATATAGCTGAAAAATTACCAAATCTCCTGTAGTGCCCTTTTGAAAACTATCTAGCCTAAGATTGTTATGAGTATGGTAACATTCAACCATTATTTTCAATAATTTTTCTTATATTTGAAATGAATTTTTACAGCTATCTTATTATTTCTTATTATCACCCTTGTAACAAATATCATATATCTAAAGGATTAAGCATTGAAAATATTGGATTATCATTAAGCAACAAAAAAGCCCTACTCTGTGATACCTATGAAGAAACTGATCTAATAATAATGAATAAAAGATAGAAAATGAAAATCAATCTCAATTATTGTGATTATAACTCAACAAGGATATTAGCATATACCATTAATCTAGAGTAAATTTGAATGTCATTTCTCTATAATTGGTTTTGACATCTTTGTTCTTTTAGAATTTAGTCAAGATAAATATGTAGAAAGGGATCTAGCATGGAAATTCATTAATACCTCAAACATTTCTATCATTTTTAGGAACTATATAGATTCAAAAAATATATTCTCTGGGTGGGGGCTACTGGGTAAAGAGGATCAATTTGAAAAAAAGACATCTGTAATACTTTCAATAATAAAGATAAAAATTTAAAAATAATAAAGAAAGAAAAATATATACCCCTGCCCTGAAGACTGTTACTACAATGAAAGAGATACATTTATTATAACGTGGTATAAAGTGCAAAGCAATATAATTATGAGCAAGTATTGGTATATGAAATAGTAGTGGTTGCTCAATATCAGAAATATTTTCAAAGAAAGTAAATTTAAGGCTATAAAATGACCAATGAGTGAGATTTGCAAGACAACGTGTAGGGAAAAGAAAATGGAAGAATATGCATATGGCATTTAGCAGAGGACTGATAGATTTAAAATAGCTCAGGAGTGCTGGAATATAAAAAGCAGGATGTGAAACTGCAAGACTGGAGATGTAGTCAAGGCTATGTTAGAAGACATCAGCATTACTGATACCTGGGAGAAAGCTTTAAAAATAAATCCAAGTGTACATTTAGCTGGGACCATTGATGTTCACATATACTATTTGCATCTTGAAAAAAACTCCCTTACACTCTCTAAATGCAACCTACAAGTGATTAAGCTACTCTGCTATGGAAAGTTGGGGTCTATGGTTCTTCTTTTTAATCTGGATAGTCTTTGTACATGACTTGGCCAACCAAATATCACAGAAGTGACATTGCACAAGTTTCCGGGCTCAGGCTGTAAGAGACTGGCAGGTTCCTGTTTTGTTTCTTGGGATGCATACTCTTGGTGCCCAGAGCTACCAGATGAAAAGCCTGACCATCCTTCTGAAGTCTCAAGTTGTCTACATGGAGAGGAAGAGGGCCACAGCTGAGCTCATTGTTCCCAAAGTCCCTGCTGAGTTTCCAGAGATGTGAATGAAGCTGTATAAACCCATCAGACCAGTCCATTGGGTTTTTCTGGAGGTAGAATGTAATGAAATTTGGTTTTAGTTACTGAATTTGGAGATGTTTTTCTACCAATCAATAGATAACTGGAACACAAACATTTCTATATCCCGTTTAAGACAAAACTATTGAAAGAATTATCTAAAATTTGTGCCTCCAGTTATCTTTATTTTCAACAGTGCCTTCTAGTTAGATATAAACCTCTAACAGTCCACAGAAATCCCTGTAGATTGGGAGAGAGGTTTTGGTCAAGATGGTGGCACAGGTAACCACGGTACTCAGAACCTCCCACAGTAACAACTAAATTACAACGAAATTATAGAACCATGATTCAGAATGCCTGAATTCTAGCTGAGCAGAAGTCTCATAACTAATTTATTTTTATTTTCTTTCTTTTTATTGAATTTACTGGGTGACAACAGTTAACAAATTATATAGGTTTACAGTGCATAATTCCACAACATATCAACTGTATACTGTCTTCATCACTCTAAGTCTAGTCTTCTTACATTGCCATTTATTCCCCTCTTACCCTTCTCCACCTCCCTCCACTCCACTTCCTCCAGCATTATTTACAACTAGTGGCCTGGTGCACAGATTCATGCACATTGAAAGGAAATTAATTAGAATAAATATATATAAATAGCCACTGTGGAGGATCAGAAGTTTAGGGGCCCACCCCACAAGACAAGATTGGGGTTTTGGTGTCACTTAGTCTGTCACTTGTGGAGGTGATTGGGTTGTAATCTAGCATGGTATGAAGCTGTCCAACAGGTTCACTAGATTTGGGACCTCCCAGGAGATACAAGGTCAGCCACCATTAGTGCCCTGCCCCAGGCCACCAGGCATGAGCTACAGAGAGATATGCAGATGTCTGCTACTTGTACTGGGCTTAGAGGTTCCTAGGAAACACCAAACTGAAAATTTAAGCTGACTGCCAGGTCTGGGGTATTTTTTATTCACAGTTTGGCCTGTGAATATCACAGTCCATAGCTAAGATTTGGAAACAGCCGAAATGTCCATCAGCAGATTAAAAAACTTAGGTACATCTACACAATGGAGTAATATGCTGCTGTAAAAAAGGAATTCTTACCATTTACAACAGCATGGATGAAACTAGAAGAAATATTTTAATATCACTATTCACCCTTTCTCTACAATAGAAGTGTCAATCAAATTCACTATCGACAACGAGAGATAGAAATACACACGTGCAATTGGCGTCAGTGAGAGCTTTATATGTATCACGTATGCACAAGTCAACTTAGTATTTTATATCTATACTAATAATAGAGAAATATGCAAATTGGCAGGGACACCATCACATAATGACCATTCAGCAGGTGGCATGTGCAACAAGAGCAGGTGGGCAGGGACTGCCATCACCAGGAGGGCCTCTGTGCAACCCGGCCTGAGGGCAGCCCCTGATGGAGGCATATGGAGGCCTCCCCAGCACTAACACGACACTGCCAGCACGTGTCCCCAACCAGCACTGTTGTGATGCTGCTCGTGTGTGTCCCTGGCCTTCAGGGGTATCAGGCCAAAAGGGAAGTGCAGATAGGCAGTTAGGGGGATCAAGCTGGCAGCACAGAACAAATAGGCAGTTAAAGTGATCAGGCAGGCAGTGGGGAGCAGTTATTCAGTTAGGTTGATCAGTCCAGGAGGGGAGAGCAGTTAGGGGGATCAGGTCGGCAAAGGGGAGAGCAGTTAGGCAGGAAGGGGTATCAGGCCCAGGAGGGGAGAACAGCTAGGACCATCAGGCTGGCAGGGGAGCATTTAGGGGCATCAGGCAGACAGGCAGGTGAGCGGTTAGGAACTAGTGGTTCCAGATTGCTAGAGGGATTCCATATTGGAGAGGGTGCAGGCCGGGCTGAGGGACACCCCTTAGCATATTAGCCTTTTATATAATATACTAGAAGCTCAGTGCACAACATTTGTGCACTTGCGGGATGGGGTCCCTCAGCCTAGCCAGTGCCCGATCACAGTCCTGGATCTCTCAGGAGATGTCCACCTGCTGGCTTAGGACCACTCTCTGTGGAGTCCTTAGTGCTGCCACAGAGGCAGAAGAGACTCCTGACAACTTCACTCACCAGCTGTGAGCCAGGCTTCTAGCTGAGTGGTGTTCCCCCTGTGGGAGTGCACTGATCACCAGGGGGCAGTTTCTGGACTGAGCATCTTCCCCCTGGTAGTCAGTGCATGTGATAGCGACCAGTTGTTCTGCTATTCAGTCTGCATATTAGGGTTTTATTATATAGGATAGATAGACAACATATGGAATCAACCTAAGCATTCATCATAGATGAATGGGTATAGAAGTGATGTATATATACAATGGAATATGATAACCATAAAAAAAATGAAGTCTTGCCATATGTAACAACAGGGATGGATCTAGAGGATATTATGACAAATGAAATAGACAGAGAAAGACAAATGCAAGATTATTTTACTTATATGTCAAATCTAAAAAACAAAAACAAACAAGCAGAACAGAAATGGAAAATAATAAATTAATAAAATAGAATAAACTCCATGTTTTGCATTTTTTCAACTGTAAACCTACTTTTGCACCAGGTTGCAGATACATAGAACATTTATGGTTGCCAGATGGGAGGGGGGTTGGAGGGATGGCTGCAAAAGGCGAAGGAATTTAGGAGTACAAATTGGTAGTTACAGATTAGTCACAAGGATGTAATGTTTGGCATACAGAATACAGGCAATAATATTTTAATAACTATTTGTGGTATCAGATGGGTACTAGATTTATCAAGGTGATTACTTTGTCAGTTATATAAATGATAAATGTCTAATAATGGGGTTGTATGCCTGAAACTAATATAGTAGTGTATGTTAACTGAACTATAATTTATTTATTTTTTTAATGACAGACACCAATATCTGATTTAATTCAATTTTCATTTTTCAAACTCAACATATACAATTTTTTTTTTTAGCTTTTAGGGAAATATATTCATTCACTGGTGTGTTTTTTTTTTTTGTTTTTTTTTTCTTTATTTTGTCTTATTTTCCTCTATCTCTTTCTTTCAGCTTTATTGAAATATAATTGACATGTAATGTTGTATAATATTAAGGTGATGATTTGATGCACATATATTATGGGATTACTACATACCTTTTTCTCTTTTGTTGTGTAAATATTTAAGATCTGCTTTTCAAGTATATAAGGTAGTGTTATCCTATCTAATAAAAGAGCAATATGCAGCTGGGACCGGTTTGGCTCAATGGATAGAGAGTCGGCTTGGGGACTGAGGGTCCCGGGTGCGATTCCGGTCAAGGGCATGTACCTTGGTTGTGGGCATATCCCCAGTAGGGGGTGTGCAAGAGGCAGCTGATCAATGACTCTCTCTCATCGATGTTTCTAACTCTCTATCTCTCTCCCTTCCTCCCTGTACAAAATCAATAAAATATATTTAAAAAAATAATCATTAAAAGAGCAATATGCAAATTGACCATACCTCCACTATGCCCACAAGCCATGCCCACCAGCCAATCAGGAGCAAGTAGGCAAATTAACCCAACCAAGATGGCTGCAGCCATGGAGAGAGTAGGAGGCTTGGGTTTCTCCAGTGATGGAGAAAGCTAAAATTTCTGGCCTGCCCTGGCCTCCACTCAAGGCTACAAAGTTTAAGTTATATAAGATAAATAAATCCAAAATACCAGGGCCTCCACTTGAGTGGCCAAGGGGCATGGCCAGCCTGTAAAAGACCATAGGCCCCTTGCCCAGGCTCCCCCCCTATTGCAAGGGAACCCCCACCCTGATCTGGGACACCCTTCAGGGAAAATCAGCCAGTTCCCACACGTGCATCAGGCCTCTATCCTATGTAATCCTAGCTAATAAAAGAGTAGCATGCAAATTGACAATCACTCCAACACACAAAACGGCTGCCCCCATGTGGACACAAGATGGCCACCATAAGATGGCCAGCAGAGGAGGGCAATAGAGAGGGAACAGACCTGCAAGGGAGGGCAATTGTGAGAGATCATGCCAGCAGGGGAGGGCAGTTGGTGGTGACCAGACCTGCAAGGGAGAGCAGTTGGGGGTAATTAGGCCAGCAGGAGAGGGCAGATAGGGGTGACCAGGCTGGCAGAGGAGGGAAGTTGGGGGCAACCAGGCCTCCAGGGAAAAGCAGTTAAGGGAGACCCAGGCTTGCAGGAGAGGGCGGTTGGGGGTGACCATACCTGCAGGGGAGGGCAGTTAGGGGCAATCAGGATAGCAGGGAAGTGGTTATGGGGTGATCAGGCTGGCAGGCAGAAGCAGTTAGGGGCAATCAGGAAGGCAGGTAGGTGAGCAGTTGGGAGCCAGGAGTAGTGGATTATGAGAGGAATGTCTGACTGCCCATTTAAGCCCGATCCCACCAGGCAGTTAAACATCCCTTGAGGGGTCACAGATTGGTTTTTATGGCTGAATGTTTTTATATCACTTTTTAAAATCTATTCATTCATTGATGGATACTTACACTGTTTCAATGTCCTGGCTATTTGAATTTGGCTACCTGAGGGCACAGATATCTAGGAGATTCAATACCTTTTCTATCTTAATGCTCTTCTTTTTCTGTAAAGTCTTTATGGACCCTTCTTTCTCATCCCAAACCACTAAATGATGGAATAACAATGACTCAAGCCTCTTATCACTTGTTTTGTGCAGTTTCTTTTATTTCCTAGGTGATCTCTTACAGTCTCATGCTCTACAATGGCATCTATAAGTCCTACATTAATAGGATTATTAATTGATGAATTCCACATTAGTATCTCTGGCACTGACTTTCTTTTAATATCTAACTTATTTTTTTCTTTCCAATTTTCTATTCAACACTTTGGTGCCCAATTGGTATATTAAACTTATAACCAAAGAAGACTCAACAGCTTTTTTATCCATATGTAAGCTAATATCTATTTAATGATAAATAAGAGGCATTTATCATTCCTATTGTTCCCTTATATCCCACATATTATTCAGTAGAATATCTGATATAGCTTCAAGATATAACTGAGCTCAAACACTTCTCATTGTTCCTGACACCCTAACTTATACAGAGCAAGTCGACCATTTTTCTCTTCAGTACTTGAAAAATTGAACAAAACTCTGAGACTTTCACTCCTCCCTTTTAAAGTCTATTTTCCACATAAAACTAGAGTGATAAAAAAAAAATCAGATTATATGCCTCTACTCACCTAGGATAGTTTCCCACTATATTTAAAATAAAATTAAAATGCCTTACCATGGAAAATCCAAAACCAAGTGACCTTACCTACCTCTGGGATATCCCCTAACACTTTCTGTCTTCATTCCCTCCACACCAGCCACAATATCCTCCTAAAACCTATGAACTTCTTTCCAACCTAAGGTCTATTATGCTTTAATGTTTATTCACTGCAAACATTTTCAAAATAATCTCTGCAATGACTACACCTTCATTTTCATGTCTTCAGAAAGGTATCCTCTGCAGAGAGCTTTCCCAGGTCCATACTACTGAAAGTAGTATCTCACCGTCGTTCAGGTAAAGTGTTACATATTTTGCCAAACACTGAGAAAAATCTCAACCTCTAATATACTTTGTGTATCACCTTAGCATTCAGCATTTCTTGATTACAGCTACATAATACAAGCCTAAGCAAACATTATGGCAAAATGACCGGTCACTATGATGTGCAATGACCACCAGGGGGCAGACACTCAATGCAGGAGCTGCCCCTGGTGGTCAATGCACTCCTGTAGGGGGAGCACCACTGAGCCAGAAGCCAGGATCACGGCTGGCAAGTGCAGTGGTGATGGTGGGAGCCTCTCCCACCTCTGTGGCAGTGCTAAGGAGCAGCAAGCTGAACAGTAAGGAGTGAGCAGGCTCTCTAACATGGCAACTTTGTAAGAGTTTTGTTCACAACATATTTTAATCCATTTATTAAGAAGTAATTAATTAAGTATTTATACAGTGCCTACTACATGCTGAGCACATCAGATGCTAAGATTGAACAAAGTCACAGTCCTTAAAGAATTCACATTCTAAAGAAAGAGGACAGATAATATATATATATATATATATATATATATATATATATATATATATATATATATATATATGTCAAATGGTGATAAATTATCTGAAGAAAATGAATCATGTTAAGAGGGACAGGATACTTAGTTGAACACCCTTTTCTGAAAACTAATAAAGTATACAACATCTCAAACTGCCTTAATACTGTTTAGAAATGTCTTCATATGTGACTTAACATCACACACATAGAAAAATACCTTTCATTTTGTGAAAATAGCTACTGAAGGTCATGTTTACATGATGAGGTATTCTCTATAATCTATACTAATAAAAGGGTAACATGCTAATTAGACTGGATAGACTGGATGTCTTCTGGATGTCCTTCTGGACAAAGCTACAGCTGTGAGGGCCAAGACAAGCCTCCACAGCTGGTAGGCCCATCACAGAGCCCTGGCCGGTGTGCAGGGCCTCCCTCTGCACAGCATTGATCGCAGAACCCTGGCAGGGTGGGCAGTGCAGGCAGAGCCTCCCTGTGGGCAATGATCAATGGTGGAGGCCAGGACAGGTGGTCAGGACCTCCGTCACAGAGCCTCAGCAGGGTGGGCAGGCCTCCCTGTGGGTGGTGATGAATGGCAGAGCTCTGGACTGATGGGAAGGACCTCCCTCTGCTCTGTGATTGATTGTAGAACTCCAGAAGCTTGGGCATGGCCTCCTTCTGTGCAGCAGGGATCACAGAGCCTGGACAGGGTGTAGGGCCTCCCTTTGTACTACTGGCTGCCATCAATCACAGAACCCCGGCATGGTGGGCAGGGGCTGTCTCTATAGGGCATCAATATGGGGTCTCCCAGACTGCCAGAGGGTGAAGGCCAGCCTGAGGGACTCCCCTGAGTGAACATTTTGTGCACCGGGTCTCTAGTTTACTATACAATTACTAGAGGCGTGGTGCATGAAATTCATGCATGCAGGGTTTCCCTCAGCCAGCCTGCACCATCTCAAATCTGGAACTTCTTGGGGGATGTCTGACTGCTGGTTTAGGCCTGATCTCAGAGATCGGTCCTAAACCGGCAGTCGGACATCACTCTCACAATCCTAGACTGCTGGCTCCTAATCACTCACCTACCTGCCTGCCTGGTCATCACTAACTGCCTTCCCCCATCAGCCTGATTGCCCCTCACTACCTCTGTATGCCAGCCTGATTGCCCTAACTGCCCTCCTGCCCCCGCCAGCCTGGTCATTCTTAACTGCCCCCCACCCTGGCCTAGTCATCCCTTGCTGCCCCCCCCCCTGCTGTCCTGGTTGCCCCAAACTGCCCCCTTGTGCCAATCGGGGTGCCCCTAACTGTCCCCCCCCCCTGCCAGCCTGGTCATTCCCAACTGCTCCCTCACTGGCCTAGTTGCCCCTTACTTCCCCCCCCCCCCCACCCCTGCCAGCTAAATCTCTTCCAATTACTCCCTTTGCTGGCCTGGTTGCCCCACACAGCCTGTTTATTCAGTCATTTGGTCATCCTTCGCTAAATCCCCTGCTGGCCTGGTCATAGGCAGCCATCTTGTGAGTGGATGATAATTAATTTGCATATTACCTCTTTATTATATAGGATTATTATTTTTGGAAGTCTAGAATATAATTATTTTAACCAAATTTATTGAGGTATAATTTAACTTAATAAGCTACATCAATTTAAAGTATACCAATCAAAGGGGATTTTATCAAAATATATACCTGTGAAACCACCACCCTAATCAAGCTACAAATATTTCCATCATGACCAAAATTTTCATGGTCTGAGCTCTTTGCTCAGTTGTAGTAACAAGGGTTACCACAAGTGTTCTGATAATTTTTTTCTCTAGTCTATTGTGTGTGTGTGTGTGTGTGTGTGAGTGTGTGTGTGTGTGTGTGTGTGTGTGTGTAATAAGTAATATATTTAATAAGTTCTAACAAAGTGGAATAATGCAGAAATTTCACTCCTCATTTTGTGTTTATTTTTCTGGATCCCATTCAACCACCATAAGATAACAGATTTTTTTGTATATACATAAGTGTTTTCTACAGTTATCCATATGAAAATGCAGGAAATGCAAATATATATACTTACTTTTCACCTTTATGAATAAAATTAACATATTACATATGCTATATTATACCTTCCTTTTTTATCTTATAATGTAAAGTATAATTTTTCCAAATAGCGAATAGAATCCTTTCTCATTCTTCCTTAGGGCTACCCAATATTATTTCATATTGATGTGCTGTAATGTATTTAAGTAATCCTCTGCTGATAGACATTTGGGTTGTTTCCATTTCTTTGCTATTAAAAACAATGCCACAATGACTGACTTGAGCATTTATCTTTTGCACGTGTACTCAGAGAATCTGAAAGATGAATTCCCATAAGTGTAATTGCTGGTCAGGGGGTACATAAATTTGTTATATTGATAGATAATGACAAATATTTCTCTTCAGGGAGGAGCCTACTTATATTGCCACCAGAAATACATGAACATACTGCTTTCTACCCAGCCTTGCCAACAGAATACATTACCAAATTTAGCAATTTTTGCTAAATTGATAGGTGTAGCATAAATCCCAATAAGGTTTTTATTTGCAAGTTTTATGATGAGGATCAAGACTAACATTAATAATTATTTAAAAAATCAAATAAACTAACCTTTCCTTAATTGCTCAGTTCATGATGAGTCTGTTTGCACATGTTGCTCACACCTGACCAAGACAGTCCATGATCAATGCAATAGTCTTAATCATTAAACCTCAATTAGTATTTTTTTATTTCAATAAACATTTCCTTTAATTCAAGGAAGTTTGTGTATTAATTTTTCTAATGGCAAAAAAATACACATTAGAAACAGATTTTAAAATTCAGAAACTGCTGTCAATGCTGCACTATTTAATAAAATGGGGAAAACATACATCAGTGGACAAGTCACTTAAAGAGAATGGAGTTTACAGGTAGACAAAGATGTGAACATAAAACTATACAGAAATAAAATAAATAAATTAGTCAAATTGCTAGCCATAATTTAAACACATCCTTTTGTTTTCTACCTGAAAAACTGCAGACATATTGGAGAGAAGAAAGAAAAATAAAATTGAGGAAATCCCTCAAGCAATATTTAAGGTGTAGTCTTGATGTGATAAAGCAATATTATCAAACCATACAAATAGAAATTTGAAATTTATCAATTGTACAATTAACAAAGTACTCTTTATAATATTTCCTTGCCCTATAAAGTTATGGCTTTAAACAGTCAATTCAACTTAAGAAGTTTTCTCCTTCTCTATATATATGTAGTAACCCAACTTAAAACAATATTACCTATAGTTTCCTAGGATAAGTATGTGAATATCATTTAGAACATAAGCTTTCCAAATTTATTTGCCTGTGGTAGATGGTAATTGTCCATCTTTGTACTGTATAATAGAACAATTTAAGTTTCATCTGGAAGGAAAGAGAAGCCTAGGATACAGACAAAAGTCATGGTTGGTAGATGCTACTGAATGTCTACAAAATCAAACAGAACAGATGGGAAAACATCAATGTGCTGAACTACCTGGGCACAAGTGGGCAGCTGTGCTTTGTCTAGGAAACGAGATGAGCGCAGTGTTCAACCTTCAAAGGCAGAAGGCTCTTAAGTTTGACTTCAAGGAAATGGTGAAATATGATTGTGAATCATACAGAGCTCAGGAATCAGACACACTGTCCTTGTGTGATACAAGTAATGTTTACCTAGAAAACACACGTAGGGCAGGTTAGAAACAAGTTTGACTCTAAATCCAACACAAGTATGTTTAAATTTTGCCTTTATAAGCTTCTAAAAGATCTTGCTGGTTTTTGTGTTTGTTTGTTTTTTAATACAAATGATAACAAATACATGTGATTGCTTTTAGGATAAAACCAATATATGTGTAAACTATTCTACCATCATATACTACTCTCTAACACTTTGGATCACTCAGTGCTATGCAGAGAAAGAAATTCCCAACCGAAGAGACTCAGCTAAACGCCTGCCATGTAAAGCCACATGCTTGTTGGCTGCTGGGAAGTTGCTAGCTGTGGGAGATTTGGGAGCCACACTGGGCTCAGCCAAGCCTGTTATGACCTGCTTCATGGTTTTTGAGAGAGGAACCAAGGATGCAAATTGTCCAATCTGGCTAATTAAGGAGGTGTAAACACAGGTGGAAATCCCCTTCTCTCCCATCTCAGCCAGCACTGTCAGCACCAAGGCTGCAGATGGTATAAAAAAAAAAAAAAAAAAAAAAAAAAAAAAAAAAAAAAAAAAAAAAAAAAGAGCCTTCCGGATCATAGAAACTTTTAAGTGGCTGCCAAGGAAAATAGTCCCGTCCTTCACAGCACTTCCAGGAAAGTGTTGGAGAGTGGCGGAAAATGGCAAGCAGTTATGGGCTTGAATGTCAACTGACACTCAGTAAGGCTCAGGGACAAAGCTCATCTTCTTTAGCAGCAAGATTGTTACTCATGGTTTTTGCACTCTGCTATGCCCTGGGGGAAGAATACCAATATTGGGAAGAAATAGGTATTCAGAATATGATAAAGTTCACACTTGATCAGATAGAATCATTTGCATTTCTTTGAAGAATTTATAATTTATGCATATTTTTCTGTGCAGAGCCTGTTTTATTTTTCTCTTCTAAACTGTATGCAGCTGATACGGTAATTAAGTTCTGGAAACAATTGGTAATAATTCTAGAGACATACATGGTAATTATTTATTTCTCTTCTGAATCTTAGTTACTCTAACTACTTAAATTTTTCATTTGTGTGGCCTGCAGTGGGTTCATACTGTCCAAATAGGGTCCCTTAACACACATTACAGACAAATAAAATAAATAAATGTATGAGTTGGGCTGGTGTCTGTAACATGGAATGATAGAGATAATGGCAAACTACATATGGGTACTTAAAATATTTATTTGCAGGGTCCTTTCTCAGGCTTAATCTAGTTTCCTTTTACTGGATTTTACTACTGCCACTTAGAACTACACCCCATATTTCTCCTGTGACAGCTGCCTCCAACTAATTTACCATTGAGAGATCTTTTTCCTCCAAATGTGGCTGAAGAGTTGGAAAGATAATTCTACAATGTATTCTTCCTTAGTGCAGCTGAAGCACAGAACATATCATTTCAAGGCTATTGTTGCTCATACTTAGGGGAAACGTGGTATGTATGTGTATATATATATATATATATATATATATATATATATATGTGTGTGTGTGTGTGTGTGTGTGTGTGTGTGTGTGTATGTATATATATATATATATATATATATATATATATATATATATATATATATATATATATATATACCTAAGCAACCGTCTGACCAGTAGCTATGACTCCCACTGACTACCAGGGAGCAGACGCTCAACACAGGAGCTGCTGAGCTGTGGTGACTTGACAGCTGTGATTCTTGAGTCTCACACCTAGAAATAGAGAGGAGTGAGCCCGATCCCTGAGAACCACCCTCTCGAAATCAGGGACCCAGACAGTTTCAGCTCTATCCCTACAGGCCAGGCCGAGGGAACCCACCAGTGTATGAATCTGTGCATCAGGCCTCTAATTACTAAATAGATTACAGAAATAGAGAAGCCACAGGATGTACAAATACTGAGAATCATGAGTGTGATTTGGCACTTTCAGAATTTCTTAAATGGTAACTTCATGTCACTGCAGACACCACACCACACTTGCGTGTACAAATCAACAACTTCCTTTCACACATTCCTGTTTGTCCAGGGGCGAGGCTTATAATTAAGAATGGAAGGGGCAGAGATTTTTCCTCAGATAGAACTGACAATTTTTACTTCTAAAAGTTTCAGATTGAGTCATAGGCAGGTTATAAATTTTTTTTACCAAGTTCTAGGATATTGTATGTGTGCAGATACACATGCACATTTATTTACTTACACACACACACACACACACACACATCATCATCATCATCATCATCCTTTTTTCTCTGCCACCTCAAACAGAACATAGTTCCTGATTATTTCTGTATAATCATTAAATACAGTTCATTTTACTGTAAACAACCTTCTCATTGATGGGGTGAAATTCTACACCCAGCTAGCTGAGCAAGTATAAAGAAAACTATTATTATTTGGCTTTCCAAATTCACCATCTGTGTCACCAATGCCTGAAGACATAGTTTTGAAAACTTGGCTATTTTTCTTGACTTCCTATCATGACATACTTTTAATATTAATAGCTATCCTTCCATTAAAATTATCAACAAATTAATGAGGCTGCATTTTCTAAGCATTCTATCTTTTTCCTTAATGACATATATCATACATTTGAGCATTAATAAATAGATCCCATTTAAAATGCTGCTT
Organism: Pipistrellus hanaki; assembly: GCF_964339955.1. Classification (NCBI taxonomy): domain Eukaryota; kingdom Metazoa; phylum Chordata; class Mammalia; order Chiroptera; family Vespertilionidae; genus Pipistrellus; species Pipistrellus hanaki. Next base: position 87,122,564 of record NC_140504.1, read on the forward strand.
CTAAAATGACCTTCATGATTATTTTTTTTCCTCAATTTGACCAGGACGGACTGACACAATTTTCCTAATGAACCAGCCATTTTTCATCCTGGCTGTGTGGCTCAGTTGGTTGGAGCAGCATCCTGTGCACCAAAAGGTTGTGGGTTCCCTTCCAGGTTGGGGCACATACCTAGATTGTGGGTTCAATCGCTGGTCAAGACACATATGGGAATAACTGACTGATGTTTCTCTCTTATATCAATGTTTCTCTCTTCTTCTCTCTCTGAAATCAGTAAACATATCCTCAGGTGAGAATTAAAAAAAAAAAAAAAAAAAAAAAAAAAAAAAAAAAAAAGAGGAGCCATTTTTCTAAACAAGTTTAAAATACATACTTTGTTCACAATAGTGCTCTGGTTGTTTTAGATGTGATTGTCCTAACATAATAAATAAATAAAAAGATGCAATCCAATTGTTGTAGGCAGTTAGACAGGCATGAGCAGAGGAAGGACGGTGGTCCAGGTACAAAAGGTCACCAGGGTGAAAAAACCTCAGGTGCCTAACAAGGGACAACCTATTGTAGGGTGGGACCTCACTCCCAGGTTGACTTTTCCTAGCCCAGCAAATTGCTGGTCATACAGTTTGGACATCCTGACCTTTCCTCCCTAGAGATAACATCTAGGCCTCAGCTGCATTTCAGCTCTAGGCCTAGATAAGCAACAAAACCAGCCACTGGCTGATCTCAAGACCAGCTGCACAGGATAATGACCGCCCTGGTGCAGGCCAATTAATCAGTGGAGACCACAACCTGAAAGCACACAACTGGAAAACTGCTGAGTATTCTATCAATCTTCCTCAGGGACCTCCCCTAAAACCCCCACCCTTAAGCCCTTAAACCTGCTGGGAGTATGCCCATGCTTTTCCTTCCCCTTTTCCTTCCTCCCCTCACCCCCTGCCCTGCCAGTCACATAGTCACATTAGCATTAGCTTCTTCACTCCCAAGTTCCAATGGCCCTTCCTTTACCTCTAGAAGTTGTTTCCTAAACCCATTTATTCTAGGAATTACTCTTCTATCTGTATCATTTTATAAATAAATATTCTATTATAGTTTGGGTCTTGGCTCTGAATTCTTTCCTCACCAGAACCCAAGTACCCAGGTTGCTAAACCCAGGTTTGGTCTGCCCCCAAGGGTTGAACACCTGGTGCCCATCCCTTCTGCCTAGAACACAATGGAATATTAATATCAAATATTTTAATTTATTAAATAAATACTGTTAAATGAGGCTGGGACATATTCATGACAAGCAAAGATATCTGTCCAGGAGATTGTTAGAAGGGAGATAGATAATAACCAGTAAGTCAAATGGTATGTTTTAAGGGAATGAAAACTATAGAAAAAAAATTAGGGCAAAATTAGATGCTGGAGTGTTGGTGGTGGGGCTGGGGGCTGGTTACATTATTCACTATGCTGGCCTTGGTAGGCCTCACTGGGAAGGTGAAAATTGAACCTAGACTTAAAATGTGGTGAGGAGTTAGCAAAACTCTTTTTGCACCCTCTAAAAATTAAATGGAAAACAAATAATTAGCAGAAATCTGTAAACAGAGAAATCTGATTATTTTTCAAGCTGTATTTAAAATAAAATAACAGGTATATGGAATTTGTCATGCAAGTTTAGCAATAAAAATAAAATGTGTTCTGAAAAATCATAATAAATCAGTAGAAAGAGAAAATATAAGACTCAATTATCTGTTACTGCTCCTATTCCAACTAAAAACAATTACAATGTGATGGAAAATGTAATCAAATTATTCCCTTTAATTTCATGGTTGCCTAATTACTCTAAGCAGAAACCAAGCAACAGTTTATAGTGCATGAATATATTTAAATTAATTTTTATTTGAAAAGTAACAACACTCCTGTGCCTTCTATTATTAATTGGGATATTTACATTTCTAATTATAATATGTTGGGAAATAAATTTAATGTATTTCTTCACTAATCTATTATAGAATTATGCATTATGCATACAGGAACATACAAATCACATTCTGTTGTGCAAAACACATTGTTTGAAATGGAACATACACTGTTATTATTTGCTATCACATTTCTACGGTAAGCTTTACTAAGTCACTGATAGAAAATCAGAGTATGTTCAATTCTTAACTTAGATGACAAATTTCATCTAGAGTCATATAAACTCCTTTATATAATTCTAAAAAAAAAAAAACATTTTATTTTTATTTTTTAAAAATAATGTAACTTAATAATATACTTTACCCTATTTTGGTTCAATTGATTTTTTTTTCTTTATTAGAATGGGGCAAGGAAAGAAAAGAATGTCAAGTATCAGTCTATCACTTGATATGTGTTACATTATCTCTTCCCAAAGTAGCTTAAAGAAGCAGAAGTTCTGGAGCTTACTTTTACACATGAAGGGATAACAACAAATGCTGATTAGAGGTAGAATAAAATGAGGGTGAAAAACATTCTTTGGAAGTGGGAACATGGAAGTCATAAATATATGTGACAATTCTTGGTCCCTTAATATTTTCTCTTAAATTAATAGTCCAATGTTAAAAGCCTTATTTTTTTCTTCTCAGTTGCTACATATGTGTACATATTATAAACAAAGTCAAATAGTATTCCACTTTTCTCATGAAAACACCACACACATTTAATTCTGCTGTTGGTCTGAACATGGTTTTAAATTTGACTTGATTTTTCTCTAATGAAATATTTTAGTTTAGCCATGAACGACAAAATATAATGATAATAACAATAATGATGATGAAGCATTGGTGTTTTCTAGGAGGTTACCACTGTGCTGCTTCCCACAGGAATGCTATGTGGACTGTCCCCATTCTCTCAAACACCCTACACCACCGTCCACAGGCAAAGCTGCTGGTGACAGAGATATGATCAGGTTATCTCACTCAATTCTGTATTTACCTATTGATACCTGGGGATTGAGTATAAGCAGGACATTTTCTTGGCCTCATAGATAGGACTTCATAAGAAATGCCCTTCTTGTCATCTTTTTTTTGTCTGATGTCTTGGCGGTAGTCTTTGTCCTTTCTCAGTTCTCTGCTATTTGGCGATTGAGTTCCTCTAGTCCCTGCTTCCACTGCTATTTATTTTCACAACTGTAGGAAGTGATTATAGGGTTAAGCCTCAGACTGACCCTACTGGCAAAGTCATACACAAGTGCCAGCTTAGAGGGCACAGCTCTCTTAGCATAATTAAGCTTGATCTTGTGAAGATCCCTGCATCTTTCCTGGGTAGCTAATGGGCTGTGGGAGGGGCAGCAAGTGCTGCCAAAACAAGTGAAACTTATAAGAACATTGTAAACTACTTGTTTACCCCTGACTATAAAATAAACCATCAACTTGCAGTCTGGATCTGTTCTGTGGCCTCAGCCAGGCACAGAAGATCCACTTAGACCCAGCTTATTCTCTTGTCTGTCTTTGTCTTCATCCTTCACCGCCCTCCCTCAGGTTCACCAAACCCGTGGCTGTGCTGACGAAACACAACAACAGATTCAGAGCACCACTCAAAGGCAATTTTCATCCCCCTCAACCTCAAGTTCGAACTCCCAGAGGAGGAGCTAATGGAACCTGAACATCATGATTCAGAGCACACTTCTCCTGTTAAGCAGTCCTGCTCTTGAAACTGACTCGGTCTAGTGCCCGACACCGATGCCTGGTCCCCTCCATTGTGAGCAGGCTCCGTAGGGCACCTTGCGGAGTGCAGTGACCTTTCTGAGTTGCTTTTGGAAAGCTTTACTGGGAAGGCAGCTGTGGGCAAGAGGTTTGCTGAATGCTCAAGGGTTCTTCTCTGAAGATACCTGATTCACATTCACTGGTTTGGGGCATTTTCCAAGTCGCAGACACCTATTTGCAATTATCATTGAGAAATTGCAAATGAAATGGAGAATGTATACACAACAGGGAATGAGATGTCCTAGGAAGAGTCTGCATAGAACGACAGGAAAAGGCTGTTTTTAACTCTGGAGCTTCATTTTCATTGTGTAAAATGAGGTGCTTAGATGAGTTGTTTTCTGAAAGGCACTCTCTGTATTTGAGTCCCATTTACTCATTGCAAGTCATCCTTGAATGAAGGCATCTTTTATTGTCCAGATCCAATTCCTAATTATCCCCAAAGGAACAGAATATCTTGATGTTCTTCATTTTCCCCCCCTCCATTGCTCCCCTCCACCAGGTTCCCACCCCACCCTCTGCTCTTTCCCCACCCCCCATTGTCCTCATCCATAGGTGCACAGTTTTTGTTCAGTCTCTTCCGGCACCCCCACTACCCTTTTCCCCTGAGAATCTTCAGTTCACTCCCATTCTATACCTCTGATTCTATTATATTCACCAGTTAATATTGTTCATCAGATTTTTTAATTCCCTTAGTTTAGTTTTTAGATTCACTTGTTGATAGTTACATATTTGTTGTTCATAATTTTTATCTTTATTTTCTTCCTCTTCCTAAAGAACCCCCTTCAGTAATTCCTATAATTCTGGTTTGGAGGTAATGAACTCCTTTAGCTTTTTTTTTTTTTTTTTTTTTTTTTTTTTTTAGTGAAGCTCTTTATCTGGCCTTAGAGTCTGAGTGATAGCTTTGCTGAGTAGAGTATTTTTGGCTGTAGGTTCTTGCTATTCATCACCTTGAATATTTCTTGCCATTCCAGTCTGGCCTGCATGGTTTCCGTTGAGAAATCAGCTGACAATGGTATGGGTGCTCCTTTATAGGTAACTACCTGCTTTTCTCCTGCTGCTTTTAATATTCTCTCCTTGTCTTTTGCTCTTGGAATTTTAATTATGATGTGTCTTGGTGTGGTCCTCTTTGGATTCCTTTTGTTTGGGGTTCTGTGCGCTTCCTGGACTTGTAAGTCTAATTCTTTCACCAGGTGGGGGAAGTTTTCTGTCACTATTTCTTGCAATATGTTTTCGGTATCTTGCTCTCTCTCTTCTTCTGGAACCCCCATAATTCTGATGTTGGTTGAAGTTATCCCAGAGGTTTCTTAGACTATCTTCAACTTTCTGGATTCTCTTGTCTTATTGCTTCTGTGGAGGAGTGTCTTCTGGCTCTTTATGTTCCAAATCTTTGACTTGATTCTTGCGATCTTCCATTCTGTTTTTAGGACTCTGTATAATATTTTTTATTTCAGACAATGTATTCTTTATTTCTAGTTGATCCCTTTTCATATCCTCATAGGTCTCGTTTATTTTATCGGCTTTTTCTAGGAAATTCTTGAAAAAATTTATAAGCATGGTTTTGAACTCTATATCCAGTCGCTTTTTGCCTCCATTTCTTTAGTTTGTGATCTGTTTCCTTGTCTCGGCATTTTCGCAGCTTCCCTGAGTTGGTAGCCTTAAAATTCTCTGTGTTCAGCTTGGATGGGGAAGAGTTTCAGGGTGGAGACTACAGCCTTGGCTTCAGTCAGCCAAGCCCTATGAGGTTCCTGAGTCTCAGTGTTCCTCAGGGTCTTTCAGTACTCACTGCAAGCACCTCTGAGAGAAAGGTGCCCTTGAGTTTCACCCGCCACCAAACGGTCTAGGCTCTCCCCCAATGGGCCTGGAACTGGGGTTCAGTTCCGTTGGAAGTGGGGTTGGAAGTGGAGTTCAGAGCAGTCTGGAGCTTTTGTCTCCTTCCTGCTAGGGCAATCCAGCGGCACAGTCAACCATCCATTCTCTGCGCGCAATGTGCCTGACTCTAGGACTTCCTTTGGCCGCTCCCCTGGGTTTCTGCCTTACAGCCCAGGCTCCCTGTGTATGAGCCTGAGTCCCCAGGGTCTGGCCTAGAACTGGGGTTCAGTGCAATCGGAACTGGGGCTCAGCACAGTCCGGAGCTTTTGTCTCCTTCCTGCTAGGGCAATCTAGCAGAAGAGTCAACAGTCCGTCCTCTGCGCGTAATGTGCATGCCTCCGGGACTGCCTTTCGCTGCTCCCCTGAGATTCCCCCTTACAGCCCAGACTCCCTCCTTATGTGTCTGGGTCCCCAGGGTCTCGTCCAGAACTGGGGTTCAGCACAGTCTGGAGCTTTTATCTCCTTTCAGCTAGGGAACGCCAGCCAGGAACTCAGCCTCCCGCTTCTCTTCTGCTCTGTCCTCTCTGAGTGCGCAATGTGTCTCCGTACCTTAGGCTTTTACAGCTCCTCTGATTTTTCTTCTGGTTTTCTCTTTCCTTCTCGTTGTAGAATTTCCAGTCAGTCGACTTTCCTCTAATTCTGGTTAATGTCCATTTTGTATTTTAGTTGTATTTTATTGAAATTGTTGTGTGAGGCTGCAGTTAGGTGTTTACCTATGCCACCTTCTTGGTTTCTATCAGGCACAGAATATCTTGAGTTATTATATTTTCAGTTACACTTCAAAGATCCAATCCCACAGCAACAATCATCCTCTGAGGATCCTCCCACTCCTGCAAGTAGCAATTTATAAGTAACAATTTGGACAAAGAACTGTGTTACTCATTAATCCTTCAGTCGCACCCAAAAATCAGGCCAAGAAATCTCAGCTTCTTTCTCCATAATCATATTCTCTCATTAGCACTTTCTATATTATTTCACAAACATGTGACTATGTTATTCTTGGATTGGTCAAACATTTGGTATTAATGTCAGATATATATATAATGAAGACCCGACCACTCCAGTGAAACTATTTGTGAGCCAGGGCAAGCAATTGGACAGTTTTGGACATCACCATGTAACTGAAGTAATAATATATGTGCAGGGCTGTGCAAGGATTTCAGATAATGCACTGAAAGGGTGTAATAAAAATTATAACTGTTCCTCCTATTATTATTATTTTTTAAATATATATATATATTATTGATTTTTTACAAAGAAGGGAAAGGGGATAGAAAGCCAGAAACATTGATGACAGAGAAACATCGACCAGCTGTCTCCTGCACACCCCCTACTGGGGATGTGCCCTCAACCAAGGTACATACCCTTGACTGGAATCGAACCTGGGACCCTTCAGTCCACAGGCTGACGCTCTATCAACTGAGCCAAACTGGTTTCGGCTGTTCCTCCTATTATTACATGATCTCGGGAATCCTTCATGAAATCCTAGTCCTACCTTCTGGTTCTCTATACAGATCCTCTATTGCCCACATTTCAAGATGATTTATAGCTCCACAAATATATAAGCCCAGTTGAGCAGACATCCAAATATTCAATTTATAAAATACTAGAAACAAAGTCTTATTTTGGAATTCCAGCCAACCACCAGAATCTAGCAATGTGTGTGGGGTGTGTGTGTGTATGTGTGTGTGTGTGTGTGTGTGATATTAAATTGGGCATAAAGCTTTTGGAAAGTTGACATTGGGGTTGGGTCATTGTGACAGAGGCTTGCCTTAGTCAGTAGCCAGGATTTGCTTCCTTTTACAGAAAAGCTCTTCTTTTAGAATATCAAACTCATACCACTCTTTTGTTCTTTGAGACGAAGAATTACCACAATGTGGAATACTGACAGGCACAGCTCCCACTGAGGGCTTATGTGAAATTAATCCACTAGGGTAAAGGAAGGAATCCTGACATTAAGGAGAGGTGAGATAGAATATGGTAAAACACACACACACACACACACACACACACACACACTCACAAAACACAGGGCTATAAACAAACAAAAGAAATGGCTCACTGGCAATATTGCAGGCATATTTCCTAATAGCAGGTAAAACACTGTAACCATATACTCAGAATATTTCAATTTCTAGATTTAAAAAAAAAGCCTTTTTGGAAGGGTTCTTGATGGAAGAAACAGGATTTATTTCTTAAATTTAGAAATAGTTAATGTGGGGATATGGTTCTTATGGGACTAACTGATTGTATTACCTTGTTTTGTTTTTTAATCTCAGTTAATATTGTTCTCTTTCAGGCTGAAAATATAATCAAGTATTATAGTGAGGATTATGAATTCATTAATAACAAGTAGTTAAACCTCAACTGTGTATGTAATTTTTAATTTCTAGCAGCTTGTAATTTCAAGTATTTTTTTATCTCTACATTTCAAAGTAGCATTTCCAGGATGTGTCCATCTTTACTTCTGTTTATAACTGCCTATTTTATATTTCCTACAGAGCCCATTGGTAATCTAAAGAACCAAGAAAAGCTTTCCTACAACAATGACTTTAAATTTTAAAAAATAATTCATAGTAAACTTAAAACTGCAAATAGTTTACCTGTGTTTGTGTTTTGGTGTTGCCAGCGTGCAGATGCTCTTTCAATATTAGATTGTTTTCTCTTTACTTTTTCACTACAGTAAGATCTCTTGCTGGTATTTATTAGTAAGTCAATCTTTCTTCCAGACATCAAGAGATGACCTTTTGTGACCCAAAGATTTATCAAGTCAGCAATCTATTCCCCAGGGCCAGTGTCTATAGCCCTTCCTCTGCCAGTCACGTCTATTGAAGGACTTTGCCAAACCCCAGGAGAAAATGGACTAATCTACTTGTTTCAAAGAACAAGAATGACATCCTTACCAGCTGTACTTTGTCTATAGAGGAGAGAAGCTAATAAAGGATGAAATACTTTATCCAATTGTGGAAGATTCGATCCATGTTTTTATAATATAGGACGCAGAGAGTGGCTGTTAGTAGTGGCAGCTACTCTGAGAAGATAAGGCTTCATTACAGGAAACAAAGAGGAGAGATTTATTACAATGAGCTGGATGAGAAAAACATTTTAAAAAGCACATTTTGTCAGTTCATTTCTTGATACAATGATGCTGCTATGACATTCTGTAATAATTGTGGCACGATTAGTTTCTGGCCTCTTGTTTTGATATGGTAAAGGTCTAAGTGCACCTGCAATTAAGTCCAATTATTTGTGAGTTGTGAGGTAGTCCCTGTAAATGACGGCTGGGGAAAACACTACCTCTGTAGTGTGTCAAAGACTCCTTGAAAAACTAAACAGTGTAAAGACTAGGCAATTATCATCAATGCTAGTTTTTAGATGGAAAAAGACAGCTACAGCCATAGCAATAGCATTCAAAATGAGTTCCCAAGTAAGGAGGTGTCAAAGTAATCCTGAGGGTTAACCCGATTTACAAAGGATGCCATCAGGTTACCTAATAAGAGGTAGCTGAAATGTGGCATTTTGCCATTGAGCTTAAAAAAGCCTCATATATATATATTCTTCAGATCAGTAAAAGAAATGGAATTTCTGTTTCATGCTTCTGTATTAACTAGTTTTCATCCTCCTTTTCTCATGCTTTTGAACAAGGTGCTCAGTCATATAGTTAAGTCTTACAATGTCCAAGGAATTTTGCATTTTAAGGTATGTTTCAGAGCTAAAGGAACAAATATATTCATTATTTTAAATTATTATTTCTTATCTAAATTCTCTCTGGTTCTTTATGAGCTCTATATGTGCATATTTTAAAATGTAAAGGAGAGAACTAAATTTTCAAAATTATAGTCAATAGCAACCAAATACAATTCACTACTAAATAAAATAATTACATCTGATAAGATACTATGTTACATAGAAATATGTGACATTTGATATGTGAAAACTAAAACACCAAAACAATGAATTCATAGATACAGAGAACAGATTGGTGGTTGCCAGAGGCAGGGGTTGGGGTGGTGGGCAAAATGGGCAAAGGGAGTCAATAGGTACAAAAGGTAAAAATAAAAAATTCCTAAGAAGATAATGTAAGATATGATGCCTATAGTTAATATTACTGTATTGTATATTTGAAAATTGCTAAGAGAGTAGATCTCAAAAGTTCTCATCACAAGAAAAAAGTTTGACTTCCTATGGCAATAGTTATTAACTAGACTTATTATGGTCCTCATTTCATAATATTTGCACATATTTAATCATTATCTTATACCCCTGGAAAATATCCTACCTAATAAAAGAATAATATTCAAATTAACCATCACTCTGTTCAACCCATGCCCACCAGCCACACCCATCAGCCCATCAAAGCGAATATGCAAATTAATCCCAACCAAGATGTCTGTAGCCACAGAAAGCAGTTGAGAGGCTTGGGTTTCCCTGGCAACGGAAGCCAAGGTTTCCACACACCTTGGCCAGCCTAGGCCTCCACTCGAGGATACAAAGTTTCAATTGTAGAAGATAAATAAATCCCAACAGAACTAGCTAATGACCACAGAGGGAGCAGGGGGCTTGGCTCCGCTTCAGGCTACTAAGTTTCAATTGTAGAAGGTAAATAAATTCCAGATACCAGGGCCTCTGCTTGGGTCACCAGGGGACATGGTCAGCCTGCAAACTACCACAGACCCTTTGCCCAAGCTGCCCCACACCACAAGGGAACCCCCATCCCAATCCGGAACACTCTTCAGGGCAAACCAGCTGGCCCCCACCCATGCACCAGGCCTCTATCCTATCTAATAAAAGAGTAATATGCAGCCAAAACTGGTTTGGCTCAGTGGATAGAGCATCGGATTGCAGACTGAAAGGTCCTGGGTTCTATTCTGGTCAAGGGCATATACATTGGTTGTGGGCACAACCCCAGTAGAGGGCGTGCAGGATGTAGCTGGTCGATGATTCTCTCTCATGGACGTTTCTAGCTCTCTATCTCTCTCCCTTCCTCTCTGTAAAAATTCAATAAAATATATTTTTTTTTAAAAAGAGTAATATGCAGATTGACCATCACTCCAACATACAAGGTGGCTACCCCCCCACCCCTGCCAAATGTGGTCAAAGTTTCTGCTCCCATGTGAACACAAGATGGCCAGCAGGGGAGGGCAGTTGAGAGGAACCAGACCTGCAAGGAAGGGCAGTTAAGAGGGACCAGGCCTGCAAGGGAGGGCAGTTGGTGGCAATCAACCCAGTAGGGGAGGGCAGTTAGGATGGCCAGGCTGGCAGAGGAGAAAAGTTGAGGGCAAACAGGCTGGCAGGGGAGCAGTTAGACATCAATCAGGCTGGCATGGGAGTGGTTAGGGGGTGATCAGGCTGGCAGGCAGTAGTAGTTAGGGGCAATCAGGAAGGCAGGCAGGCGAGCAGTTGGGAGTCAGCAGTCCTGGATTGTGAGAGATATGTCTGACTGCCCGTTTAGGCCCAATACTGGTTGGATCAGGTCTAAATGGGCAGTTTAACATCCCTCAAGGGGTCCAGATTGGAGAGGGGACAACATGGGCTGAGGGACACCGCCACCCCTCTCTCCCATGCATGAATTTTGTGCACTGGGCCTCTAGTCCTATATAATAAAGGGCTAATATGCAAATCGACTGAACAGTGGAATGACTGGTCTCTATGATGCGCACTGACCACCACGCAGCAGACACTCAATGCAGAAACTGCCTCCTCATGGTCAGTGTGCTCCCATAGGGGGAGGGCCACTCAGCCAGAAGCCAGGCTCACAGTTGTTAAAAGCAGCAGCAGTGGTGGGAGCCTCTTCTGCCTCCAAGGCAGTGCTAAAATTATCGGATTGATGGGTTAGGCCCGTTTCCTGGACATCCTCCACATGAAATTTGTGCCCTTGGAGGGGGGTCCCCTCAGAGGGCACAGGCCAAAGGGCACAAATTTCATGCACCAGGTATCTAGTATAAATTATATTTCAATAAATTATAAAATTAATTGAAGTTAAAATATTAATATTAAAAGCATAACTCAATATTATATAAAATAATCTACAAGTTAGGCATAAAACTATAAAGTTCTGTATTAATTTATATAAGGGCTTTATTTATATCAAATATAGTAAAATCAGTACTGTCAAATAGTCACAATATGATTCCACTGCATAACATTGATGTTCTTTGGAATGATAATATCATCTTTGAATAAGAGTACTAAACTTTTCTCAATGCAGAGTAATAAAAGTCCTATGTAAGGTATAAATCCTGTTTATTTTCTGCCTCAAACACTAGTTATAATACATATTTTAGTTCCACCATCTGACTGGAACTTCTGTTACCCGTTTTGTTCTGGATTCTGAAACTTTCATTTTCAGTGTGACTGATCCCCATTACATGTTTTATGACATACATGTGGTTTCACAGCACATAGCAGCTGTTCCTTAGCACTGGGCTACATATTTCACATTGACCAGGACTGCAAATCTTCCTTTAATTCATCAAACAGCATAAGGATTCTCCAAAAACCTAGTTTTAACACCTGTAAGTCATGCACAGAAAGACTCCCTGTTTACAAATGCACAAAAAAGAGCATATTTGAAACATTTGTTTTAAGAAAACAGAACTTATGCTTCTAACCAGTTTGTCACAAAATTGCTATGTGTGCTTAAAAAAAAAAAAACAGAAAGAGAAAGTAATATGTGAGAAAGGAAGTAACAATGGGTTCAACCTAATTATTTTTGTGAAAGTAGAATGACATTGTTAAACCTAAGAAAGCAATTCCAGTTTAGTTAGTATCAATCAGGTGCCATATTATTTACATACCAAAGTATGGAAGTGGGGATCAAAGTGATGTGGTGAGGTATTTCGGCCCCTCAGGAAGCAAACCCTGTTCCTTCCCCTACTTCATAGTGTTGGATTCATTTGTTGTCACTGGAGGAATGGCAAAGGTGAGAATAAAAGCAAAGCATGGCTACTATCAACCATCATGCATTCATTTGCACTGTGCAAGTGTGTAATGTCCATACCATTATAACTACCACCACCCCACCACTCCCCCCACAGCCATTTGAATTCCAACTGATCTTGGCACATTGTTTAATAAATAATATCATGAAAGTAATTTAAAAGATAGAAAAAACCTTTCAGAGTCCACCTGTGCCTCTTAGAAGACCCAGAGAGAAGCCAATTTGTTATGGGAAAAATATCTTGAGAATATCTGCTATGAGGAAGACTACTTTAGCCAGGTGGAGATACCTGAATGGTGAGACAGATGTCCAACTCCTATGTTCCACATACTCCAGCCCAGTCACCACAGCATAAATGAAGCATACCTCTTGAATATTCCTCTCTCGGTCCTAGATGTTGGGACACAGTCAAATCATCTCTGCTATCTACATCCACATGAATCACCTCAACTAAGAACCAACGAAGGTTATTCTGCAGATATGAGAAGTACCTCTACCACACCCTGCCGAAATTCCTGACCTATAAAATTATATATTTTCAAAACATTCTTGCCATTTTAACTACTGAATTTTTGTTATTTTTCTATACACAGCAATAGATAACCAAAATAGTGGTATTTTATGATAGAACTAGTAGCCCTGCACACAAATCCATGTGCCAGTAGCTCCCCAATAGCTCACTCCCACCTCTGTAGTTCCCTCCACTCCCCTCCCCCTGACCCCAGCCCTCTCATAGCTTGCTTCCCTACCCTTCTTGAAGCTCCCTCTGCCTCCCCTGCCCTTTGCCCCCACATAGCTGGCTGCCCTGGCCCCTCCTGCAGCTCTCCATGGCCCACTTGTAGCTCCCTGCCTCACCCTCCTGCTGATCCATGATCCAGTCATTATGTGGTCGGTCGTTACACTTCACAGCATAAGGACCATTTGCATATTACATCTTTATTATATAGGATGCTTACCATGTCAGCCACCATAGTTGACATTCACAAATTCTCTTTCTCATAGCTAGTAATAGGAGACCTTTTATTACAATTTATTTTATTAGCATTTTAAAAGTTTTTTAGTTTCTTTTTAGAAAATATGTTTTTATATGCTTAGAAACAGAAAAAAAAAAACAGTATGCATCTAAGGGAAAGTAGGATGTAAAAATTTTAAAAACTTACCATAAGGGTAGAAGTTACAAAAGTCACCTCCAAATTAATGATTCTAAAATGTTTCTCTATGAATTAAAGTTTTCTCTCTTTCATTTCCATATCTCAGGTTATCTTTACAAAACACACATACTGAGGCATGAACATGATACATAGAAGCTATACTTGATTTAGTGGAAATTAAAATGAGGCATATCCCCCTTTCATTATTGTTAGTATCTGAAAAACATATTGACAAAGAAAATTACCCAGAGACTCACTTTTTCATTCCTATTTGTTCCATAGACTGTCAAAAATGCTCTGGGATCCTAATCCACGCATTTTGATTAGGTTCCAAACCATATGACTTTAGGCAGAAAGATATTTCAACCCAATTGGAGGTCCTAAGAGAGAGCATGACTGCTCAGCCTGATTTATTCCATGTGTGTAGCCACAGGAGCATAATATCTCAATGAATAAATGCATCTATTTAATGAGTCTTACACTGGCTTTAGCAGTCACTAACAGTGTTATATTTACAAGAATAGAAACTGCAGTTTCTTTTTTTAAGAATTAAATACACATTAAATGCACGAAACATAAAAATCTTAAGAAACTCAAGCTATTAACTAAAGATTTCTCCACCCAAGTGGGAATTCGGGTCTTTGGGTATTGGGAATGGAGAATAGATATCATTTGTGAATGATTGTAGCAATAGAAAAAACTCCTCATGGGAATTAAAATATGGTACAATCATTGTTCTACATGTACTTGGATAATAGTCACCATTTAATGACTATTTTAGAGTAGCAAAAGGACATGAGAGGTTAATGCCAGAAAACCCAGGAATGGTGTGCTTAGTTTGATCAATGAAAGTTGTAAAAAAAAACCAAAAACCTTCAAACTGTCCACCTAATGATTTTTAATGACTTAGAAAGGTAGAGGCTCCATAATTATGGAATGTATGGAATGGAATGAAGTGTTTAGGTTCTCCCACCTTGGACCATTAAGACATGCTTCACTTAAAATAATCCATAAACCAGACTGTCACCCCATTGTCTAGATCACAGGTACACAAACTTATTCTGCAAAAAGCCAGCTATCAACCATTTATGGCTTTGAGGGTCATAAATCTTCTACCTCTGTAGTGAGAGCAGCCACAGACAAGAAATAAACAAATGGATGTGGCTATGTTCCAATACAGGCTGAATTCCATCCTTGTCTGGAGATTTCTGGAAATGATCATACTTAGCTGCAGAACACACCCCATGTCTAGAAGATTGACTCAAGAAGATCTAGTTGAAAAGTCTAATGATTATGAATTAGTAGCTAGGAAAGACAAGAAAATTAAGCCTCAATGGCAAGAACAAGAAATTAAAACATGATGGAGGACAGTGTGCTTATTATGATACTAGGGGCCCAGTGCAGGAAATTGGTGAATGGGGGGGGGGGGGGGTGTTCCCACAACACAGCCTGAACCTTATCCAATCGACATCCTTCTTGCAATCTGAGACTGCTGGTTTCTAATCTCTGATCTGCCTTCCTCCCTGGTCTCGCCCACAACTGCGCTCCCCTACTGGCTTGTTCACCACTAACTGCCTCTGCCTGTTTTATCGCTTCTAACTGCCCTCCCTTGCTGGCCTGATCTCACCCCCAACAGCCCTCACCTGCCAGACTGATCATCCCTAACTGCCTTTGCCTCGGCCCCTACCAACATAGCTTTATCTGGAAGGAAGTCAGAAGTACAGAAGGCTGACCAACCTGGTCTAATTAGCATATTGTCCTTTTAGTGGTATAGATAGATTATATAGAATAGGATTGCTTAAATGGGGAGGGGAAGCCTTTTTAAGCAGCAGGAGATGCTTTTGGCAGACAAAAATACATAATCCCTATACCTGGACTGATAGCCAGCCATATGCACTATACTGCCAAAATGATCATTAAAAAATTGAACTGTTTTCTTACACCTTACACCAAACAGCTGTTGCCCTTAAAACCCCTTGTCAGCCCCCACCTTAGCTTCTGCCTTTCACAGTTCACCCATATTAGGTTCTGATTGGTTGGTTTCTTTGCCAGTCAGTATCAAAAGCTCTGCCTCCTAGACAGCTATTGGCTCCTCGCAACTCACCTAGATTTGGTTCTGATTGGTCAGTTTCTATGCCAGTCAGTGTATCTGGGCCTATCTCGGGGCCTGATAAAAAAGGCAGAGCTGATCAGCAGCCCCCTAGCAGGCCCAGAGAGAAACAGAGGTGCCACTGCTGGAAAAGCTGGAAGAGAAAGAGAGAGGCAATGGGGGATCAACAGCTGCCAGGAGGCTAGGGATCAGACCCTGCCTCTCTCTCTGCAGACCTCTCTCTGAGCCTGATCCGCAGTCCTCTTGGCAGTCAGTGCTGGGTAACCATGGCAACCCAGCCCTGACTTCCAATGTTTGATCGAGCCTTGGTTGTTATGGACCCTGGTGAGCGCTCTCTCTCTCTCTCTCTCTCTCTCTCTCTCTCTCTCTCTCTCTCTCTATATATATATATATATATATATATATATATATATATATATATATATTAGAGTCCCAATGCACAAAATTTGTGCACAGGGGTGAGAGTGTCCCTCAGCCCAGCTTGCACTCTCTTCAACCTAGAACATCCCTCTCACAATCCAGTACTGCTAGCTTCCAACTGATCACCTGCCTGCCTGCCTGATTGCCCGCCAGCCTGATCATGCCCTAACCACTCCCCTTCCAGCTTGATCAATGCCTAACTGCTTCCCTGCCATCCAGATTGCTGCTAACTGCCCTCCCCTTCTGACCCGGTCACCCCTAACTGCCCTCCCTTGCAAGCCTGATCACCCCTAACTGCCCACCCCTGCTGACCATCTTGTGGCAGCCATTTTGTGTCCACATGGGGTGGCCATCTTTGACCACATGGGGGTGGCCATCTTGTGTGTTGAAGTTATGATCAATTTGCATATTAACTCTTTATTATAGAGGATAGATTGGATAAAGGAGAACTTAGATAAAACTGCATTTCTTCTATGGCTGAAGAGATTATGAAGGCTCTTATGACAGAAACACCCTCAGAAAGGTATCATGACTATCCCCATATTTAATGAACAGGACCAGAATTATTTTCATAGAGCTGAACTAAAATTTCAGAAGGTCACAGATATATTGATAGTTAGATAAAGTCTATGTTTGAAACCAGATAGATTTTTCTCTCAAAGCCACAATCATTTTTATATGATTAGTTGCCCTTTAATAGTTCTCAAATCTTATATAATAAAGAGAAACATGCAAATTGATCATCACTCCAACACACAAGATGGCCCTCTATGTGGTCAAAGATGGCTGCCCCATTCCACAAGATAACCTTCACAAGATGGCCAGCAGGGGAGGACAGTTGGGAGAAACCAGGCCTAAAAGGAAGACCAGTTGAAGGTGATCAGGCCTGCAGGGGAGGCAGTTAGGGGTGACCAGGCTGATAGGAGAGAGCAGTTGGGGGGACCAGGCCTTCAGAGGAGGGCAATTAGGGGGAACCAGGCCTTCAGGGAAGGAAAGTTTGGGGGGTCTAGGCCTTCAGATGAAGGCAGTTGGGGATGATCAGGCCAGCAAGGAAGGGAAGTTAGGGGAAATTGGGACAGCAGGGGAGCAGTTAGGTGTCCATCAGGCTGGCAGGGAGTGGTTAGGGGGTGATCAGGCTGGCAGGCAGGCATCTGTTGGGAGCCAGCAGTCCTGAATTGTCAGAGGGATGTCCGACTGCCCATTTAAACTCAATCCCATTGGGATCCCCCAGATTGGAGAGGGTGCAGGCTGGACTGAGGGACACCCCCCCCCCCATGTGTGAATTTCATGCACCAGGCCTCTAGTCTTTAAATAAAAGTCAGTTCCAAAGCTGTGATACAGATGACATGCTAATTTAGGAATAGGCTCCTCTGTGTAACTAACCATTTGCTTATTTAGATTTATGTCAGAGCACACTAATACAGAATATGACACTAATGAGGGCTTTTAAACTCCATCAGGTTATAAATATAGGTCCATTTGGATATTACTGGTAACCTAAACCACCACACTGTATTTTCCTATATCCCAATAAGTAATATACAAGGTAGTCCTCTGGGTATTTTTCTATAAGGCTTGGAATCATAACTAGGGTAAATAAATATTTTGAATTCTATGTAAAATGTATTTCCATGTTTTATGTTGTCATTTTATTTCTGAAATTTCTTATGAGGTAGCAGTTTCCATTACATCAACTGGGAAATTTTAAATAAAGGCACTGATTATCAAAACAGTATAACTGGGCATTAACTAGTGTTAATATATAATATAATATAATATAATATAATATAATATAATATAATATAATATAATAAATATATATAATATAATAATATAATATATAATACTAGAGGCCCATTGCAAGAAGAGTTTCGTGCAATAGGCCTTGCTTCCCTTGGCTTCCAGCATCTGTTTTCCTCCAGCTCCCAGGACCCAGGCCTTTGCTGTGGCCGGAATCTGCTGTCTTTGTCTTTGCTGCAGCAGGAGTGCCACTCCTGTAGATCCCTTCGCCCCCGTCTTTCTTCTCATAGAAGGCGACCTGCCCTGCCCAGCAACTCCACACCTGGAGCAGCTGGATGGCCAACATCTTTGTCCTCCTAATTTGCATAGTCCTTCTAATTGGCCGGGGTGTAGCAGAGGTACAGTCAATTTACATGTTTGTCTATTATTAGGTAAGAATAGAATAGAATAGAATAGAACAGAACAGAATAGAATAGAATAGAATAAATACTAGAAATCCGATGCATAAAGATTCATGCAAGAATGGGCCTTTCTTCCCCTGGCTGCTGGCAATGCCTTCACTCTAGCCAGAGCTGCCTTTCCACCTTCCCACACTGCATCATCATCATGGTGTCAACATAAGCATCCTGCCTTGCCTCAAGCCACTCGGTGCCTGCATATGCAAATTAACCCACCATATTTGCTGGGCTAATCTGCATACTCACTCCTGATTGACTGGTGGGCATCACAAAGGTATGGTAAATTAGTATGTTACTCTTTTATTAGATACGGATAATATGCTTATTAGACCAGACGTTTTCAGAACTTTATTCTGGACATCCTTCCTGATGAAGCTGGGGTGGGAGGGAAGCCAGCCCAGGTCCCAGGTGCCTGTGGGCGACCCAAGGGAAGCCAGCCGGGATCCTGAGTGCCTGCCAGCAGCCTGAGAAGAGAGGCAGCCTGGGTCGCAGGTGCCAGAGGAAAGATAGTGCCTCTAGCTGGGGAAATGAAGTCCTACTCTTGCACAAATTTTTGTGCATTGGGCCTTTAGTATAATATAATATAACTAGAGGTGCATGAAATTCATGGATGGGGGGGGGCAGCTCTGCCTGCACCCTCTGCAATTTGGGATCCTTACATGTTTTTCTTATCTAGCTAATCTCTTCACATTAAAAAAAAATTAACTGAAATATCGCTTACTCTAGGAAATCCTCTTTGAATAAATGTCTTTACAATCTGCATTAAGTATTTTCATAGTATATCATTCTTTTTCTTTAACAGCTACTTAGAGTGGATGCAATGTGGTTTTCATTCTTGCATCTGAATTTTTTCTTCTTGCTCTTGTAATAGCAAAGCTTATCCAATTTACATTTTCCTTTAAAGGCTTATATTTGGTTCAGATTCTAGTTTGCTGTCTGCTTTTTTTTCAAGCAATAAATTTGGGTTGTGATAGTAAGCCACACTTGTAATCAAGCCTGTAGGTCTCCCTATCTGAATATTTCTGTAATAATTATCACTTTAGCATATCAGAGATTGTGTTCATTTATAGAAAATAACAATAAATGTCACCTGATCATTTGATCTTCTAGTAATATTTTATACAAGATGTATTATTTTAGTAATTTAACTGTTACAAAAACTGAGGTGTAGAGAGATAAATTATGTTGAATAATAAAGAATGACTCAAATATCAAAACAGAGTAACTTAGGGCCTCCCTTGTCCTGTACCTCAGATATCATAGCATAGTACACATGGAACTTAGCTTCCTCTAAAATAGGAAGGGATGCCATACTCAAGAAGCAGTTTATTTAAGGACCTCACTTGTTCTGCACATTTACAGAGGGGTGAGTAGGGGCTGAGGGAATTTGAGGAAACCCAGTCAGAATTCTCCTCCTAAAAG
Organism: Pipistrellus hanaki; assembly: GCF_964339955.1. Taxonomy (NCBI): domain Eukaryota; kingdom Metazoa; phylum Chordata; class Mammalia; order Chiroptera; family Vespertilionidae; genus Pipistrellus; species Pipistrellus hanaki. The sequence goes on from NC_140504.1 coordinate 87,142,373, forward strand.
ATTTTGCTAAGCTGGCCACCTGGACATACAGCAATTAAAACCCGGACACACAGCAATAACAAAGACACTTGTTTCCTGCTGCTAATGCATAAGAATTAAACCCTGCCTGCAGGAACTCACCCCCTCAGTCAGGACCAGGCAGCTGGGTAGACCTGGGCTGGTGCTCCTAACTCTGGGGAGAGGGAGGCTTCCCAAGGCTGCAGGCTATAGGGGAACAGTTTTATAGCACAGGTTGGTCAGCAGAGTGGCTTCTTTGACTGGGATTTCAGGGAAGCTTGGCCAGGCTCTGCCTGGCCTGTTCACCACATGAACGCAGGTCAGCTCAACCTGGCCTGCTCTGTTCTCCCCATGAACATGGGTCAGCTCAGTTAGGCCTGTTCGCCCTGTGATCATGGGGTGGCTTGGACTCAGGCTCTTCCCCCCATAATTGCAGGGTGGCTTGGACCTTGGCTCTTCACAACACGATCATAGAGCGGCTTGGAAGCCAGGCTCTTTGCCCCTTGTTCACCTCATCATCACAGGGTGGCTTGGACCCAGGCTTTTTGCCCCATGATCACTGGGTGGCTTGGAACAGGCTCTTCGCCTCTGGATCACAGGGCCGCTTGGACCCAGGCAGATGGCCGCCTGCCCGGGTGTCCATCTCAGCTTGGATCCACCAGTGGCTTCAGGTGCTTCCCCCCATTGCCTGCCCATGTCCCAAATTGCATCAGCTGCATAGGGCCTCTGCCTCAGATGCCTGCATATGCAAATTTACCTGCCATTTTGCTGGGTTAATTTGCATATCACTCCTGATTGGCTGTGGGCATAGAGAAGGTACGGTCAATTGGCATTTTTCTCTTTTATTAGCATTTTTCTCATTTACATTCTGTAAATGTTACTTTTATTAGTATAGATATAATATAATGTAATATAATATAATATGATATGATATAATATAATTAATATAATTAATATAATATAATTAATACATACAGTAATATGTTACCTTATGACTAGGATAGTTAACATCTGAGAAATGCAATGTTAAGTGATTCATTGTGCAAACATCACAGAGTGTACTTACACATATCTTAGTGGTATAGCCTATTACACACTAAGGCTGTTATAGTCAATAGCTCCTGTACAACATGGTACTGTATTGAATACTATAGGCAATTGTAAGTGATCAGTATTTTTTGTATCCAGATATAGAAAGGTACAGCAATAATACTATCTAATAAAAGAGTAATATGCAAATTGACTGTCACTCCAACATACAAGATGGCCCAATGTGGTCTAAGATGGATGCTCCCATGTGGACACAAGATGGCTTCCACAAGGTGACTGGCAGAGAAGGGCATTTGGGGGTGACCAGACCTGCAGGGGAGGGCAGTTGGGGGAGACTCAGGCTTGCAAGGGAGGGCAGTTGCGGGCAACCAGGCCAGCAGGGGAGGGCAGTTAGGGGTGACCAGGCTGGCATGGGAGTGGTTAGGGGGTGATCAGACTGGCAGGCAGAAGCTGTTAGGGGCAATCAGGCAAGCCAGTAGGCAAGCAGTTGGGAGCCAGCAGTTCTGGATTGTGAGAGTGATATCTGATTGCCTGTTGTGGGATCTGGCCTAAATGGTCAGTCAGACATCTCTTGAGGGGTCCCAGATTGGAGAGAGTGCAGGCTGGACTGAGGAACATACACCCACACCCGTGCATGAATTTCATTCATCAGGCCTCTAGTCCTAGGTAAAAGACAAAAAGATACACCTATACAGGGTACTGACCATAAGTGGAGCTTGTAGGACTAGAAGTTCCTCTGGGTGAGTCAGTGAGTATGAGGCAATTGAGTGTAAAGGCCTCAAACATTACTACACACTGCTGTAGATTTTATAAACACTGTACTCTCAGACTACACTAAATTTATAAACAACATTGTGTTTAATAATAAATTAATGTTAGCTAACTATAAATTTTTTATTTTATAAACTTTTAAAATTTTTATTGATTTTTAAAGAGAGTGAGTCAGAGAGAGAGAGAGAAACATCAATTTGTTGTTTTACTTATTTTTATATTCATTGTTTAATCTTGTGTGTGCTCTGATTGGGGGTAGAACCCCAGTCTTGCCATATTTGAATGTTGTTCAACTGTGCTACCTGCCCATGAAACTTTATAAATTTTTTTGAGTTTTTAATTTTTCCCCCCTCTTTTTTTGTCATAACACTTAAAAAACAAACACAATATACAAAAATTATTTTTCACATCCTTATTCTACAAGCTCTTTTCTTTTCAAATTTTGAATTTACTTTTTACTTTTTAAATTTTCTTATTAAAAATTCATACAACAAGTCTCTGGCCAGGTAGCTCAGTTAGTTAGAGCATTGTCCCAATATGCCATGGTTGTGTGTCTGATCCCTCTCTGGGCACATACAAGAATCAACGAATGAATGCATAAGTGGAACAACAAATCAATGCTTCTCTCTCTCTCTCTCTCTCTCTCTCTCTCTCTATATATATATATATATATATATATATATATATATATTTCTTTCCCCTCTCTCTCTCAAATCAATAATAATAAAATAAAGACTAAGACAACTACATACATTGGTCTAAATCTCCACAGGGTCAGGATTATCAATATCACTATCTTCTACCTCCACATTTCCTTTCTCTGGAAGTTCTTCAGAGGCAATAACACACATGGAACTGTCATCTTCTATGATAGCAATGCTTTCTTTAGGAATACCTCTTGATGAACTGGCTTGAGACTCTTCTGAAGGTGGTATTACGCTTTTTCAGAAATATGTCCATGATGGTTTGTTTGGTTTTCTTTTCTTTTTCATCCTATATTTCCTTGCAAGCAGTTAATATATGCTGAACATTCCTATCTATTAATGAAAACTTTTCAGTGTTGGGGTCCATGTTTTCAAGTTTTTAACTTTTTAAGGAGCTTTTTGAGGCTTACAAAAGCTTCTGTTTAACCCTTTACTGTGAGTTTTCTTGGGGATACTTTTTCTTCTACTTTTCTTTTCTCCTGCCTCTTCTTCACCTAAGGTTCCTGTTCCAGTTCCAACAACTACCCATTAGTCAATTTCTCAGGAGAAACCTCTAGGAGCTCCTCAATGTTATCCTCATTCACACCCAAGGTAAAGTTGTTTGCCATCTCAACCACAGCCTTATTGAGTTTTGCAAACTCCTCATTCTTGACAAATTCTTTGAAGCCATGAAAAACATTTTGAATGTCTTCTTCAAGATGCTACTAATACACTCCATGATGATATCACCTAAATCTCAAGCAAGGTTCCTGATGTAGTCATAGATAATGTAATTCTTCTAGACATGTTTTCACTCTCAGCAAAGTGGAAATAGAGGGATCATATTTCAATACAAAAGAGGCCATAAATAACAAAATGACAGCCAACATCATACTCCATGGGCAAAAATTAAAATAATTTTCTTAAGAATAGCAACAAGACAGGGATGTCCACTTTCACCACTCTTATTCAGCATAGTACTGGAAGTATTAGTCATAGAGATCAGACAATAAAAAGAAATAAAAGGCATCCAAATTGGAGAGGCAATGTAAAACTCTTATTTTTGTCTGATGACATAATATCGTACATAGAAAACCCTAAAGACTCCACCGAAAAGCTACCAGATTTAATAAAGGAATTTGGTAATATAGCAGGATATCAAATTAACATCCAGAAAGCAATGGCATTTTTATATACCAATAATGAGTTCTCCAATAAAAAAATTAAACAAATAATCCCATTTACCATTGCAATAAAAATTAATATACATAGCAATAAATTTTACCAAGGAGGTAAAAGACTTGTACTCAGAAAATCACAGGATATTGAAAAAAGAGATAGATGAAGATATAAAGGAGTAAAAGAATATACCATGTTCAAGAATTTGAAGAATAAACATCATTAAATGTCCATACTTCTACAGATTTGCTGGGTCTGACCAACAGTCCCAGAGCAATGGATGAATGAATACTTTGACACAAGTTTTTGTTAAAGAGAGGGCTAAGGGACTACCTGGCTACCAAAACCAAACAGTGCTGTTGGCCTGTCTCCGTAGGTTTTCATTGTAACAACAGCCTAAATTAAAATTAACTATTAGAAACTATCATCAGGGTGAGCATCCTTGAGAAGATACATATGTTTGCAATGTCCTTTAAGAAAGGACGTCTGAAGACTAAACATAAAGATTCCAGTAAACACCTGGTGCCTCAGACTTATTTGGAAAAGTCAGGGCAGGGGCAGTTGCCTTTAGCCAACTTCCTCTTGAGGTTCTGACATTTTGAAGTTTCTTCCTTCCAAACTTTCCAACCAAGTCTTGTGCTTCCCCACACAGATTCAATGCTATTCCTATTAAGATACCAACATCATATTTCACAGATGTAGAACAAATATTTCAAAAATTTATATGGAACCCCAAGAGAGCCCTAATAGGTACTAGGCCACCACACACAGAATAAAGTTACACCATACACAAGAATAAACTCAAAATAGATAAAATACTTAAAGGTAAATTGTGAAACCATAAAAATCCTAGAAGATACCATAGGAAGCAAAATCTCAGGCATCTCCCATCCTATATAATAAAAGCCTAAAATGCAAATTATTCCCTTGGGTTGGAGTTCAACCTACCAAAAATTCAGCCACTCACTATGACGTGTGCTGACCACCAGGGGAAGCACAGAACAAGGCAGGTGTCAGTGACATAGCACTGGCAGAGGGCGGCAGTGGAGGTGCTGGTGGCCCCAATGGGCCCTGACAAGAGCGAGATCATGGTGGGATGTTGGAGCAGGTGAGCAGGCAGCACCAGGCCAAGGCAGGTGCAAACAGGGGCTGATCGCCTCGCAGACAGTAACCAGTAGGGGGGGGGGGGGAAGAGGGGGGGCGGGGAAGGTTGGCCCAGATTGATCTTCCCACAGACAGCAACCAGCACCAGTGGCATGGAGTGGTTCTGGCAAGTGGGCGGCACCAGGCCAAGGCAGGTAAGAAAAGAGGCCCTGGTTACCCCGCAGGTCTCCCAGCAGAAGGCCACTAGTGGCAGCGATGTGGGGTGGGTGAGCAAGGGCCCCGATGACCCCACCTGTTGCCCCACATAAGGTGACCAGCAATGGTAGTGGGAGGCAGGGCAATCAGGGAGCACCACCTCCTAGGGCAAAGAAAACTAAGGAGAAAATACACAAATGGGAACACATCAAAACAAAAAGGTTCTGCACAGAAAAAGAAACCATCAACAAATGAAAAAGAAGTGTGCTGTGTGGGAGAACATATTTGACAATTATACATCTGATAAAGGTTTAATATACCAAATATAGAAAGAACTCATATATCTTATAAAAAGTAAGACAAACAATTCAATTAAAAAATGGGCAAAGGACCTAAATAGATATTTCTCCAAAGTGAACATACTAGTACAGATGGTCAACAGACATATGAAAAAATGCACAAAGTCATTAATTAACAGAGAGATGCGAATTAAAAAAAAAAAATGATGTATCAGTTCACACCTGTCAGAATGTCTACCATCAACAAGTCAACAAATGACAAGTGATGGTGAGGATGTGGAGAAAAGGGAACCCTAGTACACTGCTGGTGGGAATGCAGACTGCTGCAGCCATTATGGAAAACATGGAGTTTCCTCAAAAAATTAAATATGGCACTTCCATTTGACCCAGTGATTCTACTTCAAGGAATATATCCTAAAAGACCCATAACACCAATCTGAAAGAATGTATGCAGTCCTGTGTAATTTACAAAAACTAAGATCTGGAAACAGTCCAAGTGTCCATGAGTAGATAAATGGAAAAAAGCTGTGGTACATTTACACCATGGAATACAATGCAGCTATAAAAAGATGAATCTTTTACCTTTTGAGACAGCATGAAGGGACCTGGAAAGTATTATGCTAAGCAACATAAGCCAGCCAAAGAAAGGTAAGATCACATGATCTCACTCATATGTGAAATCTAATGAACAAAATAAATTGGTGAACAAAATTGATCCAGATACAGAAACATAGAATAGACTTTGGAATCTCAGAGGGAAGGCAAAAGTGGGTGTGTGGGTGGTAAGAGATCAACCAACATACTTGTTTTCATATATACATAACCCATGGGCACAGACAACAGTATAGTGAAGGCCTGGGGTGGAGAGGAACAGGGCCTAGAAGGGTAAATGGTAGAAAACGGGAGATATATATAATACTTTCAACAATAAAGATTTAATTTTTTTTTTAAAAAGCAAGACTATCATGCAAAGCATGAATGATTAGAGAAAAGGATAAAACAAAAATAATGGATTTAAGAAGAATTAAAAATGCATAGCACAATACAGTTCCAAATCAAATTTGTGTTTTATTGAAAAGACAAATCTCTACACAGTTAAACTGATACCTTCCTTAAAATTAGATTTGCATAAATATCATGGAAGATGCATGTGCTTTCTCTGTCCAAATAATGAAAGTGCCAAAAGATGCATGTACCAAAATACATGAGCCTAAATGGGTTTCCTTATGCAAACATTACAGTGCTGCCAAGATCACTAAGTCCCAGTGTTATCAGAATTCATGAAATGCAGCTTATCTCCTGCTCCCAAGAACTCCTTCTGCAGTTCCAAATTAGATTCTACTGTTTTATATAGTTGCTTTGTTGGGTGCAGTCTAAATTTAAATTTTATCAAATTTATAACCCTTTCTTTCTTAACAAAAACATGTTTTTATAACTTATTCTTACATCTAATTGAAGATAATATATTTTTTCATTAATTTTAAATCAACATGATGGAATAGTCTAAAAATGTTGCAGAATGTAATTGGGCTTGGATTTCTACAATGTAATATGCATCAAATAGCATATTTTTTACTATTTGATTAGCAGATTTTTATAGAAACAATTAATAGCAGGTTTTTATAGAGACAATCTAAATGTAACGTCTTTGGTTATCCTCATTTGCATTAGTCTGCACACACACACACACACACACAAATGTTTAAACTCTTTGTTTTTCTCTTTAGACATCCACATCCACATTCAGTAAAGATTTGGTAGATGCATAGCACAATTCGGAAACGGAATACAGCTGGCATTTCAACCAGAAAGACAATTTTCCTTGGGGGCTCTTTCATTGCTTTAACACTAATCTGTGACAAAAAGGTCCTGTCAGATTCTTATTGCATTTAAGAGGCTTTTGGTGAGATTTGTATTGATCTGGAATAAGGCAACCGACAACATTGCAATAAATTTTTACTACTTAGTACTGATCAATATGTCTTTTTCACTTTAAACTTTTTTCAGGAGATTAACTTAATTTTTTTTCAGATATGTCCAAACTACTGCAAAGTTCATATCTTATTCAAAAGGTCACACACACTTAATAGGTAGAGAATAATCTAGTGTAGTAAGATCTGCATTTATCTGTGATCAATTTTCTCTAATAAGATGTATATAAAATATACACACAGAACACAAACACATATGGATAACACAGAGATTGACAGACAGCCAAGGACCCACATATGACCACCATATGTATCTATTAATTTTCTGCATGCTATATTTAGATTAGAGGGATTATCAATATATGACACAGTTATTGTCTCTAAGTATATATAGTGTAGATTTGGAATGAGTGAATAAATATGCCATCATAAAAATACACATAGATTTTTATCACTAGCTCCCTCCTCTAATGAACCTTAAATACTTGGGTTTTAAGCAAATATCACATGTTTTAATTATTGATTTTTTTATTTTTAGAAGCATTTGATGTTAATATAATGTTTTTATTTTTTATCAATAATATACCAGATTACAGCAATATTAGGCTAAATTAGGAGCAAAGAAACTAAGAAAATAATTTCTCAACAATGTAGTGAGACAACTGCCTGTGAAAGAGTAGATATTACACAAAATTCTGCATTTAATCACAATATATTTTAAAAGCAATTTCTAATGCATATACAAACATCTTTTTGCAATACCTAAGAAAATTTTGTCATGTTTCGTATAAATTAGTAAAGTATAAATCTTTAGAATAGCACTTTTTACAAAATAATTTTAGACAACTAAAATCTCAATGGAAAAAAAACACACTATCAAATGCCTTTTATTTATTGAGAACATCTAAATATTTAAGCTGTAGAATTCAATAAAATGTCTTTATTTTGTAAAATATGTTTTTATTGATTTTAGAGAGAGACTGGAAAGGAAAGGGGGAGAGAAAGAGAGAAAGAGACCTTGATAGGCTACCTCCTTAATGTCCTCTGCTTCACCCCCAGGAATCCAGCCCACACCTCAGCATGGGCTCTGACTAGGAATCCAACTGGGGATCATTTGGGGCATGGGATGATGCTCAATCAACCGAGCCACACTGGCCAGGGCAAATGTATTTACTTTTATGTTCTAAAAATATAATTTTATCCATTAAACTGACATAAACCTGAAACTTTACACTGAACATTTTTTTCATTTCATGCATTTAAAAAAATTATAGTCTTATTACATATACCTTTCATCTATTAACTGTTTCATGAAATTTCTGAGGGGAAATCTTCAATTAATAAAATTCCCCATTTTTTATTGTAATTCTGATTCTGAGGTATTCAGTTTATTGTCCACTCTTCTTTGGTAGACACAGTGGCCTTGAGTTTAGAGTGATGCCATGCTTACATAATAACCTTTACTCAGCATCATATCTGCTTAGCTCTAAGGCAGTGGTCGGCACACTCATTAGTCAACAGAGCCAAATATCAACAGTACAACGATTGAAATTTCTTTTGAGAGCCAAATTTTTAAAATTTAAACTTTTTCTAACACCACTTCTTCAAAATAGACTTGTGCAGGCCATGTTATTTTGTGGAAGAGCCATATTCAAGGGGCCAAAAGGCTGCATGCGGCTCTCAAGCTGCGGTTTGCCAGTCACTGATCTAAGGAATGCAACACAGCAGCAAACAACACAGCATATTTAACAAAACACTGCAGTAATCTCATGGCCACCAGACATAAAATCTGTCCAAATTCCTCCACATTTGGTTTATGAACAGTCAAAACATATGGAGCTGAGTTAGCTCAGGCCACTACATTTCAGGGAAGCCACCATATCTTGGATCTTTTCACCATTTATACAGAGAATGCCATGTCCCCTCTCCCCAGGATCAATTCTTCTTTCCATTCTCAGATGCAGCTGATTCTTATCAATGTCCGTTATATGTTACTGAAATGCAAACTAAAGTACAATAATTGGATACAGGTGACTGGTTCAGTCATGTCCTTAGCTGGATCTTATTCTGTTTCAATCTGGTATATGTACCTTCTTAGCAATTGCTTGAATTAATGTTGCAAGATTTAAACAAGGTTCAAAACATCTGACCTGTCTGACACTATGCAATGGGACACAAAATCAGCTTTTAACCATATTCTTACAGTTATAAATTCAATTTAAGTATCCTATCTGTTAAAATAAGGAACATGATTGATCCTCAGAAATACTGTAATGCTTATGATAATCATTCTGTAACAATAAACCATGTACTTTTTTATTTTATATGGTGCTTTTTACTGTCATATATATTTTTGTTTTAGAACTAGGAATGAGGCTATGAGCACATTTTTGAAAGTTATTTTTATTATATTCCTATGTAAAAATCAGCTATAATAATATCTTGGATTTGTATACCTTTCTTTTAAAAGACTTATATTCTACTGAAAAATCTACTTAAGTGTTTAAGAATAATTTACACATTACTATTCAGATGGAATTATATTCAATTAAGTTATGATGGAAAGCTTCTGTAACTGTATCTTAATGTTCTGACAAAATTCTATATATAGCACATCAAAAATTCTAGTTAAAATATGTTTTAAATTATATTAAAGAACACAGTCCAACTGATTTAAAGAAAAGAAAAGAAAAGTATGAAAATTCAATAGAGAACAGAAAAATAAAAACAGTATCAGAGTGTGAATCCACAGAATTAAGGAACGCTAATGCTGGAATTTGCCGGTGTTAACTGCCAGCCTTGCTGGCCTAGCGCCTGGATTTTAATGGGCCACATGTTGGGAACAGGAGGCAATTTCTGATGCCCTTGAAGGGTGAGAAAAAGGATTTAGCATTCTGGAAACCAGAACCTTAAAGTATAACATCTTACGCATGATTGGGGGTGGGAGATCACCCAATGGGAAAGGTCAGCGAGGAAACTTTTTGGGCTTGGCCTTAGCTCTCGCTAGCATCTCATTCCCTTTTCCCTCTTTGCCTCCCCTCAGAATATCCAGTTTCCAAATAATTTGATAATTGCTATAATATATTCTTAAAGATATCTTTTATCAGAAAATATTACATTTTGTGTAAAAAATGTGGAAATTCAAATAGAAAAGTTGTAACATTGTTATTTTTTCATCCCATATTACTGTTAATATTTTTGTAAGTTCCTGCTGGTTCTTCTTACACAATTTTTTTCAATCATGATACATCTTTGCATATTAATATTTTAAGATAATTCTTTATTGTTGAAAGTATTACACATGTCTCCTGTATTCCATTGACCCCCTCCAACCCACCACAGTCTTTCACCCCAGGTCTCACCACCCCTTTAACTGTGTCCATGGGCCATGCGTATATGCACATAAGTTCCTTAGTTGATTACTTCCCACCCACACTCCCCACCTTCCCTCTGAGATTCCACACTCTTTCCCATGCTTCCATGTCTCTAGATCGTTCATCAGTTTATTTTGTAACTTAGTCTCCACATATGAATGAGATTATGTAATGCTTGTCTTTCTCTGACTTATTTCACTTATTATAATACTATCCAGGTCCTTCTATGCTCTGTCAAAGGGTAAGAGATTGTTCATTTTTTACTGTTCTATAGTATTCCATGGTATAAATGTAGCACAGATTTTTTATCCACTCATCTTCTAATGGGAAGTTAAGCTATTTCCATATATCATATCAATAGATGCAGAAAAATCATTTGACAAAATCCCACACCCATTTTTGATAAAAACCCTCAGCAAAGTGGGAATAGAGGGAGCATTTCTCAACATAATAAGGGCCATATATGACAAACCTATAATGAACATGATATTTAATGGGCAAAAAACTAAAAACATTTTTTTGAAGAACAAGAACAGACAGAGATGTCCTCTTTCACATCTCTTATTCAATACTAAAGGCCTGGTGCACAAAATTTGTGCATGGGGAGGAGGGGTATCCTCAGCCCAGCCTGCACCCCCTCCAATCCAGGACTCTTTGGAGGATGTCCAACTGCTGGTTTAGGCTCGATCCTTTGCGGAAGGTAGTTTCTGGGACTGCCAGGGCTAGCCTGGCACCCCCTCCTGCCCTCTGCTTATTCTGGAAGGTTGTCTTGAAGATAGATCCAGAAGGTCATACTGCTGACCAGTCTAATTAGCATATTAGCTCTTTGTCATATAGGATTATAAACATGTTTTTGTGTTCTTATAAACTCTGGATAAAAGCAAGCATATATTGTCCAATTTATTAATTCTGGTTTACAGAGATAAGGCTATTTGTTCACTGTACTGTTTTCTCTTCCCAAGTTACAGTAATATTACATATACAGCCTCCCTTATAATAAGTGAGGGCCTATATAACTAAGTTATGTCCTATTAGAGGCCTGGTGCACGAAATTTGTGCACAAGGTGGGGGGGTGTTCCTCAGCTCAGCCTGAACCCTCTCCAATCTGGGACCCCTTGAGGTAGGTTTGACTGCTGGGGGGATATGGCCTAAACATGTAGTCAGACATCCCTCTCACAATCCAGGACTGCTGGCTCCCAACTTCTCACCTGCCTGCCTTCCTTATTGACCCTAACTGCTTCTTCCTGCCAGCCTGATCATGCCTAACCACTCCCCTTACAGCCTGATTGATGCCTAACTGCTCCCCAGCCAGACTGTTTGCCCCTAACTGCCCTTCCCTGCTGACCTAGTCACCTCTATCTTCCCTCCCCTGCAGGGTTGATTGCCTTCAACTGCCCTCCCTTGAAGGCCTGGTCCCTCTCAACTGCCCTCCCTTGCAGGTCTGGTGCCTTCCAACTGCCCTCCCCTGCTGGCCATCTTGTGTCCACGTGGGGGCAGGATCTTTGATCTCATGGGGGCAGCCATCTTGTGTGTTGGAGTGATGGTCAATCTGCATATTACTCCACTCCACAAAGCCATACCCACAAACCACGCCCACCAGCCAATCAGAGAGAGTATGCAAATTAACCCCAACCAAGATGACTGCAACCACAGAGAGAAGGGAGGCTTGGGTTTCTCTGGTAATGGAAGAAGCCAAGCTTTCCACCGGCCCTAGGAGGCCTAAGCTTCCACTCAAGGCTACAAACTTTCAGTTATAGAAGGTAAACAAATCCAAACAGAAATGGCTGCTGCCATAGAGCAAGCAGGAGGCTTGACTCCATTCCAGGCTACAAAGTTTCAATTGTAGAAAACAAATATATCCCAGATACCAGGGCCTCCACTTGGGTCGCTGGGTGGTGTGGCCAGTCTGCAAACCACCACAGGCCCCTCACTGAGACTGCTCCTTGCCCCAAGGGAACCCCCACCCTGATCTGGAACATCTTTCAGGGCAAACCAGCTGGCTCCCACCCATGCACCAGGCCTCTATCCTATCTAATGAAAGAGTAACATGCAGATTGACCATCACTCCAACACACAAGATGGCTGCCCCCATGAGATCAAAGATCCTGCCCCCACGTGGACACAAGAGACCACCACAAGATGGCCAGCAGGGGGGGGGGGGCAGTTGGGAGGAACCAGATCTGCAAGGAAGGGCAGTTAAGAGAGACCAGGCCTGAAAGGGAGGGCAGTTGAAGGCAATCAACCCTGTAGGGGAGGTCAGTTAGGAGTGACCAGGCTGGCGGAGGAGGGAAGTTAGAGGCAAACGGGCTGGCAGGGGAGCAGTTAGACAACAATCAGGCTGGCATGGGAGTGCTTAGGGGGTGATCAGGCTGGCAGGCGGACGCAGAGGCAATCAGGAAGGCAGGCAGGTGAGAAGTTGGGAGCCAGCAGTCCTGTATTGTGAGAGGGATGTCCAACTACCTGTTTAGGCCCAATCCCACCAGGAAGTTAGACATCCCTCGAGGTGTGCCAGATTGGAGAGGGTTCAGGCTGGGCTGAGGGAAAATCCCCCCTACCCCCATACATGAAATTCATGTACCAGGCCTCTAGTCAATAATAAAAGAGCCTCATTGGTCTGCTGCCTCCTGCACACCCCACTGGGAATCGAGCCTGTAACCTGAGCACGTGCCCTGACTTGGAATAAAACCATGACCTTTTGGTTTATAGGTCAGTGCTCACCCACTAAGCCACATCAGCCACGCTGTCACTAATTCTTAAATCTCTATGTTAACTTTCCTCCAAATAACATGATATAATTTGGTATTTAGCATTGAAACTGATTCATAGATTTTGAAGTGAATGGTAAAAGAATAAAAATAAGTTATTGTAAGTAAAGTCCAGAGTGTCACTGAAGTGATAATAGCATAGAAATAGATAAAGGATAGCCAAGGATGCAGGAGAGGGGACATCGGACTTAGATTTCAAATATCACATTTTTACAGTTTACCAGGGCTAAAATAAAATATTACAGTGAGTATATATTTTATTGTTCACATTTGCAAAACAGATTTAGAAGATACTATTTCAGTTATTGTATTAGCAAATAAGAACTAATAATTATAACATTATTAATTCTCAATAATTATTACTGATATCTCAATAACCAATATATACTTTATGTTTTAAGATATTAGGTACAGGAAGCCAAAACCGGTTTGGCTCAGTGGATAGAGTGTCAGCCTGCAGACTGAAAGGTCCCAGGTTTGATTCCGGTCAAAGGCATCTACCTTGGTTGTGGGCACATCCCCAGTAGGGAGTGTGCAAGAGGCAGCTGATCGATGATTCTCTCTCATTGATATTTCTAACTCTCTATACCTCTATGTTCCTCTTTGTAAAAAAAAAAAAAAAAAAAAAAAAAAAAAAAAAAAAAAAAATCAATAAAATATATTTTAAAAAAAGATATTAGGTATAGGGAGATGAAAATGACCCTTTTTATTTGGGTTACTGTTGGTCTCCCCAGAGTCAGTTTTTTAGAAAATGGTAATAACAAGAATTTGGTTTATAGAACATTACCGTATTTTCTGGCGTATAAGACGACCCCCTAATTTTACAGTTAAAACATAGGTTTAGGCCTATATTCGCTGTATAAGACTACCCCCCACTTCCGAGGCAACACCAGTTCTTTTTTTAATAGACCGCCTCTCTGACTCTGGCCAACCTGAGCAGGCTTTTTACTAGAATACAGTGTAGCTTTGGGTACAGAACATATACACTGTGTTCTAGTAAAAAGCCTGCTCAGGTTGGCCAGAGTCAGAGAGGCGGTCTATTAAATAAAGAACTGGTGTTGCCTCGGAAGTGGGGGGTAGTCTTATACAGCGAATATAGGCCTAAACCTATGTTTTAACTGTAAAATTAGGGGGTCGTCTTATATGCCAGAAAATACGGTAGTTGTTTTTTATGACATGCTATAAATTTGCAAGTGGAGGCCAGTCTTTAAAGCTTAAGTAGGATCTAAATGAAAACAGCTATTATAACTACATTTTAGTCCAGGATTGCTAAAACAACTCATATTTTATAACAGTAGAGGTTAGTATAAAGGAAAAGGAATGGGTAAACTTTGATGCTTCTCTTTGGAGTTTCAGTGGGATATCCTTTTTTCCTCTCTTTGTAGAATCTTGTAATAAACCATCACTCTCATCTGTATTAGAATATTCATTCTTAGCAAGTTTTTCCATGGAGTCAGAGTGATATATTTATTTCACAATATTTATCAACTATACATTAAATATGAAGTGTGCCTTTACCCATTATTAATTCTCTTATTGCTTAAGCCAGTGTTTTTCAACCTTTTTTGGGCAAAGGCACACTTGTTTCATGAAAAAAATCACGAGGCACACCACCATTAGAAAATGTTAAAAAATTTAACTCTGTGCCTATATTGACTATATATAAAGTAATTCTCTTGAATAGGAATCAAATAAACACAAAGAAAGTATTTTATAATTACTTTATTATGAAATATTAAGTAAACAAAATAGTGAAAAATTATAAAATTCTTGTCTTGTCTGCACCTACGGCACATTGAAAAACGCTGGCTTAAGCAATCCCTGATCACAATCAACCATGATTCAGCACTTCTTAGTTGGTTAGTAAGTGCCAGTTCAGTATTCATCATGTTTTCCTGAGTAAATGGATTTATGGATTACATGAAAAATTAATGATAAATTACTTGGAAATTTTTGTATTCAATAATTGCAAAACATCTGGTTTTTAAGAGTGAAGAGATAAAAATATAATTCAATACATGGTTTATCACTAAATTCATGGGATTCTTATACTTCAGTTGCTGTTTTAGTAACTGAAGATTTTTCTGAATGACTTTCTGAAATAAATACTATGCAATAGAGCCTGTATGAAGGTGGAAATTCTTAGGTATTTGAGAACCAGCATTTTATTTTATCCAAATTAACTAAATTATATAGGTTTTTTTTTAATAATATATAATGTTCAAAGGTGTTTATTTTCCCAAAACAATTTTTCAAAATTATTTTGGGAAAATAATAAAATTTATTTTCCATTCTTAGAAATGCATGAAGATTATTTGCACCTTTTTAAAAAGCTCAGAGGTTTTTCTGTTGGAGATTGAATTGCATTTGTTTAGAATAGAAAACAATAATGCAAAATTAACACTTCCCTGCAGAATACCAAGCAATATCTTAAAAAAAAAAAAAAAAAAAAAAAGGGGCGGGGGGTGGTTGAGGAATACTAACAGAAACATTTCAGGACAGATGCTTTGTTTTCTGATATACTAACAAAAGATTGTGGATTTAGTTGAAGCATGATTTTTGGAAAAACAGAAACAGGGTGTTTTCCTTTACCCATTCTGATTTTCTATCTTCTGCCCTTGCCTATGTTGCTTTAATTCCACTTCGTGTGGAAAAACAACAAAAAGCAGTCAGTGTCAATGTTAGAGCTGATCAACATTTTCTACTTCATAAATTTGGAATAAAAGCAGCCACTTTAACAACAAAATAAAAAGAAATGCTACTACTGCCAATAGAATATATATATATGTGTGTGTGTGTGTGTGTGTGTGTGTGTGTGTGTGTGTGATAAATTTGATAAGATTGGCTATATCCAATCTTATCAAATTTATCACATTACTTTGAAAATATGAAAAAGAAAATGTGCTATTAGACTTCTCATTTTATCAGTAGCATATTGTCATGATAACCCTTAATTATTTCAAGGTTTCATTGAAGTGCGCTTCCATGACCATATATTATACTTTATAATAGTTTGATGTCACTTATAGAGGAAATTAAATTAATGAGTTTAATAACACCTTTAACCTTCCTTCAGTTAGTTATGCATGATAAACAATATAATAACTGTGTTTAAAAGCATCTTTTAATTGCCTATCACACTAATTATTTCCTAGAGTAATAAATTGAAAAAGCCATTCCTATTATTTGTGTTGTGTACAGTGAAATTACTTTTTCAGCATGTTTGAAAAGGAGTACTAATGCAGACTTAAATTAGCATTGTTAAAATAAATTAATTGTAAAATATCTAACCATATATACCTGGTTCTGGGATTGCACTATTAATTCGACTACATTCTCACTTGGGCATACTATATGAAACATGTAGAGTGGGATGTTCTCTAGATGAATAATAAATAATGAAATGCATGATATGTAAAACTAAAAAAGGAGAAAAAATCCATAATGCATGAATGCTAGATAATGATATGTTTACATGGAAACTTGACAACCTTTCTGCAGAAATGATTTTAGCAGAGTTTGGGATAGAGACAGACATTCAATTCTTTTTTTTTTTTTTTTTTTACATTTCAGTAGATTACTATGAATTATGTTTTTAACTGACTGAAAAGGAATTGAAGTTAATTACCAAAATAAGCATAATACTCTTTGCAATCAATCAGAGAGCCTGACACAGACAAGAGATACAATTTCCAATTACAAAAACTGCAAGGCTATCACTCTAATTCCTCATGGAATTTAGAAAATGTATAGGAGGTAAGCTTAAAATCAAATGAATATCAAGACTGAAAAATAAAATAAAACAGGCATCACTTCAGAAATGAAAATTAATGTGAAGAATATTTTAGAAGAAAAAACAAATCTAACAAAAGAAAATTAACTTACTGGGAAGAGAAAGATAAGAAACATTCTCAAAATGGAGGAAGGAGAAAAGAAATCTTTCATCTACAAATTGTCAAAAGATACAATTTTTCAAAAAGAATTTTAAGAATAGAAATACATTTTGAATCATTTGAGTGATTATTCCATGGATAATAAACCCGAGACAGAACACAAAGCATTTATTCTGATTTTACCATAAGGCTTACACTCTTTTGCTTCCAGCTTTCAGCTTTTACAGGTGTTTTGTCTAAGTTTCCTTAGTGTGGACCTAATATTTACCTGGAAATAGTTTGTCTCTGCTCTTCAGGTCTTTCTTGAGTCTCTGTTAAATGTTCCAGGTGTTTAAGGAAGTCACCACTCTTGTTGCCACACCTCTATGTGCTTCCCTTGCTCTTGTTCTTCCAGATGCTATCATTTCCCCAGACCTTGTTCTTTGCTTGGTATCATGAAGTCTCTTCCTACAGAGACATTTCGTATAGTGGTAGTTGTCTGTGAGGGGTCATAGTGAAAAGGAAAGCAACAAGGGAGAGCCTACAATTGCCTGAGCTACTTGTTTGCCTGCCTGGAGGTACATTGCCACCCCCACTTAACAGGCAGCTAACAAGGCAACAGAACATGAGCATCTGACTAACACATATCAGAATTCAGGGACATGGAGGAAGATAAAATTTGCAAGACAGACTAGAGAAAAGGAACCAGAGAAAAAGTCCAGAAATTTGAATAAAGTTTCCCTTAAGTCATTGACTATAAACTAAGTGTAGGGAAGGGAAAATAATTTTCTTTCTATCCTTTTAAGTTCTTGGCTGAGATCACCCTGTAATGAAAGATAGGTTAATGAAAAAATAATAATTTTAATTATGTATGCATGTTCAAATGGGAGACCCACAAAGATATGAGACTCATAAGGTGGCCAGATGGTTGAGGCTTATGTAACATCTTCAGCTAAGGAAAGATATATGGATTTTTGGTTTCAAAGGGGGGAAGACAATTAAATTCATAAAAAGAGAAGATGAAGCATTTGGTAAGCAAAGGTTGCCCTGCCCTTCAGGAGTAAACTTCGTCTCTCCTGGCACAGGCCCCTTTCTAATATAAATCTCCCTTATAAAAAGTAACTTCTACTCCGTTTTCAGAGCTTCTCCTGCCTCTGCAACACCTCAAAATAACCCTTAAGCCAAAGAGGCATATTTTGGGGTGGCATATTCTGCTTCTCACCTAAGCTATGCAACAAGAGTAAAATGGGCGGATAGAAGACTAGACAGGCCATTTCTCTGTGTTGCCTAGATAAAGCTTCTTTATTTTCTTCATTGTCAGCATCACCCTCCCAGTGTATGCATCACTTACAGAAACCCGTGCCATGGCCCTTAAGGACTCAACTTGCCTGAGAAACCTCATTGCAGAGACTGAGCATTTTAATCACCTTCTCTCTAAAAGACGGGTCAGGCCGAATAGAGCTGAATTCACCAGTCCAACACAGTTGCCACTCTGACTGGTTTTAACTTTCTTTCTAGCACTGGGTATTGGTAGATCCAGAAAGCAAAGCATGGTTATAGAACTGAGTGGAAAGCTCAGGTTTGGGGAGAAGGGTCACTTAGATCTTGTGGCTGTTAATGGAAGCTGAACTTGGTCATATCACTTGCTTCCCTATAGTGAACCATGGGGCTTTTTTATACTATTCTATTTATGAGGATGTTTCAAACTTCTTAAGATAAAATGTTTTTAAAAATCATCTTTCAAACAGTGGGTAAAAAAGTGACTTTCATGGAGTAGAGAACTCTGAGTCCTTAGGGAGCCCATGATGGATTTTTCTGGCCAAATGGCTCCCATGTCTGTGCCTGTTGTCTCTGTAGCATCGAGAAGTAGCTTAATGTTGCCATAAGAAATTCTGCAGATGGCCAGAAACTATATTCACTCTCATTAAGATAACTGTAAATTTTTCATTAAGAAAGTAACATCATTAAGAAAATGTAAATACATATCCCAAAGCCCATTAATTGTAATTAATGCAATTAAAGAGATTGACCATGAGCCTTGGCCAAGTGTGGCATTTGGAGCATTGTCCGATGTGCCAAAAATGTTGTACCGTAGTTTTGATTCCAGTCAGGTCACACGCC
The DNA here is from genome assembly GCF_964339955.1 of Pipistrellus hanaki. Classification (NCBI taxonomy): domain Eukaryota; kingdom Metazoa; phylum Chordata; class Mammalia; order Chiroptera; family Vespertilionidae; genus Pipistrellus; species Pipistrellus hanaki. The sequence continues at coordinate 87,161,714 of NC_140504.1, forward strand.
TAAATTGCAGTTTTCATCCCTGGTTTGAATGCATACGGGAGGTAACCAAGTGATGTTTCTTTCGTTTTCTCTCTTCCTCTCTCTCTAAATCAATAAAATAAACACACACACACACACACACACACACACACACACACATCCTCAGGTGAGGATTACAAAAAGATTGACCAAAACAAGTTTTGATTAGGATTTGGAGCAACTAGTATTCTCATACATTGTGCTGAGAATATAAATATGTACCTTGCATCAAGTTAATCTTATGCTTACTATACAACTGAGAAAATCCAGACCTAAATATTTACCCAAAGGAAATGCAAACACATGCCCATAAAGAAACTTGCACAAGAAATTTTTCAGTTTTATTCATAATATTTTCAAACTAAAAGCAACCAAAATACCCAACAATAAATTAATATTTAAACAAATGATGGTATATTCAATGCACCCAGCAACAAAATGAACAAACTACTGATAGGTGCAAATAATGAATTATTTTTTTTTTAACTAAGGTTGTACAAAAGATGCCAGATTGAATAATTCCATGTATATGAAATGCTTACTGAATAATTCCATGCAAATGACACTTTAGATTAGGGGTGTCGAACTCAATCAGAGAAGGGGCCAAAATCTAAAATCCAGCCTAAATCGCGGACCGAATGGTTTACTGAACAGTCATAAACTGACAATGTCATAAACTGACAGCGGAGTGCAGTGATGACAGCGCGGTGCCCACATTGCAAGGCCTGGCGGGCTGGATTTGGCCCGAGGGCCTTGTGTTTGACACATGTGCTTTAGATATTAAAATACATTAGGGCCCAATGCATGAATTCATGCACTTTAAAAGAACTGTGGGCCTCAAGGCTGCAGTAGGCACAGGGGTGGGTCTTGGCCCATACTCTGTGCTCTTGCCTGCCCCAGCACTGTGGCTTCTGGCCCCTGTCTGCTGACAGCCCTGCTCCCGCCACCACCACTTCCATGCACTGATGGCTCCGGCCCCACTCACAACCACTGCTGGTGTGTAGTGGTTGGGGCCAGTGCTAGCAGCAGGTGCAAGAGGGCTGGGGGAATCAGCAGGTGTGAGTGGCGGCTGCTGCCCTGATTGCCCCTCAGGAGCAGGGGAAGGTGGAAAAGCCCTGAGGGGCAATTGGGGCTGGCAGCCACCTCTCACACCCACTGACGGTGCTGAGCAATTGGAGCCTGGGCCAGGAGCTCACAGTATGTATGTGTCAGTGGTGGCTCTGGAGCAGGTAGCAGGTACAAGTGCCAGACAGGACAGTGGCATATGGGGTTTCATTAAGCCTCAGTAATCACCAGAGGCTTGCCCTGATGACAGAGACCAGTGCCCTGACTTGGTCTGGCACTCCCACTGACCTGCTTCACCATCCCACAATGGCTGACATTCACCATGTTCCACACAAACCCCCTGGTGGTCAGCGCACATCATAGCAACCAGAGTTCAGTTGTTCCACCATTCGGTCTATTTGCATATTAGGGTTTTATATACTACTACAACAGGCCCCATGCATGAAATTCATGCACAGTGAGGGAGGGTCCCCTCAGCCCAGCCTGCACCCACTCCAATCGGGAACCTTTGGGGAATGTTCAACTATCAGTTTAGGCCTGATCTACCCAGTTTTCACTCTTGAAGCCATGGTACTTAAAGCTGTACCTGGGAATGCTGGGAAGAGATATCCTCAGAGTTGCAAAAACAAGATGAGTATTTTCAGCAGGCAGCTGTAGGATATATAGCCAGTGAGGTTATCCAGGGTCCTTACTGAAGTGGGCCAAGGTTGTATGAAGATGAATATGACAGAGGATCAATTTCAAAGGATGAGTTCTGAACCATAAATTAGTCATAAGTCTGGAGGATCAGAAACAAGGAGTAATAAGTATATGAAAGATGTTGAGAAAGTAATTTAGAATTATGATAATAAAGAGAAAATACATAGCAGTCTTCTTTCAGATAAAGCAGTTCTCAATTTGTTCAAGAGGGTGTGGTTTACTGACAGAAATTATACAATGTTAACATAATCATACGAGTCTAATAGACATAGGAACCAGTTCTCTAGACAGGCTCAACAGCTCTCACTATACAAGAAGTAAAAGAAGGGCAAAGGTTTTCCTTTACTTTACGCCTAGTGCATATAATGGAAAGAGGCAGGTGCCTCAGCACTGTTCTGCAACATCAGGAGGTTATCATCTGGGATCGCCTGAGTGTAACATTGTGTGTGCTGCCTCAGCTGGCCCTGCAAATGGACTTTTAGTGTCTCTCAAGGAAAATGCTATACTCAAAAGGCCAATTAAGTAAAAGGGCTGCTCAACTGAACCAGCTATCTGACTGGGGATATTATGATAAACTAAGAACACATATTTACATGTAGACTAATAAAATAAGGTTAACCTTGGTAGGAGAAGCACATTGC